>NC_063174.1:35499690-36133261 GCF_023159225.1 Perognathus longimembris pacificus
GAGTAAAGACAGTGAACTCATTTCATAAGTTAAAATTAGTATTTTAAAACTACTGCTGTATTTGTTTATTACTTTCCATCTGACCATAAATCTGTTACAAGTAAAAGCAGAAATATTTTTATTTGTTTTGTTTTTGTTGGGGTGTGGACTCTGGGCCTGAGCACTGTCCCTGGCTTCTTTTTGCTCAAGGCTAGCACTCTACCTCTTGAGCCACAGCACCACTTCTGGCCTTTTACTGTATATGTGGTGCTGAGGAATTGAACCCAGGGCTTCATGTATATAAGGCAAGCACTTTGCCACTAGGTCATATTCCCAGCCAAAAGCAGCAATATTTTAAATTTTTTATTTTTTGAACTAACACGTTCATAATGTGAGGAGGTTTCATTATAATATTTCCATATAGGTACATAGTATACTTTGAATTTACCTCCTTAACTATATTTCTATTCCCACTCCTCTCCACTTTTTCAGACGGCATTTGGCTTTATTATGCTGCATTCATATATATATATATTTAAGTATATATGTAAATATGTACATATTCCTCTATATATTCCTGTACATGTTGTGTGTGTGTGTATATGATTGGATTTTTAAGCATCCTTCTAGAATTGTATAGAATGTTGAAGAATGTAAATGGGTTTTTATTTTACATTATGCACATAGTCATCAGAGAATGAAACATTTGAATATATACATGTATATATATAAATATACACGATATATAAATATATAATCGTTCTTCAAGTTGATGAACATATTTGTAAATAAATACTAATTTTATTAGAGAATTTTAATGAAGTTTCTAAATCTTCTGAGTGTTAAAAAAACAATCATTTGGCTGGGGATATAGCCTAGTGGCAAGAGTGCCTGCCTCGGATACACGAGGCCCTAGGTTCGATTCCCCTGCACCACATATACAGAAAACGGCCAGAAGCGGCGCTGTGGCTCAAGTGACAGAGTGCTAGCCTTGAGTGGGAAGAAGCCAGGGACAGTGCTCAGGCCCTGAGTCCAAGGCCCAGGACTGGCCAAAAAAAATAATAATAAAATAAAAATAAATAAATAAAAAACAATCATTTGAGTGTCTGGGAACTTAATCTGTTCTGTTGTTCATTAAACACTTTTAATGGAAACATTGAAGCCAAAGGATAGGAGTATTTGGGGGTAGAGTTCTTCCTAAGAATGCTATCTAGAGGGCTGGGAATATGGCCTAGTGGCAAGAGTGCTTGCCTCATATACATGAGGCCCTGGGTTCAATTCCCCAGCACCACATATACAGAAAATGGCCAGAAGTGGCGCTGTGGCTCAAGTGGCAGAGTGCTAGCCTTGAGCGGGAAGAAGCCAGGGACAGTGCTCAGGCCCTGAGTCCAAGCCCCAGAACTGGCCAAAAAAAAAAAAAGAATGCTATCTAGAAACTCTCCCAGTTAAATTGGTCATGAAAAGTTTATCCATTTAAATCATAGTTGGTGATTTTGCTATATTACTTGGTTACCCAGTTTAATGCAACATTAGCAGAAATCATTTACCAGGCCAAACTCAATGTTTTATGCCTGCAATCCCAGCTCCTTGGAGGGGGACAGGCAGAGATCAGGAAGATTATGGTTGAAAATCAGCTAAGAAAAAAAGTTAGTGAGACCCCTATCTCAGTCAACAAGTTGGACAGGGTGGCATATGCTAAGGGTCCAGCCTCACAGAGGTAGTAGAGTCACAATCTAAGGCCAGCCCTGGGTGAAAATACCAGGCCCTACCTGAAAAATAAAACTAAAGCAAAACAGCACTGAGGGGTTGACTCAAGTTGTAGAAGACCTTCCTAACACGCATGGGGCCCTGAGTTCAAGCCCAGTACCTCCTGCTGGTACTTGGTGGTACTTGAGCTTGCCTTTTTGCTCACTACTAGAGCTACACCTCCATTTCCAGCTTCTTTGCTGATTAGTCACAGATAAGAGTTTCAGACTTTGCTGCCCAGATTGGCGTCAAACTGTGATCCTGTTTTTCAACATACTGAATAGCTAAACAGGTGTGAGCCATCAGCACCCAGCTGATTAGAAATCTTACTGTGAGAATTCGTTCTGTTGAACATGTTAGATTGCAAACAAAACATAATGTTAGATTAGCATTTTTTAAAGTTTTATAGGCAGAGCCAGGCTGGATAGTGGTACTTACCTGTAAGTAATCTCAGCTACTTGAGAAGTCAGCTTGGGAAACATTTACCTCCTAGCAGACTAAGATTGTTTATTAATTTTAGTCTACGGTGAGATGGGAAGTTCTTGAATGTTCTCATTTCCCTGATTAAGATTTTTAATAGGAATTTCAACTCAGGAAACATCTGTAGTTCTCATCAGAAGTTGGGCACTGATGGCTCACATCTGTTAATCATAGCTACTCTGGAGGCTGAGATGTGGAAGATTGTGGTTCATGAACAGCTTGGGCAGAAAAGTTTGCTAGATGCCATCTCTCAATAACTAGCATAAAGCAGGGCTGATGTAAATGTAACCCCTGTGTACATCACCTTTAAATAATAATAATAATAATAATAATGATTAAAGCAGAGCTAGAGGCATGGCTTAGTGGTAGAATACCAACTAAGTCATAGTGAGACCCTGAGTTTAAACACCAGTACCACCATTAAACAAAAAGATTGAAGCCAGTTACCTTAACTGCTTTGTTGGTTTCGTGATTTTTTTTCTTATAAAACACTTGAATGTTTTCTTATGTTGCTCTAAAGGTACTTTAATGTCATTGAATTCTTTATATGTTTAGAGAATTCTGGTAACCTCTTTTGAGTTTAATGGTATCTGACCTTCTATATTCTTTTTGTCTAATCTTAAGATACCATATTAGCTTATGGTTAAATCTTGTCATTCTGGGTATAGTTTCTTATAGCGCTGGGTATAGTTTCTTAGGTCATTCTTACAGTTTTGTATTTATAATATTTTTCCAGTTTTAAATGCTTTATTTTAGGGCTTGGAATGTGGGTTAGCAGTAGAGTGCTTGCCTAGCATGCATGAAGCCCTGGGCTCAATTCCTTAGCCATAAGTGGTGCTGTGGCTCAAGAGGTAGAATACTAGCCTTAAGCAAAAAGAAGCTAGGGACAGTGCTCAGACCCTGAGTTCAAGCCCCAGGACTGGAGGGGGGGGGGAAAGCTTAATTTTAGTTACTAATGACCTTTCTCTCCTCTCTATTCATCTCTCCCTCCCATGCTCTTTATTTTTTTGAGGAGTACTAAGTATATTTTTTACAAGGAAAGCTAAAGCTATTTTCTTTTTTAAGGGAAAAAGATAAGGAATCCTAAGAATCAACTGAAGAGCCATTAGAATTTAACTACAGTGGTCTGGGATGTAGCTCAGTGGTAAAGTACTTGCCTAGCAAGTGCAAGGCTATGGGTTTGATCTCCAGGGCTGAGACAGAATAGAAGGAGAAGGAGAAGGAGAAGGAGAGGGAGAAGGGAGAAGGGAGAAGAAAACTGCTTCTGGGCACCATTGGTTCACACCGGTCACCCTAGCTTCTTGGGAGACTGATATCTGAGCATTGCGATTCAAAGCCAACTCAGGCAGAAAAGTCCATGAAACTCATACTTTCATTTAGTTACTCCCAAAAAAGCCAGAAGTTGAACTGTGGCTCAAGTGGTAGAGCACTATAGCCTTTAGCAAAAAGCTCAGGGATGGCACCAAGGGCCTTATTTCAAGCCCCAGGACCAGCAAAAACAAGCCTAAATAAATATAAAAAACTTGAGAATGTGGCATTGTGGTAGAGTGCTTGCCTAGCATGCATGAAACCCTGGGATTGATTCCTCAGTACCATATAAACAGAAAAAGCCAGAATGGCACTATGGCTCAAGTGGTAGAGGATTGGCAAAAAACAAAACAAAACAAAATCATGAGTTAAGGTAAAAGAATAAGGATTTATATGAAGACTTAAATAGATTTTCCCCTATGATTATGTAGATGTCAGATAGTATACAGTTTCCCCAGACTCTGTTAGGTTTTTGTCAGAATCCCAATATGACTTTTCTTTTTTGGAAGGATAAGGAAAAGGGAATGGAATATATGCCAAAAGTAAAAAGTTTTATAACTAAGTTTAAAATGTCAATAAGTTGTTCAAGAATTGTACTCATTTTGTTACTTATATAACTCCTCTGTACATCACCTTTACAATAAAAATAAATATAAAAAATGACTTTTTAAAAGTAATTAAGTCATTAAAAGTAATAATGTACTGGGCTCTAGTGATTCACATCTGTAATCGTAGCTACTTAGGATGTTGAGATCTGAGGATCAAGGTTTGAAGCCTGCCTAGGCAGAAAAGTCCATGAGATTCTTATCTCCAACTAACTACCACCACCTCCTCCCCCAAAAAGCTGAAAGTGGAGCTGTGGCACAACTGGGAGAGCACTAGCTTTAACACAAATGTTCTGGAACAGCACCCAGGCCTTGAATTCAAGCCCTAGGATTAGCACACATGAAAAAATAATAGAGTGTGTGTGTGTGTGTGTGTGTGTGTGTGTGTGTGTGTGTGTGTGTGTGTATCAGTATTGGGGCTTGAAGAAAGAGCCTTGTGCTCTCACTTGGATTTTTCACTTAAGGCTTGGTACTCTACTACTTGAGCCACAGAACTACTTCTACCCTTTTCGGAGTAGTTTTTTGGAGATGAGTCTCAGACTTTTCTGCCCAGGCTGGCTTCAAACCATGACCCTCAGATGTCAGCTTTCTGAGTAGCTAGGATGATAGGCGTGAGTATCTGTCCATGTTTACTTTTATAGTGTGGTTGTGTCAGTATTGACAGATATGCAGCATAATTTTTATAATTAAAATTCTTCTTTAAAAATGCAAGTTATGCTGGGCTCCAGGGGCACTTTCCTGTAATCGTAGCTACTCAGGAGGCTAAGATCCTAGGATCATGGTTCAAAGCCAGCCTAGGCAAGAAACTGTGTAAGGCTCTTATCTCCAATGTGGCTCAAGTGGTAGAACACTAGCTTTGAACAAAAAAACTGAGGGACAGCACCTAGTCAACGGATGTACACACA
This sequence comes from Perognathus longimembris pacificus, assembly GCF_023159225.1. Lineage (NCBI taxonomy): Eukaryota > Metazoa > Chordata > Mammalia > Rodentia > Heteromyidae > Perognathus > Perognathus longimembris. The sequence goes on from NC_063174.1 coordinate 35,504,714, forward strand.
ACAAAAATGCAAGTTATGGGGTTGGAGCCATACTTCAAGTGGTAGAGCTGATTGCCTAGCAAATACACTGCCTTGAGTTCAAGCCCCACTTACCACAAAATACGGAAAAATTCAAGTTATTCTACTTTATAGGTTTTAACATTTTACTTAAATATCAGTAAGATGGCATTGATGGACAGTCAAAATTATATGTAGGTTTTGTTTTCTTTCCCAAACCATAAATTGTTACTGGTTCAAAAATTTTATTTAAAATATGATAAATTAAGAACAAAACAATTAATTGTTGGGTGCTTTTTCTTCTTCTACTAGAAGTTGAAGATTTGTTTTCTTCACTTAAACACATCCAACATACTTTGGTAGATTCTCAGAGCCAGGAGGATATTTCTCTGCTTTTACAACTTGTACAAAATAAAGATTTCCAGAATGCATTTAAGATACACAATGCTGTCACAGTACATATGAACAAGGCCAGCCCTCCATTTCCTCTTATCTCCAATGCTCAAGACCTTGCACAAGAGGTATGTATTCTAAATATCATGCTGATATCTACAAGGTAACTAGTAGTAATAATAAAACTGTTATTGGAAAATATTGGTATGACTACAAAACTTGAATTAATTACTACAGATTATATGCTAAGAATTTATTATATAAAATTTTACTTAAAATATATTCTTAATTCAGTCAGCTCTATTTCATGATGAGTTCATATTTGTATAACTTATAAGTTTAAATGGCAAAAACTTCAGTTATTAGAGGAAAAGGTTTTATAGTTTTTCCTTTATAAAATCCAGATTGTTAATTTTTGATATACTGCTAGAGATTATTTTCACATACTGAATTTTAAGTACTAAATTCTGATGTTAGTTGATGTTCTGTGTTTAAAGGTGTCTATAAAACATTTTAAACTGAAAATTTAAAAATGTTGAGGGGTGCATTTTCTGTCATTGTTATAAGATTTTTACATTGTTTCAGTATTGTACAAAAATAGTAAGTCCACAAACCTGTCAAGGAAATGTATTACAGTGAATCTACATACAAGACAGAAAATGGGCTGAAACAAGGGTAGCTGTAGACTTCAAGAGTAGGTTTGGAAATACAGTCCAGATTGGCAGAGTGATCCCAAAGGCAGATGTTTTCCTCATTGAGTGGCAAAGAAAGGTGTGATGTTACCAGAACTTAGGAGACAATGACTCTCAAGGACCTGTCCCTATAAAGGAAACTCGAACATCCTATTGAAATTAGTTGTGTGGGGGTTTTGTTTTTTGATAGGGTCTTGCCATGTACTAGCGTGGCTTCAATTTACTGTGTAGCCCAGACTGACCTTCAGCTTGAGATCCTTCTGTCTCAATACCCCACTCCATCAGATACTGGGTTTACAGCCTGAGCCCAGTTTTACGTAGTATTTTTTAGCAAAAGAATTATTGAGTTCTCAGTATGACTCAGTGGTTAAAATGTTTAACCAGTATAAACAAGGTTCTGAGTTCAGTTACCAGTATTACTCCTCAAAAAACAAACAAAAAAACCTTATAAATTATTAATGTAGTTTTTAAAATTTTTAAACTGATCACTTTTATGTAGTAGTCTTTTATTTTAAAACTTACTGAGGATAACTTAAATTTTTTTCTGAAAAGTATTTTTTTACAGAGATTGAAATAACCAACAGTATTTTGATATTATTCACAAATAAAGTTCAATTTTTATTTCGTGGCCTTTGGGAGAATATCAAGTAAATCATTGTAATCATTCCTTTTCTCCACCTACTCTTGGTCTTGTTTTGCTCAATAAAATAATGTCTGGAGAGAGAGAAAAGAGAGTTTGTAATTATTCCACTTTTTAAAAGCTTACACAGACCAAGGACAATACTCGAGACTTGAATTGTTTGGGGAGGTGGGGATTGGGAGTGATAATAACACTAACTGAGACTAATCTTAAAATGAGCTCACAGCCAGCCTGAACAGGAAAATCTGTGAGACTCTTACCTCCAATTAACCACCAAAAAGCTGGAAGTGGAGCTGTGGCTCAAATGGTAGAAAACTAGCTAGCCTTGAGCCAAAAAAAGCTCAAGGGACAGTGCTAAGACCCTGGGTTCAGAACAGGCATTTATTATAAATAATAGAAAATTGAAACAGATAACCTACAGTGGAATTAGGCTATCACTGTAGAGAACAATAGATGAGTAAAAAATTACAGTATAATGGAAAATGCCATAATTGAACTGCCAATGAGCAGAGTAAGATATGATCTGTAGAGCTGTGGTTCAAATGATAGAGTACTAGCCCCTGAGCAATAAAGCTCAGCAACAGTACCCAGACTCTGAGTTCAAGCCCCAGGACTAGCACAAATAAATAAAAATAAAAGCGCTTATGAGGTAAAATTATTAGCAAGACTGGTAAGTGAACAGGTAATGTTCTTACCTGTCTATACCTATATATATATATGGTTGAAGACCTATTGAAGGATTTTAAACTGGAATTTGTTGTTAGCAATATTCTTACAGTATTATTCTGATAACATTGTAGAAGATTATAAGGTTAAGAATAGACACATAAAGTAATATAGACACTATTGTAGTTGTCCAGATGTAAGATTTCCAATTTCATCTAGCTGTGGAACATAGAAATATATAAAGGGGCTAGATGTCAGTGGCTCAAGCCTGTAATCCTAGCTACTCAGGAGGCTGAGATCTGAGGATCTTAGTTGAAGCCAGTTGGAACAAGAAAGTCCATGAGACACTTACGTACAGTTAACTACCAAAAAGGCTGTAGCTCAAGTGGTAGATTACTACTAGCATTGAGCAAAACCGTTTTATTGCTTAAATCAGTGTACATTTGAATAATGGCAGGTTTAGAAAAGAGGCTGAGAATGAGGTTGTGAAGGATCTTGAATGCTAAGCAGTTTACATTAGATTCTATAAAGTGACAGAGAGCAAGTAAGAACTGCAGTGATTGTATTTCTGTCTTACATAAACTAGAAAGTATTTAATGTCAGAAAAATAAAATGTCTTCATAATTTATTAGCACCAAAGCAAAATAGTCATCAAATACTGTTATAAAACAGTATGACTGTAATAAACTCATGTTAATAAAAATGAAAGTAAAAGATAAGTATGGTCCTCTATACAAATGTGTGTGTGTGTGTGTGTGTGTGTGTGTGTGCATGTGCATGTGTGCATGCCCGCTGGTCCTGGGACTTGAACTCAGGTCTTTAAGCACGGTCTCGGAGCTCTTATGCTTGAGGCTAGTGCTCTACCACTTGAACCATAGCTCCACTTTGGCTTTTTGGTGGTTAATTGGAGATAAGAATCTCACAGATTTTCCTGCCCTGGCTGGCTTCAAAACATGCTCCTCAGATCTCAGCCTCCTGAGTAGCTAGGATTACTGGCGTGGACCATCCATTCTTAGCATACTTGTTGTTTTATTGTTTAGATCAGTGTACATTTGCTTACACTGTGAAATCTATCATAAACATACAGTCATAGAAATAGCTATTGTTCCACAAAGCTCTCTCATGTTCCTTTGTAATACAAGCTGCCTTTTCTAAATTCCCCAGGCCTTATTGCCATCTACTAATCTACTTTGTTTTACAAATTGCCATTTATGGATATTTCATATAAATGCACAATATATATAATCTTTTGTGACTAACCGTTTTTGCTAGCATTTTTGAGAATCACGCATATTGTATGTATATGAGTAGTTTAACTTTTTTCTGATGTGCATTTGAAGATTGAACCAAAGGCCTCACACTGCTAGGTAAGCAGTTTACCATCAAACTACACCCACAGTGTTTGCTGAGTAGTATTCCATTGGTATCCCACAATTTGTTTAGCTACCTCCCTATGAGAGAATTAGGTTATTTCCTGTTGATCATCCTATTAAGTATATAGTGACATCTTGTTTTAATTTGTACTTTCTTAATTACTGGTGGTGATAATTTTTCTGTATGTATATCAACTATTTTCCTGTAATATCTGGTCAGATCTTTTGACATTGTAAAAATTAGATCATTAGTCTTATTGTAAGAGTTCTCAATATGTTCCTTGTAAGCCTTTTGTATTTGTTTTTTTACAAATACATATTTGTAGGATGGCTCTATTCTAAATTGACTGTCCCAAGGTATAATACAATTTTTTTTACTTTTATTTCATTACTTTTGCTTGACTATATTCTGAATTTTTACATGTAACATATACCATTTCTATCCTGTAAAATACTTTATGTAATCCCATCGTATGGCATGCTAAAGCAGGAATATCCCAAGTTCAAGAGACTAGGCTATACACCATGACCTTGTCTGAAAAATAAATCATATATTTATTCATTCTGTCACCCTCTGTAATAACAGTTTTACATACACATATATGTATATACATACATAAACATACATATACATGGGTTTGGGGGTGTGGTGTTTTGTTTATTGGTTTGTTTTGGTAATACTGGGTTTAACTCAGGGCTTGAGTGTTCCACTGCTTGAGCCAGGTAATACCTCCAGCCCTTTTGCTTTCATTATTTTTCTGGTAGGGTCTTATATTTTTGCTCTGGCTCACCTAGACCCTTGATTCTTCTACCTATGAGTACCTATGCAAGTCTTGAAAAAAGTTAGTGTGTAAACGCAAAAAATGTGTTTTTAAATATTTATGGCAGATGAAAATACTGCACATAAATGAACTAAACTAGAACCTGAAGAGGGAAATAACTGAGAGTAGAAAGAGGAATTAAATTACTTAAATAGAAAGGAGGATAGATTTCATAAGATTAGAAGCTGATTCTTTGAAAAGAACATGAAAATAGACAAAGCCTTTGTTAAGTTAGATTAATTTGAAAAAAAAGGATACCACCAAGAAATAACCCAGATTGGGGTTATCTTATCAGTCTTTGAAGAGACATAAATGATAAATGCCATCCTGCAGGTAAGGAACAGACCAAAAGAATTCATTGCAACCCTGAGCGTTATCCTAAGAATACAAAGATTGTCCAACTTTAGAGAAAAATTTTAATGCAATTCATGATATTACAGTGACTTTACCTTGTTAATCTATAATTCTTTAAGCTATCAGCTCAGATTTTAAATCTGTTACGTAAACATAGAATTTTAGAAGTATACAATAGCAAAATAGCTGTTAGAACAGTTCTTTTTCCCTTACATAATCATTATTAGTGTTTTTTTGTGCTAGGTTGAGAGAAACTTAATATGTAAATAATTTATGGACATGAATAACAAAATGTGGCATTTTTTTTAATTAAGGAGTGATATTGTTACTTGTGATAAGACTGAAAACTGGGGGGGAGAAATGTACATTATAAATTTTTCCTCATTATTTTCTTCAATATGCTTTTTTTCTTTTCTTTTTCGGTCAACAAGGCAAAATTTATTTCTACACAGGAGTGTGCAACATTGGGCTGGGAATATGGCCTAGTGGCAAGAGTGCTTGCCTCATATAAATGAAGCCCTGGGTTCGATTACTCAGCACCACATATATAGAAAATGGCCAGAAGTGGAACCATGGCTCAAGTGGCAAAGTGCTAGCCTTGAGCAAAAAGAAGCCAGGGACAGTGCTCAGGCCTTGAGTTCAAGGCCCAGGACTGGCCAAAAAAAATGTGCAACATCAGCCAGTCATCTGGCAAGCAAGCATACCTTCAATATTTTTCTTACAAAATTTTTTGTAATGCAAACATACTACTTTACATAAGTAGTATTGATATTTCCTATACCCTAAGGAGCATTATCTTTGTTTCTGTCTCCTAGGTACAAACTGTTTTGAAGCCAGTCCATCAGAAGGAAGGACAAGAATTAGCTGCTTTGCTGAATGCTCCACATGTTCAGGTAGAAAATGGACAGAGTGTTATATTTCTAGCACTTATCTCTCTCTCAACAAAAATTAAAACTCAAAGGTCATGAGATCTGATATTGTGGTTTGAAGTCAGCTCATACAGAGAAGTCCATGAGATTCTTCTCTTAGATTAACCCCCAGAAGCCCAATCAATAGAGCTCTAGCCCTGAACAAAAAAGCTCAGGGACACCAGGCCCTAAGTTCAAGCCCCAGGACCAACACACACACACACACACACACACACACACACACACACACACACGCACGCACCCATCCGCACACACAATCAAAGTCTACTAGGGTTGGAAGACCTCAGATATATAGCTAGTCTTGATGTTTACAACCCCCTCTATACAATATTATTTTTGGACTACAAGTTTTTATGTGTAAAATTAGTATGCATTTTAATATCATATTACATTTGAGATTATACCTTGATTCATATAGCAGAAGATAGCTCCAAAATACACAACACTGGATTTGTACTTAAATATGAAGGTTTGAAGACATTATCGTGATATACAACAAATGGTATCTCTTCTAAAGATTTTGTGATCAGAATACCATGTATGCGATAAGGTTAAAATCTCTACAGAAATATATCATGCTCTTGATTAAAATGCTATGCATTTCTTTGAAACAGGCACTTTTACTAGCGCATGATAAGGTGGCTGAGCAGGAAATGCAGCTAGAGCCCGTTACAGATGAGAGAGTTTATGAAAGCATTGGCCAATATGGAGGAGAAACTGTAAAAATAGTTCGTATAGAAAAGGCTCGTGATATTCCATTGGTAAGTTTCCCCTTTCCTGGTCTGAGATGTTTTTTTCTGCACAGAGATCTATAGTATTGCAGATTTCTCTTTTGAGGTTAATTTGTTGGAGTTTTTCTGCGGTCTTCATAGCCTTTACTTAGTTGAAAAAAATAGTTTATTATCTTCTCTTGCCTATAATTGAATGAAAATAATAGCCTATAGAATTTTGATGACATATCAAAAGGAATTTCTCTATTCTCCCCCCTTTATTTAAAAAAGAAAAACATGAATTAGAAATTCTAGTATTAGGGCTGGGAATGTGGCTTAGTGGTAGAGTGCTTGCCTAGCATGCATGAAGCCCTGGGTTTGATTCCTCAGTACCACATAAACAGAAAAGGCTGGAAGTGGCTCTGTGGCTCAAGAGGTAGAGTGCTAGCCTTGAGCAAAAAGAATCTCAGGGACAGTGCTCAGGCCCTGAGTTCAAGCCCCAGGACTGGCCAAGAAAAAAAAAGAAAGAATTTCTAGTATTAGGTTTCAGCTTTGTTTATTGAAATTAATTATTTCAGCATTTCAGATTATCTGAGTATATCTTAATATTATATAGCTTACAGTTTTTATATGTAAAACTTTTAAATGTCCTCTCATTCTACCATTGATTAAAGTTTCTTTATTGTCTCAGATTTTACCTTGTGGACATTTTAGCCAGGCCTGTAATCCTAGCTACTTAGGAGGCCGAGATCTGAGGACTGCCTTTTGAAGCCCATCTGGGCAGGAAACTCTTGAGACCTTTATTCTCTAGTAAGCTACCAAAAAATCCAGAAGTGGAACTGTGGCTCAAGTGGTAGAGCACTAGCCTTGAGCAAAAATAATCTCAAAGACAAAGCCCAGGCCCAGAGTTCAAACATCGGGATCAGCACAAATATATATATTTTATGAACAAGATTTATAACTTGTTCCCTCACCACAAAAATAGGAACTGGGAAAGTCATAAAGTATAAGCTTAGAATAAGCTTTCATTTCTAGTTTTGGGCATACATTTTTCATTGTATTTCCAATTATTGTAATAAATATTGTTTTATATATTATAATATGAATTGGATGCACAGTAAGATTTAATGTTTGAACAGTCAACCATATTGGCATTCGTGTTCATCCTTTTATCATATTTTGAATTGGAAAAAACTCAGTTAAAAGTTACGTTCAGCCAAGTTCTGGTAGAAACTCAAGCCTGTAACCCTAACTACTCACAAGGCTAAGGGTTGGGTTTTTTTTTTGTTTTTTTTTTTTTTTTTTGGTTGTTTTTTGTTTTGTCAGTAATGGGGCTTGAACTCTGGGCCTGGGCCTGGGTGCTGTCCCTGAGCTCTTCAGCTCAAGGCTAGCACTCTACCATTTGAGCAACCACACCACTCAGTTTTCTGGTGTTTAATTGGAGGTTAAGAGTCGGATGAACTTTCCTGCCCGGGCTGGCTTTGAGCCATGATCCTCAGAGCTCAGCCTCCTGAGTAGCTAGGATTGCTGGTGTGAGCCACCAGAGCCCAGCTGAGGTTAAGGTATGAGGATGGCTATTTGGAGCTAGCTTCGGCAGAAAGGTCTGTGAGACTGATTTCCAATTAACCACCAAAAATCTGGAAGTGGGACTGTGGCTCAAGTGGTAAAGTGACATCCTTGAGCAAAAAAGCTAATGGACAGTGTCCAAGCACTGTTCAAGCCCCAGAACCAGAACAGAGAAAAAAGTGTTCATTAATTCTACCACAGTGTGTGCAATGTTACCATTTGAATAGGATTCAATATATCAAAAAGAAGCATGATTATAGGTCTTAATTGTTTTAAGCAAGTACATTTTTCTGCTCTTGTATTCTTCAAAAGTCTGAGTTCAGAATTGTAATATATAGAATATTTCTAAAGGAGAAAGTGTTGTTTGAGAAATGATGAGCTTTCAAATTTTATCACAGCTCCTATAGCTGTGTATTTTTTTTTTCAGGGTAGTTGAAGGCTTGTATTGTTGTTATTTCTAGGGTGCTACAGTTCGTAATGAAATGGAGTCTGTCATCATTAGTCGGATAGTAAAAGGTGGTGCTGCTGAGAAAAGTGGTCTCTTACATGAAGGAGATGAAGTTCTGGAGATAAATGGCATTGAAATTCGGGGTAAAGATGTCAATGAGGTTTTTGACTTGTTGGTAAGTTAATACAAATAGAAGAAAAATTGTTAATTCTTAAAACTAGCTTTCTTTATTTTTAAACTTGAGTAAAACATTTTAAAACTAGCTACTAAGAATGCAAGGTAATTCCTAGCCTGATTTTCCTATAATTGTTCCACAATATTAGTAGAGTTTTATTTGAGAATGGATACCATTTATATTTTTTCCTTTGACTTTTATTACTACCAATTATTTTGGTTTGTTTGTTTAATTTGAGACAGGTCCTCACTATATATCCCAGGCTGGCCTTGAAACCTATATGGTTGCTGCCTCTGCCTCATGCAGGACTTCCCACTACATTTTATTTGCCTCTGAAATCAGTCATTTATTTAATTAAGTATTTATTTAGTACATATTACTGTGTGCTAGCCACTGGAAAAACAATATGAAAATGAAATTTATGCTCATAATTTTTTATTTTCTTTTTGTTTTCTTACCTACAGTTGATTGTTGTTTCCTAATATAAGATAGTACCAGTGCTATAGCTCTTTCTTGTCAAATATAATAGCCACTAACTACAGGTAGCTGTTTTATTTCAGTAAGTTTTAAAGTTCCATTCCTTATTCATATCAGCTGCAATTTAAGTGTAAAAGAGCATTACGTAAAGGCTACCATATTAAGATGTAGATATAGCCACATTGCTATTTTTGCACAAAGTTCTTTTTTTGGCCAGTCCTGGGGCTTGGACTCAGGGCCTGAGCACTGTCCCTGGCTTCTTTTTGCTCAAGGATAGCACTCTGCCACTTGAGCCACAGTGCCACTTCTGGCTGTTTTCTGTGTATGTGGTGCTGGGGAATTGAACCCAGGGCCTCATGTATACGAGGCAAGCACTCTTGCCACTAGGCCATATCCCCAGCCCTTGCACAAAGTTCTTTGGACCTGACTAGTATTAGGAAATAACTTGCAGTTATCTTTTGAAGGCAGTTTATGATCATCTTGTACATACCCACAAACCAGAATTTGTATTCTTAATTACTTAGCATCAGTTATTATAGTAGAATCTCTCTTACTTGCTGATATCTATTGTGATATAGAAAGCTTCTTCCCACTCCACACATATTTATTGCTTTGGTAAAACAAAGTGATGGATTATCATTTTTAGCTCATTTTACTGGCTGCTCTTTGGGTTGATAACTGCTCTCTACTGTATCAGCACCAGAAAGTATATTGGTCACTGTTTAGGCTGGAGTTCCTGATGAAGCAATCAATAGTGTACTGGGTAGTAATAGTGAACCTAAAAGTCAGATAATCCTATAGTAAAAAAATATAGAATGGATAGCAGATAAGGCAACCACAGATTGAGTCTAGAGAAAAGTTCTGAAATAGTACAGTTTGAAGGAAGTTGATCACAGAAATGGCGCTGTGGCTCAAAGTGATAGAGCACTAGCCTTGAGCAAAAGTGCTCAGGGACAGTGCCCAGACCCTGAGTTCAAGCCCCACAACTAATTTTTTAAAAAAGTTGGTGATCATATATGATAGTAGAATGATTTTTACGAATTGAGATTTGAAAAATAACCTAATATTTTTATTACAGTCTGATATGCATGGTACTTTGACATTTGTACTGATTCCAAGTCAACAAATTAAGCCTCCACCTGCCAAGGAAACAGTAGTAAGTGAAAATTTTTTGGTTGGTGTTCATTATTTATTGTCCTATGACTACTTTGTACTTGTATCAAAAATATTTCTTGCATGTAAGTAAAAAGAAACAAATTTATTGTTTTTTGTTTATGCCAGTCCTGGGGTTTGAACTCAAGGCTTGGGTGCAGTTTCTGAGCTTCTTTTTGCTTAAGGCTAGCACTCTACCATTGGAACCACAGTGCCAGTTTTCTTCTAAGTAGTGTATCGGAGATAAGAGTCACATGGATTTTCCTGCCTGGGATGGCTTTGAACTGTGAAGCTCAGCTCTCAGCCTCCTGAGTATGTACGATTACAGGCATGAGTAAGTGAAAATACAGTATCTTAAGAGCCAGAGTGTGACTTAAGTGGTAGATTGCTTAGTTCAAATCCCAATGCTTCCCCAAAAGAAAAATCTTTTAAAAACTATGAGCCTATTTAAAAAAAAAGTGGGAAATACCTTGGTTTCACAATCTTTCTGATCATTGCAATATTGAACTTGGTCTTTTGCTATAGTTAAAATAGCCTTCTTTAAATAAACTCAGGGGTTTGGGGCTGGGGATATGGCCTAGTGGCAAGAGTGCCTGCCTCATATACATGAGGCCCTGGGTTTGATTCCCCAGCACCACATATACAGAAAATGGCCAGAAGTGGCGCTGTGGCTCAAGTGGCAGAGTGCTAGCCTTGAGCAAAAAAGAAGCCAGGGACAGTGCTCAGGCCCAGAGTCCAAGCCCCAGGACTGGCCAAAAAAATAAATAAATAAATAAACTCAGGGTATAAGAAAAGTTTCTTTTACGAAGTACTTATAACTTATTTTAGAGTGTATTGCCCTATGATATACATTTATGCAGCTTTGTTAAAAGATAGACTTTGGCCAGGAGCCAGTGAATCATGCCTATAATCCTAGCTGCTCAGGAGAAAGAGATCTGGGTTGCAGTTCAAAGATAGCCCAGGCAGGAGAGTCTGTGAGACTCTCCTCTCCAGTTAACCACTAAACAGCCAGAACTGGAGCTGACTCAAGTGGTAGAGTGCTAGCCTTAAGCACAAAAGCTAGGAGTTTGAAGGTCTCATAATGGCATACATAAAAAAAGTTTTATTTCTTTAATGTGTAATAAAATAAGTATTATGTTGACATAAAATGAAAGTAACTTAGAACAGATTACTTTCACATAAAAATGAGATAACTTATTCTTTGATGACTAACTTCCACTTTTCCACTTTTTGTTATTAAGAAAAAAAGGTTGATTTCATATGAGAACCAAAGAATGTCTGCTGGAGGTTTGTGGGGGGAAAAAAGATTCACAGTGAACAGCTTTAGGAAATAGGCAGAAAAGAAAATAGCTTTAAAAAGAACAAGAGAAAAAAATTCAGGTTTATATATATTTTTTAAATACAACATTTGAGGACTGGATGTGTGGCTCAAGTAGTAGAACATCTATCTAAAATACAACATTTGAATGATAATCTTTAGAAAATATGAAGCAATAAACAATGCTTTTCTTTTCCTTTTTTTCCCGGTCACAAACTGAATTGCTCTGTCTTTGCAAAGTTTTAAGGCAAACATGTCTTAAAAGAAACTTGGAGTATTAAACTTCATTCAGTGAAGTTGTTGGTCTGTAGAAATTAAAATCAACCTAGCTAGGCATAGAGGATCACAACTTTAATTTCAGCTACCAGGAGGCAGAGATCAGGAAGATTATGGTTTGAGGCAAAACTTAGTGATACCTCATTTCACCCAATAGCTGGGTATAGTGGTACCTGTCTATCAGTCTAGCTGCACAAATATGAGAATAGCAATATAGGCTAGCCTGGGCAAAAACATGAGACCTTAGCCCCTGCAATAAAGCAACAAGGGCTAGGGGTGTGATTAAAGTGGTAGAGCACCTGCCTAGCAAGTGCAACACTCATAACCACCAATAAATGAATAAATAATCAGTAAAACAACCAAGTCAAGCTCTTTATTGTACAAGTCATTATTTGACAAAAGCAGCAAAGTTATCTTTCTGAAATTTTTGCGGTGATAGAAGCATTTACTATAGATATACATATATATGTAGGTAATAGGCATTATCTTTCACCTGCTAAAATACAGTGCCATCTATGACAAGAACAAGTTATATCAGAAGTACTTTCTAGGTTTCTTTTGTATCATACATTGCAAACTGTGGCTTCTCTTTCAGTATCAGAAGACAGAATTTTAGCACTTTGGTAGTTCACTTCGTGGATGACTGACACACTTGTCCTAGGAAAAATACACACTTTCTGAAACTAGGTTTTCTGTTTTCCAGCCCTCTTAGAGCCTTCAAAAGGACTGGATTTCCCAAACTAGTGTGTAACTAATCTAAAACTTTGTATTAATCTACTCTGTAACTGAAAGAAGGATAGTCTAGATTTTTTTTTAGCTGAAAAGGGACTTTTTCATCTAGTTCAATGCTTTAAAAAAAGACAGAACAAAAAAACAAACCATTCAAAAAGCAACACTTACAAAACCATTTGGTGTAAACCAATTGTACAACTCTTGGGGGGAGGGGGGAGGGGAAGGAGGAGGTGGGGGAAAATGAGGGAGGAGGTAACAAGTAGAACAAGAAATGTACCCACTGCCTTTCATACGAATCTGTAATCCCTCTGTACCACACTTTGACAATAAAGAAAAAAAATAAATGTCACCAACCCCCCCCCCAGAAAAAACAGAACAGTAAATTAAAAGGAGGGGGATCACACTACTTATTAGTGATAGAATATTTTTTAAATTGATATATTTTATATAGATTTATATTGTATATAACTTTAGTGATTGTTCATAAATATTAGCAATTACTGTAATTACCAGGTACTACAAAGAAGTAAGGAAAAGTTGAGGACGACTGTAGTAACTCCATTTACTTTATTATTCAAAGAATAAGACTAATTTTTGTCTTAATTTCTTTCTTTTAAGATCTATAATTTTATAATACAGTAAAATTTTTGTGACTAAATATTTTACCAGAAAATACATGGGATATTAGATTATTATTACCATGAACTTACAGTGCATATGGATTTTCAAAGCTAGTTATTATCTGAGCTCTTCTTTTCTTGGGTGGGTCAAGAAAATTGTGAAGTACAACTGATTGTCCCTTACTAAAACAGAGATGAAACTGCTTATTCTTATTCAGGCTTTTCTTTTTTTCTCACTAGCCACTTTATTTTGGTTCTTTTATCCTCAACTTCCTCTCACATATTTAGTAATCTAAAGATAGCACTAAGCTCTTCCATTTTTGACTTTGCCCAAAGAATCAGATAAACTGAGACTATTACGTTTAAAAAAAGAAATTATGGGCTGGGAATGTGGCTTAGCGGTAGAGTGCTTGCCTAGCAAGCATGAATCCCTGGGTTCCATTCCTCAGCACCACATAAACAGAAAAAGCTGGAAGTAGTGTTAGCCTTGAGCAAAAAGAAGCCAGGGACAGCACCCAGGACTGAGTTCAAGACCCAGGACTGGCAAAAAAAAAAAAAAGAAAAGAAAAGAAATTATATGGGCTGGAGATATAGGTCAGTGGTAAAGCACTTGCCTAGCATATGATGTAGCTTTGTAGTAGAATGCTTGCAAAAAGAAGCTATATTGTCTAAAGCAATTTCTGAGGCAAACCACTATTACTTATAATATAGAGCTGCAATTATGGTGAAGATGAAAGACTTAGGAAAAGCCAAATAACGTTTGAATAGAAACTGGAATCTGAATTTTAAAATTCTTAAGATATTAATCTATTCATTGGCCTTTTGAAACTGAACTTGCAATTCAATTTATGCGGTATAGAAAAACTCATTTTATGTAGTTACTGAATTTCAGTAGATGAAGGCAGCTTTCTTACAGATTTTGGAAATGCTGCTTGTCCAGCTTCAATAAAATTTAGAAATTAAAGAGGATACTAATTTCTTTATATTACCTTAGAATTCTTTGCTATATTTTACAGGAGCTTATAATAAGAAATGACATAGGAAATAACTTCAGTTTCTGTAAAGTTCTAAATACTATGGCATGACTCTTATTCACATATTCTAAAAGCATATTGTTAGGAAAAAATTACATTAACTCGTACTACTTATACTTCAAAGAAAGTGTACTTAATATATAAAGGAGAATGGATAGTAATCTTGGTTCTGAGAATTGTAGCAGTGTAGAGCAGGTTTATTTCATGAGCATTTAGAAAGAAACATCAAGGAAGACTAAGGCACATTGACACTGAGAGTGGGATCATAACAGTCTTGGAAACTGGCACTTGCCTGCTTACGTGAGATGTGTTACGTCTACACTTCCTGGTGTGGTGATTTTGAAATTGCATACATTATTGTAGTGCCCCTGGTTTTTGTTTGTTTGTTTGTTTGCAAGTCAGATAGCTTCTGCTTCTCAAATCTTTGAGGCATCTTGTTAACTTTAGCTTGCCCAGCTTGTTACATTAACAGTGACACAGTCTGAACATTCTTGTGTGTTTACAATCAACAGTGAAGATAAAGATGACCCCAAAATAGTGTTTTTTTAACCAAAAATCCTGCATTCAACTCATATATTTTCACTGATGAAAAATTGTGAATTTAAATTATACTTATGCCAAATACTTTGTGTTTCCATTATCGTTGCATTTATTCTTTTTCTTTTTATGTTTTAGATTCATGTAAAGGCTCATTTTGACTATGATCCATCAGATGACCCTTATGTGCCATGTCGAGAGTTAGGTCTGTCTTTTCAAAAAGGAGATATCCTTCATGTGATCAGTCAAGAAGATCCAAACTGGTGGCAAGCCTATAGGGAGGGAGATGAAGATAATCAACCTCTAGCTGGACTTGTTCCAGGTAAGAGCTAATAGAGTAGAATGTACATAATATTAAAAGAACATTTAAGGGGGTAGGGATCTAGGACAATGCTAACACGTGTACTTAGCATTTGCAAGGTGCTAGGATCAATCCTTAGTCCCAATTTTTTTCCTTTAATTTTAAGGTAGAGATCTGAAGATGCAGGTCAGCACTTGAAAGCCTCCCATATTAGATAGAATCTTGATCCTGCAAAGAAAGTCAGGTTTTCCACTTATTTCTGTCATCAGAATTTTAAAGGGTCATTAACACATATATATACATATAAAACAAAAAGAGAGAAGCAAATAATAAAGGGAATAGATGCAAAAAATATGTATGTTGAGTGGTATCTGAAAAATCAAAATATGATGAATGCCCACATACCACTTTAGTATTTTAGGGGTAAAGTTAATGTCTAGAGTTGATATGTTTGATTTGAGATAATTATAAGTGACTGGGGCCATTATCAGATCCAGTATATTACTTTTAGCATAGTCTCTACTCAGTGAAACTTTTTAAAAACGTTGCTAGGTGCTGGTGACTTCTAGCTACTCAGGAGGAGGCTAAGCTCTGTGGTTTGGGGTTTAAAGCCATCCTAAGCAGGAAAGAAAGTCCTTTAGACTCTTATCTCCAATTAGCTACCAAAGGGTTAGAAGTTGAACTGTGGCTCAAGTGGTAGTATGCTAGCCTTGAGCACAAAAGTTCGGGGACAGTGCTCAAGCCCCTGAGTTCAAGCTCCAGGTTGGACACACAAAGAGTTGGACTATTAAATTTTCTAGTGTTGATTTGTTATTCATCTTTTTACAATAGGTGATACGGAGTTCTGGGCTGGAGGCACCTGCTTAGCAAACATGAGGCCATAAGATAGCAATAGATAAGATTAAGCAGGGTTGAAACTTAATACATTGGAAACCTTAGAACATTTGGAGAGTACAGGAAGGCAACTATATATGAAGAATTATGTATAGTGTTTTCTTGTATTTTAATCCTTTTCCTTATCACTCCCATTTTTCTGTTATTAAGGAAAAAGCTTTCAGCAGCAAAGAGAAGCCATGAAGCAAACCATAGAAGAAGATAAGGAGCCAGAAAAATCAGGTTAGACCATATTTATTTAACATTAAAAGGTTTATTGAGTTTTCACCTGCAACCATGTTAAATTTGTATGCCAAAATAGTACTGTATGTTCATAGAGTGATATGAGGCAAAATATTATCTTTATCATCTTAAGGTGATAAAGGAAGATTTAAAGGTTAAAGGGTATTTGTCTATGTATAATTGATAAAAATTATAAATACTGAAAAATAGTTCTATGAGCGATATGTTGTTTATAAATTTAAATTAGTAATTTAAATTCTTCAGTTTGAAATATGTAGTTTTGTTCAAGGAAAAAAATGCAACATTTATAGTTATTTTTGATTACTCAACAGGAAAGTTATGGTGTGCAAAGAAGAATAAAAAGAAGAGGAAAAAAGTTTTATATAATGCCAATAAAAACGATGGTAAGCTTTTGTGTATAGCTGGAGTTATATCTGAAAGGTGTTTAAAGGTCTAAGTGTGATTCTAGGTAGAAACTAAACTGGTATTTTCAGGGAGGTTTATTTCTGTTCATGTTTTTTATTCTTTACTCCTAATTTAGCATGTACTTCAAAAAGTAATTAGCTAGAAATTATTTTCTTTTGGACTCCTATGAAGTAAGACATGAGTAAACAAAAACATTTTATTTTGACTTATTGCTAAGATTAAAAAGTTTAAAAATAAGTCCTCTTAAAATCAATAACTGGTGATATTAGTGTTCTCAAATGACAACCATCTGCTGATCTGATGACTGTTGTCCCTACTTTTGGAACCTGTGTTTGGTTGGGAAGTCTCCATTACTTCCATTGTTTTGTAAACCCAACCAGATTTTGTGATTTCATTACCGTGTGTGTGTGTGTGTGTGTGTGTGTGTGTGTGCACACGCACATGTGTGCACACACAGTACTGGATCTTGAACTCGGGGCCTCAAGTCCTTGCTTAGCTTTTCCACTCAAGGCTGTCACTTGAGTCACACTGCCATTACCACTTTTTGCTGATTATCTGGAGACAAAAGTTTCTCAAATTTGTAACTCTGGCCTGACTTCAAACCATTATGCTCAGATCTCAGCCTTCTGAGTAGCTAGGATTACAGGCTTGACCTACTGATGCTCAGCTTTATTACTGTTATTAATTGGTCTTCATGGGCACTTGAATTTGCTAACCATGCTTTGGTTCATAATAGTAGAAAGCCAACTAATATATCAGAGACATTTGTTGTTTAATAATTTATGAGGCTTCGTGTCTCAAAAATGTAAAATATTTGAGAGCAGTATAAATTAAACTACTAAAGGTTAAATGGTTTTGTTTTGTTTTGTTTTTTGGCCAGTCATGGGGCTTGAACTCAGGGCCTGAGGACTGTCCCTGGCTTCTTTTTGCTCAAGGCTAGCACTCCACCACTAGGCCACATTCCCAGCCCAATGTTGTATGTTATTGAAATATTCTATACCATGCTAACTCTGAAATTCAAACAGTTTTAACCATGCTTTTTCTGAAACAAACATCTTTTAATGGTAATTGGCAGATTATGTAACTGAGATTTGTTGAGTTTTTAATGTATCTTCTCTGATTAATATCTTTCTTCTTAATTTATTTTTATTTAATTATCTTATGTAGTTGTACAAAGGAGTTTCCTTTTTTTTTTTTTTTCTGCCAGTCCTGGGGCTTAAACTCGGCATGGGTTACTGTCCCTGAGCTTCTTTTGCTCTACCACTTGAGCCACAGCACCACTTCTGGCTTTTTCTGTTTATGTGGTACTGAGGAATTGAACCCAGGGCTTCATGCATGCTAGGCAAGCACTCTACCTCTAAGCCACATTCCCAGCCCAAGGAGTTTCCATTTAACAAAGCAGTTTATCAACATAATATATCCTTCTTAAATGCATTTTTATTGTTATTGTAAAGGTGATGTATAAGGGGGTTACAGTAAGACAAATAAGATAAAGATTACACTTCTTTTTGAACAGTATCACCCCTTCCGTTGCTCTCTCTGTTTTTCCCTCATGCCCTCACCCACAAGTGTATAGTTCATTTTCAACATAGTGTCTAGTGAGTATCATTGCTGCGTTGTGCACAAACTTTGTCCCACTATTTCTATGCCCCTTGATTTCTCAAAGTCAGGTAAATAAGACAAAAGGAAAAGAAAACAAAAACAGCAACAAAGGAAGAAAACTTGTTGTTTCTGTCTCCTAGAATTCATTTCAGTAAATATTTTGTATGATCAGATGCACATAGATGTTGCCCTTTTGTGTTTCTCTCTCCTAATAATATCCTCTGAAACAGACTATTATTTACTGATTCATCTTCATTACTATGCTATAGAAAACATGTCAGATCTGTAGCCTACAGATTTAAACGAATATGTCTATAAGTCTGAAAATAAAAATTCTGTATGTTACAGAGATCTCAGTATAGAGAAAATAGAAATTTATTGCTATTCATAATGGTGTCATCATTAATACTTTTATTCTTTTTTTTTTTCGCCAGTCCTGGGCCTTGATCTCAGGGCCTGAGTATTGTCCCTGGCTTCTTTTTACTCAAGGCTAGCACTCTGTCACTTGAGCCACAGCACCACTTCTGGCCGTTTTCTATATATGTGGTGCTGAGGAATCGAACCCAGGGCTTCATGTATATGAGGCAAGCACTCTTGCCACTAGGCTATATTCCCAGCCCCATTAATACTTTTTTTTTTTGGCCAGTCCTGGGCCTTGGACTCAGGGCCTGAGCACTGTCTGGCTTCTTCCCGCTCAAGGCTAGCACTCTGCCACTTGAGCCACAGCGCCGCTTCTGGCCGTTTTCTGTATATGTGGTGCTGGGGAATCGAACCTAGGGCCTCGTGTATCCGAGGCAGGCACTCTTGCCACTAGGCTATATCCCCAGCCCCCCATTAATACTTTTAGTAAGTATCCTTTATAATACTGTCTTCCATAGCAATCAGTATATTCTCCAGTTTTTATAATAAATATATTAACTTCAGCCTTAAAGTAATCTGCTTAAATTCTTGTTAGGTAACTGTTAAACTAGAAATCAAGCAAATGTTTAAACTCTTAAGCTGTGCCAGGCTTTGTCCTGAGCCCTGGCTACAGGATGGTTCCCTGCCCTCATGGGACTTAAAGCTGACAGAGTCTGACTGTATAGCTGATGACCCTTCTCAGTCAGATAAAATAATAGGGACAACACAGGAGGCAGCTAGTTATCTGCCTCCTGTGTTCTTACTGCTTGACAGCTCTAATTTCATCTGGATTATGGGCTTTAGAAATGTTACTCCACCCACCCATCATGCTTCATCTTGAGTCCTGACTATGCTAGCATGCTAAAATAAAGCAAATATAAATGTAGGAAGGGTGGATAGCACAAGTATGACTTGTCTTCAAGTTATACAAATATGGGAAAGTATTTCAGTACTCTAACACTAATTGCAGCTACTATATGTAAATGTTTGTCCATACCTGCATTCTGCTAACCTATCCATGTCTGATCCTTAAAGCATCCCTCTTATGTAGAATCTTTCCAAAAGTTATAGTCACTCTTATAAATTAATCCCCTGGACCCTCACTCTCTTAGTATTCACAGCAAACTAGCTATTTTATGTAAGAATCAATATAATGACAATGTATTAGACCTTCACAATATGAAACAAGATAAACAGTACAAACTTTCTAGGAGGATTTTTATTCCTTTCTGATTCACTTTCATAGTACCCTGGTAATGATACTAGTGCCATGATAAAATGCTCATGTATAAGGCTACTCATTTATAATCAGGACCTGCTGCTCACATCTATAGTCCTAGCTAACCAGGAGGCAAAGATCAGAAAGATCATAGTTTGAGGTCAACTTGAGCAGAAGGTTTGCAAGCCCCCATCTCAATCAATAGGAGATGTATGTGGTAATGTATGTTGGTGTGTGTATATGTATGTAAAACCATGCATATGTATCATGATGCAAAAAGCTAAACACTTTAATGACAGTGAATTTTTTTCCAATTTGTGGGAAAGGTCTAAAGGTCTATATTTATGCGCATGCGTGTGTGTCTGTGTGTGTGTCTGTGTGTGTGTGTGTGTGTGTGTGCGCGCGCGCACCAGTCCCAGGGCTTGAACTTAGGGCCAGAGCATTGTCCCTGAGCTTTTTTGCTCAATACTAGCACTCTACCACTTGAGCCACAGCACCACTTCTGGCTTTTTTTTTTTTAATGCCTAATTGAAGATGAGAGTATCATGAGCTTTACTGCCCAGTCTGGCTTCAAACTGCAGTCCTCAGATCTCAACCTCCTGAGTTAGTAGTATTACAGGCATGAGCCACTGGTGCCCAGCAATATTTATATCTTTATGACATAGCAATAATTCTGTCTGAAGGGATTAATCTTTTCTTTCTCAAAGATTATGACAATGAAGAGATTTTAACTTATGAGGAAATGTCACTTTATCATCAACCAGCAAATAGGAAAAGACCTATCATTTTGATTGGTCCACAGAACTGTGGCCAGAATGAATTGCGTCAGAGGCTCATGAACAAAGAGAAGGACCGCTTTGCATCTGCAGTTCCTCGTAAGTGTATGCTTCTGAATTTATCATCTCAGAACCTAATGAGAAAAATTTTCTCATTTCACTGAAAAATAATGAAACACTAAAATTGTTACTAATGTAAAAGAACTTTTTTAGCCAAATATTTTGACAATTTTTTGCTAAAGAGCTCCTGAAGCACTTAAATTTTTTTTTACTAGTGTTTTAGTTCTAGTTTTAATGAGTTTTAATTTGAGCCCTTTATAATTCCCTATTTCATGAGGAATTAGCTCCTGCTTCTTTAAGTTGATGCTGAAGACAGAAATTTAGACCTAATCTATTTCCTAATCTTATAGAAAATAACTTTAGGAAAAGATGGATAGCAGTGTGTTAAATGCAAGCTGAAGTAATTTAAAGCATGAGCATTAAAAGGATTAAAGTAATTAACTGTAATTTTTTTTTCTTTTTGGTCTATTTGGGCCATGAACGCTGGGCCTGGACACTGTCCTTAAGCTCCTTTTGCTCAAGCTAGCACTCTATCTACCACCTGAGCTACCACTCTTAACACCTGGTACCACTTCTGGCTTTTTCTGTGATTAATTGGAGATAAGAGTCTCACAAACTTTCCTGCCCAGGCTGGATATGAACCACGATTCTCAGATCCTCCTGAGTTGAATAGCTAGGATTATAGGCATGAGCCACCAGTGCCTGGCTAATAGACATTTTTTTTATATCTCAGTCTAGAAATAACTGTGTTAAATAGATGGGCCCCTAGCCTTTCTTAAGCTCATTATTTTATCATCTGTGTTTAAAAATACAAATTCTTTTTAGATGATTATCACCCATACCCACTCTGATTTTTTTACTTAGATACAACTCGGAGTAGGCGAGACCATGAAGTAGCTGGTAGAGATTACCACTTTGTTTCACGGCAAGCCTTTGAGGCGGATATAGCAGCTGGAAAGTTCATTGAGCATGGTGAATTTGAGAAAAACCTGTATGGAACCAGCATAGATTCTGTACGGCAAGTGATCAACTCTGGCAAAATATGTCTTTTAAGTCTTCGTACACAGGTATAAATTTTTATTTTACAGGGTATGTTTTGCAAAATAATCCAATGAAAACTGTTATGATCCAGTAATTGCAGGAATATAATTAAGTTCTCACCAATAGGCTGGGCCCTGGTAGTTCATTCCTATAAACCTAACTACTTGGCAGGCTGAGATAGGCAGAATCACAGTGCAGGGCCAGCTCAGGTAGTAAATTTCACAAGATCCTTCCCCATGAAGAGCTGGAAACGGTGGTACATACCTGTATCCTAACTGTGACAGGAAGCCTGAATTATGTCTAGACAGACACACACCCAGGCAAAGATGAGGAGGATCCGTGTTTGAGATCCACTTTGACAAAAATTTGAAAAGTGAAATTAAAAGCAACCAGTCAAATGTAGGATGTGGTGGTACATGCTTGCCATACCAGTGATGAAAGAAGGAAAAAGGATAGGAGGCTGGGGATGTGGCCTAGTGGTAGAGTGCTTGCCTAGTATACATGAAGCCCTGGGTTCAATTCCTCAGCACTACATATATAGAAAAAGCCAGAAGTGGTGCTGTGGCTCAAGTGGTAGAGTGCTATCCTTGAGCATAAAGAAGCCAGGGACAGTGCTCAGGCCCTGAGTTCAAGCCCCAGGATTGGCAAAAAAAAAAAAAAAAAAAAGTACAGTGGGAGGATAAAGGTCCAGACCAAACAGACATAAACAAAAGACCATATTGGGAAAATAACTAAAGCAAAGTAAAAGGTAAGAATTGTTGTAGAGTACCTGCCGAGCAAGGGCAAGGCTCTGAATTCAGATCCTGATCACACACACACACACACACACACACACACTAACGTGTGCTAATACATAATGTATATGAATTTATAGCTATATATTGTTTTTTTTTTTTGCCAGTCCTGTTGCTTGAACTTCAGAGTCTGGAGGCTGTACCTAAGTGCCTTTTGGTAGCACTCTACTACTTGAGCCACAGCTCCATTTTTGGAACTTTATTGGAAATAAGTCACAGATTTTCCTGCTTGAGCTGGCTTGGAACCATGATCTGCAGATGTCAGCCTCCTGAGTAGGTAGAATTACAGGAATGAGCCACTAGTACTGAGCTGGAACATGCATAACATATTCTTAAGTATTTGAACACACTTGTAAATAATAGTTTAAAAATTGTGTCATTGAACCAGGCACCAGTTTGGCTCATGCCTAATTATTCAGAATGCTGATGTCTGAAGACTGCAGTTCAAAGCCAGTCTGGGCAGGAAAGATCATGAGACTTTTTTTTTTTTAACCAGTCCTGGGGCTTGGACTCAGGGCCTGAGCACTGTCCCTGGCTTCTTTTTGCTCAAGGCTACCACTCTGCCACTTGAGCCACAGCGCCACTTCTGGCCATTTTCTGTAAATGTGGTGCTGGGGAATTGAACCCAGGGCTTCATGTATATGAGGCAAGCACTCTTGCCACTAAGCCATATTCCCAGCCCCTCATGAGACTCCAATAAAACTACCCCCCAAATGATAGAGCACTAGAAGCTCAGTGACAATATATAGGCCCTTACCTAGTTCAAGCCCCAGGACTAGCGTAAAATTTTTTTAATCCATTTTGTTTATATATATATATATGTTTATATATTTTTATTTATTTATATTTTTATTTGTTTATATATAAACAAAATGGGTTTATATATATATAGAGAACTAAAAAGCAATTTATTTTTTAAAGTACAAATATCTTTTCTTTACAGTCTTTGAAGACCCTCCGGAATTCAGATTTGAAACCATATATTATCTTTATTGCGCCACCTTCACAAGAAAGACTTCGAGCATTACTGGCCAAAGAGGGCAAGAATCCAAAGGTGAACTTACATTATTGTACTGTTCTATTGAAGAGAGTGCTCACTTAAAATCTACATCAGCTTTGGTTATCAAATTGACTGTTCTTTCTATATCACTTGCCAAAATTTGCCATCCTTTCCATTAATTGGGATTATGACAGCTTTCAGAGGGCTGCTCTCGTTCTCCAAATATTCTGTACTGTTAACACTAAATGTATAATATTCTCTAGACATCCTTAAAATTCACCTAGGCCTAAACGACGAATCAGGGACCCCTGACTACTTTGCCCCTTTACAGCAGGAAGTAGCTCCAGATGAAACAACCTCCGCCCATACTCCCGGCCTGGTACCCCTCCTCTGTTATTAATAAACAACAAATGGGGGAATGTTAGCATTTCCCCTGCCTCAGGTCCTCAGCTCCTCCCATTAGCCCCCATATCCACCCATACCTAGTGGGCCACTCCTACTCACTACCTACCTACTTCCCCTTTAGCCCCAGAGAAAGAAGCTGCCACCTGGATAAGGTGTAGACGCCCTGTTGCTCCTTCTCCCGTGGGAGTTATGGCCCCACTAATAAACCTCCTTATGAACCTTTAAAAAAAAATTTCACCTAGGCCTGTGATATTTCCAGATACTGCTATAACTACTCTACCTTCACCACTTCTCTCCTTAAGTTCTCAGCAAATCCTTAAAGATTACCCATTTTGCTCTCTGAAAATTCCACATTTTCAGTGATAGTCTTTTTTTTTTTCAGTTTAAGCTTTATGTTTCTTCTCTCAGTCTTCTCATGATCTGAACAGAAGTATTTTTTAGTTGTAGATGTGTATTGCATATGGTTGAGATAGTCCATGTTATCCTAGATATTACTAAAAAAGATCACTGATAATCTAGTGGTTTCCCATTGGAATGATGTGTGTGTGTGCATGCATGTGTGCATATGCACACAGTACTAGAGCTTGAACTCGGCCTGGGCAATATACCTTAGCATTTTTCACTCAAAGCTAGCACTCTACCACTTGAGCCACAGCTCCACTTCTGGATCTTTTGCTAGTTAATTGGAGATAAGATTGTCACAGACTTTCCTACTGAGGCTGGCTTCAAGTCATGATCTTCATATATCCTTTTTTGGGCCAGATATGATGGAGCATTGCTCCAGGAAGCTGAGGCAGGAAGATTGAGGGTTCTAGACCAACCTTGGCTATCCAGTGACATCCTACCTCAGAAAAGTTCTTTGCATGTAGAAAACAGCAAAGAAAATTAAAGCATTGAGCTACATATTATCACACAAGTATTAGATACTGGGTTGACCCAGTATTTTCTTAGAAAAACATAACCTATTACATTAACTTTTTCCATAATGTGTATTCTTCCTAACTCTGCAACACATAACAAAGAACAGCCAAAAGTAAAGGCACTTTGAGTCATTACTTCATCTGTTGCTACATGGTACTTTTAGGAAGAGGCTATGATGCCCTAAAATGTTTGAAAATAATGTTCATAAGGAATTCAAGGTGATATAGTCTGCTCTTGAAGCCTATAATCTTGGTGAAATATATGAAAATCTAAATAGTGATATAAAAGTGTATGTTAGCCTGGCTCCAGTGGCTCATGCCTGTAATCTTAGCTACTTAGGAGGCTGAAATCTGAAGATCTCCAGCCTATGCAGGAAAGTCCGTGAGACTTATCTTCAGTTAACCATCATGAAACCAGAAGTGCAGCTGTGGATCAAAATAGTAGAGTACTAGCCTTGAGCAAAAAAGTTCAGGGCCCAGGCCCTGAGTCCAAGCCCCATGACCAACAAAAAAATAAAACAGCATATGATGAGTCCCAAATGACTTACAATCTTAAGTCCTCAAGATGTCAAGGCAAAGGAAAGCACAGTGGCCCCATAAAGGGGTGGAAAGGAGCTCATGAGGTTTAGTCAGAAGGAAAGTGATGGAAGGGCACTCTTCTTGGCTATCCAGTCCATTCTGTATTTTGGTAAGGGTACAGACAATCTCACATTTTGTTTATTTTTTCACTGCAGCCTGAAGAATTGAGAGAAATCATTGAGAAGACTAGAGAGATGGAGCAGAACAATGGCCACTACTTTGACACAGCAATTGTGAATTCAGATCTTGATAAGGCCTATCAGGAATTGCTTAGGTTAATTAACAAACTTGATACAGAACCTCAGTGGGTGCCATCCACTTGGCTGAGGTGAAGGAAAACATTTTGTGGCATGATTGGACTTGAGCTGGCAAATTGCCCAATAGGGAGATGGCCCCATACTTCAGCAAGATTGAGGGTAAGATGGAAGGCAGCAAGATAAAAACTGCATTTGATAGAGCCCTGGAACCTAGTGAGCAAAAAGTCCCATTAGGCAATTTGTGCACAACTTTATTCTCTACACATGGCTTCAGGGGCTCTTGCCTCATTTCAGAGATTTAAATGGAAGCTTTCAACAGCATTTCCATTTTACCCTGTTAAAAACTTTTGTTTTCACCTACCTAAACTTTTTGGCTTAGTCATCTTTCCATGAAAAGTTTGTATATAAACACACAATCCTCCACATCTCACAGATATAAATATTGGCGTTATTTAACACTTAATTAACTTCATGCAAACATTTTAGAGAATAAGTACTTCTGTGCACTGAGCAAAACAATATTTACTTTATGAGACTGGTTTAGTCATCAGAAATAATTTCCTAAAAAAGATTGAGGGGAAAAAAGTGTCATTTTGACTTTGTGTTGTCTTTTAATTCTGAAAGATTCGAATAGAAGCTCCTGGCTTTTTAAGCAGACATAGTTAAAAATGTACAAAACATTCTGATCTTTTTAAAGATGTAATTTTTCTGAACTTTTTTCCTTAAATTGTCACAAGTGATTTGATAGCTTTGCTTCCTATCTGACTACAATAGAATGTATTGACATTTTTATGAATGGCAGGTGTTCATATCAAGTGTACTGTTAAACAGATTTCTCGATGATGCAAATAGTTTTTTATTTAAATGGAAGGGGATAGCACATTTAACAGTTTTTGCATTTTTATACGTGAGCACAGTATGAGTCTATGACTGTACTGTGAATGCAAGTAACAAACTGGAATTCTGAATATAGCTGCTATACTGTACACTAGTATTTAATAGATCAACGAATAACACTGATACTTGTTCTGCTTTGGAGTAAAATTATGTATGTACTAGGGGAACATTATGACAACTGACTCTGAGACCAGAAGTAAAAGCCTTGAACGTCATTTGCTTATTTTAGGAAAAGAACATTGGAGGAAAACACTATTAAGCATATACAAATAGGCTTTATCTTAATATGGATGCAACAGCTTGCTAAATCATAGAATAAATGTATATAAGCTCATGGGATTTTTGTACTGTCTCAATAGCTATAGCTTTAAAATTCTGTCTGTGTCTGCAATTGGCATGGAAAGTTAATTTGTAATCTTTTCAAGCCTCTTGAGGATAGCGTGACGTGTGACAAATAACCTCAAATGTGAATGCCTTATTTTTTTATGATGACTTTAGCTACAGCATTTGGTGTTCCCAAAGCTAAACACTGGAATACTATCACTTAATTTAACACAAACAATTGTAATTAGTAAGTAGTTTGTGTCGTATGTATGATTTTTTTTCTCAACATAATTTTATTTGAACAAATACAGGCGGTTTATGTGATGATAGGCCTTTTTCTGTTCCGTTTTGCACGGCCTTTTTAGTTGGCTGGGGAGTGTGTTTTATATGGAAATACTTTCAAAATAATATTCCTTAGGAGGAAAGGAACACTCCTGGGTTAATGGAAGAAAAGCTGTATTTACTGTCTCCTCAGGTCTGAAACACTCCAGTTTATAGCAGGAAAATAAAAGTCTCACTCATTTTCAGCACTGAAAACCAAGTATATTTAGCACTTAATCTCAGTTTTCTTCATCAAAAATGAAAAATAGTGTAAGATCCACAACAGGGCGTGTGATTGATTGAGAATCCTGACAGAGCCAGATATGATGGCACATGCTTATATCCCAGCACTGGAATGCTGAGGCAAAATTCCAAGTTCAAGGCCAGTCCTGAACAGCAAGACCATCTCAAGAATGAAAGAAAAAGAAAATACTGATAAGAGTCAGTGGCTGCTGTCCTGACAGCAGGGCCATATGCCTTCAAGACAGATACATGGCTCTCATAAGAAGATTCTGTACCATGGCAGATGTATTTTTAGGGATTCTAAAGTGACAGATACTTTCAGGGCCTGCAAGGTCCTATAATTTTCTCCTTTAATGACAAAGAAATAGAATGTGTCCTGAATTTTCCCAAATCCTAGAGATATGAATGTATTGATACTCAACAGTCCAAAAGTCAAATGAAAACTGAGGTGTGCTGACTTCCTCAAAAGAATGTGGGAAAAGTCTTGGTGTACATTTAGTTGTACGCCCATTTCCTGTCTCTCTGTGGTTCTGATTTGAAGCACAGTATGGGGGAGGTCGTAACCACTTACAAGGATGATATCATGGTTAATGAAATGTACACAAGAAATCCAAACAAATACTTCATTTTCTTTGTTTTCAGAAGTCAGAACAAATGAAAGAACATTAATATTTAGACTAGCACAGATTTGCTTTTTATGAAAATGTAATGTCTGGACTTTTTTTCCTTTTTAATGGCCCCTAAGGAATATGTATTGGTAAGGAATGATTTGAATGTAATTTTGTGAATGTGTCTGGAAAATATAAACCAGGGATTTAGCCTTAATAAAGGTAACTTTTCTGAAATCTGTTGTTAATCCCCCTTTATACTCTTATCCTGTGTCTGCACTCTGTTGTTGAGATGTCATACTGCACACTGTACTATAAAAATAAAAAATTATGTCTCAGATTTTAAAACCTCAGTATTTCCTCTTGCTGTGTTTGTATCTAGTGCCATTCAGATGTCCACACTGTCCTCTTCTAAGAGTTTACCACAAGCAACACCACTGAAATCTGGATGGAGCACAAATTACCTTTCCTTGCTGACTGTGGGGGCAGTGTTCTCTGTTGGCAAAGATGGAGGTAGATGTTTCCTTATTTGCTGACATGGACAGACACTAAGGGCTGTCAGCATAAAGCTTGGAGGTGGGAGGCATTTTGTAAGGCAGATTTAAGTACAGCCAGTAACTTGAGGACACTCGAGGGGTAGCACCTGAGTTGTTAAATATGTGATATACTTCATTTCTTCCCACATTTCCGTCTAGGCCCTTCTGAATCTCCCAAAAGAAGTCATATGCCAACATGAAGTTTAGTATGTGTACATACCTCTAACCCACTCTAGCTGGGCCAGACCATATCACCACCACCTAACACTCATTATCAACTAGTTCTCTTAGTTTCTTTTTAACAAATTCTAAGCATGACATCACCTGCAGTTTTGTAGGCAGTTTAAAACTAATAAATACCAGAGCTTTATTGAAGCCACATGACTCACTGCTATAAGGTAAATGTAAAAAAGTAAATAATATAGGCTACCCCTACCCTTTAATTTCTGCTTCTGAAATTAAGATTCACTTTACTTGTATTCTAGCTGTGCTGCTGTGCTTAAAGCCTTCTTTTAAGTTTTAAATATAAGGGAAGTGGGAAGAACAAGAAGGTATTAAGAACTCTTTGAAGGTGGAGTGCTTGCCTAAAACAAGTTGCAAGCAATGCTGAGGGTGTGGCTCAGGTGGTGGAGGTGTCCTGCCTAGCAAACTCAAAGGCCCTGATTACAAATCCCAGTACCAGAAGAGAACAGGAAAAATAAAGAAGGCTGAGGAATCGATAATCATGCCAAACCAAACTACCAAAAATCTCGGCAATCACCTGACATGGACACGCAGTGGCCTCATCTTTATAAATGAAAACATTATTTAAGGAGCTAGTAAAATGTTAGCTTATTGACCTAACATGGGAATTCGTATTTTTCTTAGATTAGGAAAGAACTATTATAAATCCTTTTAATTCATGGCATTTATTAGTACCTCAAAATGCGGTAATTGTCACAACATAAATCATTTAGTGAAACACTGATAATGAGGGGCAGGTAACAAAAGGTTAACCTTAAAATACCTGCAGAAAAAGCTTTCTGGATATGAATGCAAGTCGCTGATCTGAGCATAAGGACTACTATTCTTAGCAGTAAATATTTTTTCAAAAGATTTCAAACAACTTTACTTTTTGTAATATAATTACATTTAAGTTGGCAGAACTGCTCCCATGACAGACAAGACCTGTCATGCAAGAAAAAAAATAAGGTTTCCATAAAGCTTAAGGCAGAAGTACCACAGTAACACAAGAATGGCTAGAGCAGTCTCAAACAACAGTGCCAAAGTCTATTAGCAAATGGGTAGGAATGAAGACTGCCACAGAAGTTAGCCTAAGACCACTAATATTTTCTAGTGCTATTTCTTAAGATGCCTATTAAAACATATCACATATAACAGGTGTAAATGGAATAGTGTGAGACTTGTATAGAAGTACCAGGCAGGTTCTACAAATCTCATTCAACTGTGGTATGTGGTTTTTGAATTAGGATTCTACGAAAGTAATTTCATAGGACTCTAGGTAAATTTTACACCCAGTAAATTTTATAGGCCCAAAAATAAATAGCCACACGCACTAAACCTACACATTAAATTAAAATGGAAGCCAGGTGTTGGGTGTTTCCAAAAGAAGCCAAACAGGAAAGATTATTCAAAGAGGAGATCTTCATCCTTCTCTTCAGCCAGAAGGTTTGCAGGCTCCATCACTTCTCCAGCTGCCCTTCGTTGCTCCAAGTCCTTCTCAGATTTTTCCTTGAGAATCTTTTTCTTCTCCTGTATTTTCTTTAACCTGCCAGGTAAAAGGCAGAATTTTCTGGATGCTTTTTCAGTACTAAGCAGACTTGGTTTCTTTTAAGTTTTGTAACAAGAATAACAAAAAACTAGAACAAAGGTTGATCCTGCAACTAATTTCAATAACCCATTTTAACAAATATTTGAGGTACAATACACTTAATTGATTTCAGAAGTGCTATCCCAGGTTAAATAAAATTTGAAATATTTTTAATAGAATAGATTTTGAGCATTCAAATATTAAAATTTTGGATCACAATGTTAAATATAAAGGACAGAAACTAAATAATTTTATAATTAAGATCATCAATAAACTCATCATCATACTCAGGCTACTCAAGGTCTAAGACCAGCAGTCTTCCTTTAACACTCCTGCTTTGACCTATTCTCACGTCTCTGAGCCCAGTGTACCAACCCCTTTATCAATTTAATTTATTCCCACTGGCTCTAAAAACTTCATAGCCAACTCGTGGACTGCATGCACCACTTCTCTGCATATACTGTGCTAATTCTCTAATGGTACGATTTATCCTATTTGGTTATGCCCCAAGTTCTTTATACCATCTCCTATTCAACATGCAATACATATTTGCTGACTGACTCACTCCAGTTTCGTCAGGTTTTTATGTGAAAACACCCCAATCTAAATCCATTTCATCATAAAAAATAAGTCTTAGATTTTGGAGATGCCATTTTTCAGATATGTGTAAAATGTCTCCAGAGCCTTTGGCAATATAACATTATCTGCAGGGAATAAGTTCCAAGACCTGCAATGTATGTCTACAACTGTGAATAGTGCTTAAACCCTTTGGATACTAGGTTTTTTTGTTTGTTTCTTCACATAGTTGGGCTTGTTATCTGAGCTTCACATCCGCATAGGAAGTAAACATTATACGTTTGATAAAATTATGTAAAGTTAACAATAACTCATTTATTTTTCTTATCAAGAACTTTCATTTTCCCTTAAAGGAAAAAACCTTTGTGAATTTCCAGCATCTCTACATTGTGCTCTGAGTCCATTATTAAATCAGTACAGTAAGCTATATGAACACAAGCACTACAGTGTTATGACAGGCAACAGTCAGCTGTGAGAACTGAGATGGCTGCTATGTGGCTGTAGCCAGGAAGCATCTGCAGTGTGGCTATGCTGGGCAAAAGGATCACTACCCAACAGAGTGGGTCCATCAGGTCTAAGATATGCTAACTGAGAACTTACAAAACCACTACTGTATTGTCAAAGGCTATGAATATGTTTTGAAAATATCTAAAACTGGCATCTCCAAAAAAAAAAAAATTCTTCTTTTTGAAGATGAGGCTTTTGCCATAGAGCCCAGGCTGGCTTAGAACTCATGATTCTCCTGCCTCAGCCTCCCACGTGCACCACCATACCTGCATCTTACTTGTCCAAAAGAAATTCAAGCTGTACTATTTCTGAAAAGTTTAAACCAACAACCAACTCAGCAACAAACCAACTCAGCAAATTGAATCTTTGGAATAGGGAGGTAGGGAATCAATAACTGCCAATTTTAACAAACCTATAGAACTCTTCTCGCTCTCTTTCATCCAGCTCTGTGATGATATAAGCAAGGGTTCGTTCAATCCGGGGAATGATGACTAGAGTTTAAAAAAAAATATATGTGAGAACTTCTGAGCCCCCTTCCTACTAAATTACCAATGCATACTTGTTAATAGTTACTTATTTTTCTAATTGTAGAATATATATTTATATTTAATGCAGAGAACTTAGAAAACAAAAACAAAAAACTACAATGAAGTAGAACCCAGCCATCTAGATGTAGCAATTATAAGTATTTTTGGTATGTGCCCTTCTAGAATCTTTTCTGTTCACAGAAAACTTTGAACTGTAATTGATCCAACACTGAACATAATGAATATTTATAAACAGGTAACACTGAACCCCAAGTGTTACTTTAAATAACACCAGATTTCCACTGTTATATTTTTAAAAATGAGCAGAAAGGATGCTGTAAATTTTTAGTCATTAGGTTCTACTTTCTGTAGAACTTGCCTGTTCTGCTTCTAGAATGTGACTCCCTGAACTCTACTGACCTTACCTGTTTTGTTTTGCTAGCTAGTTCCATGAGCACAGCCTGCTTACAGTAGTAAGCAGTTAAGGAATGTTTCTGAGCTGGAGCGGGCCTTAGTAACAGACAGCTTACCTAACATATAAGGCACAGGATTTGATTCCTAGCACAGTAAGGAAAAAAGTATTTGCAGGGAGGAGGTAACAAATTTGACAAGAAATGTACTCACTACCTTACATATATAACTGTAACCCCTCTGTACATCACCTTAACAATAAAATTAAATTTAAAATAAAAAGTATTTGCTAATTTTTTTAAAGTGAGATAACTGCCTTAATTAACAATCCCCAAGGAATTTCTTTGCGTCAATTTTTTCTTCTTTAAAATCAAGTAAACATTTAATGGAAACTAACATTCCCTGAGCAAAAAGCGTTATTAACATTATGTAGTCATGGCTTTAAAATAATGAAATAAGAGTTCTAAAATAAATGCATCAAGTAGGAAATTTTACTTTTGCAAATCAAGAAGAGTGGCCTAAAGGGGAGGAACATAAAGCACTTAACATATTCAAAAAGATACTCTGCTCAACAATCAGAAGAAAGTAAAGATTAAGCTCCTGAGAAAGCTTCTTTTATTAAACACACAAATGACTAGAAATGAATGCAACATTCCATTATCTTACCAGGGTAGTCGATAAATCCCCCCAAATTATACACATCCATCTCTCACTTCTTTACACTCCTGTGCACTACTGTTGCTCTTCACACTAAGACAGTATCTTCCATATCTTTCCATCTCAAGCATCCAGTGAGTCCCAGCAGCTGCCTAGCCCGTGGGGAAGGGATGCACAAGTGGATGAACAAAGCAGCGGCAACTGTGACTCACCATGCTCAATGGCATTTACACGCCTGTTGGTTATCTTGATGGCTTCATCCAGAGTCACGAAGGAAGTCTAAAGAGGACAGATCGATAATGTCAGCACAAAGTCTTCCTAACTACACTCTACTTGCTCATCTCCACTCAAACCGGACTTAGAGAATACATTTTGGAAAACAAAGACAATCTCTGGTCAGTACACTTAAAAAACATAAAATTTGGGGCTAAGAATGTGGCCTAGTGGTAGAGTGCTTGCCTACCATGCACAAAGCCCTGGGTTTGATTCCTCAGCACCACAAGCACCAGAAGTGGTGCTGTGGCTCAAGTGGTACAGTGCTAACTAGCCTTGAGCAAAAAGAAGCCAGGGACAGTGCTCAGGCCCTGAATTCAATCCCCAGGACTGGCAAACAAAAACCATGAAATTTGTATGAGATTTTTTATACAGCTAGCACTACTGTTGTGCTGTTAAAATCAATGCTTTGGATTCACTGAAATAAAGACATAAAAGGGACAGGAGGTACCAATAGTTCATGTCTGTAATCCTAACTACACAGGAAGCTGAGATGTGAGGATCATGGTTCAAAGCCAGCCAGAGGAGGAAAGTCTTATCTAGAATTAACTGCCATAAAGCTAGACGTGCAACTCTGGCTCAAGTGGTAAGGCACCATCCTTGCACAAAAAAACTAAGGAACACCCAGGCCTTGAGTTCAAGCCCCAGGGCTGGCAAAAAAATGAAGTAACAAGAGGAAAGAATCACTCACTAATATAACCTAATATACACTAAATTGTCAAAAGGAAAAAATGACTTCCATACACAAACCATGTTTTTTTTTTGCTGTTGTGTGTGCGCGCGCTCACATATGAAACGACTACATATATTTTTTTTAGAAAATAAAATGTAGGGCTAATTGTGCAGAAGCCACCATTCAGAAATCAAAGCATTAGGTTTGTTTCACACAGGACTATAAACACAGCTGAAAATACAAAATGCAGTCAAATCCCACACAGGTTAGGAATGTCCTCTACTTGACTACTAGAAATCGAACCACAGAGTTGTCTAGCTCTGTGGCTGCTGACCTGCAGCGAAGCCAGTTCCACCAGAAGTTCCACTGCTTTGGCATAATTCCTCTTTAATTTAGCCAACTGTTCCCCACCTCTGGCTAAACCGGTCAGTTCGTAACCTGCAACAACCAGTCAGACAACATTTGTAACTAGAGAGAAATAATCCTC
The DNA here is from genome assembly GCF_023159225.1 of Perognathus longimembris pacificus. Classification (NCBI taxonomy): domain Eukaryota; kingdom Metazoa; phylum Chordata; class Mammalia; order Rodentia; family Heteromyidae; genus Perognathus; species Perognathus longimembris. The sequence goes on from NC_063174.1 coordinate 35,539,369, forward strand.
TTCTGTAAAATCCCAAAAGGAAGAGAAAAACACCAAACATCAACACATATCCACAAAACCTTATCAAATACAAACACTAAGGGCCCACCTCACTTTCTAGTCACTGTAGGAGCATGCTAAACTTTTCTACAAGGATACCATCATAGAGGAGAAAGCATGTGTGTGTTTCTGGGGATTGAACCCTGAGTGTCATCCTAGGCAAGCCTCCATCCCCAGCCTTTAGAAGAAACTAACAAAACTTCAGTTCCTAGCATGCTGATTTAATGCTGCTATTCCCTTTGGAAACTATTGCCTGGTGCCACAGTACAAAGCTGTTCTCTGATAAGAAATGGCTCTACAATATTGGATTTCTTTATATGAGCCATACTTAATATTCTACATAACTTGATTAATATATGACCAATAAAACATGAGTTCAAAAGAATATTTTTTCTACAGGAAAAAGTTACTATACTTGGAGAAGACTGAGTAAATATGAATTATTACCACCAAAATGCTATCAAACTAGGAACAGGATGGATGACACAAATTACAAAAAAAAGTAGGTGGGCTAAAAATACAGTACTCAATTTACATTATCACATTTAAGATCAGATTCTACTTTAAACAGACAGACTTTTTAAAACTGGAAATTATAAACAATGTATCTCAAGTATAGTGTTTATAATAAATTACCAAAGAAAAGGCCTTTTTTTTTTCTGGCCAGTCTTGGGGCTTGAACTCAGGGCCTGGGTGCTGTCCCTGAGCTTCTTTTGCTCAAGGCTAGCACTCTACCACTTAAGCCAAAGCATCACTTCTGGCTTTTTCTGAGTGGTTAACTGGAAATAAGAGTCTCACAGACTTTCCTGCCCAGGCTAGCTTTGAGCCATGATCCTTAGATCTCAGTCTCCTGAATAGCTAAGATTACAGGCATGAGACACCAATGCCTGGCTAAGGCCCTATTTGTAAATGAAAATGACCATACAATATGTTTCTAAGTTAAAATTAAGGATTTTAAGATATGAGCAATGTTTTATATTTTCCTGATCATCTAATGAGATCTCTGAACTCTTAAGATCTGACAAAGGTGCTTTTCTAACAAGCTTCATCAAAACAGTAGGCAGAGGATCCCAGAAACACAGAAACACACTAACACAAAAAGTTTCACACTTACTGTCAGTTCCTTCATGATAATGTTCAAACACTGGTAAGGTAACACCTGGTAAATAAAGATGCATATATAGATTAACAAACATGGACCATGAAGTTCATTTTGCTTTTTTTTGTTTGGTTATTTTGGGACTCATGATATAGCCCATTTGGTCCCAAACTCACAATCTTCCTATTTTCCCCTCCTCAGTGCTGGTATTATTATAGACAAGTACTGCCACTGAAGTACTATTTTTTTTTAAGTGGAATTTTTGAACTAAGGGACTGGCGTTGCTAACAGGTACGCTTCACCCATGTCCCTAGCCCTTTTTGGCATAGTTATCTTTTGAACAGAGTCTTACATTTATGTTGCAGCTGACTTGGATCACCGCCCTTCTATTTATGCTTTCTGCATAGCTAGGATGACAGGCACATAACACCATATCCAGTTTTTGTTAGTTGAGATTGAGTCTTTCAAACTTTTTTTTACTTGCCTGGACTGATCTAGAACCTGGTCTCCACCTGTTTGCTCAAGGCTAACACTCTACCACATGAGCCACAATACTACTTCTGGCCTTTTCTTTCTTTTTTTCTTTTTTTGGCCAGTCCTGGGGCTTGGACTCTGGGCCTGAGCACTGTCCCTGGCTTCTTTTTGCTCAAGGCTAGCACTCTGCCACTTGAGCCACAGCGCCACTTCTGGCCATTTTCTGTATATGTGGTGCTGGGGAATCGAACCCAGGGCCTCATGTATATGAGGCAAGCACTCTTGCCACTAGGCCATATCCCCAGCCCGTACTTCTGCTGGCCTTTTCTGTTTATGTGGTAGTGAGGAGTCAAACCCAGGGCTTCATGCATGCTAGTAAAGCACTCTACTGCTAAGTCACATTTCCAGCCCCTGTCCAAACTTTTTACTCAAGGCTAGTGATCTACCACTTGAGCCACAAATCCTGGGTTTTTTGCTAGTTAATTGGAGTCTCAATGACTTTCCTGCCCTGGTTGGCATCAAAACACAGATCCTCAGATCTCAGCCTTCTAAGTAGGATTACAGGCATGAGCCGCTGGTGCCCAGTTTAAAGTACCATTTCTTCCTTATTTGGCCGGGGGGGGGGGGGGGAGGGTGCTATTGTTTGGTTTTGATTTTGAAGTGCTGTTTTTGAATCAGGGTTTCCTAAGTTTCTTTCTTGAAATACTCAGAAACCAAGAGATCAAGTCTGGAATTCTAATGGTTTCAATAGATGAATTTAATAACCTGCCTTCTGAAGTGTTAAGAACCTGGTTGTTAATAGTTTTAACATATGGAGCCAATGAAGTAGAAAATGGGACATTGAGACACTGTCATAAAAGAGGTTATTTTTTAAATGTTCTAAAAAATTGTTGTTACCTGCTACGTTATCTTTCTTTGCTCGAATCTTCACTTGGGCTTTATTTACATTTTGGATAACTGTGGTACTGCAGGAAAAAAAATTAGTTGTCTTGTTAGAAATAAACCTAAGAATCCATTGGATAGTTCCAACATTAAAAGAGACTAACACTGACATGCCACAAATAAGCATGTTTTAATCCACTTTTTTCCAAAAAGGAGACAACCACTGCTGCCAGATGAGGGCATCAGAGAGCAGTGAATGAACAACAGTTAAAACAGAAGAAAACAAAAGAATGATTTTACAGTACATGATGGCTGTGTTTTCAGTAAACACGGGAATGTGATTTTTACAGGTTCTCATGCTAGTATAAATGTAGAAAAAACGTTCTTTCCAGGTTTTCTGTTCAGTTGTTAAGCTGGTATTCAAATTCCTTCACCCTCTGGCTGCATGTGACTTCCCATCTAGTACTATAAAATAAAGGGTTTCCTCATAGCCACTAAAACAGAACATGGTCATGTGACGCTTACCAATATTGATTTCTTCAACTGTCCTCATCACTCTCTGGTTGTAGGCTTCCCAGCAGGGAAAGCTCCTACAATAAGGAAGCCTTATGACCCCAGAAAAAGAAAACTAAAACTCCTGAGAACAACTTTGACCTCAGTCCCTATCTACCCACAAGATTTCAGGGGAAGCATTTCACTTAGACTAAGAAGGCTTATCTACAGTCCCCCCAGGGTTATCTGAACAATCACAATTAAATAAATTGGCGTAATCCATATGAAAACCTCATTATGTATAAGTATGAAGATATTCACAGTCCTTCCTTAATATACCAAAAACCTGACCATCAACTCAAAGGTCCAGCATTAGGAGAAAATGTTAATTAATTATGGTACATCTTAAGAGAGATGTTACACCTATGTTAAAAATAGGCAAAATGGGGGTTGGGAATGTGGTTCAACAGTACAGTGCTTGCCTAATATGCACAAAGCCCTGGGTTCAATTCCTCAGCACCACATATATAGAAAATGGCCAGAAGTGGCGCTGTGGCTCAAGTGATAGAGTGCTAGTCTTGAGCAAAAAGAAGCAAGGGACAGTGCTCAGGCCCTGAGTCCAAGCTCCAGGACTGGCAAAAATAAATAATAAATAAAAAATTTAAAAAGGCAAAATGTTGATGAAACTATGTTAAGTGAAATAGACTATGAAACAGCAGTCACCAGTAGCTCATACCTATAATCCTAGCTACTCAGAAGGCTGAGATCTAAAGATAGTGTGGTTCAAAGCCTAAGCAGCAAAAAACCAGAAGTGGAGTTCAAGTGGTAGGGCATGAGCCTTGAGCAAAAAAAGCTTAGGGACAAACCCAAGCCCTAGGTTCAAGTCCCAGGACTGGCACCAAAAAAGGCATTATGAGGATGAGAGCAGACAAGGCTCTGAAATTACAGAATTCAACATGCTCTTTCTCATTACTATAGCATTTATCTTTAATGCTATGTATTTTTAGTTTTTTTTAATTATTATTCTTTTGTGTCAGTAATGGTGCCTAAACTCAGGGTCTAGGTGCAGTTGCTTACCTTTTTCACTCAAGTCTGGTGCTCTACCACTTGAGTCTTTTGGTGGTTAATTAGAGGTAAGACTCTCATGGACTTTCCTGCAGGGGGTGGCCTCAAACTTCGATTCTCAGTTCTCAGCCTCCTGAGTAGCTAAGACTACAGGTTTGAGCCACCAGTATCCAGCTTTATGTATTTTAAAATTACAATGGTTTTTTTTCAATGAAACTATGACTTTGAATGCTCTGGGTTGTTTTTTTAAACCTTACCTGAAGTCCCCTGCTGTGAACTTGGCCTCAGCAAGTGAAAAGGCAGCTTCTCTCATCACTTCACCCATCAACATTTTAGTCTGGAAAGCAGAAACCAACAGCAGATTCAACCAAGCTTTTGTAGGGAAGAAAACCACATCATAATTAAGGTCTTTCAATAACCATCAGTATTTTATATTAGTTATAAAACGTCAATATTTAATGTTGACTTGATAAAACAAAAATGTCCAACAACATGTTACAAAACTATGAGTCTTATCATTAAAACATTAAAACAGTAGGGATGGGAGGGGGAAATGGTGAACAACAATGGAAAAGGTGACATCGATGAAGAAGCAATGTGCTCATAACCTGATATATGAATTTTTAACTTTTTTGTACAACTACTTAAAAATAATAAAGAAAAACATTAATTAATAAATGCAAAACTGAATCTTTACTGGGGGGCCCATCTTTCTTACCAATTTACTCACATTAGTCTCTCAAATTCATTTCATTAAGAGTCAAAATCTGAATGACCTACTATGTGCCAGCACTAGACATACAAGGCTGCAAAGACAAAGTCTCTGCTCTCTCTCTAATGTAGGAGGAGGAATCCAACAAGCAAGAAAATACCATTCAGCAACACTAGCTTTGATTTTTTAAAAAAGGAGATTGAGAGAGTAAAAATAGTAGTTACTTAAGATTGGGAAGTCAGCAATGGCCTCTTTGAAGAGACTAAAACAACTGCAAGAGCCAGTAAGAAGTAGTTCTGGAGAAAGAACATCTTAGAAGATTGAAGAAATATCTCATGGAAAACCTGGAAACCGTCCTTAGGAAGAATACTCCAAATGAGGTCAAAGAGGCAGGCATAAACCAGGTCAAATGGCTTTGTAGGCATGATTGAGGAGTGCAAATTTTAGAAAATGAACTATTTGAAACTAAAATCTTCATGCAGGTATGCTAACATTTCTCTACACATGTTGTAATGGTATTTTTAATTTTGGAATTCAAATAAGGAAAAATTAGGGTTTAGGCATTTGCTCAGTAGTAAAATGTGTGCTTAAAGTTTACAAGGCTCTGAGTTGAATCCTCAGAACCAAAAAACAAACAAACAAAAAGTTTAAATGCCATATTGAATTTTCCTTGAATACTTATAAAATACACACTACTCTAAGTAAAATGCATTCTACCTCTATTATCTTCTTTAGGATCTGTCGAAACCGAAGAGTTAAGGCATCAGATTTTTTCTTCAGGAGATTTCGACCTGTCTGTGCTCCTTTTAAACGAGCCTTCATGATGGTCTGTGCCCTGCACAAACAAAGACATTATTAGCGTTCAAAAGACACAATAATATCTCTGGAGCACAGTGCTGAAATTACCTTATATTCTATTTTCAGGTTTTTGAGACAAGGTCTCACTAAATAGTATAGGTTGGCCTCAAACTCACAACCATCCTTCCTCAGTTTCTCAGTGCTTTATTTTTTTGATGTAATAAGACACATTTGTAGCTGAAAAATTAAACTGTTTTCATTATTCTATAGTTTTCTACCATCAGCGTTCCATCAGTATATGAAAAAAAGGCAAATGTAAATCCTAATAAACATTACCAAAAACTTCATTTTGATGCTAGCATAATCTAAGTATTTGTTTTGTAAGTTAGAATGATATTTAATAATGTTTCAGTTTCACTAAAGATATATTAAGAAAAAAATCTATGCCACAATATATGATTGAAATTTGGGAGTTAAATGATGTGGTACTTGCCTTTCATTCACAAGGCCCGAGGTTCAATCTACAACACAGCAACCACACAAACAAAAATTTGGAATTTGGCCAGGAGAAAATGATTCACACCTGTATCCTAGCTAGGTGGCAGAGATCTGGAGGATCTAGTTCAAGGTGAGTATAGCACAAGATCCCATTTCAACAGAAAAAGAAAAAAAAATGTTGGGCACTGTAGTATGTATTTGTCATCCTAGCTACAGCCAAAATGTTAAATAGAAAAGTCTCAGAACAGCTCATGCAAAATGCAGCAACTTTTCTCAAAAATAAGCAGAGGGAAAAAATGGCCTAGAGGTGGGGATCAAACTTGAGTACCTAGGTAGCAAGACTAAAGTGAGGAGGAGGGGGAGGGGGAGGAAGAGAAGGAGGAAGCGGAGGAGGAAGAGAAGGAGAAGCAGGAGTAGGAGCAGTTGAACAGTCTTTGGAAAGCAGTTAGCAGTGGTTGACTTTGCACTGACTGGTCTCACCAGAAGTGTAATCCAGTATCACCAGTTTAGTTTCCAGCCTGAACAGGAATTATCCACTCCAATGTGTACAGTTAACATTCTCTCTTGTTGACATGAAATAACAGAATTTGGGCTTTAAGAGTTGGATCAAAAGAGGTGAAATCCCAGTACTACAGATTCCAGAAATATTATAGAGTAGAAAGTTGAACTGATTGATGAAACTGAATTTACCTTGTCAATTTTAAATTTCCTCCTGGGTGATGGCACCTCTGTGAAATTGGACAATTTTCAATTAGAGACTCTGAATTTGGTATTTTTGTAGTCTGTGGGGAGGGGGGGAGTGTTTGTTTTTTCAATACAGGAGTTTGACCTCTGGACCTTATGCTTGCTAGGCAGATGCTCTACCACTTAAGCCACAGGCCTTCAGCCCTCTTCACTTCTTTAGCCCCTTTCCTGGGGAGAGGGGTAGCCCAGGCCACCTTTCCTACTTATGCTTCCTACATAGCTGGAAAACAGACATGAGCCACCAACCATACCCCAGCATGTCTAGCTTTTTTCTTATAACAGGAATCATGCTAACTTTTTGCCAGGGTGGCCTCAAACCATGGTCCTCCTGACCACCAATGCAACTGGCAAAAGTTGATTTTCAATTTTTTTCTTTTCTTTTTTTCTTTTGTGGTACCACAGTTTGAACTCAGGGCCTTGTGCTTGCCAAACAGGCAATCTATTACTAGAGCCACACCTCCAGCCCTTAAGAGTGACTTGCCCAAGCACTCACAACTAATATGTAGTAGGAACCAGGGATTTGTTAAGTATATGCTTCAGAGCTGGTTCAGCCCTACAAAAAAAAAAAGTTGACCTTCACATAAGACAATGACTTCTTTTCCACTGAATCAAAAACATCTGACTACATGACAAAGAACTGGCTGTCAAGCTTTGAGGAAAATATTTACTTCCTGCATCTGATTTTCCTCTCAATTAGCAGGTTAGACACTCTTAAACAGCAGTTTTCACCTTCACAAACCTATCATTTTTCTTGTCTAAGCCCAAAGAAGACCACTCTCACCTGTTAGTCTACAAGTTCCAAAACAAAAACACAAAAAATATTAGCATTCTACTGATTAAATACAGCCAGACATTAGTTAAAACACTGGAAAATGATTTTATTTGATAACCAGTGACAGTAGAAGAAAGAGGTACAGAGGTGACTAGACATTTTCCAGAGAATGAGGGAGCGGGCCTCAAGTAGTCAGTGAAATGCGTAATGATAAAAAGAATTGGTCAATGTCAGTGTGATTACCAGTTAAGTCTGATAGCTGGCAATTAGGAAAGTTAAGATTCTATCCTACCCCAAAGACTGGTACACCCTACCTTTCCTGATAATTACATTTCAAAAGGCTAGCAAAGTTATCCAAGATACATATTCACAATGCTAAGAAAGTGAGTTCAAGATTTATCAATCTAGGTGTTGACTAAAACAAAGAGCTAGTTCTTTTTCTTTTTTAATCAGTGCTGGGCTTAGACTCAAGACCTGAGCACTGTCCCTGGCTTCTTTTGATCAAGGCTAGCACTCTACCACTTAAACCACAGTGCCCCTTCTGGCTTTTCCTATATATGTGGTGCTGAGGAATCAAACCCTGGCCTTCATGTATACGAGGCAAGCACTCTACCACTAGGCCATATTCCCAGCCCACAAGGAGCTAATTCTCCCAGCAGCTTTGAACTGCCCACATTTTATTTATTTTTTTTATTTTTTGGTGCTATGGATCAAAGCCAGTGCCCTGTGCATACCAGGTCGATGCTCTGCCGCTCACTAACATATTCAATGGCATTTTATTTGAGGGTACTGGGGTGTTTGAACTCAAGCCCTCACATTTGTTAGGTCAGTACTCTGCCACTTGAGCCATGCCTCCAACTCTATTTGCTTATTTTCCAGGTAGACTATCTTATTTTTTGCCTGGGGTGTCTTTCCCATAGGTGGGTATGAAAGATGTGAAACACCACACCTGGCTTACTGATGGGATGAGGTCTTGCTAAATTTTTGCCTGGGTTAACTGCAAACTTTGCTCCTCCACCTGGAGAAATTAAAGGCCTTCAGTACAGAGATTTCCGGGGATATGCTGGGAGTTTTGCAATCAGCCTAGGAAACTTTTTTTTTTTTTTTTTTTGCGCCAGTCCTGGGCCTTGGACTCAGGGCCTGAGCACTGTCCCTGGCTTCTTCCCGCTCAAGGCTAGCACTCTGCCACTTGAGCCACAGCGCCGCTTCTGGCCGTTTTCCGTATATGTGGTGCTGGGGAATCGAACCTAGGGCCTCGTGTATCCGAGGCAGGCACTCTTGCCACTAGGCCATATCCCCAGCCCCCCTAGGAAACTTTTGATCATAATCTGTTTTACAGGCTTTGCCTTTCACTGAAGATTGTTTCCCACCTAGTAGAACCAGCCACTAGAAAATCAATGGGATAAAGGTAATACCAAATATAACAATTCCAAGAGTTTTCAGACACACTACCCCAGCAGGCAGAAATTTGAGTTTGGGTTTTGACTGTAACTGTCCTATATTAAGTGTCCTCAGTTCTGTGAGAAAAAAAATTGAATGAGGAAAAACACAACATCTCAAAAAAAGATAAGGACACAATAGTCAAAAGCAAAACTGATTTTCTTCTTCCTCTTCACTAACAAAAACAGATGAAGAGGAGGAGAAAGAGACTAAAACTTTACTCTTCACAACTGTTATGTACATTTGAGAAAATTAGTATTTTCTTTATAAGCAGGCCAAGGACCTATAGTGCTGTCAATTTTCCTAACAAGGATATCATTACCCAAAGAGAAAAGCAGACCACAACTGAGCAGATTCCAGGAAATGGGCTCAAAGAACGCCCACTCCGTGTGTGTGTGTGTGTGTGTGTGTGTGTGTGTGTGTGCCTTCTGCAGATTAAAAATCAAGATGCTTCTTCATCCTAGAGAGAGCACAAGGACTGGTAAAAGAGAAAGATATGTAGCAGAAATCCACTTGTAACGTGATGAGTGATAATAGAGGTCTGAAAAAGTGCCGTTTTAATAGTGCTAAAGTAATGTCTCAGAAACGCGATGTACATCGCAGGTAGTGACACTGGGCCTTGTGAAGTGAGCAGAGAAATAGAAGATTGAATCCGACGTCCATGCTAACTAAGACTTGGTTAAGTCCCCACTTTAGCTTAAGAACCTACAATACATTGCAGTAAAATTCCTTTTTCAGAGCATTTATCAAAGCTCTGTGCCTTTTCCGTCTCCCCACTAAACAGAGAGATTGAGGGCCTAAGGGGAACGATTCAGTTATGCAAAGCCAGAATGGTGTGTGGAATGAAAGACTGGATTAATAGGTAAAGACAGAGAATCGCCCCAAGGTCGACAGGCCCAAGTCCGGCTGGGACCGCTCTCTCCCGCCTGGTTCACTCCGGAGGAACGTGTGACCGAGCGACAAGGCAGGCTGAGCCTAGATTCACGAACGCAGAGACGCTGGTGGTCGAGTTCAGGAGCAGCCCCAGGACGTAAGAAGCCTCGGTGGGGGTCCAGGGTCGGGAGGAATCGCCCGGAGCAGACATCCTTGAAGCTGTGGGCGTCACCCGTCCCTTTACTTACATTCGCGAAGGGAAGATCTCAATCCGATCTTTGCCCGACATTGTGACGATAACTATTCGGCTCGGACTCCCGGCCGGGCACCCTGGGCTGCAACAGCTCCCGTACCAGACGCACAGCGCCTGCCCGATACCGGAGTCAGCTGATAGGGTCACCTGACCCCTGGTGAGGGGAGGCACAGGCGGTGCCCATCTCCCACTTCCGCTTCCTTTTAGGATCGAGGAGGCGGGCTGAACGATAGCGATGCCCGGATGTTGAGACGCGCGCACTGCGGAATTCCGGTTCGTCTCTCAGCCCCTCCTCCTCATCTGCCAGGCGGCTGCACGAATCGCTGCCCGCGTTGCGTAAAAGCAGAGGAGAGAGCTTCACACGAGTTCTCTTCTTCCATTTTTATGTTTCCTTTTTAATCACAGCGCCATCTTATGGCTGAGTTAAACTCTGAGAGATTTGCTCTTCGGAGATAAGAAATGAGTCCTACGTCTTTCCTTATGCCTTGGGGATTACTTAGCAAAATAGTAATCGCAGAACGACCTTTCGAGATCCTTACATAAGGGGTTGACACTCTCCGTTCTTGGAGGACCCAAACTCTATGATCCGCGTGGTGAGGCGGGGCCTTTCCCGTCAGCGCCTGCGCAGTGTGAGGTGGCTCCGCATGCGCGGTTGGGTCGCGTGAGGCGCACGCTGAAGCAGGTCGGCGGCTCGTGTGGGTGTCTTAGCTCGGATTCCTCCGGTTGAAGAGTGCGGCACGGAGCCTTGTGCGGGATTTTCTCACGTACCTCAGGTGACTAGGCCGGCGGTTCGGTTGTCCCCAGGCGTCCGTTTCGTTTGTATTCACTGATAGGAGTGACCACTCCTGTCACTGGACACGCTAGGCCCCGGGCTCGCTCGCCCTCCCATCCAGTCCCGGCGCGGGAAGTGTCTGGACACGGCCGCCACCCACCACCCGCCGGCCAGTCCCGGGCCTTGTGGTCGGCTAGGACAAGCGGCCTGTGCAGATTCCGTGTGCTTAGAAAGTGTCGCCTGAGCGAGGGTGCCCGGGGGGGGCGGGGGGGGGACGCCTGGACACACTTCTCGCCCCCAGAATTCCATCACTTGGCTGCTTTTTTTTTTTCCCCAGGCTTGAGTGTTGTTTTTTTTCCTTTCCCTTCCACCCCAGAAATACTGCCAAAAAGTTCCTATGGAACCAATACCGAACTGTTCTCCAAATAACCAATAGAATGGGCCACCATATTGAAAATAGCTTGGATCTAAGTATAGTTTATGTGTTAAATAATTAAAATTGACGTTTATGTTGTCCTATCGCTCCACTCGGGCATTTCTGTAGAATGAATCACCACCACCCCTTGAACACAAAGCCTACTAAAAGGTTTATTACTGTTGTTCCTGTCAGTTTACCCTATTTCGGCAGCAATGAGATTGGAACTGTAATCTTGTAACTATACATAAATAAAATCCTAAAGTGAGGGAATCTGTGAAGCGGGGTAAATTAATGCCTGTATACATCCTGAGGTCTCTTTAATTATCCTTAAAGCTTAGGCTGCTTTAATTTTCATAAAAGAAGAAACATTATTTCTTGGTTAAAGGCCAGTTTCTCTGGATTGAGTTATTCAAGAGAAATACTCGAGTACTGAGAGTTACTTAAATGGAATTTTACCACCTTTTCTCAGTTCTTGTCATACCAAATGACAGTTGAATTAGTTGTAAAGTTTTGTTTTTGTGAAGCTCCTGGACCAAGAACCAGCATGACTAGTGAGTATTAGAGCTGAGTTGTCTCAATGCATGAAAGAAATGTGATTTCTTGTATCCACTGTGGTGACTTGACTGTGCCATGCTTTAAGAAAAAAAAGTCCTATGCATTGATGGGGCAAAATTACTGTTGATGCAAGATTTTTGACATTAGCTTAGAATTTGGTTAAATCACCACATCAGAACATGTAGCCAGGTTTTTTTCTTTTCTTTCAACTACAGGCCTGAGGGCTGTCACTGAGCTTTCTTGCTCAGTGCTACCACAAGTTTCACAGTTTTCAAAATGTTTTTACATAAATTTCATTTAATATCTTCAGTAATCCTACAGAGGCATATGGCACAGACAAGAAAATAGAGTTCAAAGAGAATGCCTGTCCCACATAGAGTCAAGTAGTAGAGCAAGGATTCAAAATACAGAGCTAGCTATTCTCAAAGTTTACATGGCTTCCTGCCACTAGACAGCAAAAATGACACAAACAACTGAGTATGGTTTCTGGTTTCCTGACTGAGGAAACTATGTTTGACTGTTGCGGGCTTTCTTTCAAGTTAGAAGCATCTCATAAGATGATGTATTCAAAACCTACCAACCAATAAGTGAGTTTCTTGTGATATGGATTCTTTTGTAGGTACTGGCTACTTCCTACCTTTACTGTGAATAACATAACCATCAGCTGTATTCCTTATCTTAATCTATGTGTATTCCTTTATATATATCAAGAGACTTGTGCTTTCTAAAGAAGGTAGTATTTAGGAAACTGCACACCAACCTGGAACTTTCCTCCTTGTAGAGCCTTCTCCCACTAACTCTTATTTCTTTCTTGTCCCTTCTGAATACAGACTTACTGTGTTAGAAAACAAGAAAGTAATATTCATAGCTCCCTTCAGGATTCTTTTACCCTATTCCCTGTGGTCTTTAACCATCAAATTAAACTGTTCTATATATGTTCATGACATTTATTTTGATGCCTCTTTTGAGAGGGTTTTTTTGTTCTTATTTCTCAAATAGGAGTAGTATGTATACAGATACTTGAGAATAATTGTTCAAAAGGCCCTGTTTAAAAATGATACAACCAGCTCAGCTGTTTTCTTCCTGGGTAATTGTGGCCATTGACTGTCTACTTCCCTTTTGTATACTAGATCTTTTTTTGTTAAGCTATAACAATCTATTAGTTAAGCAGAACAGATGAGTACTAGTAGAGTGTGCTGATTTATGGTTTATGCTCCCAACACTGATACATATATTAAAGTTGTATTTTATTTGTGTCAAAAGTTCCTAATTGTAGCATTAATCAGTGATACTGAGGGAAAATGTATTCTTGTTTAATAAGAGCATAGACTCTGGTTCCAGTATATGAAAGAGCAAGTTACCCAACCTGTGCTTCAGTTATCCATAAAAGGGGAAAAACTAGAGAGGGGTGCCCCAAACAGATTTAAAAAAAAAAAAAGTGGCCCGATCATTTAGGAACAAATAATAGAAAAATGTACATACGTATGTCTAAAATACAATAATAAAATCCCTTGGTGCAATTAACATTCCAAAAAAGTGAATGACAGAAAAGTGAAAAAGGCTTGGATGAGGGCATGCATCAATGGGATGGGGGAGGTCTAACAAAGAGAGTACATGAGAAGGAATATGGTTGAAGTAGTTTATTTGCATGTATGAAAATAGAACAGAACCAGATGGAATTGCTTTATGAAAGGAACATAAGGTGGAGAGAGTGATAGGTTGGCCAGGGTATATTATATACATGTGTGGAAATGTCACAATGAAATCCCTTGTGGGATTAATGTTTACTAATTTATTTTTTTTAAAGGAAAATGTGTGTCTATCCAGTGGGTAGGGGGTATAAGTAGTTGCCAGGTAGTAATTCTCAAATTGCATTACAAGAGAACTCTGGTATTCCATTTGTTGGATGTGGTGATCTAAGGTCAAGTGTTTATTACTACCTTATGTCCCAGTTAACAAGAATAAAAGTTACTAAATGAACTTGGACAATATTTTTAGATCTTTGATTCCCATTATTTTCAATTTGTTTTATAAAGCTTCCATTTTTGTGTGTGTGTGTGCCAGTCCTGGGACTTGAACTTAGGATCTAGGCTATGTTCCTGAGCTTTTTTTGCTCAAGGCTAGTGCTCTTCCACTTGAGCCACAGCTCCACTTTCAGCTCTTTGGTGGTTAATTGGAGACTTTCCTGCCCACCTGGCTTTGAACTGTGATCCTTAGATCTCAGCCTTCAGAGTAGCTAAGCTCACAGGCATGAGCCACTGGCATCCTGTGAGAGCTTTCTTTTTAAAATATTTGTCAATTCATTATATGATTCCCATCTCTGGGTCATACAAATGAGTGTATAGATCATAAGTAATAATTTAATATTTAACACGTAGAGATTAAGAGAAACTTGAAGGCTATATAAATGGGAGTTTGTGCAGCTGTTCTCAAGTTTAGACATACCTAGCCAACAAAATAAAAAACAGAGGAATTGGAGGTATAGCTCAGGTGGTAGAATGCTTCCTTAGCATGTATGAGGCCCTGGTTTAGTCCCTAGCCCTGGGGAATGAATGAATGAATGAATGCTAGAAATTATGGTAACTGGATTAAACTCATTTATTTCTAAAAGAAACATTAAGCTATATGATTAATATTTTGTTGCCTTTATATAATACTGTAATTTGGGTTATAAGTAATAACCGGCTGGAGTGTAGCTTATTGGTAGAATACTTGCCTCAAATACCCTAGTTCCTAGACCCAACCCCCAGCACAACACACACACACACACACACACACACACACACACACACAGTATTACATGGTATACTGCACAGATTTTTCCCTTCACACATAGGTAGAAGTATATACATCCGGAGCTGACTTGGAAAAATAGCTTAATTTCTCTAATATGTATATTATTATAATAGAATAGTGGTGATATACCCTTTACCCCTGTTTTTTGTTTTTCCTTAAAATGGTGATGTGTGGGTTTCAGTTTTGTTTTGAGGGCCAGCGTCTTGCTATGTGCCCCAGACTGGCCTTGAACTGGCCTCCAACCTCTGCCTGAAATTACAGGTATGCATCACCACGCCCTGCATTAAGTGGTAGTATTAAAATAGTCTTTTGCTTTTGAGGTATTCCTTTAATCCTTAGGTCTCACAGTTCTTCATAGATGGTTATTATTTTTTTATGGTTCCTCTGGAACTGATGGCAGAGAATCATCTAAGCTTTATGAAAATGTGGAATAAAATATAAAAATTAAAGTTTGGTTTCTTGGTATCTTTCTACTTTCTGGAACTATTTAAAAAGTTTAAAGAGATGAAAATACCAGTGGCTTTTTTCCCCCTTTCAGGGGCAAGTTATGTAAAATT
Source organism: Perognathus longimembris pacificus (assembly GCF_023159225.1). Lineage (NCBI taxonomy): Eukaryota > Metazoa > Chordata > Mammalia > Rodentia > Heteromyidae > Perognathus > Perognathus longimembris. Next base: position 35,554,608 of record NC_063174.1, read on the forward strand.
GGCATTTCTTTATTTTGACCTTAACTGGACACTTGATTCTTGTTTAATTTGCAGAATGCCTGGTCTAAGTTGTAGATTTTATCAACACAAATTTCCTGAGGTGGAAGATGTAGTGATGGTGAATGTCAGGTCCATTGCTGAAATGGGAGCTTACGTCAGCTTGCTGGAATACAACAATATTGAAGGCATGATTCTTCTTAGTGAATTATCCAGAAGACGTATCCGTTCTATAAATAAACTCATTCGAATTGGTAGGAATGAATGTGTAGTTGTTATTAGAGTGGACAAAGAAAAAGGTAAGTGGGAAACATACCTTAAAATATGTAATTTTTAAAAATATAATTATAAAAATATACTGTAGGCTGGGCACTGGTAGCCCACACCTGAGATCTGAGCATCACCATTCTAAGCCAGAACCCAGGAAGGAAAGTCCCTGTGAGACTCTATCTCCAGTTAACCACCAGAAAATTGGAAATGGCACTCTGGCTCAAAGTGGTAGAGCACTAGCCTTGAGCAAAAAGAGCTCAGGGACGGTGCCCAGACCCTGAGTTCAAGCCCCATGATGCATCAGAATTTTAAAAAAATTACTGATTTAAAATCATTTGTAAAGTATATTTTATAAAAACTATTGCGATTAAACTTCTGTACTTTTTGTTAGAGAAGGGTGCTTATTAGCCATCTAATAAACCTCTCAAGTTAGAAATAAGTAAATTAGTATAAAATTAGTATGTCCCCGGGTTACTTTGTGTGTGTGAGGGGCGTGTGTGTGCATGCATGCATGCATACACTCACCTGCCTGCCCGTGCTGGGGCTTGAACTCAGAAGTGCTATCCTTGAGATTTTTTGTTCAACACTAGTGCTCCATCACTTGAGCTATAGCCCACCGATTTTGCTGCTCCATTTGACTTCAACTCCTGAAGAGCTAGAATTACAGTTATGAGCCACCAGTGTCCTATAAGGATTAATTCTTTTGGATCAAATAACTTGGTTTTTTTTTTATTTTTGTCTCTAGAGTTCCTAAAGGTGTTAATAAATGATTCAGCATACCACAGGCAGAAAATACAGATAGTAAACCATATTACTAGTTTATTCATCTACATTGGTAGATGTATTCGATGCCTTTTTTTTTGAATTAAGCTAAATTGACAGATTGGAATTGGAGCTGTGGCTCAAAGTTTTAGAGCACTAGCCTTGAGCAAAAAGAGGTCAGGGACTGCGCCCAGGCCCTGAGTTCAAGCCCTGTGACCAACCATAATGTTCATTTTTTGTTAAATAAGTGCCTTTGTTTTAGATCTCGATTATATCATCATTAGTATGAACATGGTGTGTTTTTTCTTTTTTTTTTTTTTTTTGCCAGTCCTGGGCCTTGGACTCAGGGCCTGAGCACCTTCCCTGGCTTCTTCCCGCTCAAGGCTAGCACTCTGCCACTAGGCCATATTCCCAGCCCTGTTTTTTCTTAATAAATACAATATGCTGTACTATTGTACAAAATGCATAAGTAGGTTTTGGTTTAGGCAATCTCATTATATTTTATTAGGTGTTAGTTTCAGTACCATTACTTTCAAGCTTGAACAACTGTATTATCAGTGACCTTGATTGGACTTGTCTTTCTGAATCTCCTCAGCTATCACTGTTCCAGAGGACCTTAATTACCTTGTATTTGTTATTCTCTTACATAAAATTTATATATAAAGTTTATCTTCAGCTGCAGTCAAAATTAGATGGAAAGATAATACTTTGATAAATACAAAAGATGTATGTAAAACTGAACAATTAAAATTGAGACTATTTGCTAAATAAATCTGGGATTTATTTATTTATTTGTGGGTCTTGAACTCAATGCCTGGGCACTGCCCCTGACCCTGTTTGTGCTCAAAAGTAGCACTCTATCACTTGAGCCACAGCACCACTTCCCAGTTTTTGAGTGGTTAATTGGAGATAAGAGTCTCACGGGGACTTTTGTACCTGAACTGACTTCAAATTGAGATCCTCAGATCTCAGCTGCCTGAGTAGCTAGGATTACAGGCATGAACCACTGGTGCATGGCAATCTGTACATTTTTTAATGCAGAATGAATGAACTCTGAATGTTCAGTTATGGACTGTTACAAGGAAGGATAAGAAAAAAGGAAAATAAAAAAGCTGTAGAGAGGATGTCTTCAATATGAAAAAGAGATTATAATGGTCCAGTTGGACAGACTTTAGACAGCAGCTATAAAACATGAACATGAATTCCAATTCCAGCCGGTGCCAGTGGCTCACACCTGTAATCCTAACTACTCAGGAGGCTGAGATCTGAGGATCTCAGAAGCCAGCTCAGGAACAAAAGTGTCTGTGAGATTCTTATCTCCAGTTAACCACCAGAAAACCAAAAGTGACACTGTGGCTCAAGTAGTAAAGTGCTAGCCTTGAGTACAAAGAGGTTCCAAGATAGCACCCAGACCCTGAGTTCAAGCCCCACAGCCGACAAAATAAATAACTGCCACCTGGCACCAGTGGCTCACACCTGTAATTTTAACTACTCAGGAACACTGAGGTCTTAGGATCACAGTTCAAAGCCAGCCTTGGCAGGAAACTATGAGATTTACCTACAATTAACTACCAAAAAGCTGGAAGTAGAGCTGTGGTTCAAGTTTTAAAGTGCTGGCCTTGAGCAGAAAAGCTAAGCAATAGCACCCAGACCCTGAGCACTGGCACATAAACACACAAAAAACTACCTAAATGCAAAGAGAACCAAAAGCTGGCCAAAACTGAAAGCAAATTGACATTTGGGAAAACAGAGCTGCAGGTGATCAGTTTTCTGTTACATTGCTTTTTGCTGAAGTATAAACTGAAGACAGGTTCAAGTAGGGCAGCTAAAAGTCTAGTGGAAAACCCGCAATATTGCTCTCTTAAGAATGAGAAAAAAAAGTTCTAAACAACCACAACAACTGGGGATAGTGGAGCTGATAAAGATAATCCACAAAGGAAGAGTTCCTATTCTGTATAAAAATTCTGCAAAAATCTCTTATCAGGTATGGCCTCCAAGCAATCCAAAAGGATGAAAACCTTATGATTCCATTTTTTTTCTTACATTAGGAGTCAAAGTATTGAGTTAACATTTATTCTTTTTGTGGTTGTTGTTTTTTTGCCAGTCCTGGGGCTTGGACTCAGGGCCTGAGCACTGTCCCTGGCTTCTTTTTGCTCAAGGCTAGCACTCTGCCACTTGAGCCACAGCGCCACTTCTGGCCGTTTTCTGTATATGTGGTGCTGGGGAATCGAACCCAGGGCCTCATGTATATGAGGGAGGCACTCTTGCCACTAGGCCATATCCCCAGCCCCTGTCTGATTTTTTTTAAATAAGATTAATATTATTCTCTGGCCCTTTGCATATTTAAGAGGAGGATTGTGATTAAAAGCCAACCCCAGGCTGAAAATAACCTAAAGCAAACAGAGCCTCAAGTTGATTTGGTAGAACACTTACCTAGCAAGCCCAAGGATATGAGTTCAAACCCCAGTACCACCAAGACAAAAAGTTAATAGTCTCAAGAGAAATATAATCTAGTGTCTCTGCCAAGTATCACTCAGTGTTTTAGATGCATACAAAATTGCTAAACATTAAGTTGTTTTTTTTAAGTACATACAGAAGAGCTCTTTGGAAGGCAGAGATCAGGGGAATGGAGGGCCAGTCTGGGCAACAAGTTTACAAGACCTAAACTCAGTCTAAGGCTGGATGTGCAGTGCACCTGTCGGCCCAGCGGAGAGGTAGTGGAGATAGGAGAAATTTGGTCCAGACTGGCCTGGGCAACATGTGAAAGTATTTGAGGGGAAAAGGGGTGTGGGGAGGGGGCGGTTGCGGTGTGGCTCAAATGGTACAGTGTTTTGACAAGCAAGAACAGATTATGGTAGTTCAGTGGTTGTAACTCAGAATCAATTCTTGCCTAATATTTGGAATCCTGGGTTCTGATCTTAGCACCTCAAAGTAAGAAGAAAAGACATTTAAACCCAGCAGTGTATGAAAAGGATAGTAAAGCATGAACGAGTATGTGGAATGCCAGTTTGGTTTGTGAATCAAAATTCTGTGTATGTACTCACTTGCAATGAGTTGATTATCAACAAAAATGTAAACGCAACTGAATAGAAAAAGAATCCTTTTTTTTTTTTTTTGGTGGTTGTTGTTAGTCATGGAGCTCGAACTCAGGGTCCTGCTGCTGTCCCTGAGCTTTTACTCAGGGCTAGACCTCTACCACTTTGAGCCACAGCACCACTTCCAGCTTTCTGGAAGTATAGCGATAAGAGACATATGGAGTTTCCTGTTAACGCTAGCTTCAAACCACAGTCCTCAGATCTCAGGCTCCTAAGTAGCTAGGATTATAGGCATGAGCCACTAATACTTGACTTTATCTTACATTTCCTATGGAAATACTTTGTTCATGTAATGTTAGTGGTGAATACTAAAAAAGCTTGCCAAACATTTGATTTGGTTATTTAAAAAAAAAAAATTGACCACAGTAATACACTGGCACCTGAACATTGACGTTTCTTTTTTTCCCTAAAATGTTCTTATATAGGATACATTGACTTGTCAAAAAGAAGAGTCTCTCCAGAAGAAGCAATCAAATGTGAAGACAAATTTACAAAATCCAAAACTGTAAGTTAATTTTTTAATGAATTTTACAATATTTTTGTGTTTACTTTGTTGTTCCTGGCAGAAGGATTGTAAAACCTCTATTTGTGTGATATGTTTATTTTTCAATTGTGTTACATGAAAATCTGTTTGGAAGACTGAATTGCAAAATGTAAAGAACAATAGTATCTTCTGTCTCATTGTCACTACCGTAAAGCATTGCTCATGATCTAATATTAATATTCTCAAATGAGTACAAGAAGGTAAATTTTTAAACCAAGCTTGGACAGGGAATGTAACCTAGTGTGGTAGAGTGCTTGCCTCGCATACATGAAGCCCTAGGTTCGATTCCTCAGCACCACATAAACAGAAAAGGCCCGAAGTGGCACTATGGATCAAGAAGTAGAGTGCTAGCCTTGAGCAAAAAGAAGTCAGGGACAGTGCTCAGGCCATGAGTTCAAGCCCCAGGACTAGCACACAAAAAACAGATTAGGTTGAATTAGTTTATTTCAGCTTACTTATTTAAAGGCTTTTAATCTGATTGATTGATTGAATGTGCTGCTAGGGATCAAACCCAGTGGTCTCGTGCATCCTAGTCAAGTACTCTACCACTAAACCACATCTTCAGCCTTACTTTTTAAAATTTTTTTTGAAATAAGGTCTCACTATTATGGCCCAGACTGGCCTTGAGTAGATTCAGGTGATCCTCCTACCTCAGCCCCCTCCCTCGCCCCCAAGTATTTAGGATTACAGACCTGTGCCACCATACCCAGCAGCTCATTTTTTACTGTTGTGTCGTAACAACTTTGTCAAAAATAAGTAAGAATTTGTAAAATATTAAAACGAAAGAACTGTTAATTCTTTTTGTTGGTAGTGGTGGTTGTTTGATTGGCTGGTTCTGTATAAGTAGTTGGCCATTTATAGTGTGTGCTTATTTTTTTATTATTTTTTTATTTTTTGCCAGTCCTGGGCCTTGAACTCAGGGCCTGAGCACTGTCCCTGGCTTCCTTTTGCTCAAGGCTAGCACTCTGCCACTACAGCCACAGCGCCACTTCTGGCCGTTTTCTGTATATGTGGTGCTGGGGAATCGAACTCAGTGCCTCATGTATACCAGGCAAGCTCTCTTGCCACTAGGCCATATCCCCAGCCCCTATAGTGTGTGTTTATTATATATATTTAATCCTATGCAAGAGTTCCCTGCTGTAGGAAGAGATAATAGTATCTTCCTTTCACAAATGAGGAAACAAATTCAAAGATGTTGTCCCATGTCAAGATTTAATCCAGATCTCGGGATCCTAAATTATGTACTTTTTCTACTTGGTGTACACGCTTGAATTAATTATTGTGAGCAGATATTTCTGTTGATCTCTTCTTTGAAATTGAACTCTTGGTTCTGTTGTAGGTTTATAGCATTCTTCGCCATGTTGCTGAGGTATTAGAATACACCAAGGATGAGCAGCTGGAAAGCCTGTTTCAGAGGACTGCCTGGGTCTTTGATGACAAGTACAAGAGACCTGGATATGGTGCCTATGATGCATTTAAGCATGCAGTCTCGTAAGGATACTTCTTTGTTTCTGTCTTGATATCGCAGCTGCTGGGTCTATCCAAGAGATTGATAGTCTAACGTTCAGTCACACAACATCCATTTATTAAACCCATGCCAAATTTAGATAGAAGTATTTCAGTATAAAAGACACATGATGCAGGTTCATCTTATGTGTCAAATCTATGTGGACTGATGGACATATACTACAATATTATTACATATGCTGTAATTATATAGTTGTATAACTCTTGGTTTTGTCTCATACTCCCTTAATTATTTCCATTTCCTAGTTTTGCTCCTGTCCTAGATGACTTTACAACCAGTGTTTGTTTTATCCAAAACTAACCTCTTGTTTTCTTTACCTCAATTTCTTTGACCTTCAGTCCACGCCACTTTAGCAAGTCTTCCAATTTTGCCCTCTCCCAACCCCCACCCCCTGTCCTTTCTGTTTCCAGGATTGGCTTGCCTCTAAAACTTTGAATTCATACACTGTTTTTGTTTTGGCTTCTGTTTTTTCCCCCCCTCATAATCTATCCTTCTAGCTTCTGTGTAGTTAGTCCTGCTGTATTTCTTCTTAAATTCTTATGTATTAGCCTCTGGTTCCGAACCTATTTTGTCTTTTCACCCTTTCCTGACTTTCTTATCCAGTACAGACATACGGTGAGCCATCATCTCAAAACTTTCTTTCCAATATCATGAATTTTGCCCTGTTTTTCCTTCTGTCACATCCAGCCTTGGATCAATGTTCCTGCCTTCTCTGCACTTATAGACTACTGGGTGCCACTAGGAAAAAAAAACAAGTCCTACAGGTTGGTGCCAGTGCCTGTTCACAGCCTCCAACCTCAGCTGGGCCTTCACTGCCACCCTACATTCTCTCTACTCCTGGTCAGTTCTTCTTCCCATTTTTATAGTGTCTGCTTCAGAACTTCTTAGTGCTCTTCCACAGAACCATCTTCTGTACTCTTAGCTGTTGTGCTCACTGAATATTTAATTTTACAAAAATAAAGTCATTGCACAGGAGCGCCTTTACTTCCTTCCTTCTGTCAGTTATTCCCTTTCTTGGGCAGCCTTTCCCTCTATTGGTTTTGCTTCATCACCATAAATACTATATTCTCTGCTTTATTCCATTTATACTAGAAGGTGCCTTTTCAACCTCTCCTTGACTTTTCTCATGTAGCAAGTTTTGTGTCCTCTGCTTCTAGCAATCAGACTCCAATTCTCAGTGCTTTTTGTCTCTTCTTCACCTCCCACTCCTTCCTGAATGTCATGCTTCCTGAGCAGCCTCACCACTTTGCAACCCTTGGGCTACCAAGAACTACTGGGCCCCTCTAACCCTCCAAATGGGCAAATAGCCCTTACCTGGGTTATAAGTGTCCCTGCATACCATACCTCTTCCATTTGACTTTGAATGACCTTGTACATGCATGTGTACATTGGTATGTGCATGCATGTATACATGGGTGTTATTAGGAAAGGTGGTTAACATTATTAGGAAAGGTGGTTAACATAAACCTAACAACTTACAGGATAAGTTATTATTATCATCTCTGTTTTATATTAAGGAAATTGAAGCAGAGATTAAATAATTTGTTCTAGGTCACAGATAGCAAATCATAGAAAACCAATATTCAAACCTAGGTTTTCTGACTCTAGAGTTGGTGCTGTTTGTCACTAAGCACTGTTTTATCCTTCTATTCTTTCAGTGCTTTTTTTCATTCCTTTTTTTTTTTTTTTTTTTTTTGTAGTACTGGGGGTGGAACTTCGGGTCACATGCTTGCCAGTCATGTTACTCTGCCCCTGAGTTACACCCCTAATCCAGTCAATATATTTCCTAACTTAACTCCTGTTAGTGCTTGGCCCTAGTTTACCTCTTGTTAGCTTATCTCTCGTACCCCTCCATTGTCACTAAACCTTAGTATGTTTTATTCCCTATCCCTTAACACTCTTCATCATTTATGTAGCAGCTGTCCAAATTTCATGCTGATTCTTTGCCACTATTTTTTTTTTTTTTTGGCCTGTCCTGGGGCTCAAACTGTGGGCCTAGACACTGTCCCTGCACTCCTTTTGCTCAAGGCTAACAATCTACCACTTGAGCCAGAGTACCACTTCAGCTTTTTCTGTGATTAATTGGATGTAAAAGTCTCACAGACTTTCCTGCCTGGGCTGGCTTTGAGTTTTAATCCTTAGATCTTAGCCTCCTGAGTAGCTAGGATTACAGGAATGAGTCGGATGTCTTTGCCAAATTTTGTTTTGTTTTGTTTTTTGGTTGGTCTGGGGCTTGAACTCGGGCCTGGGTGCTGTCCCTGAGCTCTTCAGCTCAAGGCCTTTCCACCCAGGCTGGCTTTGAACCAAAATCCTCATGTCTCAGCGCCTCTGAATAGCTAGGATTACAGGCGTGAGCCACCAGAGCTTGGCTTTTGCCAGACTTTTAATTCAACAAATCAGTTTCTGAAATAATTAGTGTTGCCTTTCCAGACTACACTGATCAGTGGAAATAACTACTCTGAAATTATCAGTGTGTATCATTATTATTTATGTTTTAATGGTTTTATTATATACATGTTTGGCATCTCTAATCCAATTCAAGATGCCCCAAAATGTGAAAGTTTTCAAGGACCAACAATATACTTGGCCACAAGTGGAAAATTTTATAATTGACCTCCTATGACAGATTGCCAAAACACAGGTTAACTAAAAATACTTATAAATTGCCTTTACTATGTGTATAAAAAAGATTTATATGAAATATAAATTGTTTTTGTATTTAGTCTTAGATCCCACCAGGGTACCTTCTTCTGTATATACAAACATACATTCCAAAATCTGAAAAAGTCCAGAATTGTTCTGGTCTCAAGCACTTCTATAGCCCGTCAATCCATAGAAGTTATGTGTGGAATAATTGTACTTTAATCCATTGTTGTAATTTTCTGTAGCTTGCATTTTGCCCTAGAAGGTTGTTTGTAAGCAGAATTTTTTTTCAAATTGATAGATATGCACCTACTTCATCCATACTAATTTCTGGAAAGCATTTAATTTTGAGAATATGCTTTAAGATATTTTCAATGGCCAGCTAGAGTGTTCATCCCTGTGATGCTCAGGGGGCAGCGATGGGATAGTTCAAAGCCAGCCTGGGCAAAAAGTTAGTGGGACTTGCATCTTAACTAGTAGCTGGACATGGTATCATGGGCCTGTCATCCGGCTACATGGAGAGCTTAAAATAGCTTCTAGGCCCAGGCAAAAACATGAGATCTGTCTCAAAAAGAACTAGAGCAAAAAGGCTGGGGACATGGCTTAAGTGGTAGAGCACCTGCTTAGCAAACATAAAGCCCTAAATTCAAACCCACTACCATCAATTTTCAAACAATGCTGTGATTTGTTCATATTTGGAAGTTTCTAAGATATATACTAAAGCATGGAATTATTGCATAATTGGGTTAATAGATATATAAATGTAATGTAAACATTTTTATGTATATACATACATTTAAATTCTACTAGGGTTTCAACTTGACTACCTACTTGCTAAGAGAGGTACTCTATTACTGAGCCATGCCTCCAGTCATTTTTGCACTGTTTATTTTCAAGGATAGGATCTTGCTTCCTACCAGGTCCATGCCTGTTTTTCACTTCCCACCATGGTTGGGATGACAGGAGTGTATCACCCTCTCGGATGTTTTTATGGAGATAGATTCTGGTGGATTTTCCTGTCTGAGCTGGACTGATACCCCAGTCCTCCCAATCTCAGCCTCTCACATGGCTAGGGGATAACAGGTGCTCATGTTGCACCTAGGTAGTGGTTGAAACAATTCTGCCTTTGCTTGTTATGGTGCTACCATTCCATTAGGCATTCTTTCCTCTCCCCTGCCCCTTTCATTTGTTCAATTTACATGTCATTGGCCAAGATCCTCCCTGGTCACTGGCACTTAAGAAGGTCAAATGAAATACTACTTTCTGAATAAAGTCCTTCCTTAACCCCACTAACTGTCAAAAGAACTTCTTTCTCCTAATGCCCATGAATGTACTTTGGTTTTTATGCATTTTTACCATGTGTTTATAACTTCCAAGAGACTGCTAATTACATACAAATGCTTAATTGTAGTAGAATTTTAGAAATATTAGGAAGTATTAAATTGCTTATTTTAGCAAATGTCTAAAATTCTCCTGATACCATTTGAGTGTTTTTATTTGTCATATACTGCCGAGTGTTTTTTCTTGCATTATCTCACTACTTACAAGAGTCCTGTAAGATACGCTATTTCAGGGCTGGGGATATGGCCTAGTGGCAAGAGTGCTTGCCTTGTATATATGAAGCCCTGGGTTCAATTCCCCAGCACCACGTATATAGAAAAGGCCAGATGTGGGGCTGTGGCTCAAGTGGCAGAGTGCTAGCCTTGAGCAAAAAGAGAAGCCAGGGACAGTGCTCAGGCCCTGAGTCCAAGCCCCAGGACTGACCAAAAAAGAAAAAATTTAAAAAAGATACACTATTTCATATATATATATATATATATATACACACACACATATATAATTGTATTTTATATATATTTTATATATATATATATATATAGTTGGAAACTGAAGTTTGGAAAGAGCCTTTGATAACATATTTAAATTTTTGTCCAATGCTAAGATTTGGATTCTATTTTTGAAACGAAAGCTATGCGTTCTATGGAATAGTGTGTTTAGTTTCCCAATACTAGTCCTTTAACCTTGAGCTTTTTGTTTGTTTTAGAGACCCATCTATTTTGGATAGCTTAGATTTGAATGAAGACGAGCGTGAAGTACTCATTAACAATATTAATAGACGTTTGACCCCGCAGGCTGTCAAAATTCGAGCAGGTAAGTTCTGAAATGACTTTGAAAATATTTTTTTTTTTTTTTTGGCCAGTCCTGGGCCTTGGACTCAGGGCCTGAGCACTGTCCCTGGCTTCCTTTTGCTCAAGGCTAGCACTCTGCCACTTGAGCCACAGCGCCCCTTCTGGCCGTTTTCTGTATATGTGGTGCTGGGGAATCAAACCCAGGGCCTCATGTATATGAGGCAACCTCTCTTGCCACTAGGCCATATCCCCAGCCCCTGAAAATATTTTATGTGCATCAAAAAAAAAAGAAAAGTCAAGGAATGAGACTTACCAAAATAGTGCTGTGTCAATAATTGTATCTTTTTTCTTTTGTCTTTTTATTTTTTTTTTTGAGTCAGTCTCTGTAACTCTGGTCTCCTAAGTGCTATGATTATAGGTGTACACCACCATACACAGCCATAATCCGGTTCTTTTAATTGTGAAAATGAATAGCGGGGATTGATTTCAAGTAGGATGAGGAAAGCTTTCATAAATATTTGGATACTAGTATATCTGCCACTTCTGATTCTTTTAAAACTTGGAATTTTTGTGTCATCTTTTCTTTTTGGTCAGTTACAGGGCTTGAACTAGGGCATAGGCACTGTCTCTGAGCCTCTTTATGCTCAAGGCTAGCATGCTATACCACTTGAACCACAGTCCCATTTCCAGTTTTTCAGTGGGTTATTAGATAAGAGTCTCATGGGGACTTTTCTGCCAGGCTGGTCTTGAACCACAGTCCTCAGATCTCAGCCTCCTGAGTGGTTAAGGATTACAGGCATGAACCACCAGTGCCCAGCTTTTGTCATCTTTCTAATGTTTATACTTTTAGATATTGAAGTGGCTTGCTATGGTTATGAAGGCATTGATGCTGTAAAAGAAGCCCTTAGAGCAGGTTTGAATTGTTCTACGGAAACCATGCCCATCAAGGTGAGTCATCAGTTTTCTCTACCCCTACTGAAATAACTTCCTAAACAAATCAGCACCTCATTTTGATTTTTTTCCTTTCGTGCTGGGGATGGGACCCAGGACTACTGACCTATACTCCCAGTTTTTCTTACGTTGTCCTTAAGCTTGTTGTGGATTGAGGGTGTGGCTCAGTGATAGAGTGCTTACCTGGCATATCGATGGCCCTAGGATGGATGCCCAGCACCGTAAAAACAAGATTATTTCATAACAAAAGTAGTTGTTGCTATTACAACTGAGGTGTTAAGTGTCCTGGTGGTACCTGTGGAGCATGTTTGCAACTAGATGGTGGTTTTTTGTTGTTGCTCCTATTGTGGTTGTAGTAGATGGGGATTCTTTTTGTTAGTGGGCCGTTGTGCCCCAAAAATGCTGCAGTGCCTTGAAATGGGTAACATTCTCTCTCCATCACACACAACTTTATGAGGTTAAGTCTCTATCCTTCATTAGCAGGAAAATTTAACTGAATGGCTATTATGCAGAATCACTAAGAAAGAATTCTTCCTTGAGTTTATGTTCATGATGACTAGCCACCAAAGATTATAATTCTTCATATTCACTATAGCAATAGACTGGAGTGTATGTGTATTGGATTAGATTGTCACACTACATTTTACTATATTAACAAACTTCCAAATTGCTGACGTGTAGAATTGGAAGATTGGTTTTGGTATGATTTGTGAATGCAACAGATTAATAACAACCTAATAGTTGTGTAGGTATAGTCATAACTGAATTTTTGTCTGATCTCCTTTAGATTAATCTAATAGCTCCTCCAAGGTATGTAATGACTACAACAACTCTGGAGAGAACAGAAGGCCTCTCTGTCCTCAATCAAGCTATGGCTGTTATCAAAGAAAAGATTGAGGAGAAGAGGGGAGTGTTTAATGTTCAAATGGAGGTAAGATCTTCAGTGCCTTCACACCTAAAATACTTGATCACTGCCTTTTAACACATCAGATTAGAAATCAGCTAAATATAAAATAATTGTTGGCTCCAAGGATTACTAAAATGAAGAAGACTAGCAGCACTCTAATGCCACTGCAGAATGGGTACTCAGGCCTACAGTCATTGGTAGCATTAAGGTCCTGTCCATCTCTCACACCCAAGAAAATTAGACATAAAGAAATTTGTCACACATAGTGATACAGGCCTGCAGACCAAGTGCTTGGAAAGCCAAGGTACAAGTATTACAGGCCAGTCTTGGCAGTCTAATGAGAGCTGGACACTGGTGCATGCACCTGTCGTCTTAGCTAGTCAGGTGGCTAAGTCCTGGAAGGTCCTGCTTTCAGGATCCTGCTTCCATCCCAGACAAAAATAAGTAACCAACAAAAGTTCTGGGCCAAAGGCATGGCTTAAGTGGTAGAACACAAACCATGAGCTAAAAAGCCAGCCAAGAGACGAGGCCCTGAGTTCAAGCACCATTACCAGTGCCCCCCCCCCCCCAAAAAAAAAGTAAGTCTATTATGGTTTCCTTATCTCAAGAACAGTAATATATGAACCAGGCACCAGTGGTTCACACCTATAATCCTAGTTATTCAGGAGGCTGAGATCTGAGGATTATGGTTTGAAGCCAGCCAGAGCAGGAAAGTCTGTGAGACTCTTATCTCCAGTTAACCACCAGGAAATTGGAAGTGGCACTGTGGCTTAAAGTGGTACAGTGCTAGCTAGCCTTGCACTGAAGAGCTCAGGGACAGTGCCCAGGCCCCAAATTCAAGCCCCACAACCAACACACACAGAGAATAATACATGTATTTAATATTTATGTAATAATTATAGTAAATTCTTCTCTGAAGAAATGATATTTTGAGCTCAAAGATGCATTTATTTATAAGACATAACTTATTTCTAATACTTTTAGTTTTAGCTTATAAAGATGACAAAAAATATTGCTCCACTTTAATGTATACATAATATGCTTGTGTAGTTCTCATAAATTTCTTCCACTTTTAGCTGACTAGCTTATTAGTGATAAATCAGCAGTTGAAGTAGGTATGACAAAGTATTAAGAATTTAAACCTGTTTACTGGTTAACAACTTCACTTTGAAATTATACGTTTCCACAGCCCAAAGTGGTCACAGATACAGATGAGACTGAACTTGCAAGGCAGCTGGAACGACTTGAGAGAGAAAATGCAGAAGTGGATGGAGATGATGATGCAGAAGAAATGGAAGCCAAAGCTGAAGATTAACTTTGTGAGAAGCAGAGTCCAACTTAAGGAACATGAAGCAGCCCCTCCTAGCTGCAAACTCTAGACTTGAAAGTTTTCCAGTATTGAAAACTTCAAAGCTGAATATTTCTTTTTTCCAAGTATTTAAATGTTCCAACAGACCAGAACATCAAATGCCCTCCTAAATGTCAGCTGTTTTCATACAGTAGCTCCAACACACTAAGTATGTTTTACGCACGTGGCTTAATTTGACTAGAAACAAATAGTTAAGCTAAAAACAGTCCTAAAATTGGGCTTCTGGTTTCCATCTCTTGTTTCTCAAAGATTGGTACTTTTTGTAGTTCAGCCTTTCCATGAGATTTACCAGGGCACCCAAAACAATAGCAATCCCAAACTTTCTATATAAAATGTATTCCAGCAAACATCAAATAAATTTCTGGAATATTTTAACTATAGGCTTCTTCCTTTGTGTCACCAGTTAAAAGCATTCCTAATACCAAGACTAATTCTACTGTCTTTTTAGTTAGATGTAGAAACTGCAGTATGTGGTCAAAGGATGTACACAACAAAGCCTTGCAAAGGAACATTTAAAACAAGTAATTTTACTTTATCCACAGTGAAATGGGCCCTTTAAGGAAAAATCTTAAAATGCAATTAAAGAATTATATTGTTCTGTGCCCTTTTTTTACTTATTGGAAACTGATGACAATTTGTGGTTTGAGAGCGTTTGTCACACTGAGTTCTTGTTGGTATGCTATACTGCTTATCTTTGATTTATAGTTTTAAGATGATAAAAAATAATAAGTTTTAAGAATGTGCTGATTTTTTGTTTAGTCAATTTGATTATCGTCGCCCAACTTCTGGAGCCTTTTTCATCCTTTACTGTAGGTGAGTGCCACTTAAATCTTTGGTTCTCTATATAATGGGGATCTAGCATAGTTACAGCAAATTCCTGTATTTCCATTTTTATCTTCAAGAACTACTTTTAAAGTGTATGTCTAAAATAAGTTTTACAGGTAACATCCCAAGTTACAGTCAGGAGTAGAAAAGACTGATTTACTTCAGCATGCTTATCTTTATGGATTTAATCTCTTAGGGTACTTGACGTGCTAGTTATATAATTTTATTATTAGACATTAGCCTAGGTATTAAAGCATGTAGATTAGACTTAACTAGAAATAGCTTAGCAGTAACTACTGGAGCCAGCTGCATTGGCACACACCTGTAGTTCAAACAACATGGGAGGCTGGATCAAAGCTCAAAATTTTCAGAGCCAGCCTATGCAACAAAATGGGACCCTGTCTCTTTAAAAAGGGGGGGAGGAAACTAGGAAGTAGTGTGTAGGAGCAATAATTTGTCCTACTTATCTGTTTGTTTAGTTTAGCAGCCTATGTTAGCTTTCTAACCCAGAGGTGTAACTTCAGATGATCCACTTCCAAGATGGAGCCACAATTGTTAGCCAGCGTGCCATATTAGATTTAGAGAATACAGATGTACTTGAGATTGACATATAACTTTCACTTTGTCTTTGAGATATCAGAAAACAGATTTATAATACTTGCAATACAAAATGGAATGGTGGTTCACACCTGTAATCCCATCTACTCAGGAGACTGAGGCTAGAGGGGAAATTGAGGCCTGCAGGGGACACATTTCATGAGACTGGCTGGAAATGGGCAGGACTTACTAGGCATGATCTAAACCCTGGGCTTGATCCCCAGTACTTCATAAGGGGAGAAAAGGTGTTAAGTATAGCAGGGACTCTTGCTGTATTATGTAAGGGAATTTAATTTTTGTCTTCATGTTTACTGGAAGATAACTTCAGTTATAATTTGAAAATTTGGGTAGTCCCTATGGTGACTGATTTTTATCCCATGTGGGGTTTTTATTCAGTTACACAACAGTTTAATAAATTGATGGTCCTAATTAGACCAGTATTTCACTGATTGTTTTAAGCTAAATTTAAAACATACACAAACCTTGCTGCCCTGAAAAGAACAAGATACTCAAGATACACACCCAGCTCTGAACACAAATGGCAGAATTGAACAGCTTACTAAATCTTGGTTTTGCTACCAAAGCAAATTAATAAATTAAAAATGTTGACAATTTCATACTCTATCCCTTGCCTTAGATTAAGGTCAGGTGATTATCTAAACTCAAAATTAGTAATACTTTAGGAGCCTGTTATGATAGTTTCATTGAAAATGGCAAAATACGGGCTTTCAAACCAGTTTTATATCAAAACAAGCCAATTCTTGCAGACGTGCTAATTACTGCATCACACTGATAGCTTTTTACCTAGCTGTCATTCCAACCATTGGCCTAGCTGCTTTCACACCAAAGCAACTAAAAAAAATTTTTTTTTATTAAAAGCTACCTGCGAACATCTTGACAGCTTCACTTATTAGCTTCAAGCCAAAGGCTGCCATCTATTTTCCAGCCCTGAACAGTGAGGCACACTTGTGCCAATTTGGCGGGAGAGACCAAACTAAAAGTAGTTTAATTCAGATAAGCACCTGTCAGTATTCAAACCCAATAAAAGTAATTCCAGAAGCATTAGGCTTTGGTAAAATGCCAAAATGGAAAATGGTGCTTTCAAGTTCTCTTAAAACATTAGAAGGAAAAAAAATAGTCTGGAATTAGTAATCACACAGGATCAGGAGTTAGACATTAAGAGGAAATAGCTCACTCTATTTCAAGGGCCAAAACTTTGCCTAAGTACTTTGAAAGAATCCACTCTCTTTAAATGTAGCTATATATTTTATCTATTCATTAAAGTCCAAGCACTTGTACTTGGCAAAAATACTGGCAACAGCTGTGCCAGATCACTGTATAAACTTGAAAGCAATAAAAATGTTTTTAAAATATTGTATGATAGACTTTTCTCTAGATTAACATCCCAATCAAGGAAATTCTTTGGTGCCTGTTTGTTTCAGCTTTAATGTTCATTTTAAAACTGGAATTTTATGCTTCTATTTAACTCTTGGGATTTGAGTGTTGGTCCTTTAAGAGAGTTCCAGCTCTACATCTATATCTCTTTTATGGGAAACTTTTTTTCCTAATTGTACTGGCCCTAGGTTTGAACTCAGGGTCTGCTCAGGGTTATTCTACCCCTTGAACCACAGCTCCACTTCCAGCTTTTTTTGGTGAGTCTCACAGGGGCTGGGAATGTGGCTTAGTGGTAGAGTGCTCGCCTAGCATGCATAAAGCCCTGGCTTCAATTCCTCAGTACCACATAAACAGAAAAAGGTGGAAGTGGCACTGTGACTCAAGTGAGAGTCCTAGCCTTGAGCAAAAGAAGCTCAGGGACAGTGCCCAGGCCCTGAGTTCAAGTTTCAGGACTGGCAAAAAAAAAAAAAAAATCTCACAGACTTCCTGGGCTGGCTTTGAACTGCAATCCTCAGCCTCCTGAGTAGCTAGGATTAACAAGCATGAGCTATTGGTGCCCAAATGCTTGGAGTTTTTGTTTCTGTATGCCAAGTTTCTCCAGGCACATCCATGATTTCCTTTTACATCTTGTGGCACTTATGCAGGCTTATTTTCTTAAAACAAAACAATACCCTCTATTCAGAGTTTGCCAGCAACCCAACTTTTAAGATGAAATGTCTTGGTGACAGATCACCTGAAATATTTCTGTAGCCAGCTTGCATTACTACACAGAGCTATAGGAGTTTGGAGAACAAGAATAATAACTGCCAGAAATCTTGCTTTTTATTCATTCCAAAGGAGGTAGGAATTGTCAAAATTTAAGAGACAACTGCCTTGAGACTAGAATTTTATTTAATATTACAGCTTGGCTAGTGTTCCAACAAAGCACTCTAGTGCCTAAGGACACAGCTGTCCTAGAGGGCAGTTGGGAGCATATCTAATAGCTGTCTCAGCTTTCCAGGTCGATAATGGGTAGATGGGGATAGGAACAGCACCACTGCAGCTTGTCACCTGAGCAACATCTTGAGCAGTCTCCAAAACTGCGTCTGTACAGTGTTAACATCTATTCCATTGGAATTGAACCCAGAGTCTCAGGCGTGTTAGGCCCTCCACTGAGCCACATCCCCAGTCCAGCATTAAAATCAACCACACTGGCAATCTCCAGGAAATCCCTGTCTGCATCCTATGTAAGAGGGAGGTGGGAAAACTCTGGTCCTTCGCCCTCAGGTCCTTGTCAGGTTAGCTTTTTGATAGCTTCAATCCACTCGGCTCGTTCAGCCTTGCTGCTGGCCTGGATGTAATAATGTGTATCATCCTTGGTAATCACTTTAAAGAGATTTCCTTGGACATTTCCTTTAACCCCTACACAGAAAAATAAAAGTAATTAAATAATTACTTGCAGCTGGAAGCAGCTGAAACTGGACAAAAACACACTGAAGTGCTTCAGCTTCTTACATACAAATTGGGTAGAGTCTGGGATCCCACTAAAGACAGGCTTTCCTCTTCTTCCTCCCTCCCCAGCACCTTAGGCTTCCACGTTGCCAGATGGGACAGCCTCTTACCTCGAGCTAGCCACAGACCTACAGTTTTAGTCAAAGAGCCTAATAAGTTCAAATAATGTTTTGTGTTTGGCTTCAAATTATTTAGCTTTGACACGTTTCCACATCCCTAAGATGGGGAAGAACACTGTCTTCCTATCATCGCTGATAATTATGAAATTAATATATGATAACACATGAAAGTGTTAATTTATGTTAAAGGATTATATAAGTCTTTTTTTTTTTTTTTTGGCCAGTCCTGGGGCTTGAACTCAGGGCCTGAGCACTGTCCCTGGCTTCTTTTTTGCTCAAGGCTAGCACTCTGCCACTTGAGCCACAGCGCCACTTCTGGCCATTTTCTGTATATGTGGTGCTGGGGAATCGAACCCAGGGCCTCATGTATATGAGGCAGGCACTCTTGCCACTAGGCCATATCCCCAGCCCTGTAAGTCTAAGTGAAAGCTTATGGGCCACTTGGCCATAAAAGAAATGGGAACAATAAGCTTAGTTACTTTTCTTTTTTTTTTTTTTTTGCCAGTCCTGGGCCTTGGACTCAGGGCCTGAGCACTGTCCCTGGCTTCTTTTTGCTCAAGGCTAGCACTTTAACACTTGAGCCACAGCGCCACTTCTGGCCATTTTCTATATATGTGGTGCTGGGGAATCAAACCCAGGGCTTCATGTATATGAGGCCAGCAATCTTGCCACTAAAGCCATATTCTCAATTAGTTGCATTCTTTCAAACATAACCTTTTTGTTTTGTTATACCAGTCCTGGGGCTTGAACTCAGGGCCTGAGTACTGTCCCTGAGATTCTTTTTGCTCAAGGCTAGCACTCTACCACTTTAGCCACAGCGCCACTTCCAGCTTTTTCTGTATATGCGGTGCTAAGGAATCAAACCTAGGGCTTCATGCATGCTCAGCAAGCACTCTACCACTAGGCCACATTCCCAACCTCTTGAACATAATCTTTTTGGAAATTGGTTTTTGAGGGCTCTAGGGCTTGAACTTGGCCTTGGGCATAATAGGCAGTTGTGGGGCAGGGTTATACTCTCTAACCCAAGCTGGCTTCAGACTCACCTCAGGTGCTGGGATTATAAGTGTACCAAACTCTTGGGCTGTATTCTCAAAACACTTAGAATGCTTCATATGCTCTTTCCTCTATTTCTGGAAATGGCTTCAAAACTCCTACCCTTCGTGTCTCACTGAGGGAAGCCCTCGGCTCCCAAAGCTGTCTCTCCTTACTGAGTTGCAGAAGGAAGGCCACCTAAATCTTCAGGCCAGGGCCAAAGTTGCACCTTACCAGTGGGAACGCCATTATCTTCCAGAGCTGACACAAGTGAACCACGTAGAGAAAACCCACCTACTGGCCTGTTCTCTTCCTGCAGTGGGAAAGAGACCTAGTTAGCAACTTTTGAATACACAAAGAAGAGTCACACCCTCTTATCACCATTTTCACTCAGGCCTACTACAAAAGTCATTTCAAATCCCTTGTAGGAGAGGGATGAGGCTGAACTTGAGCATCACGTGGCCAAGTCACAGTACCAATGAGGAAGTCTGAGCCTCTTTGTTTCACAGCCAATATGGACAGTGCCAACTCTAGGCCTGCTTTGCATTCCTGGAGCTAAATTCCAATACCAAGAGAAGCATGCTCTTCTGTTTAACCCTTGGGTACCTCATACTACCAATCAATAATAACTAATAATGTGCTAGCTGGACACAGGTGGCTCACACCTATAATCCTAGCTACTCAGGAAGCTGAGAACTGCAGGATCACTGAAGCCAGACCAGGCAAGAAAAGTTTGTGGGACTCTATCTCCAACAAATTACCCAGAAATAACCAGAAGTAGCTCTGTGGCTCAAGTGGTAGAGTGCTAGCCTTGAGCAAAAGAAGCTCAGGGACAGCTCCAGGCTCTTGAGTTCATGGTCCGGGACCAGCACTAATAAATAAATAAAAGTGCTTATAGTTCTCATTTCTGAAAAACTGATATTTCTGAACATTAGACACCATATCATCCTATATGTGCTTAGCAAGAAGGTGTCTCAGGCCCCAGAGTTACTTCAATCAATCATCAGTTTCATCCTGAGACATGAGCAAAGCCAAGAAAGAGCAAAAAACAAAGCGGTTAACTAACAGTGTCAGAGAGGCCACTTAGATGCCCAGGGAGGACAAGTTCAGAAGAACATCTATGACCAGAGGAATGAGGGCAGCCTTAGAAAGAAGACATAAGTTGGCCTTGTGAAGACCATCCTCTTGGCCTGACAGGATCTCCGGAGCCTTAGCAAGCTCTGGGCTTTGATTCGCAGTTCCTGACTGAAGACTTGGGGACAAGACAACTGCCATCTATTCACTGTCTTGTGGACTTCCCTATCCCGGCTGGCTTTAAACTGCGATCCTCGGATCTCAGCCTCCTGACTAGCTTGTTCCATAAGACTCTTATCTCCAGTTAACTGGCAAAAATCCAGAAGTGGAGCTGTGGCTCAAGAAGTAAGAGTGCCAAAATTGAGCAAAAACATAGCAAAAGGACAGCACCTGGGCCCTGAGCTCAAGCCCTAGTACTGGTATAAAACAAACAAAAAAAAAGTGAACCATAGCTTATGGCTTAAATATTAAATAATAGTACACATGATCATATAAGACAAAGATAAGCAAAAACAACTCCAAGAGAAGGACACAGGAGGATTCTACTGTTGACGTTATCTTTAAAGTTCTAGGTGAATTTCCTGTGGTGTACCCTATGTGGTTACTGTATATGATTTTGGTACACTGGGTATTGTATATATGCCTACCTGATCTAGGGAAGGGAAAGAAAAATGAGGGTGTAACAGATAACAAGAAATGTATTCACTGCCTTATTATATAACTGTACCCCCTTTGCACAATGCCTTGTCAATAAAATTTAATTTAAAAATATATATTAAATAATAAAAAGAAACTTGGCAATGAAAGATAACACAAGTTGAGGGAGGCATAGTCCATGGGATCTTTGGATGGAGAGTCCGAGAAGTACACTTCCGAGTCCTACTCCCTATCCACCAAGGGGGAAGGTAAAAGCTGCTTTTCGTCTTGATGAAGACCCTTGCCCACAGGAAATGGGGGAGGACACACAATCCACTCACTGAGCAGGCAACCTTGTGGCAGGAGAGAGGAGTTTGACCAGTGGGAGACGTGAATCAGGAACTAAGCGTGGCCCGCCTGCTCTGCTCGGAGGGTTGTGGGAGCGGCCAAGGGGGGCGCACAGTACTCACTTTGGAAGGGTCATAATAATGCAGGAAAGCTGGGTCCTTCCTCAGAACAAAGCGGCGCACCTTCCAGTTTTTAATTTTGTGCCCCTGAAACAAAGAGTTCAAGATGACTAACTAGGGATAGTTCTTTCTACTTTATTTTTTTCCCTTGCTTCTGTCCCTCTACCTGCTGCCGAATCCCAACAACCCAGCCTGCCCCTGTGGGCAGGAAAGCCAAGGATTTCAAGGACATGTCCTGGACTTTGCCTGACAGGATCCCCCTGCTTAGTGACACCTTAGCAAAAACACTCTCACAGGGTTGGAGGTGTGGCTCAGGTGGTAGAGCACCCGCCATTGAGTAAAAGCAAGCATCACATAAAGAGTTCGAGTCCTGGTCTCGGACAAGAGAAAAAAAAAACAACACTCTCACATTTCCTTGACAAAGCTAACAAGAGTTAACACCAGAAGAAACAGGGTACTTTACTCAGACATCACTTGGGGCTTTAAGCTATGGCTCAGAAGTAAAGCACTGGCTTAGCATGTGCAAGGGCCTGGGTTTAATCCCCAACTGAAAAAAATAAAACTAGAAGCAGGTATCAACCGGGCTGAAAGCTCACCAACCCACCTAAACCCGAGGCCCCAACCCCGTGTCAACCCCCAAAACAAACCTACAGTTGCATTCTTATTTGTGTGTTTTACCTGTGTGTACACATACACAGTGAAATCATTACAGCATTCTAAACCAGAAAAGGCAATGACCAGCTTTAGTGTATGATATAATCTAAAACACCTAAGATATTGATGAGTATGTGTGTGACAGAGAGAGAGACTGGCTTTTTTTTTTTTTTGCCAGTCCTGGGGCTTGAACTCAGGACCTGAGCACTGTCCTAGGCTTCTTTTTGCTCAAGGCTAGCACTCTGCCAACTTGAGCCACAGCATCACTTCTGGCCTTTTCTATACATGTGGTGCTGAGGAATCGAACCCGGGGCTTTATGTATACAAGGCAAGCACTCTTGCCACTAGGCCATATCCCAGCCCTGAGATTGACTTTTTGGCCTCACTGTAGATTAGAAACCTTCCTTAACTTCTCCCCTCTCCACACAGTCTTCCTGCCTCCCTCAGCAAGAACCTTGTCAGGTCCAGAAGAAAAAAGACAAGGTAGACAGGCAGCTACATGGATGGTAATGAATCTAAGAGCAGAGAAGGATCCTGCTATGCAAGAAGCAGGTCACAACTTGTGAATCCAGGCAGTTACGCAGAAGCCACTGTTCTATGTGATAATTACATGTGTGTTAGTTTTTCTAGAACCACCCTTGTGTCTAATACAGGAGGGTAAGAATGAACAGACACATCTCTGTCCTTCTTCCCAGGGATTCCACTGGCAAGGACTGTTCTCAGTCCTTGTCTACCTCTGGGTTCTCTCCTGCCTCCCCTGAATGTGCCCAGGGCCCATCTTCTCTGCCCAAAGGCAGCCATACCTGCTTGGCTAGATAACCTTGTTTGATCACTGTACCACTTAATTCCACGGTGCTGGGACTAATTTCTTCCTTGGGGCTTATCTTCTTTTTATGGCTCTCGGCCTGGAGGAAAAGGAGAGTGAGGATTTGTGACCAAAGCTACCTAAGCCCAGGTAAGGGGAGTTCTTCAGTACGGAAGCCCCTTGCTCCCTTGGGGTAAAGCTGTGCCCTGCACCCTAGGCCCCTCCCACTGCTGTGTACACCCCCTCCCATTCTCCCTCTTCCTGTTTCCTTCCCTCTGTCCTAGTGGCAAGAAGAGCCCACCCTTAACTTACAAACGTGTACAGGGCCGTGGTCTCATCCAGGAACTGCTCGGCCAGATCCCCTGAGCGGATGGCTCCGATGCTCCTGGCTCCCACAGGCCTGAGGAAATTCTCCTCCATGAGCACTGAGGCCAGAGTCACCGCCTCCAAACGGCTGGCTGCGAAGCTGTTGGAGATGAGCCAGTCCACCAGGGAGGAGCCTGTGCCAGGGCAAGGGAGACACATCTCAGACAGGTGCTGCAAACCAGTCACCACCTTACAGGGCTTGGGCAGTGACTTACTGACTGTAAGTCCCTAGGAGGCCTCAGCCCTCTCTATCCAAGTGCAGGTGGGGGCCACACCTGCTACACAGAGCCACAAACAAACCCACCTATGGCCACGTCAGGCCGACCTATTGCTCATCAAGCAGCTCTCAATAGGGGCTGGTCAGACTCCTGGCTTATCCCCCCACTCTCTCCTCTATCACCAGGTCCCAGATCTCCCTCCACAGCCCAACCCAGACCTGCTACCATCAGGCTCACCCAGAAAGGTCTTCCTGTAGGTGCTTCCCTGCTCCATGTTGGGGCTTGGCCGGATTCCACTGCTGCTGTCATGCATCTTGTCCACGATTTGACTACATGGAAGGAATTCAAAGGAGAGGGCCCCTTGTCACACTGACAGCTACAAGTGAGGAACTGTGATTACTTAACACCTTATGGCCTGTTGCATGCAGTCCAAACTCCTCCAGCTGCTTCTCCAAATCCCAGCTCTGGAAATCCACCCAGGCCCGCCTTCCCTTAGGTCCTCCCTCACCTGCCTGCATCTTAGCAGCAGCCCCCCAGCCAAAACTAGTATTCCCCCAAGACTGTAGTGCTGCTCATGGGGCTTTAGAGCTCAGGAATGAACTCACCCCACATGTCGGATGGGTGTAATGGTAGGTGAGGGGGAGTTGCCACAATGGAAATTCCTTTCACTACAGGCTCACCTCCACCTGCCTGGCCTTCCTTCTCTATGGGCCAGTTGCTGCCACTGACAGATCTTGTCTCATTTTTATTTATATCTGTAGCAATGGCTCTGGTAAGCACCTTGCCCACCGCACAGCACACACAGTTGGCAACAGTAACTATCTCTTTTTTAACCTTTTAAATGGATGCATAAAGCTAAGCACCAGTGGCTCGCGCCTGTAATCCTAGCTACTTAGGAGGCTAAGAGCTGAAGTTCAAAGCCAGAGTAAAAAAGCCAAGCAAATGTGTAAGGCCCTGAGTTCAAGTACCAGTAACCCTACAAAGAAAAATAAATTGACACATCATGTACATATTCATGACGTACTAAATAACTGTCTCGCAGATGAATTAATGAATGAATGAAGAACTCCACTGAGCAAGAAGGCAATTGCTACCAGAAAACAGTACACCGTTCTTGCTAGGAGGCTGCAAAAAGAGCAGTGTCTTTGTTGATGGAGATTCCTGGGAGCTGTGAATGGTCCTAAGCACTCTGCCTGAAATAGAAGGGAGTTCTCTCCCTCCATCACAGAGGTAGACTGAAGCAGCAGGGGCCCCAAGAGGTTATGTAGAGTGGGGAGATAAGGCCAGCCGTAGGCAGGAAATACAATATCACCAGGCCAGGGGCAGCTGATGACTCTAAAGCACAAAGGTGCCACCAGGAAGACCTCTGTAGTAGTATGGAGTCCCTCTGCCATTGCGCCGAGGCCAGGCCGGGCACTCACTGCAGGCTGATGTGAGGGGGCAGCTTGAAGGAGTTTTTCAGGATGTGGAGTTGCTGCACCTTCCCCGGCTGCCCTGCATGGATCGCCCCTGTGATTTCAAAGGCCCAGGCGTCCCTCTCCTCTCGAGAACAGGCCTCCAGGAAGTACTCTGTGGAAGTCCGGGTCTTCAGCTTAATAAGGAGCTGTGAAAAGATAGGCAGTCATAACAGCACCCAGAAGCAGGTCAGGAAAGAGAATACTGGTAGGAGAAATGACAATGCCACCGTGGATCCAAGCCATATGCACCGTGTTGGACTGTTCAAGCCCCTTGCCAACAATGGATCTTTCCAGATTCATCTGGAAATAATCCAGCGACTAGACACACATGGACTCCTAAGAAAGACTTTTTCTTTTTTATTTTTGTGCCAATACTACATTTGAACTCATGGTTTGGGCCCTGTCCCTTAGCTTTTCCACTCAAGGCTGGTGCTTTACCACTTGAGCCATAGCTCCACTTTTAGCTTTTTGCTGATTAATAGATAAGAGATTTAAACTAATTAATTGGTCAATAGATAAGGGTTTCATGGACTTTTCTGCTCAGGCTGGCTTTGAACTTCGATCCTCACATCTTAGCTTCCTGAGTAGCTAGGATTACAGGCTTGAGCCACCAGTGCCCAGCAGTTATGAAGTTGTTGGTGGTTGTTTGTTTTTTTTTTTTTAAATAACAGATCATTACCTTTGTGATACGCATCAAATTATGTGAGATATTCAGACCCAATCATTATATCTCATTTTTAGATGACAAATGGAAGCCAAGAGAGGTTTAACTATTTGCCCAAAGTCACAGACATGATTTGTGGTAGAGCAATGATTTGAACACCAATCATTAAATTGCATCTCCATGCTCTTTCCACTGCCCAACCTCCCTGAAGAGACCAAAGGTGGTCAGCATCTGGGGAGAGTGGAGGAGGCAGGAAGTTAGACCACAGAGTCAGTCACTTACTGGTCGGTTTTCATACTCCAAGCAGGGGCAGGTGATGGTGCAGCCATCCAGAAGGATCCGGCCCTTAGGGGTTGTCATTTTCCGACCACCCTCAAGCTTGTAATACAGCAATGTGTTCTGCTGAAGGATGAACCACCGTACCTTCCAGTTGTGCACAATGTGGCCCTATGGACAGACAGCAAAGAATGCAGGAGGAGAAGTGGACGAGGGGAGGAAATTAGGCACAGGGAGAGGAATCTTGTTGCTCAATAGACCTGTGCACAGGGACATAACTGTCCAACAATACTTCTGTCTGAATCTGGCTCTCTCTTTGTCATCTTTTCTGAGATGTAGTGAATACCTCTGGCATTAACCTCTACCCCCTATTGGACTTTTTTTGTTTTATTTTTCTCCTATTAGAAATCGTGTGTGTGTGTGTGTGTGTGTGTGTGTGTGTGTGTGTGTGTGTGTGTTGCTAAGGCTTGAACTCAGGGCCTCTCATGTACTACACACTTTACTTCTGAGATATACTCTCAACTTCTCATTTGAAAGAAACTGCAACACATGAGGAAGAGAACAACCACTCACCTGTAATCCCGCTACTAGGAGACAGCTGTCATCATTAACATTTTGCCTTCACTTTCTGATTTTTTTAATTAGGACAATATAGTGTATAACTATATTTTCTACCTTTTGTTTGTGTTCTCTTGCTCAGCATTGTCTCACAGCATTACCTTTCTTTCTCCTTCCTTCCTTTCTGTCTTTCTGTCTTTCTGCCTGCCTTCCTTCCTTCCTTCCTTCCTTCCTTCCTTCCTTCCTTCCTTCCTTCCTTCCTTCCTTCCTTCCTTTCTTTCTGTCTGTCATTGGGCTTGAACTCTGGGCCTGTGTGCTGTTGCTGAGCTCTTCGGCTCAAGGCTAGCGCTTTACCACTTGAACCACAGCGCCACTTCTGGTTTTCTGGTGGTTAATTGGAGATACAAGTCTCACAGACTTTCCTGCCCCGGCTGGCTTTAAACCTCGATCCTCAGATCTCAGCCTCTTGAGTAACTAGGATTACAGGTGTGAGTCACTGGCACTAGGCTTAAATTATTTAAAAATAGATTCTACAATGATCACTATGTGAATGTATAATTTACCTACCAATTTTCTGTTGTTTGTAACTGAGTTTTTTCCATTTTTTCTGATATTATAAATTGTTCAACAGTGGATATCCTTGTATGTATTGTACTCTGTATCTCTGATTTATTTGCACTTTGGAATGTAATTCTTGGAGAGATTGCTACTAGTCAAAAGATGTAGGCAATCGGTAAAGTTGACCCTTGACTAGACTGCAGTACTAAGGGCCATCACAGTCTTACCTAGACAGCAGCAGCAAGGATTGGGAGATAGTTTGGGGGGATTCTCAAGTGCGTCCATTTAAAAGGATAAAAAAGAGATAGTTACTGCTGCCAACTGTGCATGCTGCACAGTGGGCTAGGTGCTTAGCAGAGGCATTGCCACATATATAAATAAAAATGAGACAAGATCTGCCAGTGGCAGCAACTGGCCCATAGAGAAGGAAGGCCAGGCAGGTGGAGGTGAGCCTGTAGTGAAAGGAATTTCCATTGTGGCAACTCCCCCTCACCTACCATTACACCCATCCGACATATGGAGTGAGTTCATTCCTGAGCTCAGAAAGCCAAAGTTCAAGATTGTTGTGTATAGGCAAATAGCTTGTTTGTAGAACAGGCCAGTGGATGGAGGAAAGTCCATCAGAAAGGAATGAGCTTGGCACACATTCAGAAGAGCACCTTCTTAGCCAGGTGCAAGTGGCTTGTGTCTGTAATACTAGCTACTCAGGAGGCTGAGATTCAAAGGATCATGGTGCAAATTCAGTCCAGGCAAAAAAGTCTAACAGACTTCACCTCCAAAATAACTAGCAAAAAAGCCAGGCTGGAGGTATGACTAGAGTGTAGAGTGGTAGAGTGTAGCTGAGCAAGCAAGCCAAGCAAGCTTGAGACTCTAAATCTAAACTCCAACATGAAAGAAAGAAAGGAAGGAAGGGAGGGAGGGAGGGAGGAAAAAGGGCAAGGCAAAGCAAAACACCTTGGCATATTTTTCATTTTAGGACAAAATTTTAATCCTGAGAAATGTACTTTACCTACATCAAAGACCCTTTCCCTAATTCACTCATTTCCTTCCCTTCTCACATCTGCGGTGCTGACTATGCCCTGCTATACTGTGAAGGGTTAGAAAATCAGAGTTGTGGAAGGAATGGTCTGTACCAGGCTGTGTGTGCACACTACTGTGCTTTGATCTGAACCCAAGCATAATTTACTATGGCAACAAAACAAAACTTGTAACAAAGTCAATCTGACAAGAGCATGCTCTCTTAGCTTTCTCCCTGACGCAGAATCTACATGTAGCCTGCAGGCTGACTTGATGCATGCAGACAAGCTTAAAGAAGCAAAGATTTGGATCTGACTCCTCAGCTTCTAGGGCTCTCTACAGCTATCTACAGGGGCTAGATTCAAGTCCCCATTTCCTGTGAGCACCCTACTTGAGAGGGTTTGGGAACAGCATTGATTGGGATGACTGGTCTGGGGTGCCTGGGTGCTTAAGAATTCAAAGCAGGCCAGGCGCTGGTGGCTCACCCTGTAATCCTAGCTACTCAGGAGGCTGAGATCTGAGGATTGCAGTTTGAAGCCAGACTGGGCAGGAAAGTCTGATACCCTTATTTCCAGAAAGTTGAAGTGGCATTGTGGCTCAAAGTGGTAGAGCGCTAGCCTTGAGCACAAAAGGTCAGGGATAGCACCCAGGCCAGAACCAGCATTCATGAGCGCGCGCGCGCACACACACACACACACACACACACACACACACACACACACACACAAATTTAAGGCAGTCAGTTAATGGATGGTAAAGGGAGAGGAGAATACAATCTGAGTTGATGAAGCCATAGTTGGTTAGGGGTGAAGAGGGCAGAATTATTTTACCCCTGAAAACCTAGGTGTTGTGGAATGAATTATGTGTCCCTTTATGTTTATATGCTGAAGCTGTAACCCCAATAAACTCAGCATATGACTATATTTGAAAATAGGGCCTTTCAAGAGTTAGTTAATATTTGAACTAGGGAAGGGAAAGAAAAATGAGGGAGGAATAAATATGACAAGAAATGTACTCACTACCTTATTATGTAACTGTACCCCCTCTGTACATCACCTTGTCGATAAAATTTGATTATTTTTATTATATATATTTTTTAATTTTTTTGCCAGTCCTGGGCCTTGAATTCAGGGCCTGAGCACTGTCCCTGGCTACTTTTTGCTCAAGGCTAACACTCTGCCACTTGAGCCACAGTGTCACCTCTGGTGGTTTTCTATATATGTGGTACTGGGGAATCGAACCCAGGGCTCCATGTATACGAGGCAAACACTCTTGCCACTAGGCCATATTCTCAGCCCAATAAAATTTAATTTTAAAACAAGAGTTAAGTTAAAATGGAGCCAAAGTCCAACTTCGACTGCTGCCCTTGTAAGGAAGAGGAGTTTGGACCCAGAGAAACATCAGGTGTGTGTTCAGACAAGGAAAAGACTCTGCAAACACAGTCATGAGGCCATCAGCAACTGAGAACATCCTCAGGAAGAATCAGACCTTTCTCAACCTTGATCTGAGCCTTCTGAGTTCCAGACTTAGAATACAAAGAACTGACTCTTATGTATAATAAGAAAGAAGGCTGCACAATCTCATGGCGGTCCTAGCACCCTAATACACTAGAGAGAAGAGGAAGGGAGCTAGAGGTGTAGGGGGAGAGGAATCTAACCAACTGATGGTGAGCATAAATACGCCATAGAGGTAGTGTTCTCTCTTGGACAAAATGTTATACTTTTAGGAATCCCTTGCATTTAGGGGACAAGAGATGATCAAGCTTCTGCCAATTGTAGTATGCATGTACGACAGCAGCCACACATGGCAAATTAGAAACTTTGGCGAGGACAGTGGTAGAGGGAATGTTATCTTCTAACATCCAGTCCCTGGAGTTAGTAAGGACAATGGTCCAACAGGCTCAGCAAGGGATTCCCAGTAGAAACATATCTTGATAGGAATGACATCCACTTCAAAGCCACTGGGCATTTCACTGCAGCCTTGCCCAGGTTCCTGGCTTAGTTAATATCCTCAGTTCAAACTCACCGGAGTAGACTGGGTGATGAGCAAGTAACAAAGGCTGACAGCACAGGAGAGAATCTTGAGAAGAAAGGCTAATGAGGGAGGATTTGATATGCCTGGATCAAATTCAAAAGAGCTGATGACACTCATAAACATGTTCAAATCCTTGGA
This sequence comes from Perognathus longimembris pacificus, assembly GCF_023159225.1. Lineage (NCBI taxonomy): Eukaryota > Metazoa > Chordata > Mammalia > Rodentia > Heteromyidae > Perognathus > Perognathus longimembris. Next base: position 35,585,184 of record NC_063174.1, read on the forward strand.
CCCAATAATTCTGTATCTGTGCTAAGTACACAGTCTAGAATATGGAAAAGATGGGAGTTTCTTTTGGGGCCTGTTTTGGGGCTTGAACCTAGGGCCTAAGCACTGTCCTTTAGCTTTTTCACTCAAGGCTGGTGCTCTACCACTTGAACCACAAGCTCCATTTCTGGATTTTTGGTGGTTAATTGGGCATAATATTCTCCTGGATTATCCTGCCTGGGCTGGCTTCAAGTCGCAATCCTCAGATCTCAGCCTCCTAAGTAGCCATTTTAAAGATGAGGAAATAGAGACCAAGAAGGCCTGGAAGAAGGCTAAAAATAAAAAGACAGAAATGGTATTTATTATGGGATGAATTTTATCAACTCAAAAATCCTAATCTACCTTTGAATGTGATACTTAGAAATAAGATCTTTGCAGATATAATCAAATTAGGATGAAGTCACATCGATCTGGGCACTAACACAATACGACTGGTGTCCTTAAAGAAGAGGAAAATTTTAGACACTGAGAAACACACGGGAAGATGGCAGGCATGTGATTATACAAGCAGCAATGGCAGAGATGCACCTACAAGCCAAAGAACACCAAGATTGTCGGTAAGTACCAGAAGCTAGCCAGGCAAGACCTCTCCCTGACCAGTCTCAGAGGTCCTGAACGGGGCCCCGCCCACACCTTGGAACTTACAGCCTTCAGAACCCCTTCTATGTATTTTCTATTGTGTATATTTTTTCTTTTGCTCATATCTTGCATCTTTTCACTGTTTGAATTTTAGTACTATAAGCCTTTTTACCATATGCATAACCGTCATCTAAGTAATCATTGGTTTCTTTGAAGGGTCATGTTTATATTTCCAGTTCCATAAATAGCATTTTGTTCATACAGCTTTTACTGTATTTCCTTAGTATAGATACCTACCAGTGAAAATCCCAGGGCAAAGCAGGTAAGCATTGCATTTTTGCTCTGAGCCAGCAACTCTCTTTCCAGGCAGAGCAGTCCAACCTGCTGCTCTGGGCTTCCCGCCCCTTCGTTCCCTGAGAGCCAAGCCCACTGAGCTTCCTGCCTTTTGCTTGGAGCCTTGTTTCTTTCTTGTCTGGACCAGATTAAGAGCCAAATCCTTCATGCCTCTGCCTGCCTGCCTCCAGCATGGCAGCATGTTCCCTGGCTTCCAGCTGGGGCCTGTCCTACCTCTGGGCTATAAACTCTCCAAACTTTTATTACAGCCCTGAAACCTCTCTGTTCCTTCCGGGAGGAAAGGAGATACTTACTGGGCAGTGGTGGATGGCTCAACAGTCAGTGACCATAGCAAAGGTGCTGGGGCCAGCTCCCTCAGCTTCCACCTGCCCCTAGGTCAGGCTCCAAATCCCACTCTTTGGGGGCTTATCTGCATTGGGGGGGGGGGTGTGTGCAGAGAGGGTTTCAACCTAGCTGCCTAGCCCTGTTATTTCTGTGAGCTTCAGGGCAGACCTGCTGACTCTCCTCACTTGTCAGCACCCTGGATCTCCTAACTAGGTCATCCAGAAGAAAATGCCCATCCTCCCTGCCTGTCCACATTTGGACCTGGTGCCCATCAGTTCTCTAACTGTGTGGTGGGAAGTCATGCAGAGAACTCCTTGGGGGGGAGGCAGCATGAGTCCCACAATGCCCCATCTGAAGGGTTTGATCTCTAGTCAACTCCACTCTTCCATGAGCCTCTACCAGAGCCCAGCAACCAACAATCAACCAAAACGCACACCATCACCTCACAAGCTACAAGACAGTGAGAAGTAGCAGAAGTTCCTCATGCATTCACTCTGAGGGGCAGCCACCTCTGCAGACCCTGAGGGACCATCCCAGTTCAGTCATGATGACACAGAGTGGGCTTGCAATTGTGGACAGGCTTATATCCACTCTGAACCTTGATCTGGCCTCAGCCTTCTACCATCCTTGCTCATAGCTTTGTGCAAACAACACACCTGCCCTCCTCTATCAAATAGGGAGCAACGTAATGAGGACATGGAATATGAAAATGCCCTGAACCTTTTTGGCTGATAAGGCTGAGCAGGCCACAGGTGAGGCAATGAGAGAGATGGTCCCTTTGTCGCTTCTGACATCTCTCAAAGGTGTTAAGTCAGAAGAGCCTAAAGTCTCATGCCCATTTATCACAAGTAAAGTTTGAATTTCTATCAAAGTTAAAATGATTTTTCTGAGTGCTTAGAAATCAGACCCAGGATCTCAATGCATGCTGGGCAAGCCCTCTACCACAGAGCTACACCACCAGCCCTAAAAGTAATTTTTTAAATCTCTGACTTCCTCTTCCAGCTGCTCTTTCAACCATTTTCTACCTTGATCCCAGACATATTGTTTTTGATTTGATTCTTGCTTTTGGTGGACTCACGTGAGGTGGCGGGGAAAGGCTAAAAGGTTTTCATCCCATGACATACTAGCTCTGGACACAGTGCCTCCTCTCTCAGATCCTCAGTTTCCTCATCTGTAACAACACCCACTGTACATGGTAGTTGGTAGGTAGGAAGAGGGATGGAGGAGGTGCAGCAGAGTCAACCTGAGGGGCTTTGACCATTGGCTTTCTCCCTAACTCAGAGCAAGTCATTTAACCTCTCCAAGCTTTCTTTTGCCTTTTGGCGAAAGGGCTATTGGGATGATTAAGCAAGATAGTGTGCAGGACTAGCTTAAAGAAACAACAGCATTTCTCCTTCCTTCCAGGTGTTAAACTATGGGACACAGACATGTTGCTTTAATCATTGTGTTTAAATAGTATAGAGTCACGATTTCCTTCTCCCTTTTCTTTTTAAGTTCACATGCTCTTTGTACATATCAATGGGCTGCTATGTTACTTTTCAACACGTGTATACAATGTGTAATGATCAGATCAGGATAATGGACATATCTGCCACCTCAAAATTCTCTCACCTACGCTGTTTTAAAATACACACTAAATTGTTAGCAGCCATAGTTATCCTATTGAGTTATACAAAACATTAGAAGTTTTCTTTCTTTCCTCCCTGCCTCTTAGTCATGGTATTTTAGTAAAGGTGTGTGTGTGTGTGTGTGTGTGTGTGTGTGTCTGTGTGTGTGTGTGCGCGCGCGCGCACGTGTGCCCTCCTGGATGTGTAAGGGGACTGCTCCCCCAGGATCCCCTGCATGCTAAACACGAGCCCTGCCACTGAGCTGCACCCCAGCCCAAATACATTTAAGACACCCACATCAGTACCCTCTGACCCCCCCCCACAAACTGGGAATCTCATGCCAAGTTCCCCCCACCCCACCCCACACCCGCGATTCCTACCAAAAACTCTCCTCTGCCTTAGTGTCAGCGCCCAAGTACCACCCTGGGTTCCCCACGGGCACACAGCCCGGAGCAGCGGGGCCCCAGGCAGGCGGAAGCCCCCCCCCCACCACACGCACTGGAGCTGGGGGCGCGCGGGTGCGGGGCGCGCGGGTGTCCTTCTGCAGGTGAGACGGGGTGAGGCAAGCCCCAGCCTGGACACGGTGGTAAAGCTCCCGGGAGCACTCACCCTCTTCACGAGGAAACCCTCCTTCAGCACGCCGTCCTCCATGTCACCAAGCCAGGTGCGCCGGCCCCGATCCTCGCGCGCTCAGCTCGCACCCAGGGCGCCCAGGAAGCGGCTCCGACACGGCGGGAGACGCCTGCCTCCCTGCCGGCCTCCCTGGCACGTGTCCAGGGCGGGAGAGCGCGGCCTCCCCGGGCAGGAAGTCGGCAGGATGTTTGCGGTGACGTTCCCACCGGGAGGTGAGCCAGGGCCCCAGGTCAGTCCTCCGGGTGCGGAGTCTGGCATGCCCCCCCCCCCCCCCCGCAACCTGACGAGGTGCCCATCCCGGTGCCCCCCACCTCTCAACTGCAGCCATCCGCCCAGCCCCCTCCGCCCAGCCTTAGCCCGGTGCTGGCCGGTTTTCCCACCGGTTGCTATGGATTCCTGTGTATCCCTGACAAGGTTTCAACAACCTGGAACCATTCCTGAGCTGAAAGGAAATGGACGTGGAGTGTGAGAGGGTGGAACTGAGAACTTTGCCCTGGCCTTAGGGCAGAGAAGATCGCTCCCCATACCGGAAAAGTCACAAGTCACAGGCGCTAACACGGTGCAGAGCCTTCTGCCTGAAAGCACAACCTCCTCGGAAAAAGAAAAAGAGGCCGGAACGTAAGATTCTCACATTAGGGAGAAATTTTAAGATGTACCAAGGAACTCAACCAATTTCAATATTATCTTAATGCAATATAAAAACAAATGCCAGCAGGACATTGGAGGCTCACAGCTGTAATCTTTGCTTCTCAGAAGACTGAGATCTGAGGATTGTAGTTTGAAGTCTATGAGACCTATCTCCAATTAACCAGCAAAAAGCCAGAAGTAGAGGTGTGTAGCTCAAATGGTAGAGTACAGCCTTGAGAGAGAGAGAAAAAAAAAAAGGCCAAGCCGAGCATATGGCCAAGTTCAAACTCCAGTACCAGCACAAATAAAGAAAGAAAGAAAAGAAAAGAAAAAAGAATAAATAAATGCAAAAGAAAATCCATGATGAACCAACTAACCAGATAAGATCAACACAATGTCCTCTGAGGCCATATTGACACCTGGACCAAAAGGAAACATCTGTTTAGCTGGTTAGTCCAGGGTCGGCCACCTTTATTTCCCTGTCAAGCCTTCACAAGGCAAGGGGAAAGCCCTAAGAAGAGGAGAAGGATAAAGAAGGTTCTAGAGTAAAATAAGGGGATCCAGACGATTAGAAAGGCAGGGGTGCCTTTCAACCCCCCCCCCCCCACCAAGCTGACTTCTAGTGCTCCGAAGTGCCCTTTGCTTGGGCTTCTGCCAAACGGCTGCCCCTCGGATCTGTAAGAATATCCCTCACCTTAGCCCAAAGAGACCTGGCAAGGTGTTGGGCACTGAGTTGCCAGAGCAATGGCCCACTGGCTTTCGGACCAAAACAGTAAGGTTTCCATTCACTTTCCAGTAGTAGGTATTAGGTTTTGCTTATAGCTGCTGCATGAGATGAATTTATTATCTCAGCTTTCCCCGCCAAGGTTACACAGCTCCAGGGCATTGTCAGTGCATTTGCTTCTCGAAGGAATGGCGGAGCTCTGAAACCTGGCTGGCCTCAAACCCAGGACAGGAGAGGCTCATTACTTCTGCTCCTTCCTCCCAGAGGCTTAGAAGGGGAGGTGTTTTCTTTGGAGAGATTTCTTTGAAGAGATCTCTCTCCTGGTGGGTTTCCTAGCAGTTACGGCATCAGCACACCTAGAGCCTGCTTCCTCACAAGGAAATCCCTGGCACAGCCCACCACGTCTGACTCACTGGGCCTAGGATGTGAGTCAGACCCCTTCCTTTCCTAGGCTGTGGTAGCCACCAGCCACCAAAGAACCATGCTGACATAAGTCCAATTCAACCACAAGGAGGAGGATGGAGAAAGAAGGAAGCAGACAGCACTCAACAGCTGGGACTGGAGGAGGAGAACAAAGAAGGTTAGGAAGCTCCAGAGTCAGGATTTCTTTTTCATGTGAAACCCTCCTATTGCTCTAAAAAAAAAAATATTGAACCCAGGGCTTCACGCATACTAAGTAATATTCTACCACTGGACTACATCTCCAGCCCATAAACTTTGTCCTGCTCTTTCGGGTATACAGCTCTCCCTCTCCCAGCTGGAGTCTGATTTAAAAAAAAAAAAAAGGAGTCATGACCCTCTCAGTCCTCCTCCCTTTATGTCATGAAGGGAGAGATGATGTGTTAGCTGTAGAGGAAGCTATTAGTGTTTGTGTGAAGGTGATTCAGAGTCTGGTGTGAAATTCTACCATGAGAGAGTCATTCCTTTAGCTTTAGAGAAGAATCTTCTACTTAAGATACAGTGGAGAAGAAAGAGTAAATCACGGAGTAAATCACAGGAATAACTCAACTTCATGAGTTTATCAGAGTCACAGAAACACAGTTTAATCCCCCCCTAGAGCATTCTATTCAGACACCTCATTTTTTTAAATGAGTGAGCCCCACCCCTCCACTAAATCCAGAAAAAAATTAGCCTGTCCAAATAATCCAGTTGGTGGCAAAACAGAGACCAAAATACAAGCTAACAGAGTTGTGTACTTGGAGGTTGGTTCCTGAGAAATAGACACTTCCCTCAAGAATGACCAGCATGGGACTAAGAGGGTGGCTGAGCAGATCTAGAAGAGCTTCCTCTACAGAACTGGAAAGACTTCAAAACAATACTTCTATGGGTAAATGAGTTAGCATTTATAACTCAAAAGCATAATTTTAATGACTACATAAACTATCCTCATATATTTAATTATTTAGATTAAATGTCCCTTTTCTTTACACTTCCTGGTTTTTTGTTGGTTTTTTTTTTTTTTTGAGACAAAGTCTGGCCATGTAGCTCAGGCTGTCCTTGAACTCTCAGATCTCAGCCTCTTGAGTAGCTAGGATTACAGGCACGAGCCACTAGTACCAGGCAGGTGTTTTTCAGTTCCTGATAATTATCACCGAACTGCTTACTAGGTGTGTACCATGTAATATCCCTGGAACAGTGTATGGCGATGCCAATCTCATGGTGTCCTTCCAGCACCAAGGATAACATCTTTGGTAAACTGCTTTTATCAAAACCAACAGGAGATGGGGCTGGGGATATAGCCTAGTGGCAAGAGTGCCTGCCTCGGATACACGAGGCCCTAGGTTCGATTCCCCAGCACCACATATACGGAAAACGGCCAGAAGTGGCGCTGTGGCTCAAGTGGCAGAGTGCTAGCCTTGAGCGGGAGGAAGCCAGGGACAGTGCTCAGGCCCTGAGTCCAAGGCCCAGGACTGGCCAAAAAAAAAAAAAAAAAAAAAAAAAAACCAACAGGAGCCATCCCCAGTGGCGCAGGCTCCCCTGGAAGAGAGAACTGGGACTGCACTGAAGCACAGGAAGGGAAAGCCTCAGGCTAGGACACTGTCCACAGGAAAAGGGGAGAGGAGCCAGGCACGGTGGCTCCCGCCTGTAATCCTCGCTAGTCAGGAGACTGAGATCTGAGGATGGCAATTCAAAGCCAGCCCAGGCAGGAAAGTCCATGAGACTCTCTCATCTCCAGTTAACTACCCAGAAAACCAGAAATGGAGCTGTAGCTTCAAGAGGTAGAGAGTTTAGCCTTGAGCCTTCAGCACCCAGGCCCTGAGTTCAAACCCCATGACCGACAGAAAAAGAAAAAGAAGGAGAAGGAGAAGAAGAAGAAGAAGGAGGAGAGAGAGAGAGAGAGAAGCAATGCAAGGACTTGGATATCCAGGACACACCCTGGAGGCACTTAGAAGGTGAGCAAATCATGGAGGGGTCTCTTAGGGGAAGAGTGCCTGTGTGAGGCCCTGGGTTCAATCCCTACCTCTGCAAAAACAAACAAAAAATCTGGAGAAAGGGTAAAAAATGGGAGGAGAAGAGAGAAACTGGAAGTATAAGCAAGGCAGAAAAACAGAAGTGTTGCCTAATTTATCTAATTTGTTGTTTTACCCAAGAGCATCCATTAAGGTAAAATATATACAACCAGTCCTCAACTCAGCACAGTAATAAACATTCAATAAAAAGGTATTATCCTTTCCTTGGATGTATGCAGTATGATATTCTCTCTCCCTTCCCCCCTCCCTCTCTCTCTCTCTCTTCCATCCCCCCTCCCTCTGGAGTTCTGGAGTGTGTCAGGGCCTCAAGCTTGCTGGGCAAGAACTCTACCACTTGAGCATGCACCCTTCCTTTCTTCCTTCCTTCCTTCCTTCCTTCCTTCCTTCCTTCCTTCCTTCCTTTCCTTTCTCTCTCCTTTTTCTCTTCTTTATTTCCTTTCTCCTTTTCTTTCTCTCATTTCTTCCTTTCTTCTTTTCTGACAGTCTTGTTACATAGCCCTTGAATTGATGATACTCTTGCCTTACTCCTGCCTCAGCCTCCCAAGAGCTGGCATTATGCATGGGCTCCACCGTACCCTGCTCCAGTTCTTTTTCCATGCTACGCAGTGCCTCAGGCCACAGAAGCCAGTCAGCCATGCTATCATGGGGGAAAGAACGGATTCTGAACAGTATTGCTGAGCTGATGTTTAGTAGGTGTAAGTGTTAAATGAATTTTCAGTTTCAAATATTTTAAATTTATACCAGACTTATAGAGACAGGACCCTGTGGTAAATTAGGAATATCTGCCTCCATTCACTCGCCTAGCATTTCATTCACTCGTTCCTACAGGAGAGCTGCATTGAGTCTTTCCTGAGTGAGCCTTAGTAAAGCTGACAGATCTAGACCCCGCTCCAGCCCGGCTGCTCCCTCCCAACTCGGTGCTGCGCACAAATGCCGGAGGTCTGCTTGGCTTAGAACTCCTTTCTGAACATTAACACCCTGAACCTCACCTTCCAATTCTATCAAGAAAAACTTGAGATGATTATAACTCTTTCCATGATGCTTAGGCCAAGACCAGAGTCCAGATTCCCCCCTTAACGGATGCCATCCACCCATCCTGCTCCCCACAACCCAGCCTGAAAGGAGATACTCCCCAGCTTGGGAAGTGGGGGGGGGGTGGAGGGTGGAGCAGGATCTTGATGACTCAGCTCTGTGAGAGAGCAGGGCCCAACCTGTTGGAGATAGATAAGGGCGCCTCCCTCCCTTCCATCCCTCCTTCTTCCCTCCCTTTTCTTTCATTCACCCCTTTCTCCTGAAAATTAGCCTTTCCTTTTGCTTCTTGTGATATAGGGAAGAGCCCTGCATCAAAGACTTAAGGAGGCAGTGGCTCAGAGTCATACAGGTGCTGGATCAGATAAGAAAATAAGGGACTTCATAACCTCTGCCTCGGGGTGTCGGAGGAACCCCAGCGTGGGGCAGGGATGTCCTGTGCTGACCTTTGTGAGTTACTAGGCCACATCTGCCCCCCTCATCAGGGGTTCTCATCTAGCTGATGATCAGAACCACTTGCAGGGTGAACTCCTACCAGGCCCATCCAGGCCACTTAACCATGATATAGGCTGTTTGAGATTGTTTATGGTGCGTACACATGCGCATGTGCATGCGTGTGCATACACACACACACACACACACACACACACACACACACACACACACAAAGGTGGGAAGGTAAAGGGCCCAGTTCAGTCCTTGGGCACGAAGCACGGCAGGCCTCCAGATAGGACTCCTTCCCTAGTGCTTTCTCTTAGCACTCAGCCTCTGCCTGTTGCTAAGCTCCTCCCAGCAGCTCTGCCAGTGCCCAGACAGGGGCTGGGGGCGGGAAGGGTAGCCAGCAATGAGCCCATCCCTAGAAGTTCCTTTTGCTTTGTGTTGTTTTTTTTGGGGGGGCGGGGGCTTGAACTCTGGGCCAGGGCACTCTCTCTCTCTCTCTCTCTCTCTCTCTCTCTCTCTCTCTCTCTCTCTCTCTCTCTCTCTCTCTCTCCTTGTTCTCTATCATTTGAGCCACACTTATGGCTTTTTGTCTGTTAATGGAAGCTAAGAGTCTCAGGGACTTTCTGCCCCAGTTGGCTTCCAAAGACAATATTCTGGTCTCAGCTTGAGCAACTAGGATTACAGGTGTGAGCCACTACTGCCTGGTTCCCAAGGGGCTTTTGATTGGTGAATATCCTCATTTTTAGAACTCTCTCTTATAATCTAGATAAAATAATTTAGGAAAAGAAATCTTCACAAGTGGAAAGTGAGCTGGCTGTGTGAGTTTCCCTTAGGCCAGGGCCCTTGTGCCAGCAGAACCCCAACCTCTCCTGGTCTGGAGGAGTCTCCAGGAGGAGCCGCCCTGGAGAGTCTGCCATTGTGGGTGCTGCCACTGGCTTGGAGCTGCATGCAGGTGAGCTGTCAATCAATCCAGCCTGGCCTCGCACTTGCGCACTTGCACACTTGCGTACTTGCGTGCTGAGGCCCGCAGAAAGTGCCCGGGGGAGTAGCCTCAGAAAGTGCCCGGGGGAGTGGCCTTGCAGCAGCCAGCACCGCCCATGGGAAGGGCGGCCAGTTGCTTGATGCAGTGATTTAGAAAATTAAAAAAGAAGGGAAGGCAGTCCCAACCATCTCCAACACTTCTTAGTTCACGAAGAACTAAGATGCATGGGAACAGGTTAAGGTGGCTGTGGACGTCTGGGGTTTAAATGTGGGGAGATTGAATCTGGTTAAAATCGGATTCTGAGACATTTTGTATTCTCATATAGGAGCTGCTCTAACCAGGAATTCCCAAGAGGACCTGGAGGTGTAGAACAGCTGATCCAGAGCTGGAAAGCACTCGAAGGCCAGCTAAAGGGCCAGTGACTGGCCACGCTCACCTAGCAGTGAGGAAGGGCAAGGTATGGGAAGAGCCCTGCATCAAAAATGTAAGGAGGTGACCTAGACAAGGGATGGAAAAACAGGTTGTAAGATATCACAAGAAATGTACACACTGCCCTACTATGTAACTGTACCCTCGTTGCACAACACCTTGTAAAAAAATTTTTTTTGCTTAATTAATAATAAAAAAAATTAAAAAAAAATATAAGGAGGGGCTGGGAATATGGCCTAGTGGTAAAGTGCTTGCCTTGAATACATGAAGCCCTGGGGTCAATTCCTCAGCACCACATATATAGAAAACGGCCAGAAGTGGTGCTGTGGCTCAAGTGGCAGAGTGCTAGCCTTGAGCAAAAAGAAGCCAGGGACAGTGCTCAGGCCCTGAGTCCAAGGCCCAGGACTGGCAAAAAAAAAAAAGTAAGGAGGCAGTGGCTCAGAGTCACACAGGTGCAAGGTCAGGCCCTTGAGAGCTCATGCCTCCTTAAATTTTGCACTCAGTGCAAAACTCAGCTCCTTTTCTAGTGTGAGTGGAAGGCCTCAGTTAGCTGGAGCCTTTGATCCCCGCGAAGTGGCCACCACTTTGCTGTTCTAGAACTAGAATGAAGGTCATCTCAGGTTCTATTAAAGAAATGATTCCAGAGCTGGGGATATGGCCTAGTGGCAAAGAGTGCTTGTCTCCTATACATGAGGTCCTGGGTTTAATTCCCTAGCACCATATATACAGAAAACGGCCAGAAGTGGCACTGTGGTTCAAGTGGCAGAGTGGTAGCCTTGAGCAAAAAGAAGCCAGGGACAGTGCTCAGGCCCTGAGTCCAAGCCCAGGACTGGCAAAAAAAAAAAGAAAGAAAGAAATGATTCCAATAACTGAAGAAATGGAAGAAAATAGCAATGAAAGTACAGGGTGGTGGATCTGCTTTTGGTAAAGCACCAGGTTGACTCTGGGGAGGAGACTAATAAGCTCTTAGGTGAAATTGATCCCACTAATCAGGGAACACCTTGAATGAAAAAGACATAGAAGACTTTGAGCAATCAATTCAACTCCTCTAAAAGGAGAGACCTTGAACCCAGGACCAGAAGCACAATTTGCAGGGCCTGAGGCAAACTAAAAGTACTACAGGAATTTCAAGACAACAGCAGAATATTAGAAGAAAAATGTGGTGGCGCATACCTATAATCCTAGCTACTGAGGAGGCTGAGATCTGAGGTCTGCAGTTCAGAGCCAGCCTGGGCAGGAACATCCCTGAGATGCTTGTCTCCAATTAATCAGCAAGAATCTGGACATGGGGCTGCGACTGGCAAAAAAAAAAAAAAAAAGAATCTGGAAATGGAAGTGTGGCTCCAGTAGTAGAGTGCTAGACTTAAACACAAAAGTTAAGCAAGAGGGAGAGACCCCTGGAGTTCAAGCCCCAGTACTGACAAAGACATACACTCAAAAAAGTGTGGCCCAGTATGGTGGCACTTTGGAAGCTGAGGCAGAAAGACTGGGTGATCAAGGACCACCTAGGCTAGAGTGAGACCCTATCTCAAAAAGTCAATCAAACAAAACCAACCAGCCAAATAAGCAACAGCATAGGACTCTTTAAAGTACTGGGGACCATGGGCAATATTCTGAGACTCAGAGTTGTTGAGAGGACAAAATGAAGACAATCATGTTAAAGCACTTGGCACCAGATACATGGTAGGTCCATGAAAATGTTCATGATCTCATCATTGCCCAGCCCAATAGTTCCTTTCTGAACATCTGGACTATTAGATTGATGAAGGAGGAAACTTAGCCAGGGGTAGGAAGTAGGAGAGTCAATGTTGGATGAATAGGGCTACTTGGTGAAGCCATACTCAGGCCTCCAGAGGGAGGCTAGAGGGACTATCTTTCAGGCAGGGCTGTCTTTGATAAAGGCAAAAAGAAAAGGTGACTACAGTAAGGAGGTAACTATATCTCTCAATATTGCCAGGCAGAGAAGACCATAATGGACATCTTGCCATTAACTGGAGATGAGTCTTGCAAACTTTTCTACATAGGATGGCTTCAAATCCTCCAAGGTCTTAGCCTCCTGAGTAGCTAGGATCACAGGCTTGTGCCTCCAACACCCGGCTATAATTGTATTTTTCTACGGATGAGGTCAGAATCTGGAAGTGTGGATCCAGTGGTAGAGCACTAACTTTAAGAGGAAAATGCTGAATAAGAGTATGATGTCCCGAGTTCAACCGCCAGTATTGACAAATAATAAAAATTAAAGATGGGGCCAGAAATGTGAAAATGAGCAAGCTGGCCTCCTCACTCAGAGCTTGCAGGACAGAGCTTCCTTTGTGCCCTCCCCCTCCTTTCCCTCCAGATGTCACCTGATTGGCTTAGGAAAAGAAATCGATGGGATCTGGGGTGTCCAGCCTCAGCAAGGAGCCCAAGAGCTGACTTAGGCAACTATTCTCCCATACTGGCCCTTTCCCCTTCCCTGTATACTTACTCCTCAGACCCTCTTCAGTGACCCCTCTTCCCACCCCAAGTGTGGCTTGGCCCTTAAATTACCACTAGTTAATAGGGATAATAATATTTACCATCTTTGGGATTCTATACAAAGTTATGCATGAATCCTAGCAGCCCTCTGAGGTAAATGCTATTTTTCTTTGCCTTTGTAGGCAAAGAAACTTAACAAGGTTGTTTAGGTTGTTAGGGCTGACCTGAAAACTGGAGTAACTAAATGTAAGTTTTAGTGTTAAAATTATAAGAGCTTCTAAACTCTGGTGATGACTCCATGATAGAGGGCTGCACCCCCACCCGTGAGACTATGGTAACGGACAGTAAAAAATGATCATAGTCATAGACTATAGAAATAACCATAATAGTAGTAGAAATGCCATGGTAACTGTCAGGTTGGTTTACTTATGATTAAGTATTGGATTGTTTTAGCCCGCTCATGCTTGCTTAGTGGTAATGGGGAAACATGGTCGCAATTGTTTTTTGTGGTTTTTTTTGCCAGTCCTGGGCCTTGGACTCAGGGCCTGAGCACTGTCCCTGGCTTCTATTTGCTCAAGGCTAGCACTCTGCCACTTGAGCCACAGCGCCGCTTCTGGCCATTTTCTGTATATGTGGTGCTGGGGAATCGAACCCAGGGCCTCATGTATATGAGGCAAGCACTCTTGCCACTAGGCCATATCCCCAGCCCCACATGGTCGCAATTGTTAAAATAAAGTTGCTACTAGGTCAGCCTGACCGCAATATTCTGCTTCTGTAAACGGCTTGCTTAACCCATTTGTGTCTTGCTCTACCCACTGCACTAACCCCCTGCATCAGTGCTATGTGACCACCTGTTGTCAGTTCCTGATACCGAGGCCAGTTCCCGATATCAAAGCCAAAATAGATAACTGAAAGGGTAGATAGCCAATAGAAATAGGACAAGACTTGCTTGCTAGATGCCATCCAATCAAGTATCTGCCAAGTTGGAAATACCCTACCCCTGTTGTAATCACAATAAAAACCCTGCCTATCTGAGGGTTGGGACTCTCAATCCAGATCCGCTGTGTCGGTGATGGTTGGGAGTCCAGGCTCGAGCTTGCAATAAAGACTCTTGTGCATTTGCATCGGTATCGGTTCCTTGGTGGTCTTTGGGGACCGGAAATCTGGCATAACAAGGTCTCATCCCAGACACTGAGCTCTTAATGTCTGAGGTGCCCTACCATGGTCTACCACGTCCTATGGAGTCGAGCTTCCAAGGAGTAGAACAAAACAGAGGCCTGGCACTCCAACTGTCCAGAAGTAACAGAATGAATAAGTGGACGAATGAAGGAGACGAACATTTGAAAGGGAAGCAGAGGGCTGGGGATATGGCCTAGTGGCAAGAGAGCTTGCCTCGTATACATGAGGCCCTGGGTTCGATTCCCCAGCACCACATATACAGAAAACGGCCAGGAGTGGCGCTGTGGCTCAAGTGGCAGAGTGCTAGCCTTGAGCAAAAGTGCTAGCCTTGAGCAAAAGGAAGCCAGGGACAGTGCTCAGGCCCTGAGTCCAAGGCCCAGGACTGGCCAAAAAAAAAAAAAAAAAAAAAGAAAGGGAAGCAGAACTCCTGGTTGCTGTCTGGGACTGCAGGACTGGAATATTATGTTGTTTCCTGAGGTACTTCTGCTCAGGATACTGCTGGTATCTGGAAATGGACTTGAGTATGAAGTCTATAACCTATGATGTGTAAGTCTTTACAAAACAGACCTGATGGAGAACTGTCCATATTTCCCTCAGTCCACCAGGAACGTTGTGAGAGAATGCTATCTAGGTAAATGCAAGACTCTGGAGCTCTAAGCGAAAACACATCTGGGGAGGGGGGCGCTGGAAAGGGAGCATCCTAGAACTACATAGACCCTTCTTTGCATATCTTTTGTAGAACTAACTCCCCAGGAAGATTATTTCACTGTCAGTCTGCTTGGGTTATTGTAATAAAATAAATAAGAAATTAAAATAAAATAAAAGTATTTGTTTCAAGTCCAAGATCAAAGTTCTGGGCAACTTGATTCCTAATCAGGCTTCTTTCCTAGTTTGCAGTTAGGCACCTTCTCGTTCAGTCCACACAAGATGGAGACAGAAATATCTTCTGTATGCCTTCTTATAAGGGCATCTACCTATTCACAAGGGCACCATTCCTATGAGGTAATTACCTCCCATAGGCCCCACTTTTGGATACCATCATGCTGGGTAATAGGGTTTCAAATTACAAGCTTGGGGAAAGCACAAACATTCAATCATGCAAGTTGAGTCCATGTCCTAGCCTCTGAACCAAGGCTGCAAGTCAGGATTGCATGTAGCCTCACAGTTCCTTCTTCCTCTCACAAGCAGCAGCAGTAGTAGGACCTTCCTCCCAGTGTCCTCTGTCAGGCCTGGGTTCCAGGCTGGTGAGCCTCCTCCTTGTCCCCAATTTTGCTTATTCCCATGTTGGGCAGCTTTGAGACACATGTGCAGTTTCATGGACACATGTTCAGTTCTGTGTGGTCAAGCTCAGCTAGAAGACTTAAAGGCCAGATGCCCACCAGTGCATCACCTGTCCAAAATAATGCATACACACACATGAACATGCATATAGACACATGTGCACACACAGACATGCACTCACAGGAAGACATGTCACATTCACCTACACTAACATGCACACACGTATACCCATATGCACAGTTCACACAAAGACACATGCTTGAATGAAGACTCACTTGCACATAAGCATATGTGCACACACACAATGACATGCACACCTGCTTGTTCACATAGACCAAGCTCTGGCACTGCTCTAACTGCCAGGTGGCCCCAGTCTGTGTCTTAGAACAGAAAAGGGAGGACAAGTGACATAAACAGAAAACCTTGTCATTGAAATAAACAAATGCCTTTGCTGATAGAAATGTTCTATGTCTGTCCTGTGCATTGAGTTTTATATACGAGTAGCATGAGGAACTAGTATTACATTTTCCTTCCTCTTCATTGGAATGAAACTGCATATGGCCAGTGACTAGCCTCAGTGCAGATCTAAATCAACAGATACCACTGTGCTTTACAAATGGAAAATAAGAACCCACAGCTTGGTGATGGGGCGTGAGTGTAGAGGGCAAAATCATTGAAATGGGGGCTAGACCTGTGTTTGAATTTGAGCTCCGGTTTATAAGCCTTCACTTGGCAGCCATGGTCCACTCAGTACATTGGTCCCTAGGAGATCTCTGTGCTCATGGATTTGTAGGGACCTCCATCACCCTGGGTGCCTGTGAGCACCCTGACTTCTCCACAGATGCTCAGGGGTCCTCCACTGTGGGCATCCTTTATGTGGTAAATGGCAACTGCAACTGCCTAGCCAGCCAGTTCTTGGCCCCATTTTTCAGCCTGAATTTTATGTTAATTTTTATATTTCTGAGGCAGTCTCCTTGTATAGCCCAGACAAGCTTTGAACTCACAATCCTCCAGCCTCCAACATCCTGAATGCTAGGCTCACAGGTATGTGCCACCATGCCTGATTTCAGCCTAAATTTTAGTAGGAGCATTAATATTTATATGAATGAATTAATGTTTCTGTTTTTGGTTTTTTGCCAGTCCTGAGCCTTGAACTCAGAGCCTAAGGGCTGTCCCTGGCCTCTTTTTGCTCAAAGCTAGCACTCTACCACTTGATCCACAGCACCACTTCTGGCCGTTTTCTATATTTGTATATGTGATGCTGGGGAATCGAACCTAGGGCTTCATGTATACGAGGCAAGCACTCTTGCCACTAGGCCATATTCCCAGCCCCTGAATTAATGTTAATAGGAATAGTTCCTCTGTTTACTGCTGAATGTTTGTTGAAATTTTCTTTAACAAGGATTACTTTCTAACTGGGCTCCAGTGGCTCACACCTAAAATTCTTGCTACTCAGGAAGTTGAGATCTGAGGACAGGGGTTAGAAGCCAGCACAGACAGGAGGCTATGTAACTCTTGTCTCCAATTAGCCATCAAAAATCCAGAAGTGGAGCTGTGGCTCAAGTGGTAGAGCACTAGCCTTGAGCAAAAATGCTCAGGGACAGCACCCAGATCCTGAGATCCATCTCTAGGACTGGTGTAGAGACTTAAAAAAATTACTTTTCCCCCAAAGTACTCATTACTTTACTTATTAAATGCTAAGTAAGCCCTCTGTACACCACCTTTAAAATAGCAATTTTAAAATAGTAATTAAAAAAAACTACCTTCCTCCTCCTCATATGACATTTTTTTGAAGATTTTATTTTGCTTTTTAATATTTAGCCAACCATCTTTTTTTTTTTTTTTTTTTTTTTTTGCCAGTCCTGGGGCTTAGACTCAGGGCCTGAGCACTGTCCCTGGCTTCTTTTTGCTCAAGGCTAGCACTCTGCCACTTTAGCCACAGCGCCACTTCTGGCCATTTTCTATGTATGTGGTGCTGGGGAATCGAATCCAGGGCTTTATGTATACAAGGCAAGCACTCTTGCCACTAGGCCATATTCCCAGCCCCTTAAGATTTAAATTATTTAAAATATTTTTTCAAGGGTCGACTTACCCTTTCACTATTTCAATAAGCTCTACTTGACAAAGAAAAAAAGAAGCCCCCTTTGTCCCTCATTCATAATTTTTTTTTTAAGTGGTAGTGTTGGGGATCAAAGCCAGTAGGCAAGTGTTCTGCCTCTAAGCTACACCCTGGACTCTGGGTGATCCATTCTTCCCTGGGGCAGAGGGGGGGTCACTTCTGGGCAGATTTCTGAGGAAGTTATTAGTGTATTGTGAAGAAAGAGAATGGCTGTCCTACCCACAGAATCCAGCCTGCCCCAGACCCCCCCCCACACACAGAGAGAGAGAGAGAGAGAGAGAGAGAGAGAGAGAGAGAGAGAGAGAGAGAGAGAGAGAGAGACCCTCTGCGAAGGAGCCAGGACTAGGAAACTGCTATGTGCATTTGCAATGTTCAGTGTCTTCCTGCCTAGAATTATTTGCTACCCAGTACAGGCTGGCTTTTTGTTCTACATTAACAGTGCACTTGTTTAGTGCCTCTGAAGAAAAGGGAGAGGGTCATTTGAAGGGTAGAGTACAAGGAAACCCAGATCTGAACAGAAGTCGGGTGTTTCAAGGACCTAGAGATCCTGGTGTGGGTGGGGTGGGGGATGGGAGAAGCCAGTATAGAATGAGTAAAGACGCAAGAAAGGGGACAGGAAATATTGGAAGAACAGGGTTGGGGGAGGCATTGGAGTCCAACTCTTTATTTATTTATTTATTTATTTATTTATTTATTGCCGATCCTGGGCCTTGGACTCAGGGCCTGAGCACTGTCCCTGGCTTCTTTTTGCTCAAGGCTAGCACTCTACCACTTGAGCCACAGTGCCACTTCTGGCCATTTTCTATAGATGTGGTGCTGGGGAATCGAATCCAGGGCTTTATGTATACAAGGCAAGCACTCTTGCCACTAGGCCATAGTCCCAGGCTCTGGAGTCCAACTTTTAAACTAGTTTTAACTCCTATCTGCTACTCCATTGGCTTAGTTCCATTGCCCAGGACCCTTGCACACACAAATCCCTTTTCTACTCTCAGCCCTCTCTAGCTTCCACCGAATCCATCCCTCCTGCTACTTAGGATAAAGGTCCAGGATAAAGGTCACTTCATCATGGAGGCCTTTCTCATTCCTAGTCTTTATGTTATATGTGTAGCTATGGCTGTCCCTTGTGAGCCATGGGGAACTAGTTCTAGGACCTCATTTGTTTGCTTGTTTGTTTTTGTGGTGGTTCTGGGGCTGGAACTCAGGGCCTGGATACTGCCCCTGCACATTTTTGCTCAAGGCTAGGGCTCTACCACTTGAACCACAGCCCTACTTCTGGATTTTTGATGGATAATAGGAGATAAAGGTGTCATGGACTTTCCTGCCAAGGCAGGCTTTGCGCCATGGTGCTCAGATCTCAGCCTCCTGAGTAGCTAGGATTACAGGTATGAGTCACAGTGCCTGGTTTAGGCCCTCATTTAGATCACCAAATGCACATACGCTTGAGTGCCTTATAGAAAATGGTGCATTAAGTTTAACCCATGCCCATCTTCCCATATATTTAAATCATCTGTTGATTATATATAAGGCCTAATACAATGTACATGTGATATAAATAGATGTTATACTGTATGTGTTTTGAGAATAATGACAAGGAAAATGCAGATTTAATGCAGATGTAATTTTCTTTTCCCAGAATGTTTTTGATCCACAGGTTGGTTGAATCTGAGGACAGGGAACTGAAGCCATGGAGGTCTGACTGCTGTGTTCGCAGCATCTGCTCCTTTCCTCCAGTTGCTTAGCTCCTAATTATATACTTGTTGGGACCACTATTTATTGACTGTCTCATCCCATCCTTGAATACTATGTATGTTCCAGTCTTAGGACTTGAACTCAGGACTTCAGTCCTGTCCCTGAACTTCTTTTGCCCAAGACTACCAGTGCTCTACCATTTGAGACAGAGCTTCACTTCCAGCTATTTGCAGGGGGGGCGGGGATGGGGTAGTTTATTGGAGGTAATAGGAGGTAAGGTTCTCACATACTTTCCTGCGTGAGCTGGCTTCAAACCACAGTCCTCTCAGATCTCAGTTTCTTGAGTAGCTAGGATTATAGGCATAAGCCATCAGCACCCAGATCCTTCCTTGGATTCATTAAGCTCCATGAGAACTGGAATCATGTGTGATTTGCTATTGATTTTATCCATTTATCATGATGCCTGGCAGAGATGCTGCTCCAGAAACACCGACTGATAAGTTAAATGAATAAAGCTGAAGTCGGTCTGCCTACCACAGAACGTGTTTCCCCTTTCCACAATGAAACTGGGCCTGTCCAGACTTGTGATGTATCTGTCTCTAATGTACCCTTAGCTTTTCTCATACATGGAAGAAAATGTGCATCAGAAAGCCTTGGGCTGCAAGTAACCAGTCTACCTGTAGTTAATAGTTTTAACTCAAGAGAGAAACCGGCTGTTGTTTATTCAACAAGGAGTCTTGAGGACCAGGCCTAAGTGTCTCACACCTGTAATCCTAACTACTCAAGAGGCTGAGATCTGAGCATCATGGCTCAAAGTTAGCCCGGGCAGTAAAGTCCGAGTCTCTTATCTCCAATGAACCACCAAAAAACTGGATATAGAACTGTTGCTCAAGTGGTAGAGCATCAGTCTTGAGTGAAGGATTATCGACCACCCTTGAGTTCAAGCCCTAGGACTAGCAAAAAGAAAAGAAAAGAAAAGAAAGAGAAAGGGTGGGGAGCTTAGGGAAGAGGGAGGGAGGGAGAAAGAAAGAAATCTAGAGAGAGATGGTTCCAGGGTTCATTACGTCCTATACTACCCTCAAAACTCAGGGTTTTTCCATGACTTAGTCCCATTATCATTTATGTGTTTGTTGCCACAGCAACAAATATTATTTATTTGTCCTAAGCAGAAGTTGGGGGAGGGCCTTGCTCACAAGACTGAATGTTAAAAATTAAGTACTTTATTTCTAGAAACTCCTAGGGTAGTACTTACAATATGGTTTTGTGATTATTTCTTCTTCTGTGACACCCCCCCCCCCCCAACACCCACCTCCCTGGACTTTGCCCTGGCAGATTCGGCACAGCAGAGGCTGTTTCAGCTGGCTGCTTCTCTGACTCCTAGCACTGCCCAGTAAGCCATGGTGCTGGCAGAAGAGAAAGCCTCCAAGGGGACCAAGAGGGAGGTGGGGAGGGACCAGGGGCAGGGGAGGGATTGTGCCCATAGCTAGAACCATGGGACTTGGGAAGGACAATGGCTTCAGGGTGCTTGTAGCACAGGAAAGAGGAAGTGGTAAGCCTAGGGAAAGATAGGAGATGATTGTGGTCAATACGGTTATGGGCCGGGCACTGGTGGCTCTCTCCTGTAATCCTCCTATCTGCTTAGGAGGCTGAGATCTGAGGATTGTGATTCGAAGTTAGCCCAGGCAAGAAAGTCTATGAGACTCTTATCTTCTTTTCTTTTTTGGTACTGGGGATGGAATCCAGGATGTTGCACTTGCTAAGCAAGCGCTTTGCCACTGAGCTACATCCCAGTCCTGCAGGAGGCTTTTTTTTTTTTTTCCTGTTTGTTTTTATTTGATTTGCTATTTGTTTGTTGATGTGGGTTTGGCCATGTTGCCCAGTCTGGTCTTACACTTCTTGAACTTCTGTGTTCTAAGAGATCTTCCAACCTCAACATCCCACTTACCTGCTGAACTTAGCTACTCTTTGGATCAGGAGTTTTATGGCTTCAGTGTTGTTTTGTTGTTGTTGTTGCTGTTTTTTCTGATTTTTTTAAATTGTTAATATAATGGTGATGTACAAAGGGGTTACAGTTCCATAAATCAGGGAAAGAGTACATTTCTTTTTGGACAAAGTTACTCCTTCCCTTGCTCTCTCTCCTAATGCTATTTATTAAAAAATACCAACTAATGTACTATGACTAATTTTTATTTTATTTTATTTTTTGCCAGTATGAGGGCTTGAACTCAGGGCCTTATCACTGTCCCTGGTTTCTTTTTGCTCAAGGCTACTAGCACTCTACCTCTTGAGCCACAGTACCACGCCTAGCTTTTTCTGTTTATGTGGTGCTGAGGAATCAAACCCAGGGCTTCATGCATGCTAGGCAAGGAAGTACTCTACCACTAAGCCACATTCCCAGCCCCTACTTTTTATTTTTATTATTTTATTATTTTTTGCTGGTCCTGGGAGTTGAGCTCTGGGCCTGGGTTCTGTCCCTGAGCTTCTTTTTCTCAAGACTAGTGTTCAACCACTTGAGCCGTAACACCACTTCTGGCTTTTTCTGAGTAGTTTATTGGAGATAAGGGTCTCACGAACTTTCCTGCCAACGCTGGCTTCAAACTATGATCCTCAGATTTCATCTTCCTGAGTAGCTAGGATTACAGGTATGAGCCACCAGGGCCAGGCGATGACTACTTTTTAGTAATTGCTATGTATAGTTCTTTTTAGTTTAACTTGGAAATAATTTTACTAGTCAAGCCCTTTTTTTTTTTTTTTTTTTGCTAGTCCTGGGCTTGGACTCAGGGCCTGAGCACTGTCCCTGGCTTCTTTTTGCTCAAGGCTAGCACTCTGCCACTTGAGCCACAGTACCACTTCTAGCCGTTTTCTATATATGTGGTGCTGGGGAATCGAACCCAGGGCTTCATGTATACGAGTCAAGCACTCTTGCCACTAGGCCTTATTCCCAGCCCCGGAAATAATTTTAGACTTATGGAAAAATTTGTAAAAATTTAAATCTTTGTCTTTCACTTAATTTCTGCTAATGCTGACATTAATATAACCATAGTAAGAATGCTAGTAGCTAATGTACACAATTATTATTTGAATTCAGCTTGCCCATCAATGCCTCTTTTTCCCCATTGTGCAATCTAAAATCTTGAACTTAACTTACTGGTCTTATCTCCTTATTCCCTTCCAATCTGTGACAATTCCTTAGTCTTGTCTCTCATGACCTGCATGTTTTGGAACAGTATTTTGTTGAATGTCACTCAGTTTGGTTTGTCTGTTATTTTGCAGACCAGAAGGGACGCTGTACATAGCTATACTCAGCACATCCTGTCAGGGATACACATTGACTTACTACTGGTGCTTCTAATCTAAGATGACGTCTTTTGGGTTTCTCCCTCTATAATGAATAAGTACCTTGTGGGGGAGATAGTTTGCACTATATACGTGTTCTTTTTTAGCATCTAATTGGGATCTAGCTGTCAACGATTACTTCTGTGTTTTCTTTTTTTTTTTTTTTGGCCAGTCCTGGGCCTTGGACTCAGGGCCTGAGCACTGTCCCTGGCTTCTTCCTGCTCAAGGCTAGCACACTGCCACCTGAGCCACAGCGCCCCTGCTGGCCGTTTTCCATATATGTGGTGCTGGGGAATCGAACGGAGAGCTTCATGTGTAGGAGGCAAGCACTCTTGCCACTAGGACATATTCCCAGCCCTACTTCTGTGTTTTCTTTAAAATCATTATTACTACCCTTCCATCCCTTTTCTCTTACTCATCCTTCCTCTTACCCTCCTCGTTTTCTTTCCTTCCTTTCAACAAATTGCTCACTGAGTTCTAGACTAGCCTGGAACTCAAGGTCTCCAGTCTCTGCCTTTCAAGTACTGTACTAGGTTTACAGATTATTGGAATATCCCATGAGTTCAGCTTCTATGCTTAACTGAAATTCTTTTGTAACAAAGAGCTGATACTTGTGAATTCACTTCTTTATATCTGTATTGATTGTTTTCTATGGGCTACAGTTCATATTCAGTTTTGTTGCTCAGACTGGTATAGCGTTGGCCATTTCAGAGCTTCTTCAACACAATTTCTATGTCCTTTAGATACATACCCTTCTCTATTTCCCTTTAAAACATTTAAAAGTTTTCTGACATCACAAGATAACTTATGCTTATTTATTATTTTCCTTGTCCTAGATATAGAATCAACCTTTTTTTTTTTTAAGGAGCTCTCGTTCCCTATATTGGAGAATATTTGAAATGCAGATATTTTATTTCTTGGTGCTGGAACCAGGGTTTTCAGAATGCCAAGTGTGTACTCTACCACTTGGGAAAAATCCCAGGCTTCCCCCGCCAATAAAGATTTTCAGCCCTACTCTAAAATACGTTTGTTTATCTCTGTAAGATTATATTTGAAAAGTGCCAGGAATATATTTAAGAAACTTGTTAGAAATGCTCTAATGTTCTTATTAGAGAAATGTTATGGGTAGAAAAAAATGTTTCAAAATTATTTTTCTCCTTTTCTTATAGGGTATGTGGAGTGTGTAATATTTTTTTAAATTTAAAATTTTTAAATTAAAAAATGATGTACGGCAGGGTTACAGTTACGTAAGGTAATCAGTACATTTCTTGTGGAACATTTTTACCCCCTCCCTCATTTTTCTTCCAATTTCCCTCCCCCTGTGATTTTTTTTTGGGGGGAGGAGGGTTATTTGGGTTTGTTTGAGACAGACTCTTGCTATCTGGTCTATACTGGCCTGAGACTCTTACTATTTTATTTCTGTATGTAGTTAAAAAATCAACATGTTAAATAATTTATTCTCATATTTTATGGATTTTGTGTAGGCTGTACAGCAGGTTATTACTAACCTACTAATTGGGCAGATAGAACTTCGTTCTGAAGATTCTCCAAATATTTTGCCATATTCTCATGAAAGATGAGTTGAGAAGCTTGTTGTTCCCCTTGGGGACGAACTGGCAGCCACCCAAAAGACATATACCCAGGTAAGCCATTTTTCTCCTAGTTCCAGGTTTGCATAAATTCACTAGTAGCATCTAGAAAAGAGAACATACAGTACTTTATAGAATCCATATATTGAAGAGTTCTTTGAAATTAAGAGTTTGGGGATGGATTAAAGATGATGACAGATTTCTTTGCCACTTCTTCTATTGAGACATGACTATGGTCTTTCTTCTCAAGAGCGGGCTGGCTCTGTGAACGACCTACAGAATTTGATGATTCCCACGTTAGCCACATGGTTAAGAAAGCTAACCATGGGGCTGGGGATATAGCCTGGTGGCAAGAGTGCCTGCCTCGGATACACGAGGCCCTAGGTTCGATTCCCCAGCACCACATATACAGAAAACAGCCAGAAGCGGCGCTGTGGCTCAAGTGGCAGAGTGCTAGCCTTGAGCGGGAAGAAGCCAGGGACAGTGCTCAGGCCCTGAGTCCAAGGCCCAGGACTGGCCAAAAAAAAAAAAAAGAAAAGAAAAAGAAAGCTAACCATGTAGAAGAAAAAGGAGTAATCAGTAATTAGATAAATGCAAAGGAACAAATAAATATATGAGCCCAGGTAACCCTTTACAAAGCTGCTAGCAATCTAATTCTCTAGACATTAAGGAGGACAGACTAGTTTTCCTACAGTACTTTCATAGTTTTTTTTTTCCTTTTTCTTTTTGTTCTGTTTTGTTTTTTTGCCAGGCTTGAACTCAGGGCCTGAGCACTGTCCCTGGCTTCTTTATTGCTCAAGGCTAGCACTCTACCACTTGAGCCACAAAACCACTTCTGGCTTTTTCTATATATGTGGTACTGAGGAATCAAACCCAGGGCTTCATGTATAGGAGGCAATCACTATACCACTAGGCCATATTCCTAGCCGCATTCTTTTTTTTTTTTTTTGGTGATACTGGAATTTGTGTTCAGGGCCTTCTATTTGCTAGGCAAGCTTTCTACTGTTTGAGCCATACTTTTAATATAACTTTTTTATTTTTGATATTTCATTAGCATTTCAGCCTTTCAAGAGGTTTATAAATCTAAGCTGGCAGCTCTCACCTGAAATCCTAGCTACTCAGGAGACTGATACCTGACAATTGTGGTTCAAAGAAAAGTCCATGAGCTTCTTATCCTCTATTAACCAGCAAAAAGCCAGAGTGGAGGTATGGCTTAAGTGGTAGAGCACCAACCTGAGTGAAAGAGGGCGAACTTGAGGCCTTTATTTCAGGTTCCAGTAACTACAAGGAAGGGAGGAAGGAAAGAAGGGGAGGGGAGGGGAGGGAAGGGGAGGGACCTTTGTAAAACTAGTGTAGATTTCTTTCCAAAGGGCAGCTACTTTGAAACTTTGTGGGGACACTGTTTCTATTGTTGTTGTTGTTTTTAACATGATTGTCATTTTCTTTTTTTCTTTCTGTAATTTTATTTATTTGTTGATATTTTTGCCAGTCCTAGGCCTTGAACTCAAGACCTGAGCACTGTCCCTGGCTTCCTTTTTGCTCAAGGCTAGCACTCTGCCACTTG
Organism: Perognathus longimembris pacificus; assembly: GCF_023159225.1. Classification (NCBI taxonomy): domain Eukaryota; kingdom Metazoa; phylum Chordata; class Mammalia; order Rodentia; family Heteromyidae; genus Perognathus; species Perognathus longimembris. Next base: position 35,610,634 of record NC_063174.1, read on the forward strand.
AGCCACAGTGCCACTTCTGACTTTTTCTATATATGTGGTGCTCAGGAATCGAACCTAGGGCTTCATGTATACAAGACAAGCACTCTTACCACTAGGCCATATTCCCAGCCCCAGGATACTGTTTCTAATAATATTGTCCCACTGATTTAGCTTGTCATGATGGCTGTTAATATGTAGCTATCGTTTCTGTTGTGTTTGCCTAATAGTTATTTCATTTTCAAAAGTTCTCAAATTTGTTCATTTGAATTATTTCCTAGTGAAAAGCTGTTTCTTTTCCTACCACATACTAATTAATTCCACTGGAGTACAGAATTGCTGATATATTTTCTAATGAGCTACAACTTTGCAAGTAGGGGATCCAGTGAGTTCTTTAAACATCACTTTTTGGCACCTTGTTTTCCTCTACTGCCTGACTTTCTGGTATCACAAGATACTTTGTTTATCTAATACTTCTCTGTGCCTGCTAAGAGAGCTATCATTTCCCCAAGGAGTCTTTGTTCTTATGGAAGAATGATGTTTAAAATCCAATATCTGAACTGGGTTCCAGTGACTTATGCCATACTCCTAGCTACTCAAAAGGCTGAGTAGCTGGAAGTTGGCGGTTCAAAGCCAGTGAGACCCCATCTTCAATGAACCAGCAAAAAGCTGGACTAGAGGTATAGCTCAATAGTAGACCACTCACCATGAACAAGAAAGCCAAAGGAGAACATAGGACTAGGACTCTTGATTTAAAGTCCCAGTATTGGCATAAGAAACCAAAAACAAATAACAATAACAAAGTATGACTGGATATTATGGCATCCACTTGGAATTCCAGCAGGAGAATGACAGATTTGAAGCCAGAAGAGTAGATATGATGAGTTTAGGACTAGCATGCTCTTCATAGTCTAAAAACATTAATCAATGCTTGTGTTCAGTGTTACTGTGGTATGATTGCTTCTAGGCTCCTCAGTGATCAGCTTGAATTTTATCTACAGAGTCAGAATTATGAGTGAACAAGCTGGCAGTTGTTTTAATCTCTTAAATTGTTTTAAGTTGTTTTAATTGTTTTTTTAAAATTTATTTATTAATTGAACACAAATTTTTTGACAAGGTGTTGTGAAAAAAGGGTACAGTTACATAGTAGGGCAATGTGTACATTTCTTGTGATATCTTACTCCCTGTTTTTCTATCCCTTCTCTAGGTCAGGTAGACATATATACAATATACAATGTATCAAGAACATATACAGTAGCCATGAGGCCACGCCCAAGAAAGTTCGCCTAGGGCTTTAAATGTAATGTCGATATTAGACCATATGTCGACAGTAGTCTTATATGAACGTACATACATAGCTTTTGAACTATTGTATTCCCCTGAGAGGTCAATTTTTGACCTTTACATGTTGAGTAATTGTTTGGTTTTAGTTACATACTGTTGGGTCGCTGCCCCAATCCTGTGGGGAATACTATTTGACAAGCAGTTTTTGGTTTCACAGACTTGGTCTCTACTGTCTCTCCATCTCCCTTTGTTAACAGTCATATATCAGGGAGATCATGCCCTTTGTTTTCTGTGTTCTAGGCTTGTCTCGCTCAACATTATTTGTTCGAGTTCTGACCATTTCCCTGCAAATAACAGTATTTCACCATTCCTAATCACTATGTAGTATTCCATTGTGTATAAGTACCATATTTTTTGGATCCATTCATCTGTGGAGGGGCATCTGGGTTGTTTCCATATTTTGGCTATTGTGCATTGTGCCGCGATAAACATGGAAGTACAAATGTCTTTTTGATATCTTGGGGTTTGCTGTTTAGGATAGATGCCTAGGAGTGGTATGGCTGGGTCATAGGGTAGGTCTATATTGAGCTTTTTGAGAAACCTCCATACTGTTCTCCAAAGTGGTTGTACTAATTTGCACTCCCACCAACAATGGAGAAGGGTTCCTCATTCCCCGTACCCCCTCCAGCATTTGTTGTTTCCTGAGTTCAGAGTATAGGCCATTCTAACTGGGGTGAGGTGGTATCTCAGGGTTGTTTTTATTTGCATTTCCTTTACTACCGGGGATGTTGAGCATTTCCTCATGTGTTTCTTTGCCATTTTTATATCTTCTCTTGTGAAGTCTCTCTTTAGCTCCTTTGCCCATTTCCTAATAGGTTTATTGGGCTTAGAGGGGTTTAGTTTTTTGAGTTCTCTGTAGATGACAGATATTAGGCCTTTGTCTGTTGCTGTGCTAGTAAATATCCTTTCCATATCGTTGGCTGTCTTTCTATTTTGGTGGCTATGTCCTTAGCTGTGCAGAAACTTTTTAATTTGTAGTAGTCCCATTTGTCAAGTCTTTCCCCTATTTGTTGTGCCCCTGGGACTATATTCAGGAAGTTCCTTCCTGTGCCTATAAGTTCTAGCGTCTTTCCTACTCTGTCCTTCAGTAGTTTCAAAGATTCAGGTCTGATATTGAAGTCCTTGACCCATTTTGAGTTGATCTTGGTGCATGGTGATAGGCTTGGGTCTACTTTGAGTTTTCTGCATATGGCTGCCCAGTTCTCCCAGCACCACTAGTTGAAGAAGCTATGTTTATTCCATTGTATGTCTTTAGCTCCTTTGTTGAATATCAGCTGGCTGTAAGAGTGCGGTTTTATTTCTGGGTCTTCAATTCTAATCCATTGGTCTTCCGATCTGTTTTTATACCAATACCATTCTGTTTTTGTTATGATGGCCTTGTAGTAGAGCTTGAAGTCTGGTATTGTGATACCTCCTGCACTGCTTTTTTTTTTGCCTAGAATTGCTTTGGCTATTCTAGGTTTTTTGCTGTTCCATATGAATTTATGGATTGGTTTCTCTATTTCAGTGAAGAATGTGGCTGGGATTTTGATAGGTATTGCATTGAATTTGTATAACAATTTGGGCAATATGGCCATTTTCACTATATTGATTCTGCCTACCCATGAGCATGGGAGGTCTTTCCATCTCCTTGTGTCTTCTTTGATTTCCCTTATTAGATTTTTGTAGTTTTCATTGAATAGGTCCGTCACGTCCTTGGTTAAGTTGATCCCTAGGTACTTTATTCTTTTTTTGGCTACTGTAAATGGAATTGTTTCCATAATTTCCTTTTCTGTTTGTCTATTGCTGGTGTACAGAAAAGCTGCTGACTTTTGTGGATTGATTTTGTATCCTGCTACTTTGCCAAATTGGTTGATTAGGTGTAGGAGTTTGGGTACTGAGTTTTTTGGGTCCTTCAGCTATAAGATCATGTCGTCTGCGAATAGGGATAACTTGATTTCTTCCTTGCCGATGTGGATCCCTTTGATGTCCTCCTCTTCCTTATTGCTGTGGCTAGGGATTCCAGCACTATGTTGAACAGAAGTGGGGAGAGTGGGCATCCTTGTCTTGTTCCTGAGTTTAGGGGGAATGATTTAAGTTTCTCTCCATTTAATATGATATTAGCAGTTGGTCTGTTGTATATGGCTTTTATTGTTTTGAGGAATGTTCCATCTATTCCTGTTCTCTCCAAAGCTTTTAATAGGTATAGATGTTGTATTTTGTCAAAGGCTTTTTGGGCATCGACTGAGATAACAATGTAATTCTTAATTTTAGATCTGTTTATGTGGTGGATTATGTTGATTGATTTACGGATGTTGAACCATCCTTGTGACTGAGGGATGAAGCCTACTTGGTCATGATATATGATTTTCTTGATCAGTTTCTGGATCCTGTTAGCTAATATTTTATTGAGGAGCTTTGCGTCTGTGTTCATTAGTGATATTGGTCTGTAGTTCTCTTTTTTTGTTGGGTCTTTGCCTGGTTTGGGAATGAGTATGATATTAGCTTCTTGGAATGAGTTTGGGATTTCTCCCTCTGTTTCTATTTCGCGGAAGAGTTTGAGGAGTATTGGTATTAGCTCCTCACTAAAGGTTTTGTAGAATTCGTTGGTGAATCCATCTGGGCCTGGGCTTTTCTTAGTAGGGAGGTTCTTAATTACCTCCTGTATCTCACCGTAAGTTATTGGTTTATTTAGTTGATTTATTTCTTCTTGGTTCAGTTTGGGCAGTTTGTACTTCTCTAAGAATTGATCCATTTCTGTAAAATTATTGTTTTTTGCTGAGTAGAGGTTTTGGAAATAGCTCCTTATGATTGTTTGAATATCGTGTGTACTTGTTGTAATTTTTCCGGTGGAGTCCCTGATTTTACGTATTGAGTCTCTTCTCTTTTTTTTTTTGTAAGTCTTGCAAGGGGTCTGTCAATTTTGTTTATTTACTCAAAGAACCAGCTTTTAGTCTTATTTATTTGTTGAATGGTCTTTCTATTTTCAATCAGATTTATCTCTTCTTTAATCTTTGTGATCTCTCCCCTCCTAGTCGTTTTAGATTCTGTCATTTCTTGTTTCTCCAGTTGTTTTAGTTTCACCGTGAGGGTATTCACCTGCTCTGCTTCCATTCTTTTAATGTGGGTGCTGAGTGCAATGATCTTGCTCCTTAGCTGTGTCCCATAGGTTTCTTTGTGATGTGTTTTCTTTGTAATTGTGGCTTATGAATTCGTTGATTTCATCTTTAATTTGGTCTGTGGCCCAAGTGTTGGATAGCAGTGTGGGGTTTAGCCTCCAAGAGTGTGTATAGTGTCTGTGGTTTCCTTTGTTGTTGAGGGTTACCTTTAATCCACTGTGATCAGATATAATACATGGGATGACGTCAATACTTTTGTATTTGCTGAGGTTCTTTGTGTGGGCTATGACATGGTCTATTTTGAAATATGATCCATGGGCTGCTGAAAAGAAGGTGTATTGGGTCTCTGTAGGGTGAAAGGTTCTATATAGGTCTGTTAGATCCATTTGGGAAATGGTGTTATTTAGGTCCTCAGCTCCCTTACTAATCCTCTGGGTGTTGGATCTGTCTCTTGGAGAGAGAGGAGTATTAAAGTCACCCACTATGATTGTGTTTGCGTCTATCTTGCTCTGTAATTCTGTGAGAATTTGCTTGACATATGTCGGGCCTCTTTTGTTTGGTGAGTATACGTTTATCACCGTGATGTCTTGATTCTGGATTTTTCCTTGTATTAATATGTAGTGTCCTTCTTTGTCTTTTTGAGTGGACTTTAAAGAGAAGTCCAGCTTGTCTGAGATCAGAATGGCTATACCAGCCGTTTTGGTGGGTGCATTTGCTTGGTAGATCTTGGTCCATCCTTTCATTCGAAGCCTGTTTTTGTCCCTTGCTGTAAGGTGGGTCTCTTGTAGACAGCAGATGTCAACTTTTTGTTTGCGAATCCATTCTGCCAGTCTGCTCCTCTTAATCGGGGAGTTTAAGCCATTTATATTTAAAGAGATCAAGGATAAGGGTGTTTTTTCTCCTTCCATTTTCTTGTTGGGCTGTTTTTTCCTCTTTTTTTTTTCTTCTTGTCTTTAGTGAGCTGGTCTTTCTGCTGGACTTTGGCTATTGAAGTTTCTTTCTGATTCTGTCTGTGTGTCTTTTACAATCTCTGTTGGGTGGGGTTCCCCTCTTAATATTCGCTGTAGGGCTGGTTTTTTATTCACATACTCCTTTAGCTCCTCTTTGGTGTGGAAAGATCTGGTTCTCCCTTCAAATGTGAACTCCAATTTCGCTGGATATTTGATCCGAGGTTGTAAATTGTTATTCTGATGTACTTGGATGGTGTTCTTCCACTCACTTCGAGCTTGGTAAGTTTGTGTGGATAAGTCGGATGTTATTCGAATCCTCTTCCCATTGAAAAAAGTTTCCTTCTTCGCTTTGGCTGAATTCAGAATTTGCTCTTTAATCTTGAGGTCTGTAGTCTTGAATATGTGCCATGGGGTGGTTTTCCTGGGGTCTGGCCTGCCAGGTGTCCTATAGGCTTCGGTTACCTAGATGGGGTCCCCTGTGAGATTGGGGAAGTTTTCTGCAATAACTTTATTGAGAACATGATTAAGCCCTCTGTTCTGATATTCGGCTCCTTCTTCTATTCCAATTATGCACAGATTATATCTCTTGTCTTTGTCCATTAGTTCCTGGATTAGTCTTCCCTGAAGCTTCACCTTTTCTTGGAGTGTGGTCATTTTCTGGTTGTTGTCAGCTGCTTCATCGTCCAGGCGAGAGATTCTGGATTCTATATGGTCCACTCTTTGTGTTATGGTTTCAATTGCGGAGTTTATGGATGTTAGAGAGCTATTTATGGTTGTCATATCAGCTCTGATCGTGGAAATTTCTTCCTTTAAAGAGTTGTATTTTAAATCTATTTTTTCATGCATTTCAATTCTCAGGATGTGGAGATTTTCTTTAAAGGCACTTGCATTGTATCCATTCTTGCTTCCATTTCTTTAAACGAGGCTTGCATTGTATCCATTTTTGCTTCCATTTCTTTCTTGGCTTCCTGGGTGTCCTTCCAGATTTCCGCTCTAAACTCCTGGAATTGTTTTCTGATTTCATTTCTGACGCTTTCGATCATTCCTGTTAACATGGCCTCATTTGCTTTTTTAGTCTCCATCTCCTCTTCAGTCATGCTGCTTTTTGGAGTTGGCGAGTTGGCTTGTCCTTTGATGAACTGAGTTATGTTTCTTTGTGATTTGCGCATCTGGAAATCTGTGGATGGCTTCTCAGGTTTGGTTTGTAGCTCTTTCCTCCCTCCTGTGTAGGCGTATCTACGGCAGCAGGTGCTGCCGCTGTGGCCCCGCCCACCAGTGCAGGGTACGCCTACCATAGCGGGCGCTGTCACCGGGGGTCCCGCCCTCCTGTGCGCTGTTGTCCACTACAACATGCACTTTAGCGGGATATGCCTCCCAGAGCGAGTCCTGGGTTGTTGGGTTGTGCTTGCGCCCTCCAGCGAGTCCATTGGGGGAGGCGGTATGTGTGGGGCCCAGTGGGATCGACTGTCTAGGTGTGGCTTGGCACCCTCAGACCTCGCCTCCGCTGCGAGGGGGGTTACGTGATCAGGCTCAGGTGACCCTGCTGGGCTGGTATTGCCCACCAGCGCCTGTGATTTTAGTTGTAAGAGTCTGCGAGGTCCAGGCGCCTCGGGTGGGGCTTGCCCTGCCGGCCGTCCCCCGGCCCCTGTTGGGAAGGGGGCGGGGCCGGTTCTGCCAGTTCAGGAACCTGGGGGGGTTTGGGGCTGTTCCGCCCTTCCCCTGCTAAACTGGCTTCCCAGCGCCTGATGGGAGCTTCCCGCCTGATTTGGGGGTTCTTTGTTCCCTCGGGGGTGGGGAGGGGGAGGGAGGGAGATCTAGCTTCTTTGTCGGGCTTGGGTCTCTGATAGCTGGTCTCCCGTTGGGGGAGGGGATAATGGGGGACTCACTTTTGCTGCTTTGTGTGTGTGTCCCGCACAGCCGTTAGCCCTTCAGGGGTTGGCGAAGTGTCGTGCTGGCTTCCCCATTCCCTCTTTCTGCTGCGCTGGGTTCCCTTGTCCGAACCCGGTGTGGACCCGAACTTCTCATTGCTGCCGGTGTGTGTCTTGGTCCGCACCCTGCCTTGTGTCCGTGGGGTCTCCCGCTATATGAATTCTGCGCTCCTGGCAGCCTGTCTGCCGATCGCCGGGTTCCCCTTTCCCAGCCTGGCCCTGTTTGGGACAGGGTCGGCTTGCCATGTTTTTTGTTTGCGTGTGTGTATTTTAGTATTGGGGGACATGAATCCAGGGCCTTATGTTCTTGCTTAGCATTTTTGCTCAGGACTGGTGGTCTACCACTTGAGCTACCCCTGTACTTCTGGCTTTTTGCTGATCACCTGGAGAAAAGAGTCTCTCAGACTTGTCTGCTCTAGATGTCTTCTAACTGTAATTCTCAGATTTCAGCTTCCTGAGTAACTAGGATTATAGGCATGAGCCACTAGAAAATGGTAACATAATGGATTCCTCCCCTGTCCCCCCCCATCCCCAGCCCAAGGCTTGAACTCTGGGCCTGGGCACTGTCCCTGAGCTTTTTTTTTTTTTTTTTTTTTTTTGGCTCAAGGTAAGTTCTCTACTACTTTAGCCACATCCACATCACTACTTCCAGCTTTTTTTGTTTTTGTTGTTGCTTGCGGGTCTTGAACTCTGGGCCTGGACATTGTCCCTGAGCTCTTCACGTCAAGGCTAGCACTTTTATCACTTGAGCTACAACCCTCACTTCTGGCTTTCTGGTGGTTAATTGGATATAAGATTCTCAGGCACTTTCTTGCCTGGGTTGGCTTTGAACCCAATCCTCAGATCTCAGCCTCCTGAACAGCTAGGATTACAGGCATGAGTCACCAGCACCTGGCCTTCCAGCTTTTTTGAATACTTTATTGGAAATAAGACTCTCACAGACTTTCCTGTCCAGGCTAGCTTTGGGTTTTTGTTTGTTTTCTCTGTAATATGCCACCATTTTTATTGCTACATAGCCATTTTTGTGAACGTGGGGATCTGATCTCAAAACAATGTTCCATTTAAGGCTCTTTAATACAGAAATTGCCATCATGATTGCTATTCAAAATATCCATAGCGTTTCAAGGCTTACTTGGTAAACACAAAACCCTTACACTTAATTCAGTAGTGTACACTCAATGGAAAACAAAAGGCATTAATAACAGCTCTCTCTTAAGAAGCTATGCAGGTAACGGGAATGAACACTGAGGTACTGGGATAAATTGATGACACTGTTAATGAACTTAATTGGCATTCCTTTTAGGGGATTCAACTCAATACAAAAAAAAAGTGCTTTTAATACATAGTGTTATAGCTGTGCTGCCATGTCACAAAAATCGGCTGTCCAAGGGAGGCAAGGTGTATGAATGCTCCAGCGCCTTACAGACCTGCAATCACGTGCAACTATAAATAATACTGAAAAAAGTTTACCATCTGACCAGTGGATAATACTGTCAAGGCATTTACTTTGCTTACCCTTTGCAGTATTCTAAGCTAAGTATTCGCACTGACAATTGTCTGTGTATGTTTTGTTTGTTTTTATGTATCTGGCTTATTTTGGCTAACATGGTGATCTCTAGTTCCATTCACTTTCCAGGAACCAGTCTTTACAGCTGAATAATACCTCTCTCTCTCTCTCTGTCTCTCTCTCTCTCTCTCTCTCTCTCTGTCTCTGTGTGTGTGTGTGTGTGTGTGTGTGTGTAATATAATTTATCCCTTGGAAACCTAGAATGTCCTCATAACTTAGGTCTTGTGAACAGTGCTGCTATAAGTATAGGTATACAGGTCTCTCTCTCATATATATATATATTATTTTACATTCCTTCATGTATATGCTCAGGAGTGGTGTAGCAGAATCAGTTTTCTGGTCATGATCTCTCAGTTTTCTGCGAGACATCCCTATTAATAACTAAGTACATAGAAAAAGGAAAGAAGAAGCAATATAGAAAGCGGATACACAGAGAGAAAGAACAGAAAAAACTAGAATGCTGGTAAAATAATCATAGGTAAAATGATTACAGCAAAAGATGAAATTACCATTAAAAGAGACTGGCCTCAAAACAAATTCTCCTGATTCTTTCTTACTTCACAAACCTCTTCCTTTCTCCATAACTTTCACAAACAACAAATGGAATCACCATCTGTGTTGCTGTTTCAGAAGAGCAGCCATCTTGGGATTTTTAGAAGCAGGAGAAGACCTCAGACTTAGACTTCAAAAAGGCTATTCTAGCTCCAATGTGGAGAGAGAAGATTGTGCAGAGGGAGAGAGGGTGTTTGTCTTTCTTGAGGAAATCCCGTTCTAGACATGGCAGTATTGACACTTGAATTTCTGCCACCTTGGAGTAACGGTGCACAATAATTACCTCCAATCCTGCTTCTAATCCTCACCTCGTTCTTCACGTTCTTGAGGGTAAGTCTTGCCAACTTTGCTAAGTCAAATTGGTCTTGGCTTTGGTTATAGCATTTCTTCCAGTGACTTGTGTGGTTAGTTGCAAAAGATCTGCCTTCAAAATGAAAACTCTTTTATGCATCGATCAAAAAGCTATGACTCTTAGTCTCACCGTTGCATGATAAGCATCTAGCAACACAGCCATACACATGCACAGATATACAGACATCCACACCCATGCACACACATACACACACGGCACACTATAGGTCAATTCAAATTCCACTCATAAAATATAACATTCCTTTTATGTTCCTAATGATTAGCCAGCCATTCAGGCAAATTCTGTTTGTTTTTTTGGCCAGTCCTGGGGCTTGGACTCAGGGCCTGAGCACTGTCCCTGGCTTCCTTTTTGCTCAAGGCTAGCACTCTACCACTTGAGCCACAGTGCCACTTCTGGCCGTTTTCTAGATATGTGGTGCTGGAGAATCGAACCCAGGGCTTCATGTATACGAGGCGAGCTCTCTTGCCACTAGGCCATATTCCCAGCCCCATACAGGCAAATTCTGAACCAAGAAAAGATCTAGCATGTGTTCATTTAACAGACCTGGATGGTCTTTTTTTTTTTTTTGGCCAGTCCTGGGCCTTGGACTCAGGGCCTGAGCACTGTCCCTGGCTTCTTCCCGCTCAAGGCTAGCACTCTGCCACTTGAGCCACAGCGCCGCTTCTGGCAGTTTTCTGTATATGTGGTACTGGGGAATCGAACCTAGGGCCTCGTGTATCCGAGGCAGGCACTCTTGCCACTAGGCTATATCCCCAGCCCTGGATGGTCTTTATGTTCCAGATTTCTAATAAATGTAGTATGTTTCCAAAACAAAAATGAAATAAAAATAATGTCTATGATTTTGAACAAAATATTTCTCAATTTCACTCTCTTCATGTCCTCCTATGCCATTATTTTAATCTGAGCCACTCTTTTCTCTTGCTTGGACTTTCAATTGAATTAACGGACCATCAAGCTTTCTTTCAGACTTCTTTTGGAAGTGATCAGTCAATGGAGATGGCATTTGATGTGCTAAGTTGCTTGCAGAAATATAAGATATATTGTTGCCATTTTTCCCCTCTTCAAAGAACATCAGACTTTGAAGTGCCCCATGCCTTACAGACATCTCTATTTCATGGCTGATCTTAGCAAATCTCACAGTTCTACACACCATCTTTATGCCAATTGTTCCTACATTGATGAATCAAGCTGGTTCTTTTACTAGAACTTTGAGCTCCTAATCAACTACTTATTTAGCAGCTTAAATGGGTGCTTAATAGTCCCACTGGCATTCTGTGTCTCTAGCTTTATCATCTTCTTATCTTTCTCAACAGAGTTAATGGTGACTGCATTCTTTCAGTTAACGAAGTAGGTCCAAAACCCTAGAGCTTTTCTGATGCCATCAGCCCATCAGTTTGTCCTACCAGTCTTGCTTTCAACACATATTTAGACATTAACTGCTCACCTCAGGACCTCCAACTGCTGCTTTCCCATACATTTTTCTGTAGGTATTCTGTAATAATTTCCTACCGGGTTTCCTGTTTCTGCTCTTGTCCCTATGATAATCTAACACCAGTCATCGAAATCTCACGAACAGCTAAGTTAGACAATGAGTTTTTGGTCTTGCCCTCCTGAGGACCCGTCTCATTCTAAGTGAAAGCTGAACTCTACCAGGCCTTGGTGGCTCACATCTGTAATCCTAGCTACCCGGGAGGCTGAGATCTGAGAATTACAGTTGAAGCCAGCCCAGGCAGGAAAGTTCCTGACACTCTCATCTCCAATTAACCACCAAAAAGCCAGGAATGGAGTTGTGCTTCAAGTGCTACAATGTTAGCCTTGAAGGAAAAAGTTAAGGAAAAACTTCCAGGACTGGAGTTCAAGCTCGAGTATTTGCCTGGCAGGGGAAAGAAAGGGGAAGAAAGATGAAGGGCAAGAGGTGAGTGATACAATGCAAGTCAAGTAAGTCACAATGGAACTGTCATAACCGGCCAGAAAGGGAAGTTCTACAACCTGCTGTGTCATGGCCTAGGACATAGGAGGGGGCGTGGCATTAAGTTATTTCAGGAGCAAGGGCGGAGCCCAGGCCAGGGCACAGAGACTGAGCCCAGACCTGGGAACAGGACAGACACAGCCCGGGCCTCTGAACAGAAGAGCAGAGCCTGGGCCTGGAGACAGGACAGACGCAGCCCGGGCCTGGGGACAGGACAGGAGCAGCCCGGGCCTGGGGACAGGAAAGACACAGCCCGGGCCTGGGGACAGGACGGACGCCGCCCAGGCCTGGGGACAAGACAGACACAGCCAGGGCCTGGGAACAGAAGAGCCAGAGCCCGGGCCTGGGGACAGGACAGACGCAGCCCAGGCCTGGGGACAGGAAAGACGCTGCCCGGGCCTGGGAAAAGAAGAGCCAGAGCCCGGGCCTGGGGACAGGACAGACGCCGCCCGGGCCTGAGGACAGAAAAGCCAGAGCTCGGGCCTGGGGACAGGACGGACGCAGCCCAGGCCTGGGAACAGAAGAGCCAGAGCCCGGGCCTGGGGACAGGACAGGAGGAGCCCGGGCCTGGGGACAGGACGGACTCCGCCCGGGCCGGGGGACAGGAAAGACACAGCCCGGGCCTGGGAAAAGAAGAGCCAGAGCCCGGGCCTGGGGACAGGACAGGCGCAGCCAGGGCCTGGGGACAGAAGAGCCAGAGCCCGGGCCTGAAGACAGGACAGGCGCAGCCAGGGCCTGGGGACAGGACGGACACAGCCCGGGCCTGAGGACAGAAGAGCCAGAGCTCGGGCCTGGGGACAGGACGGACACAGCCCGGGCCTGGGGACAGGACGGACTCCGCCCGGGCCGGGGGACAGGAAAGACACAGCCCGGGCCTGGGAAAAGAAGAGCCAGAGCCCGGGCCTGGGGACAGGACAGACGCAGCCCGGGCCTGGGGACAGAAAAGCCAGAGCCTGGGCCTGGGGACAGGACAGGAGCAGCCCGGGCCTGGGGACAGGACGGACGCCACCCGGGCCTGGGGACAGGACAGACGCAGCCCAGGCCTGGGGACAAGACAGACAGAGCCCAGGCCTTGGGACAGGAAAGACGCTGCCCGGGCCTGGGAAAAGAAGAGCCAGAGCCCGGGCCTGGGGACAGGACAGACGCAGCCAGGGCCTGGGGACAGGACGGACACAGCCCGGGCCTGAGGACAGAAGAGACAGAGCTCGGGCCTGGGGACAGGACAGACGCTGCCTGGACCTGGGAAAAGAAGAGCCAGAGCCCGAGCCTGGGGACAGGACAGACGCCGCCCGGGCTTGGGGACAGGAGTGACGCCGCCCGGGCCTGGGGACAGGACGGACGCAGCCCGGGCCTGGGGACAGAAGAGCCAGATCTCGGGCCTGGGGACAGGACAGGCAGAGCCCAGGTCTGGGGACAGGACAGACGCCGCCCGGGCCTGGGAACAGAAGAGCCAGAGCCCGGGCCTGGGGACAGGACAGACGGAGGCCAGGCCTGAGGACAGAGGAGCCAGAGCTCGGGCCTGGGGACAGGACAGGCAGAGCCCAGGCCTGGGGACAGAAGAGCCAGAGCCCGGGCCTGGGGACAGGACCGACGCAGCCCAGGCCTGAGGACAGAAAAGCCAGAGCTCGGGCCTGGGGACAGGACAGACGGAGCCCGGGCCTGGGGACAGGACAGATGGAGCCCGGGCCTGGGGACAGGACAGACGCAGCCCGGGCCTGGGGACAGGACAGACGCAGCCGGGGCCTGGAGACAGGACAGATGCAGCCCAGGCCTGGGGACAGGATGGACGCAGCCTGGGCCTGGGGACAGGACAGATGCAGCCCGGGCCTGGGGACAGGACAGATGCCACCTGGGCCTGGGGACAGGACCGACGCAGCCCGGGCCTGGGATCAGAAGAGCCAGAGCCCGGGCCTGGGGACAGGACAGACGCAGCCCGGGCCTGGGGACAGGACAGACGCAGCCCGGGCCTGGGGACAGGACAGACGCAGCCCGGGCCGGGGGACAGGAAAGACATAGCCCGGGCCTGGGAAAAGAAGAGCCCGAGCCTGGGGACAGGACAGATGCCGCCCGGGCCTGGGGACAGAAGAGCCAGAGCCCGGGCCTGGAGACAGGACAGACGCAGCCAGGGCCTGGGGACAGGACGGACTCCGCCCGGGCCGGGGGACAGGAAAGACACAGCCCGGGCCTGGGAAAAGAGGAGCCAGAGCCTGGGCCTGGGGACAGGATAGACAGAGCCTGGGCCTGGGGACAGGACAGATGGATCCCGGGCCTGGGGACAGGACAGACACAGCCCAGGCTTGAGGACAGAAGAGCCAGAGCTCGGGCCTGGGGACAGGACAGACACAGCCCGGGCCTGGGGACAGGACACACGCAGCCCGGGCTTGGGGACAGGACAGATGGAGCCCAGGCCTGGGGACAGGACAGATGCCACCCGGGCCTGGGGACAGGACAGACGCAGCCCGGGCCTGGGGACAGAAGAGCCAGAGACCGGGCCTGGGGACAGGACAGACACAGCCCGGGCCTGAGGACAGAAGAGCCAGAGCCCGAGCCTGGGGACAGGACAGACGCAGCCCAGGCCTGGGTACAGGACAGACGCCGCCCTGGCCTGAGGACAGAAGAGCCAGAGCTTGGGCCTGGGGACAGGACAGACGGAGCCCGGGCCTGGGGACAGGACAGACGCAGCCGGGCCTGAGGAGAGAAGAGCCAGAGTTCAGGCCTAGGGACAGGACAGATGCCGCCTGGACCTGGGGACAGGACAGACACAGCCCGGGCCTGGGGACAGGACAGATGCAGCCCGGGCCTTGGGACAGGATGGACGCAGCCTGGGCCTGGGGACAGGACGGACGCAGCCCGGGCCTGGGGACAGGACAGATGCCACCTGGGCCTGGGGACAGGACAGACGCAGCCCGGGCCTGGGATCAGAAGAGCCAGAGCCCGGGCCTGGGGACAGGACAGATGCAGCCCGGGCCTGTGGACAGGACGGATGCCGCCCGGGCCTGGGGACAGGACAGACGGAGCCCAGGCCTGGGGACAGGACAGACGCAGCCCGGGCCTGGGGAGGACAGGACAGACGCAGCCCGGGCCTGGGGACAGGACAGACGCAGCCTGGGCTTGGGGACAGGACAGACACAGTCCGGGCCTGAGGACAGAAGAGCCAGAGCTCCAGCCTGGGGACAGGACGGAAGCAGCCCGGGCCTGTGGACAGGAGAGCGCTAGCCTGCCCTGATGAGAGAAGCAGAGTGGAGAGCCACACCACGCCGGCCGCGAAGAGCAGCAGATAGCAGAACTGAGCTGGCCTGAGGAGGGGAGCGGAGAACCACACTTGGCCCGCGGAGGAGCAGCGCGGAGAGCAACACCATGCCAGGGGAGGAGCGGGGACGCAGAGCATCACCAAGCCGTGCCTGAGAGCCTTACCCTGCGGGCAGGGGAGACTGGGCAACAACAGAACGGAGCTGGCCCTCGGAGAGGAGCCGAGCACCCTCCTGGCAATAAACCTTCCCTTTGTTTAGCTGCACCTGGATGTCTGCCTGGTTTCTGGCATTGTCTAGTATAGTCTAACAGTCAGGACATCAGGGGTTAAGTTTTACACTATACCATCTAGTGTGGAAGTCCAATGATAGAAGTTCATCTTTAATGGTAAAAGGGTTGTTTGAAATTGACAACTGATAGGGGAGGCTCATTCTGATACCAATAGGTCATGGTTGTGATTTAGCACTTAAGAATTCTCCATCTCACTACTTTGGTCAGGAATTTTTTGTGGCCCAAGTGGTAGAGTGCCAACCTTGAGCAAGACAAGCTAAGGGACCGCACCTAAGACTTGAGTTCAAGCCCCAGGAACAGAAATAAAGAAAATAATAAGTTAGTTTGACATTAGGATTTAAAAATAGAAAAAAAATCCCTAACATTATCACTAATCTCAGATTTAAAGATAAAGACAGAAAACAACCCAAATGCCAAACAAGCATCATAATCAAATACCCAAATATTCTGCCATGAAGAAAAAGAATTATTTCCAAAAATCAAACTCAAATTTTATTTAGAATGGTTTCAATTGCGTAAGCATAAAGTATTTTAAAAGAAATGTATATGCCTGTTGTTGGTGTGTGTGTGTGTGTGTGTGTGTGTGTGTGTGTGTGTGTGTTGGTCCTTGTGAAGTTTGGAGAAAGGAGAAAGGGAGGGAAGGAAGGAACAAAGGAACGAAGGAAGGAAGAGAGGGAGTGGAGGGAGGGAAGGAGGGAAGGCAGGCAGGCAAGATCAAGCATCAAACTGCCTGCCCAAGCTGTTGAATCAATCAATGGCTTTAAGCAAGTTAACTTTCTGTGCTTCAGCCCCCTCTTCTGCAATAGAGGAAAAGTAATGATCTACTTGATAAGGTACGTGTGAAGATCAATGGCTCACATACAAAGCTAGAAGTTCCTCAGATACAGAAAAGCTTTAAGTAGAAGCTGTTCCATGAGTCACAACCTAGGAAAAATTTTCTTCCCCGTTTAAGTTACTAAATTCAGCACTGCAGTGTGCAATGTGTGTAAGTAGCTCAAGCCACTCAGGCAGCAGAGAACATGAAAGTCTACCTGGCGATAATGTTTCAATATCCCTGATCCTATTAAGACAGTCCTCAAATTTCAACTGTAGCAAATCTTTGATGAACCCAAAATCCACCTGGAAGGATGTAATCATCTAAAAATGAAAATCATTGGCCTAGTGGCAAGAGTGCTCCTCTCCTATACACGAAGCCCTGGGTTCAATTCCCCAGCACCACATATATAGAAAACAGCCACAAGTGGCGCTGTGGCTCAAGTGGCAGAGTGCTAGCCTTGAGCAAAAAGAAGCCAGGGACAGTGCTCAGGCCCTGAGTCGAAAGGCCAGGACTGGCAAAAATAAATAAATATGAAAATCATATGTTATTGTAAATACATAGTCCAGTGAACTCCCTGCTCTTGAGCGTATGGCCTGGTATCTGACTAGAATCTGGTTGGGCTTTCCAGAATACCTCTCAGATGCCTTGTACTTAGGAAATTTCAATTATTCTATCTTTTGGTGTAGGTCTAGGCTTTCAGAAAGAGAATTAATTTGCAAAATAAGGCATACTGTGGCTTGGGTAGGTTTCATTCCCTCGATAGCTTATGGTGAAGTTTAGTCCTTGTGGGGTGAGAGGCATGGAGAAGATGCAGATATTGCGTTTGTGATGTTTACGAGTCAACATTAGATCATTGGGGGAGGTAGAAGGAGGGAAGGCAGAAAGAGAGAGACAGAAACAGAGAGAGACAGACAGAGAACTAGTTAGTGCCTGCAAACCATGTCTTAAAGAAGGTTCTCCAAAGCTGACACCCACCCCCTCTCTCGGCCTTAGTTTTATTGTAGAAAAATACATCACTACTTGAGCCACAGCTCCACTTTTGGCTTTCTGTTGATTAGGTGGAGATGAAAGTCTCACAGACTTTTCTTCCCAGGCTGGCTTCAAACCACGATCCTCAGCTCTCAGCCTCCTGAGTAGCTAGGATTACAGGTGGAAGCCATTGGCACCAGGCTCCACATCTCCCATTTCTGCCTAAAGCCTATGAACCAAACCTCCATCATTTGGGTACACCAAGTTCCAAAGCCATAAAGTTCTAAAACTTTGTTGGGAACTGTCTTTATACAAGAAGATAGTAAATTGGCAAGTACGTTGGAAAAAGACCTCAAACTAGTGAAAAGCAAGCAGTGGAAGCACATACAGGGGTCTTGGCAGCATCTTTCTAAGTGACTAAAGTGTGCATCCTCTGACTCAGAAGTCCCAGTTAAGAACTTACACCCCACGTTTGCTGGCCCATGAATCAGAGGGATTGTGCATCACCACAGTGAAAGATTAGAAGCTGCCAAAATGTCTAAATATATGGTGTACATTTTGTGCCATTATATATGCTTGTGAACTAAATGTTTGAGGTTTTCTTTGGAAGGGGGGCGACAATGAAAAGGAACCCAGGGATTTGGGTATACAAGGCAAAACCTTTGCCTCTTGAGTGCTGGAATGACAGGCATACACCACCATGCCTGCCTATGAGAAAACTGTTTGTGTGTCAACATGGGGTTATTTCTGAGTTATCTTAAGCAAAGAAGGTACCTCTGAGCAATTAGTAGTATGCGACTTCATGTGATCATTTTATTGATTAGGGTTTTTTGTTTTGTTTTGCCAGTCCTATGTCTTGGACTCAAGGCCTGAGCACTGTCCCTGGCTTCTTTTTGCTCAAGGCTAGCACTGTGCCACTTGAGCCACAGTGCCACTTCTGGCCTTTTCTATATATATGGTGCTGAGGAATCGAACCCAAGGCTTCATGTATATGAGGTAAGCACTCTTGCCACTAGACCATATTCCCAGTCCCTAGGGGTTATTTGTTTTGGTTGGTTGTTTTTTTTTTAACAATAACTCTTGATGTTCTGATGCATATGAACAGCTTTTTATTCCTTAACAATAAAAAATACATCTAAAGGAAATAAGATAAAATGTCAAGATCTGACAAAGCTGTGTGATGGTTTCTCAAGTATTCAGTATTTCATTGTCTTCCCTCTTTCAACTTTACACAAAAATATCTTATATCTTTCAAATATCAAAGTCAGAAATGCTCACAGATGTCCTGAGAATAAAGACAACTAAGCAAGTTACATATAAAAGCATGGCATGCATATGACAAATACAAAACATAGCTTATATTCATAATTTTTATAACACTGTCATTCAGATGCACATATTTTTGGTAAGTTCAGTTCTGTTGATCAAAGATACAATGTAGACAATTCTCCACAATTATTTTAGATGTTTAGAAATAAACCCCACTCTACCTGTACCAACTTTCCTGTAGATGAAGTCAATTCTTTTAGTGACAAAATTTCACTGTGGTCAGAGTGGTGTGGTCTGAGGTGAAAAAACCAATCTTTAGTTCATTAGAAATGTTAAGTCTGAAAAAACAACAACAATGGAAGAGGTCAAATGTGCCTTGTGTTAGAAATAGGTGTCAAAAATGTCCTCATGAGGGGCTGGGGATATGGCCTAGTGGCAAGAGTGCCTGCCTCGGATACACGAGGCCCTAGGTTCGATTCCCCAGCACCACATATACAGAAAACGGCCAGAAGCGGTGCTGTGGCTCAAGCGGCAGAGTGCTAGCCTTGAGTGGGAAGAAGCCAGGGACAGTGCTCAGGCCCTGAGTCCAAGGCCCAGGACTGGCAAAAAAAAAAAAAAAAATGTCCTCATGAGCTAGGAATGTGGCTTAGCGATAGAGTGCTTGCCTAGCATGCATGAAGCCCAGGGATTAATTCCTCAGCACCACATAAACAGTAAAAGCCAGAAGTGGCACTGAGGCTCAAGAGGCACAGTGCTAGCCTTGAGCAAAAAGAAGCCAGGGACAGTGCTCAGGCCCTGAGTTCATGGCCCAGGACTTGCCAAAAAAAAAAACCCAAAAACACAAACCAGAGATGTACTAATGGAGTGTTACGATGCCTTGAATGGCTTGTTTAATTTCCTAATCAACAGTACCAGATTGCATGTACTTCCATTTAAACAATAAATGTAGTTTTTGTATATTTGTATATATATATTTTATATTTTTGTAGTTTTATATATTTTTATTGTTATCATAAAGGTGATGTCTACAGGAAGTTTTATTTTTTGCACTTATATATTTGGATTCAATAAACTGCAATATTATATATACATACATATGTGTGATCAAAGTTATGTTAAGTCCGATTGCATTATTTGGTGGAAACTATAATATGACCTAGTTTTATTTTTCTAAATGAACAAATAGTACAAGAAGAAAAGAAAACCTTTTTCCCATTTCCTCGAGTTCATTTACGTAAATATTATCTTATATGATCAGAGGCACCTATACATTGTGCCTTTGTGTTTTTCCCTTAAGAGTATCCTCCTTTGATCTGACTGTGTGTGAATGCCTACAGTTCTGTGCAGTTTATCATGTTCTGGTAGATTTTAGGAAGCAGATATGTCTTTTTAAAATTTATTTATTTATCTTTTGCTACTCCTGGGCCTTGGACTCAGGGCCTGAGCACTGTCCCTGGCTTCTTTTTACTCAAGGCTAACACTCTGCCACTTGAGCTACAGCGCCACTTCTGGCCATTTTCTATATATGTGGTGCTGGGGAATCAAACCCAGGGCTTCATGTATACGAGGCAAGCACTCTTGCCACTAGGCCATATTCCCAGTGGGTATATTTTAGAGAAAAACTTTGTTGTTTGTCTCTCTAAGCTTGGTTTACCTCACTTAACATGATTTGTTCTAGATCCATCCATTTCCCTGCAAATGACATAATATTATTCTTTCTAATGGCTGTACAAAATTCCATTCTGTTCCGGTACCACATTTTTTTGGTAGGGCATCTGGGCTATTTCCACAACTTCGCTACTGTAAATAATACAGCAACGAACGTGGATGTGCAAGTGTCTTTACAGCATCCTGGCTTGTGATGTTCTAGGTAGATACTCAGGAATGATATGGCTGGGTGGTGAGGAAGATAAATGTTTAAGTTTGCTTTTTTGTTTAGTTTCTCCAGTCCTGAGGCTGAACTGAGGGCCCGGGAAGTGTCCCTAGGCTTTTTCTCAAGGCGAGCACTGTACCGCCACTTCCAGCCTTTTCTGTTTATGTAGTACTGAAGAATTGAACCCAGGTTTCATGCATGCTTGGCAAGTGCTCTACCACTAAGCCACGTTTCCACCTCTTATGTTTGGTTTTCCCAGTTTTATTTTTGTTTCTTTGCCAGTCATGGAGCTTGAACTCAGGGCCTGAGCACTGTCCCTGGCTTCCTTTTGCTCAAGGCTAGCACTCTGCCACTTGAGCCACAGTGCCACTTCTGGCTTTTTCTACATATGTGGTGCTGCGGAATCCAACCCAGGGCTTCATGTATATGAGGCAAGTACTCTCCACTTGGCCATATTCCCAGCCCTTAATGTAAGGTCTGCCCTGGGAGGGCTCGATGCAGATGTCCCCCACCTGAGATGTCCCCCACCTGGTTAAGTCTCCACCCAGTTACCTGGGTAACCAGCAGGCCTGGACGCAGTTACTTCCCTCTGCCCTGAGGTCACAACCTAATCCACCTGGCCACACCTCCCTACCCCTGCCCTAGATAAGGCAGGGCTGGGTGGGGGTCACCCCTTCTCTCAGGTCATGCATCATCTTGGCCACAGGCAAGCAGTTCAGTAATAAACTTTCTCTCCTTCCTGTGTACCAGGTGGCGTGCTCCTTACCGACTACCTACTTTAAAAACCTAACACTTATGTTTAGTTTTTCAGAGGAACCTCCAGACTACTGTTGAGAGTTTACATTCCTACCAACAGTGCAATTGGGTTCCCCCCTCCCCCACAGTCCTGCCAATATTTGTTGTTCAAATTCACAGTGTTCACCAATATAAATATGGTGAGATGGAATTTCAAAGTTGTTTTGATTTGCATTTCCTTTGGGATTAAACAACTTAAAAAACCATTAAAAGCTGAGCATAGTGGCTCATGCCTGTCATCCTACCTACTCAGAAGGCTGAGATCTGCGGATCATGATTCCATGCCAGCCTGGGTAGGAAAGTCCCCAACTAACCAGCAAAAAAGCCGGAAGTGGAGGTGAGGCTCAAGCGGTACAGTGCACTCCTTGAGCAAAAAAGCCCAGGGACAGCACCCAGGCCCAGAGTTCAAGCCCCCATAACCGCACACACAGACACACAGACACAGACACACACAGGCACACAGATCTATAGGTTACCACTCCTAACAGCAAAAAAGACGTGGTATGTTTTTCCCTTGAAAGAGAAAAATATATGAATTCATCCTACACGTATTTGTTTCTCACTTCATCTACAGGTTTAAATGCTCAGTAACCACAAGTTCCTCCACAAATATTGTCCCCCGGATCTCACGGCTATTTATTTATTTATTCAATCATTGTAAGTGATTAACACCGTAGCAGTGTCGTCGAGGCTCCCAAGGCTTGCAAGCGGAACTCCAATCTAGATTGGGACTCTTTTTAGGTCTAAAGGAACAGCGAATAGGGACGGGACGGCCTTTAGAGTAATGCGTCCCACACTCTCACAGCGCGCCTGCGCCTGCGGGAGCTCCCGCAAAGACTTCCGGGAAACGACCCGATCCCCAATCCCAGCGCGAGGCTGGCTGGAGGCAATTTCAGAAGGGAGCCGAGCCTGCCGCGCTCTCGCCTTCTGCTTGCACAGTTTGGTGCGAATGAAGCCTACCGGGGCCGGAGCTGTGGCGGTTCCGCTGCCCTGGCTGCGGGAGGCTGAGCGGAGCTTCTGGTCGTCCTCGGCCTGATGAGCGGAGCAGCGAACGCTTTTCCAGACGTGGGGCTCCAGCTTTTCCCGATCCTCCGGGGCCCCAGGTTGCAGCCTCCCGAGGGAGCGGCCTCGGGACCCAGGCGCGTTTGTCCGCCGCGGTCGAGGAGGCCCAGCCCGAGTCCGATGACGAGGTGTTGCTGGTGGCGGCGTTCGAGCCCGAGCAGCGGCTGAGGGGAGAGAATGGCGGCTTCTGCACCTCCTCGGGCGCCCTGTGGATTTCTCCTACCAATTGTCCGCTGCGACACTACCAGCTGCGCAGCTCCCGGACCGCCCTGTTCTGTAACACGCTCGTCTTCCTGCCTACCGGGCTGGGGAAGACCTTCATTGCCGCCGTGGTCGTGTACAATTTCTACCGTTGGTTCCCTTCTGGCAAAGTGGTTTTCATGGCGCCCACGAAACCCCTGGTGACACAACAGATGGAGGCTTGCTACCAGGTGATGGGTATTCCGCAACCCACATGGCCGAACTGACAGGTATGTTAACAGGAATGGATGAAGTGGAGGTGAAGAGCCGGATCCCCAAGGGGATGCGGACGTATTCTGGTGGAAATAGAACTACAGGAACTCCTGCACCATGTACAGTAGTTCGCATGCAAACATACACATATCCCATTCTCTTCCATGCCAGGTTTTGTAGCAAGTCTAGTACTGATTACTTTATTTAGCTTTCAGAGATTACCTTTATATAGCTTGTCAATATTTTGAAGCAATAAAGAGTGTATAATCTCTAGATAATTGTGGTATTCTCAGTTGTAGATTTTTTGCTTCTCTTCAATTCTTATGCACTTCTGCAGGAATTCTGTACATATAACCTACTTGTGGCCTTTGGTTAGAGGCAGCTTTGACATTTGGGCAACATCAGCACTTTAATGTGTAGCCTAATAGGCCTGGCACGAGTAGCCCCAGCCTGTGCTCCCAGCTACCTCCAGGCTGCAATGGGGAGGATGAAGGTTCCAGGCCAACCCAGGCCAAAAAAAAAAGTTGACAAGTCTCTAAATAGAAAAGGCTGGGCCCTGGGGTTTCCCAACTGGTATCCCAACTAAATGGGAACATCAATAGGAAGATAGTTATCCAGGCTTTCCCTGGGCAAAGTGAGTCCCTGTCTACAAAATAAGGAGAGCCTCCGGGCTGGGGATATGGCCTAGTAGCAAGAGTGCTTGCCTCGTATACATGAAGCCCTGGGTTCGATTCCTCAGCACCATGTATACAGAAAACGGCCAGAAGTGGTGCTGTGGCTCAAGTGGCAGAGTGCTAGCCTTGAGCAAAAAGAAGCCAGGGACAGTGCTCAGGCCCTGAGTCCAAGGCCCAGGACTGGCCAAAAAAAAAAAAAAAAAAAAAAAAAATGAGAGCCTCTGTCTTAGCAAGTGCATAAAGCTTTCAGTTCGAAGTGCATAAAGCCTTCAGTTCCAACATCAGGTCCACCAATCAATAACAAAAAAGAATGAAAATATCATTCCAGTGCATTGTCAAAATTGTTTTTCACTTAACCAATGTACCAAACCATTCATTCAGAAAGTTGTCCATGGCTGGGGATATGGCCACGTGGCAAGAGTGCTTGCCTGTTATACATGAGGCCCTGGGTTCAATTCCCCAGCACCACATACAGAAAACGTCCCGAAGTGGCACTGTGGCTCAAGTGGCAGAGTGCTAGCCTTGAGCAAAAAGAAGCCAGGGACAGTGCTCAGGCCCTGAGTCCAAGGCCCAGGACTGGCCAAAAAAAAAAAAAAAAAAAAAAAAAATGAGAGCCTCTGTCTTAGCAAGTGCATAAAGCTTTCAGTTCGAAGTGCATAAAGCCTTCAGTTCCAACATCAGGTCCACCAATCAATAACAAAAAAGAATGAAAATATCATTCCAGTGCATTGTCAAAATTGTTTTTCACTTAACCAATGTACCAAACCATTCATTCAGAAAGTTGTCCATGGCTGGGGATATGGCCACGTGGCAAGAGTGCTTGCCTGTTATACATGAGGCCCTGGGTTCAATTCCCCAGCACCACATACAGAAAACGTCCCGAAGTGGCACTGTGGCTCAAGTGGCAGAGTGCTAGCCTTGAGCAAAAAGAAGCCAGGGACAGTGCTCAGGCCCTGAGTCCAAGGCCCAGGACTGGCCAAAAAAAAAAAAAAAAAAAAGAAAGAAAGAAAATTGTCCAGATTATATGAATTTGTAGGGAAACAATATGAAGTTTTTTTATTGGCTGATTTGCAGATTCAGATTCAAGTCTCACATGGACATTCTACTACTTGAGCCACAACTCCAGCTTCAGTGTGAAGTTTAGATGTAGACTGTCACTTTAATTTGCTCAAGCTGTCACCAGGAAGGAAATATGGTCCAGCAAGAGAGTTCTGTTTCTTACACCTCAGGTCATGGTAAATGACCTTACTAGAGGAGCTTGTCCTGCTGCTGATGTCAAGTGCCTAGTTGTTGATGAAGCTCATAAGGCTCTTGGAAACTATGCTTATTGCCAGGTAAGAATTTTGTTTGGTGTATTCTATATTGTTAAGATCTATTTTGGAGGGGATCATTATTAGTGATGGAAGTTATTGATGGTAGTTTATTGTCCCAGAATAGGTGGTCATAGGAAATAATTAGTCTTGTTGGAGCTGGGGATATGGCCTAGTGGCAAGAGTGCTTGCCTTGTATACATGAGGCCCTGGGTTCAATTCCCCAGCACCACATATACAGAAAACGGCCAGAAGTGGCGCTGTGGCCCAAGTGGCAGAGTGCTAGCCTTGAGCAAAAAGAAGCCAGGGACAGTGCTCAGGCCCTGAGTCCAAGCCCCAGGACTGGCCAAAAAAAAGGGGGGTGGGCAGGGAATATGGCCTAGTGGCAAGAGTGCTTGCCTCCAACACATGAAGCTCTCCGTTCGATTCCCAGCACCACATATATGGAAAACGGCCAGAAGGGGCGCTGTGGCTCAGGTGGCAGAGTGCTAGCCTTGAGCGGGAAGAAGCCAGGGACAGTGCTCAGGCCCTGAGTCCAAGGCCCAGGACTAGCCAAAAAAAATAAAATAAAATAATAATAATAATAATAAGTCTTGCTCACTTTTTTTTTTCTTTGCCAGTCCTGGGCCTTGAACTCAGGGCGTGAGGATGGTCCCTGGCTTCTTTTTGCTCAAGGCTAGCTAGCGCTCTACCACTTGAGCCACAGTGCGGCTTCTGGCTTTTTCTATATATGTGGTGCTGAGGAATTAAACCCAGGGCTTCATGCATACAAGGCAAGCACTCTACCACTAGGCCATATTCCCAGCCCCTGTCTTGCTTACTTTAATCGGTGTTTCTGCTCTCCCTCTCCCTCTCCCTTCCTCCCTTTTTTCTTTACTTTCCCTTTTTAAAAAAAACTTAACAGATGTCACGTGTGGATCATGGATGGGACAGTGATGTAAAGTAGGATACAGGTAGAGTTTGGAAACTAAGATAATTCAAAGACTGTAAGTGGATATATAGGACTATTCCATGGCAGTGAGGTCAGGTAATTTTAAATGTCAGTATCATAAGGACGAAATGACATAACATAGGTACCTTCCTAATACTGCCTTTCTTTTCTATGTAGATACCAAGTACAGGTGTGGGAGCAATGGGATGTACTTATAGAGGTCATTTACTCCTCGCCACTAAATTGAAATGATTTCTATTTATCTCTTATGATAAGGACACTGGCCCTACCTGTCCTACTTAAGGAACAGAACATGAAGCATGCATATTATCCTTAGTAGTTTGAATGGACTTTGTAGGTTATCGGGAATATGACCTACAAAGACTAGAAATATTTCAAAATATTTAGCTAGAGCCAGCACCAGTGACTGACACCTGTAATCCTAGCTACTCAGGGGTCTGAGATCTCAGGATCACGGTTTGAAGGCAGCCCAGGCAGGAAGGTCCTTGAGGCTCTTATAGAGCTCCAGTTAACCACCAGGAAACTGGAAGTGGTACTGTGGCTCAAAGTGGTAGAATGCCAGCCGTAAGTGGAAAAAGCTCAGGTACAGCCCCCAGGCCCTGAGGTCCAGCCCCACAACCAACAACAAAAAAGAAGTATTTAGCTGGAGGCTGGGGTTGTGACTCAAGAAGTAAGCCTCGAAAATGCAAGGCCTGGAAACAGGCCTTGAGTTGAATGTCCAGTACTGCTAGGAGAGGAAGGAAAGGAAGTAAAAGAAACAGAATGTGATTAGGATGATACTTAAGGTTTAAGAGATTAGAGTGGAAAAGAGCATGATAGTGAATGCGAGATTGGAAGAGTAGGATGACTTCCAGATTTCTGTTTTGGAACACTTGTGAAAATGTGTGAGTTCTGGAGGCAGAGTAGGTTTTGGGGAGAATGGAAAGGATTTGCCTTTGGTTTTAAATGAATTTCCCTACCAGTTTATGGATGCATAATTTGGTTTCTTTGGAGACTTAAGTGTGATTGACTTGTGTCTTTGTGTTAGGGAAAATTGGCATCTTTCTTATAGTTGATCTTTTTAACTATACCCATGTAATGGACCTATTTTTCTATTTGTTCATGGTTCTAAATTGAACACATATATGCTCAGATTTCCCTGTGAGAATGATACTTTAAATTTTTTATTCTATTTGGAATCCATTTTGTAGATTTAGCTTCCATTTAATTCATATTCATATTCAATGACCTTTATTAAACTGCAAGTCTTATGCACTTTGCCACGTGATCTACAGCACCACTTTCATCTTCTTCTGAGTAGTTTATTGGAGATAGGAGTCTCATGGGGACTTTGCTTGGGGTGGCTATGAACCACAATCCTCAGATCTCAGCCTCCTGAGTAGCTAGGTTTACAGGTGTGAGCCACCGGCACCTGGCGTGGCTTACTTTTTATGAGAAACAGTCTTGGTACGTGTAATGATACATCCACATGAAATAATCTTATTATTATAAACATGCTATATCATTTAGAAGAGCCAGAACTGCTCTATAATCTGAAACAACACTGAATTCTGTCTACCATAAGCATATGATTTATGGCTGGGAATGTGGCTTAGTGGTAGAGTGCTTGCCTGGCATGTATGAAGCCCTGGGTTAGATTTCCTCAGTACCACATAAACAGAAAAAGCTGGAAGTAGCATTGTGCCTCAAGTGATAGAGTACAAGCCTTGAGGAAAAGAAGCTCAGAGACAGTGCTTAGGCCTTGAGTTCAAGTCCTAGGACTGGCATAAAAAAAGAACAAAATGATTTATGAACGCACCAATCCAATAAGTGGTCACATTCATTTCTTTTTGTTGCATCTATAACCCTTATTTAAAGTCCTTTTTTTCATATCCAAGGCCATCAGTTGTAGCACTAAGACCAAGTAGAATTGGTAATGAGAAATAAATTTGTCTTGTTTTTAGTTTTTGTTTTTGTGGTCCTGGAGATTACACCTCAGGGCCTTGGCCATGCCCAGCAAGCACTCAATGAGTGAGATTCATCCCTCATACTTATGTTAGTTCTCAACTGAAATAATTCTGCTTCAGTCTCTGTTGTCTATAATGTTATGTCTTCATGCACAATCTGTACCATGTTAAAAATATGATCAACAATATTTTTTGAATGTTAAGATTTAGTATGAGTCTCAGGGAGCCCAGATCATTTCTCTCCATATAATATGCTCAGTGGTAGTTCTACTTACTAGATCACCAATGTGCCAGTTAAGAAATATTAACAGACTAGATAGAGCAGCTTGTTTAATCAAACCACTGCTATACTTGCATTGGACAGGTGAAATCAATATTGTTTTCTTTTTCTTTAAGGTTGTAAGGGAACTGCTTAAATATACGCATCACTTTAGAATTTTGGCACTTAGTGCCACACCAGGTAGTCATGTAAAGGTAAGTAAAATATCTTTCCATTTATTAACATTTCTGGGCTTGGAATGTGGCGTAGTGGTAGAATTGTATTGTTTTTCTTCTTTTATCTTAAAGAAGAAAACTGGATATAGCTCAAGTAGTAGAGCAGTAGCCTTGAGCAAAGGAGCCCAGGAACAGCACCCAGGCCCAGAGTTCAAGCCCCATGACCACTACCACCACCACCAACAAAATGCTATGGGAAGGAACTGTGCAGTAGGAGGGGAGGTGGCGACTTGAAGCTTTGTGCCCACACAGCTTCCCTGAGACCTCCACACTACTTCTTCCATCCAATGAGCATTGTTTCCTCCCATCTCGGGCACAAGAAGGCAATCATTCTATCTAGAAGCATACAAGTGCAAGTTAGCCCTGGATTGGAAGGGAGAGGCAGTTGTTGGGGAAATTGATGGATCTCAAATCCACCTTCTTCTTCCTACCTATGTGGTCTGGTGGAAATGAATGTGCAACACCAGGCACTTAAAAAAAAGAGATGGGGAAGTTAAGATGTGGGGTGTAAAGCTGGGTGCTGGTGGCTCATGCCTGTAACCCTAACTACTCAGGAGGCCAAGATCTGAGGATTGAGGTTCAAAGCCAGCCTGGCAGGAAAGACCATATGAGACTCTTATCTCCAATTAACCACCAGAAAACTGGAAATGGAGCTGTAGCTCAAAGTAGGAGAGCACTAACCTTGAGCAAAATAGCTCAGGGACAATGCCCAGGCCAAGTTCTAGCCCCGTGACTGACTTCTACTAATAATATAATAAAGCTGATGTCAGTGACTCACTCCTGTAATCCTAGCTACTCAGGAAGTTAAGATCTGAGGATCGTGATTCGAAGTCAGTCCTGGCAGTAAAGACTCTATCGCCAATAAACTACTCAGAAAAGGCTGGAAGTGGAGCTGTGGTTCAAGTGTTAGAACACTACTAGCTTTGAGCACAAGGAGGTTCAGGAACAGCACCCAGACCCTGAGTACAGGCCTCAGGACTGGCACATTAAATAAATAATAAAGAAATAAATAAAATATGAGGTGTAATGAAGAAAGTGGTCCCAATCCCCTAACCCCACTCCCTTTCAAGCTCTACCCCCCTCCTTATCATCCACTCAGTGTCTGGCATTCTCCCTAGGTTATAACCTACTTGAGCCTGGTCCCTGCAGTTTCCATGAGGGAAGCCCCCAGGCTGACCTGGCTCTCCAGACCCCATCAGTACAAGGACCTGTCCACTGCTATGTTCTGTGGCCTAGCCCAGCTTCTGTCCAGAACTGGCCCAGGTCTCCATCCTTGAGGCTCTCTCTATTGGTCTTCATTCTCTCTAAGTGACCCTTGGAAAAGAGGAAGGCCATCATCCCAAGTGGCTCAACGGCTCTGTCTTACCCAGAGAGATGAAGTTCAAGACAAGGAAGGAGAACTGGTTTTTTGGTCTCAGCAAGGCAAAATTTACTTCTGGAAGAAGGTACCAAGTTGGATAAGAAATGTACTCATTGCCTTATGTGTGAAACTGCAACCCCTCTATACACCACTTTGTCAATACGTTTTTTTAAAAAGAAAAACTTTCACTTCTGTGCTGAAGGGTGCACCATCAGCTGGAATGAGAACATTTTAATGGTTAGTCTGTGCTGCCGAAAACAAAAGATTTCTAAGTGGTTTCCTCAAAATAACACATTAAAAGCCAAAGCACACTCAGTATCTAACATTTAAAATATTCATTATGAGCTGGGGGAAAGTGAAGGAAGGGGTGACATTGTCCAAAGCAAAGGAATGTACTCATCGCCTGACGTAACCTCTCTGTACCACACCTTAATAATAACAATAAAATTATACTTTTTAAACATTCAGTGTGATGCTCAGATTACCTTTAATAGACAGATCCTCAGAACAGCAGTCTCTGTGGGAATGCTCCACACAAGAGAGAATATTGCAGGGCCTGCTCTGATCTCGGCCTTGTTGCTGAAGAAGGGAAAGGATTGCAGCTTTATCCTTGGGTTTTCCATTATAATCCCAGAAAGCAGTTAATAAAAACCCAGGGATCAAGGCCCTAGGACCTTTGAAAGCATGGGAACCTCTGGAACTAGTCTTATGGGGGGAGGGCTATCGGGGGAGTACTGAGAATGATGCATTGTTTTCTGGAAGACTGAAAGCCTGTAGACTTCTGGGGCTTGTCGCTGGGGAGCAAAGGCCGCCTAGGATAGCTTGTAGGCAGCCAGGACCGCAGTGTGAGAGAGCTGGATGGAGGGATGGCGCATGCTCTGGCTGCACCCTCTAGTCCTCTGTTTGGGGTGGGTTGACTGGTTGAGGAAAGGCAAGGAAAGATATCTCCAAGACCCTGGAGATGTCTAAAGCCATCTTCTCTTTGCTAGGCTTTTGCAGGCCACAGACCCTTCCATATAACAGTAAAACACTAACAAATGCTATTATAAAGTCTTTATGGAGGCTGAAGATGTAGCTCAGCGATAAGAGCTCCTCTATAACCTGCATGCATCCCTAGTTTTGATTCCCAGCACAGGAAGAAAGAAAAGAAAAACAGCCAGGTGCGGTGACTCATGTCTATCATCCCAGCTACTCAGGAGGCTGAGAATCATAGTTTGAAGCCAGTCTGGTTCAGATCAATCTTCCAAATTCTTCCTGCAAAAAGCTGGAATGGTAAGCATGGTTAGAGTACAAATCTGAGTGAAAAAGCTAGGTGAGACTTCAAGGCCCTGAGTTCAAGCCAGCATACAGGACAAGGGAGAGGAGGGAAAATACCCAACAAAAGCATATTGGTGCCCTCAATTTTAAGAGAAGAATCCGTTGGTGGCCAATAGGGGGCAGCAGAGCCCCATGAGGTTGAGATGGTCACTGGTAGGTAAGTTCCTTAGTGTACAAGGAGAGTGGACAAAGCAAGACTGAAGCCGGCAGTAGTACTGCCAACAGCCGGCCTGGGGCTGGAAGATGTCGAAGCAGCCCTCCTCAGTCCTGTGCTTCCTCTTGCTCTCCAGAATCCCCACATGACACCCCCAAATCACTCAGAGCTTCTTGTCAGCTGCTCAGGGTCCCACAAGAGCTCTCTTTTAGGACTTGCACATTTCCTTTAATTCCCTTGGCTTCTACTAAAACACTGGCTAATCTGAGAAACTTTACACTGACAAAATAAGAGCAGATCATTTCATCCTTCCAAGGATACTCAGACTCGAGGGGATTGGAGCTCTACATCTACACAGTTCCTGCTTTGGGGTTCTATAGGAAAGCCCTATTTCCTGCCCCTGTTGTGGAACCATCCCTAAAAATCTCTTGTTCACCTCCCCAACACCCCAGGGGCTCTCGTGGAGATTTGGGAATGCCTTCCCATCATCCCCTTTACTCCCAGGCCTCCCCTTCTAGGGCCTCTTTAAGGAGCTGCCCTCTACCTGCTGTCCCTGTGGACCAAAGCCCAAAGCTGTCACAGTAAAACCCATAAGCTAACACACGCTCCTTATCTCATTCTGTCACTTTCCTAAATAGGCAGACACATTCAATCTTCCCAAAGACTCCCTCAGGGGAAACAATTATTAGGACCCCTTTTCCCAAATCAGGAACCAGAGGCCCAAAAAGATAAAGTACTCTGACCACAGTCACACAGCTAGGAAGACGAAGAGCCAAGTTTCTAGAAGAAGCAGGCTGACTCCTCAGCCTGGCTTCTAGCCCAAACACATATATGAAGGAAAACGGCTTTTCCCTCTAGCCGCTCAAGCTCCCCTCACAAGGGCTCAGTGAGGGGAGACAGGGATTTGACTCAGTGGATCGCCACCTGTCCTTCCTCCACAGCCACACTTGGGCAGTGGCGTTTCCCCCTGCTGTCCACAGATGAAGACATCAGAACTTGATGAAGAGAGGCTCTCTATCAAGCACAGGCTGGACATTTGGCAACCTCTTATTGTGCCCTGTGAGTACCCAGATACCTCATCTGGTAGTGGTAGGGCTTTGTCAGTACAAAGGCTTGAACTCAAGTCCTTGTATTCTTGCTTAGCTTTTTCAAGGCTGGCATTCTACCACTTGAGCCATACCTCCACTTTTGGTAGTTAATTGGACATAAAGTCTTAGGGGGCTCTGGATTATGATCCTCAGCTCTCAGCCTCCTAAGGAGGTAGGATTACAAGTATGAGCCACCAACAAACAGCTAAAGATTATTTTGTTGTTGTAGTTACTTGTTTTGTGCCATGGCTGGGGCTCGAACTCTAGGCCTTGCTTAGCTTTTCCACTCAAGGCTGTCACTCTACCATTGAAGCCAGACCTTCCATTCCTGACTCCCCTTAAATTTTCCATCTTCTCTCAGTCTCCCAAATGCTAGGATTGTGCCCAGCTTCATCTGATTGTCTTAATGATTGCTCCCACAATTGGCATTACCCCCATTAGAGTCAAAGAGATTGTAGTATAAAATCATAGTCCAAAACAATGTGAAGACATGAGAGTTTGTTTTATGTTAAGAACCCATTAGACTTGACTAACTTGTTCAAACTTGCGACTTGCTCAAGGCTTGAAGCTATACTCAAAATGGGTCATAGCACCAATAGCAGTGATGTTATATAACACCTAGTTGGGGCTTACCTCAAGCCAAGCATCCACAATAAATCTTTTCTATTGTCTTATCTTTAAAGAGCCTTGTGACTTAGAACCCTGGCATATAGTTGTATTTACTTTCCCCTTTTCCTTACACGTTAAAATACATTTAGCATATTCTTTCAATGAAGACATAAAGCTGGCACACAGAGCAAAGGAGATACAGTGAGAAGTATGTGTCCCTCCAACTATTTTATCTCGTCCCCTCCTCTCTGCCCTTCCCCTGGCCCCTAGTAGCGATTGGCAACATCTGTTCAGTGGTCCACCATTTAAACAAAGTTTTCCTGTAAATGATTAAATCCTGGCAACAACTTGCTAAGATAGGTCGGGCACAAATGAGTATTTTCTCCATTTATAGACAGGGGGGTCTGGTTCCCCAGAAGTTAAGGAACCTACTTAGAGCTAAGCATCTAAAAAATGGTAGATCCTGGTGGTCCAAAGCCTTTGAATTGCACCCCATGGACTTCCCTTCAAGAAAGGGTGCTTAGAACCTGGAATGTGCCAGAAATAGTTTGCCTTCTGCAAAGAGAGACTTGCGGTCAGGAAACAGGAAAAAAAAAATCTCATGTTTCTTGAGTGTTTACATTTCAGAGTGGACTGCTCTTTCTCCACCCAAGGGCAAGTTTACAAGGGCACCTCTCCTGGGCCTCCATGATCCCAGGATGCAAAGAGTCGTAGAGTGGCCATAACAAATGGCTGTGAACTGGGTGGGTGGCTTAAATCTACAGCAATGTCTTCTCTCAACTCAGGTTGTCAGCAAGGTTGGCCCCATGGAGGCTGTGGAGGAACCTGTTTCTAGTCCCTCCACTAGCTTCTGGGGATCCTGGCAGTCTTTTAAGTGCTTTGGTTTGTAGACAGCTCGCTCCATTCTCTGCTTTCACCACCACAGGACTTCTCTTCTGTGTGCTTTCTCTTTAAGAAAGGCCGCAGTCACTGGCTTTAGGGACCACTCTAATCCACCAAGGACTTCATTTTAACTAATTCTGCATGCAAAGACCCTTCTTGGAAATAGGGTCACATTCTGAGTATTGAGAAGAACACTATTCAAATGGTGTCTTTCTGATGTGTTCAAGAAAGGGAAGAGACACTTCTAGAATATTCTGAACGTGAATTTTGCTCCTTTGAAAAGGACCGAGGAGAAAGGCAATTGAAGGTATCCTCAGAGTAGCTCACAGACTGCTGCTGGCTGGAGCCAAGAAACAGCATCTGTTGGCTTCTGGGTTGTGCTTCCCTTTTTGCATGAAAATGAGAATAGCACAAAGGGAAGGAGAAGGGAGAGAGAATTCTGCCTTATTCATGAGGGTGATAAAGAAATTAAAAAGTGGGGCTGGGGATATGGCCTAGTGGCAAGAGTGCCTGCCTCATATACATGAGGCCCTGGGTTCGATTCCCCAGCACCACATATACAGAAAATGGCCAGAAGTGGCGCTGTGGCTCAAGTGACAGAGTGCTAGCCTTGAGCAAAAAGAAGCCAGGGACAGTGCTCAGGCCCTGAGTCCAAGCCCCATGACTGGCCAAAAAAAAAAAAAAAAGAAATTAAAAAGTAGCTGGGGTTGTGGTGATTTGAGACTATAAAAGCTACTTAGGAGACAATGATGGGAGATCAGAGGTTCAAGGCCAACCCAGGCAAAAAGAAGTTTGTGAGACTCCATCTCAATCAATGGCTGGGTGTGGTGGTACTTGCCTTTTGTCAAAGCTATCAGGAAGCATGATGGGTAATCACATCTGTTATTCTCAGACATTCAGGGAAGTATAAGTAGGAGAATCAATCCCAGGTCAACCTAGCAATAAACATGACTATCTTGAAAATAACCAGGGCAAAGGCTCAAGGTGTACTTCAAGTGGAAGAGCACTTGCCTGGCCAATGTGAGGCTCTGAGTTCAAAGTAACACTGGAAATAAATTTTACTTGGAGCCAATGATGTTTTACCAAAGAAAAATTTAGATCGGAGGAGTGAGGGGAAGTGAATGAAGAGATGTATCTTGATTCTACTTGTGGAGTCTAGATTAAAAGTAAGATGAAGGGCTGGGGATATGGCCTAGTGGCAAGAGTGCTTGCTTTGTATACATGAGGCCCTGGGTTCAATTCCCTAGCACCACATATACAGAAAATGGCCAGAAGTGGCGCTGTGGCTCAAAGTGGCAGAGTGCTAGCCTTGAGCAAAAAGAAGCCAGGGACAGTGCTCAGGCCCTGAGTCCAAGCCCAGGACTGGCCAAAAATAAATAAATAAATAAATAATAAAAAATAAAAGTAAGATGAAAATGGAAACAGAAGTCAAAGTAAAATGTATCATATAATTAACAAATAAATGGAGTATGGGCAAAACATTTTTCTAATTTCTTTATTGTTAAAGTGATGTACAGAGAGAGGGGTTACAGTTTCATACATAAGGCAACTTGTTACCTCCTCCCTCATTCCCCCCGCCCCTCCCACCATGAGTTGTATAGTTAGTTTACACCATATAATTTTGTAAATATTGCTATTGCATTGGTTTGTCTTTTTATCCTTTGTCTCTCTCTCTCTCCATTTTGATATTCCCTTTCCCTTCCCTAGTTCCAATACACGTATATACCATATCCAGGGTAATAAAATCAGTTACAGTGACATCAAGGGTAAAACCATGGAGAAGAAAGACAAGAGAAAAGGGGCATAATTTCACATGGTAAGTTGAAAATAACGATAAACCACTGAACACATAAGATAGTGCTAATTATTAAAACAAACTCCAAGCAAAACATTTTTAAAAGGCCTTTTAAAACAGAATGTGATATAAACACGTGCAGGATAGACTGTGGAAAATGAACTATGCAATTTATGAGCAGGAGCAGGAGGGAGAAAAGGGGAAAAAGAAGAAAGGAGTGACATCCAAAAAGAAATGTACTCATTACCTGACTTATGAAGTGGTAACTCCTCTGTACAACCCCTTAATGATAGCAATTAAATTATATTTTTTTAAAAGCATGTGATAAAAAAGTACCAACTTAGCCAATGTCATTTAAATGGTAGGACATCAGGATGGACCAGAATTAGCTTCTATCCATATTTTTTACACTATGCACCCAGAACACCTCAAATGGGCAATAAAATACCAGAGAAGGAAATGGAAAAGCAAATGAGTTTCAACTGTGAGGAAGAGAATACATTTTGACTATTGATGTAATAGATATTAAAGACAGGAGAGGTGGATCTAAATCGGTTTTAAAAGCCTTTTGTGCTACTGAATGTAATAAAGCAAAGACAAAAATGAAAGCCACAAAAAAAGGAGAAATATATGTGGCCACAAAAGCTTTCTATCCAAAATAGCAAAAGAATGGATCCAAGTACCAACAACCAGTCTCCTGCTCTTTTAGGGTGTTATGCCCAGATTTTGGGGTCCTCAAAGACCACCAAGGAGCCTGTAATCACATGAGAGTCTTTATTGCAAGCTCGAGCCTGGGCTCCCAGGCTCACGATCCTCACCGAACCTATGCAGCAGATCTGAACCGAAAGGGGGAACATTCCATACGTCACATCATCACACAGCAAATCATGTCACACCGCGGGAAAATCATAAAACAGCATAGCAACTCAAAGCAAATCATTTTGTGTTGCAGGAAAGTTATAAAATAATTCTTAAGAATGATTGGCCTCAATAAACCAATTAGGAAATGGGCAAAAGGAGCTAAAGAGAGACTTCACAAGAGAAGATATAAAAATGGCAAAGAAACACATGAGGAAATGCTCAACATCCCTGCTAGTAAAGGAAATGCAAATAAAAACAACCCTGAGATACCACCTCACCCCAGTTAGAATGGCCTATACTCTGAACTCAGGCAACAACAAATGCTGGAGGGGGTGCGGGGAAAGAGGAACCCTTCTCCATTGTTGGTGGGAGTGCAAATTAGTACAACCACTTTGGAGAACAGTATGGAGGTTTCTCAAAAAGCTCAATATAGACCTACCCTATGACCCAGCCATACCACTCCTAGGCATCTATCCTAAACAGCAAAACCCAAGATATCAAAAAGACATTTGTACTTCCATGTTTATTGTGGCACAATTCACAATAGCCAAACTATGGAAACAACCCAGATGCCCCTCCACAGACGAATGGATCAAAAAATTATGGTACATATACACAATGGAATACTACATAGCGATTAGGAATGGTGAAATACTGTTATCTGCAGGGAAATGGTCAGAACTCGAACAAATAATGTTGAGCGAGACAAGCCTAGAACACAGAAAACAAAGGGGCATGAGCTCCCTGATATATGACTGTTAACAAAGGGAGATGGAGAGACAGTAGAGACCAAGTCTGTGAAACCAAAAACTGCTTGTCAAATAGTATTCCCCACAGGATTGGGGCAGCGACCCAACAGTATGTAACTAAAACCAAACAATTACTCAACATGTAAAGGTCAAAAATTGACCTCTCAGGGGAATACAATAGCTCAAAAGCTAGGTATGTACGTTCATATAAGACTACTGTCCACATATTGTCTAATATCGACATTACATTTAAAGCCCTAGGCGAACTTTCTTGGGCGTGGCCACGTGGCTACTGTGTATGTTCTCGATACATTGTATATTGTATATATGTCTACCTGACCTAGAGAAGAGATAGAAAAACAGAACGTAAGATATCACAAGAAATGTACACACTGCCCTACTATGTAACTGTACCCTTTATGCACAACACCTTGTCAAAAAATTTGTTTTCAATTAATAAACAAACAAACAAACAAAAGAATGATTGGCCTAACCAATGGTGGGAACGGGCCTGGTGAAGGTGATTGGCTAGCTTATGGGGTTCGAAATGATTGGTTTAGACAAATGATCTGGGTAGGTAGCAAGGGTGTCACCCAAGTCATCCTTAGCTTGAGGGGACCCATTAACCATGTTTCAGGAACACACTGGCCACACCTCAATACATTTCCTTTGTGCCACAATGGCGAAAGTATTCTAACTTTAACTGACCTCTGGTCAAATGAAGTCTCTCTGGCTACCTTCATTATTTTAGACTGCATTTTGTTCAGGCTGTTCACATTGACATGTTCTACAGTTATTCCAGGAAGCTTCAGGGCCCTGTCAGGCCCAAGCTACACAATATAGAGGTGCACCAGCTGTTCAGGTTCTTCAAGGGTTAATAGCCAAAGAAGAGACAAGTTTACACACATAGCTTTACATAGAAAAATGAACAGCCCTGGATACTATTTATACAGGTACTGGGGAAGGGAAAGGGAATCTCAAAATTGAGAGACAAAGGACAAAAAGACAAACCATTCCAAAAACAATACTTACAAAACCATTTGGTGTAAATCAACTACACAACTCTTGTGGGGGAGGGGAGAGGGAAAGGGGGAGGGGGGAAATGAGAGAGGAGGTAACAAGTTGAACAAGAAATGTTCTCACTGACTTACATATGAATCTGTAACCCCTCTGTACCACACTTTAACAATAAAGAAAAAAGTTTAATAAAAAAAAGAAAGAAAAATGAACAACCCTGCGGTGACTCTTGAACTTGGCAACTTTTATGTTATCATAAAAATCAATTTCAATGATAACACTTAACGTTAGATACTTCGGATTCCTAAGACACTAACTTTATATTATTTTTTGTTATCCTTACATAGTTGTACAAAAGGTTCCAATTCAAACCATCAATTTATGTATACAATGCATCTCAACCAGTGTCACCATTCTCCCCGCCCCCCCACCATCAACCTCAACCCCACCCTTACCCTCAAATGTCCTAGTTCCATTTTCACATAGGCACATTGAATATATGACTGTGTTCACCCAGTCTTTCTTTCTCCATTCATTGGTCCCCCACCACTTAATGCTCAGACATGTTTCAGCTTCCTGGTGGTAATTTTATTGAATCGTCTATTAATTATGCAAAAGGGCTATGCCATGGAAATCCACTCCTATGAATACCATACTTCAGTTAGTTTGATCGTATATATGCAGATGACCCTAAATGTGTGTTCACGTATGCTTGTGTGTTAGATCTAACTTTCCATGACAAAACACGTGTCCTTTGTCTCTGACTTCACTCAACATAACCTAAGCTACAAACTTAAGAAAACCTACAAAATAATTCCTACCCTGTGATTCCACAATCCTACTTCTAAGGGTGTGGCTAAAGAAAATAATGTAAAAGAGAAAAAGGGGCTGGGGATATGGCCTAGTGGCAAGAGTGCTTGCCTCCCATACATGAAGCCCTGGGTTCAATTCCCCAGCACCACATATATAGAAAATGGCCAGAAGTGGCACTATGGCTCAAGTGGCAGAGTGCTAGCCTTGAGCAAAAAGAAGCCAGGGACAGTGTTCAGGCCCTGAGTCCAAGGCCCAGGACTGGCAAAAGAGAGAGAGAGAGAGAGAGAGAGAGAGAGAGAGAGAGAGAGAGAGAGAAAGAGAGAAAGAACCATTGCAGTAGAGTGTTCATTGTAGTATTATTTCAATAGAAAAGAAAGAGAAACTAACCACTTGCACAGTGATTTTTGTGGGACCAATAGCCTCCATATCTGAATATACCTGGAGGCATATGGATTGAAGATTTGGGGTTCACACTTCAAATTTTGTAAAACAGACTCTGGGAAGGAGCCAGGAACACTCACTCCTATCAGCAGGCGTTGATTCATTACCACACTCAGGTTTCAGAGCCACTAGACTCGGCAAACCACAGACCATGAGAGAATTTAGAGGAGTGTAAGCCAAGTAACAGATCCTGAACAAGCACAGAAATAAGAGGGGGTCAAGGAGAACACAGAAGAGGCACCAAACACTGATGTCAGCAACTGCACCTTGTGAAACACCAGCAAGGCAGTGGCCACACACAACATGGTGGCCAATGTTACTGGATATTTACTGACACGGTCTCGGAGTAGGGTTCATTTTCTCCACTGATTAAGTAAAAGGCAAGGAGGTGTTTAAAGGAAACAATGTTCATTTTAAAGTGAAAAGAAAAAGCAGGGAAAGGAAAACAGTGAAATAGACACTTTGTGGGAAGGAACCCTAAAGTTAGGAGTCTAATGGAGTCCTTTTGGAGGGAGGTTATTATAGTATGGGCACTGATATAGTATTTGCACTGATTATTTGATAGCCTGTGTGTATTACCACTGGAGCTCTTTTTATTGGTTGAGTGGAAACCCAGGGCATTATGGGAAAAAGCAGTGCCACAATGGGCTACATGTTATCTGTCCCATGTTATGTCTGCCATTTTTTAATCCCTATCTGCCTAACCAAGGAGGCCTAACTCTCCTTCATATGTAACATGTTAAGGTCAAATATATTTTTGTTTGCTTAATTCCAAGAACTCAACCCATCCTAGATGTCACCTTCTTTCTCCCTTAGGCCCCCAAGTTTCCAAGTGACTAACATTCTTTTTACCTTAGGTTCTGCCCAAGGTTTCACACCTCTTGTCCTTGGCCATTTCAAGTGGATGCTTGCTGATTAGGATGGTATCCAGTCAAAGAATGGGGGGGGGGGGGGAGTTGCAGGGATGAGAACAGGTTTTGTCTTCTGGCTCATCCTGATTCCAAAGTCAAGGAATAAATTATTTTCTGTTCCTTCCCAGCAAGCCTATAAAGCTTGATTTTATAAGCTGAGAAAACTGTGGTTGAGCCCCATGAGTCTGATGCCAGAGCTAGGAGACAATACACAGGCAGAGGTTTGCCTTTTAGGGCCCTCTGCTCCCAGGGCTGAGTGCTCCCGGTCTAGCACCTCATGCCCAGCCCAGCTCTCAAACTGTCTCACAATATCTCACCAAGGGCCCTTCAGACTTTCTCAGCAAAGTTCCCTGAGCAAGATGCTCTGGCCCCAAGATGCTTTGTCTTTTCCCACATGGCACCCATGAGTCTTCCTCCTTTTCTCAGAACGCCTTTACTAGTGCCCTCTTTCTGACTGAGTTCTAGAAGGCAAGGCAATGACAGGTTGGGACAGGAACTCAGAAAGCAGGGAATTTGGGGACAGATACCAGTTTCTGTGTGTTTCTGATTCAGAAATGGAACACAATCCCTTTCTTTACAGCATTGGGAACAGGGACTCCAGAGTCAGAAAACCTCTCATCAAGTGCCAGCCAGCAGTGTGATCTTAGGCAGGTTACCTTTCCAAACTGTAGTTATATCACCTGTGAACTAAAAATAGTAATGATGGAGGGGATTTTAGAGAGAAAGTGCCCCATAGCCAGAGGAACAAAATAGATGGTAGCTAGTGACACTGCTGCCTTTGAATCTTAAGGAGACCAACCCTACACAGTCATCAGTCTGTCTGCAGTTGACAGACATCAGTCCCCAAAGCAGTGAGGAATCACAGCATCTGGGATAATGAGTCTTATGCTGCTCTTCCAGCTATACACACAGTTTTCACTTGCCTCTGTGAGGTAAGCAGGATATTATTTTGTGGCTGATTTTGTGCTCTAATCTGTGGGGGTAATTCTTTTTTTTTTTTTTTTTTTTTGGCCAGTCCTGGGCCTTGGACTCAGGGCCTGAGCACTGTCCCTGGCTTCTTCCCGCTCAAGGCTAGCACTCTGCCACTTGAGCCACAGCGCCGCTTCTGGCCGTTTTCTGTATATGTGGTGCTGGGGACTCGAACCTAGGGCCTCGTGTATCCGAGGCAGGCACTCTTGCCACTAGGCTATATCCCCAGCCCCATGTGGGGGTAATTCTTGAACTTATCCCATGGAATTGTGGTTGAAATGTCAAGAAATTCACTTTTAAACACTAAGTCTGAATGGCCTTTTCTCAGAATGTCTTTACTAGCACTGGCCTGATGTAGTAGCAGACATCTGTAATCCTATTTAGGAAGATCATAATAAGGAGAAGGCAGGAAGAGCCTAAGTTCAAGCCCAGCCTGGACTACATAGTGAAACCCTATCTCAAAAAAGGAAGAAGAAAGAAAAGGAGGGAGGGAGGAAAAGAAGAAGGAAGGAAGGAGAAATATCTCGTAAGTTGGCATACCTGATCTGGCCCTGTGCCACCTCTCTAATCATCTGATGCCTTTGGCCTTGCCCCTGACTCCTTGAATATCAACTCTGATGGCCTTGAGACCAGGTTATTTCTGTCCCAGGAAAGACTGATTGTGCCAACAAACAGATGGCACAAAAATTTCTTTTTTCAACCAGAACAAAGAAATTGACCCTTGTCAGAAAAAAAAAACAATAAAAACATCACTTGTCCATTAAATGTGTGGAAATAGACCCCTTGGAACCAAAATATTACCTCTTTGGCTCAAAACCCACTAGGTAAGCTTCCTCTTAGTTATTCCTTCTACTACTACCTCACTCATAGCCACACACTATTGCTCATTCTGAGCAGGTCCTTAATACCTGTTCTCTGTCTCATTCCACACAAACTTGAGTCTTCCCAGGACACACCTACCAGCATTCTCTAACAATCTGACACAACTCATCTGGGTTGCTCCTTCAGGGTGGAGCATCCTTCCAGCAGGGATCATCAGAACACACTATTCTCTGCAGCCTCTCGGCCACCATTTATTAGCTGAGTAGTTATGGGAAGCATCTGCATTTTCTTTACTGTGTGTTGATCATCAGCACATATCCAAAGACCTAAAAATAAATGGCAGGAGGTCTAACTTGTTTGAAGCTGGATACATGTGTATTTTCTCAAAGATCAAACTCTCTTAAGGATACGAAGCAAGTGAAATGTGCCTCAGGGCCATGGTCTGTGGAGTCTGAAAGGTCTGTGATTCGAGTACACAGGTCTGTGAGGTTTACACCAAAACCCAGCTATGAAATGTCTGTTCACTCACTTGTCCAACTACTGGACCATGCTAGGTCAGCCTGTCCTGGCGCTGCCCTGGTTCTGTTTCCCCTGCTTGCCTGACACACTGAGCAAATGGGCTCCCTTCCCAACGCCCTACTTCTTCCATCTGGCAATGGGCAGGAGGAGGTAAAGTAAGGGAGGAAGACAGAATATTGATCCAATCATTGTAGTGTCCTTGGTACCTCACGAAGAGCATTTGTGTTACTCAATCCATTTTTTCCCAATGTTCCAAGAACTTTGGTGGAAAGAAGTACTATGAGCATACTATGGAGTAGGATGAAAAATTTAGATGAATAAATTTACTTTCATTTTTCTTTTTTAATTTTTAGCCACAGAGTCTTTTTTTTTTTTTTTTTTTTGCCAGTCCTGGGCCTTGGACTCAGGGCCTGAGCACTGTCCCTGGCTTCTTTTTGCTCAAGGCTAGCACTCTGCCACTTGAGCCACAGAGCCACTTCTGACCATTTTCTATATATGTGGTGCTGGGGAATTGAACCCAGGGCTTCTTGTATGGGAGGCAAGCACTCTTGCCACTAGGCCATATTCCCAGCCCAGCCCAGCCATAGAGTCTTGTGATGCTTTACAGACTTGCCAAAAACTCATTGATTTCTGTGATTCTCCTGTCTCAGCCTCCTATATGCCTGGGACTACAGGCATATACTACCATGCCTTGCTCATGATGAACATGTTTACATAAAGGACTCCACTAAAAAGAATTTTCCCAATTGTGGCTGTTGCTCTAGGTCAGTGTGTTAGAGTGACTCAGGGTCCAAGTTCATGTTCTTCTGGCTGAGAGGAACTTCTGCTTTTCCAAGTCCTGCAAGGCAAAATTCATCTCCTGAA
Organism: Perognathus longimembris pacificus; assembly: GCF_023159225.1. NCBI lineage: Eukaryota > Metazoa > Chordata > Mammalia > Rodentia > Heteromyidae > Perognathus > Perognathus longimembris. Next base: position 35,653,717 of record NC_063174.1, read on the forward strand.
GGCTCAGCATAGGGCACAGATATCTGCCACAGGATGGGAATGGTTGGTAACCATTGGGAGCAATCTTCTAAGATGCTGCCTGTCTTCCTTTCTCATTTTTCTCCTCTACAGGTAGATAGGACATGAGTTTCTAAGCTCAGAACCTTTCTCAAGGAGCCCAGAGATGTTGGTCAGCTTCCCATCACTGTAAACACATATCTGAGATAATCGATTTATAAAAAGAACAAACAATTATTATAGTTCACAATTGGGAGATTAGCCCCATGACTTTGAGCCTGTGGTGAGGCAACATATCGTGGCTGGGATGCCTGGGCAAAACAGCCTGAGGATGGAAAGAGTGTGAGAATGTAGCTCAGCAGTAGGACACTTGGCTAGCTTAGGTGAGGCCCTGGCTGGATCCCCAGCACTAAAAGAAAAACAAAGGAAAAGGAAGAAAGTGCAGTTTCTTTCTTTCCACAATCCTCTTCAAGGGGAGGACCCAGTGACCTAAAGACCTCCCTCTAGGTGTCACTTTTACAGGTTCTACTTATATCTCAGTAGTGCCATTCTGGGGATCAAGCATTAAACACATGGGCCTTTGGGGGAGCATTCAGCACCCCAACTATAGTTACCAGGTGACCACGGATGGTACATTATCTCTTTTATGGGTCCCTCTTACAAAGAGCTAACTCCAAGGAAAGGGCTACATGTAATGTACTCAGGACAAACTTCTCCAAAAGGCTCATTAGACTCAGTGCCCGGGGCTCGGTGATGATTGATGTTGTGAAGATTAATGTTACGTGTTGACTGCCCAGTTACTTGGTTAAACATTACTCTGAATCAGTATTCTGAATAAAGCAAATTGCCCTTCTCAGTGTAGGTAGGTCTTATTTAATCTATTAGAAGCCTGTAAAGAACAAACTAGGCACAGCAAGAGAGAGTTAGGTTCTCTCTGTTCAATTCTCTTTGAGCTTGGACTTTTGTCTTCTCATGCTTTTGGACTTGGGCTTAGACTAGAATTTACACTATTGGTATTCCTGAGCCATCAGCTTGCCAAGTGCCCATCACAGGGCTTCCTGGCCCCCATTTACACCCAGGGTATATATTTCCAGATGATGGGTTCTTTTTTCCTGAAAAACCCAGATTCCCATCATCCTTCTACTTTTTGAGCTCCATGGAAATGTTGTCATTTTGATTTCCGGGAAAATAATACAAAGACAATGGCAAAAATAGTAATAAATATAGAAATAGGAATTAAAAATGGATTACTTTTGTTTTTATACAAAGGCAACCATAAAGTATAATGTTAAACATATTTTTATGGAAGAATGGGACCATAAAGATACAAGTGCCTGAAATTCATGCAACTTACAAAGTGACCTCCAGACCCCTCCATCATGAAAAATGAGGAATCCTTGAGCCTGGGAACCACCTTCTGGCTCAAGTACACTGACTAGGATGGTCTTTCCATAACTTTCCACTCACCTTGAAGAAGTTACTTTAGGAGCTACCTCCTAGAGGTGGTTTGGAGTTTTTTGTTGTTGTTGTTTTGTTTTTGTTTTTTACCGGTCCCTGAGCTTCTTTTTGCTCAAAGCCAGCACAGTGCCATTTCCAGCTTTTTCTGTGTATGTGATTCTGAGGAATCGAACCCAGGGCTTCATGCATTCTAGGTGAGCATTCTACCACTAAGCCACATTCCCAGCCTTGCTAAACTTTTATCTATTAACAGAATTATGTATATGTGTCAGTGGGGGATGGCCTAGCAGTGCAGAAGGCACCGTCATCAGGATCCAGGTGTGGGAAAAGTAATGGCTTCCTCTGGCAAGAGTCACTTTCAATGAGTGTCCATTGTTACTTTCACATCTAGTCTTCCTCAGTGGTTTTGCTCATTTCATTAGGTTGACTTCAGTCTCCTGTAGACCAGTACCAAATGTTTAGTGAGTGTACATGACATGTTCATGGCAAAGATAAACAAACTGGATGCTTGTGGCCTTCTCAGGAAGTCAGGGTACAGAGCATAGTACTAGCCAGACCCTTCCTCCATCTTCTTCAGGGAAAGCTTTAATAAAACTGATTTCTTCCCACTAACTTGTTTTCCTAAGTTTGGGACAGTCTGACCATTAGATTCTGGCAACAGGAAATGGGGTGGGGGGATATAATTCAAAGCAGAAGACATATCACAGGCAAACAGAAAAGACCAAGTGTTCTATGAGTGACAAGTTGTTCTGTCCAGTTACAAAGAGGGATTGGCGTAGTCCCACCCAGATTAGGACTAAATGGTGAAACAAGTACTAGGGAAAGGAGTATTCTCACTCTTCAGGGAGAAGGGTGGAGCCTTAATTGTCAGTGCAATTATAAAAGCTAAAAGCATGGACTGTTCACTTGGGTCTGCAGATATTCAGTGGGTAAATAAAAGCAATATTAAAATTTGATGTATCTACTTTCCTTTTGCATCTGTCTCTTTTGGGTTAGAGTCCTACTCAACTCTATACAAAGACATATTGATTATTTTAAGGAGTGTTCATCTTCAAGTGGTAACCCTTCCCCTTCAAGACAAACATCATAATCAACAGATTATTTATCAGCCACCAGCTTTTAGAATAGCCTATTCCATAATTCTCTAATCTTTGCCCTAAACCTGAGGGAGGTCCTAACTAATCCATCCTCCATCATCCATCTTCTTTCTTCCCCTTCCTCCCCTTCTCTTCTTCTTTCCCTTCCCTTTCCCTTCCTCTTCCTTTCTCTCTCCCTCTTCCTTTTCCTCTGCCTCTCTTTTCTCAGGATCTTACTTTGTAGCCTGGGCTAACCTCAAACTTGCAACCCTCCTACCTCAGTTCCAATGCTTTTCTGATTTATTCTTTGATGGACCATTCTCTGCTATAGTCATCTTGGATTCTAGAAACAACACTGTGATCAATAAACATCTTGTGACAAGAATCAAAATAGTCCCAAGAAGGAGAACTCTCTTCTTTCTTTCTTTTTTTTTTTTTTTTGGCCAGTCCTGAGCTTGGACTCAGGGCCTGAGCACTGTCCCTGGCTTCTTTTTGCTCAAGGCTAGCACTCTGCCACTTGAGCCACAGTGCCACTTCTGGCCGTTTTCCAAATCGAACCCAGGGCTTCATGTATAAGAGGCAAACACTCTTGCCACTAGGCCATATTCCCAGTGAACTCTCTTATTTCTAACAAAGCTTCTATGACCAAACCTGAACAAATTTCCTATTTGACCATCATGTTTTCCATTTGGCATTGGGAAGTGAGTGTCTGAGCCTGTGAAGAAAATTGTTTACTATCTGCTTAACTGCTCATCTGGACAAGGAAGACTAGGGAGGGATAGCTTCGTCTTTTCAGGCTGTGAGACAAAAATGCCTTAGACTAGATATTTATAAATACAATCCATTTTTTTAAGTTCTGGGGGTTATGAAGTTTGAGATCTGCTGAGGACGCACGTTTTAGTTCAAAGGCAGCACCTTCTTGTGGTGCCATCTCTATCCTGTCACTAAGAGAGAGGTTTTTTTAAGGTCTCTAAGGCCATCACAAGGGTCCCACTCTTATGACCCAATCAGTTCCTAATCATGGCCTAATAACATAATTTAGGAGTTAGAATTCCAACATAGGAACTTCTTGGTTGGGGGGAAGATGCAAACTTAGCAGAGAAATTCGACTTTATAGCAATTTAAGTGAAAAGCAAAAGGTAACAAAGAAAAGGAAGCATAATTGTTTCATCTTTACTAGTAGCATTATAATAGTAAAACCAAGCTTGTATGAGATAGATCGCTCCTCTCTTTTGGATAGGACACGACCAGACATAATACAAAATCAGCTCAGGGTACTGGCAGGACACCTTGGAGAAGATAAGTGAGCTTCAGGAATAGTCTATCCAGGGCCTTTCTTCCCATCATTCACCTCTTTTCTTGCCTGTAGCAACTCTTCTCACTACAGATGGGCTTGCTATGAGTGAAAACAAACAAAACAAAACTTCAAAACATGATTTCAGCAAGTTTCCCACAACTACTTTGCTAGTTTTCACTAATTTGTTTTGCTTTTGTTTGTTTTTAGATAAGAGTTTATTAGAGAGTCTCACAGACTTTTCTGCTCTGACTGGCTTTGAACCACAATCCTCAGATCTCAGCTTCCTGAGTAGCTAGGGTTATAGGTGTGAGTCACCAGTGCCTGGCTTTAGTTTTATTTTTTTATCTTCATCCTCAGCACATAGAAATAGGGCATCTCCCAGGATAGTTAAGAGAGGAGATGCATGGTAGGAGTGACTTCAGTATTACTTTCAGGCATAGGCCATCCAAAACGGTTGGACTTTTTTGATCCTCCTTGCTCCATTTCTTCCACTCTCTTCATTGCAGCTGGAAGCCAAAGACTGTAGGCAATGGAGACTCAGAATAACAGGATTTTAGTTCCCTGGATCACCTCTTGGAGGAGATATGCCCAACACTATCAAACTTTGCATGAGGAGATCTGTTTGTTTGTTTTTTTTTCCTGGATTAGGCCATTAGGCCTCCTACCATTTCAAGATTTTTTTTTTATTGTTTCATTTTCAAGCACAGGCTATTCTTTTTTATTTTTTTGGCCAGTCCTGAGCCTTGGACTCAGGGCCTGAGCACTGTCCCTGGCCTCTTCTTGCTCAAGGCTAGCACTTTGCCACCTGAGCCACAGAGCCCCTTCTGGCCGTTTTCCATATATGTGGTGCTGGGGAATCGAACTGAGAGCTTCATGTGTAGGAGGCAAGTGCTCTTGCCACTAGGCCATATTCCCAGCCCAGCTATTCTGTCTTGATTGACAGAGCTGCCGATAGATGCTGAGTTTTATTTTATGTGTTTAGCATTTTAGTCACCAGAAAGGCCCTTGAATTTAAACAAAAAAAAAAAACCAAAAAACCTACCAGGAAATGAACTGGATGGACCAGCTTCCATTGAGTTCTTAGCTAATCAATTGGCCTTGGGGTCAGAGTTTTAGGTGAAGCTGGAAGCCCCTAGTAGGACCCCTGGGAGGGTCCAGAGGGTACAGTTCCCAAAAGGATCCTGGAGCGTTTGGAAGGAGGGGCAGAGGGATGACCAAGAGAACGCAGACAAGAACGCTGGCTCAGGAGCCCAGGCCCTGGCATCTTGTGTTCTAGAAAACTTCTGGGAAAGGAATTCTGAGTCAGGATCTCTGAACACACTGGGAACAGAAGTAGGTGACGAGGAAGAAACCTTAAAGAACCTGGACTGAAGAGGTAGAATACAGGGAAATGGGGACAGTTAATCTAGAAAATTGAAACCTTGGCAGGGCGTCTTGGATTCTTTTCAAAGACTCCAAGGAGAGGAGTACTACGTGTGGCTTTCCAAAAGGCCAGACAAGGCCTACAAGGTGTCATGGCTGGGCCTGCCTGTGGCAGACCAGATTCAGGATGAACTTCTGAGCATTCTGGTCAACCAGGAAGTGCAGACTGCTAGGAAGGGATGGGCAGGCATCACGTGACCTCACCAACCCTCTGTGGCTGAGGAGGCTAAGGATGGGATCGCTGCATCCGGGCCCGCTTACTGTTTCTACACATTCTTTCCAATACTGAGTCTCAAAGTTACCTAAATTACTTACCTAGTTTGGACAAGGGGATCCTGGAAGGGCGAACTGCAGCTGAGGCCAAAGGAAACTCCTCTGTGAGGGAGGGTATGACGTGTGTTGGATATGAACCACATTGTTCAGAAGCTGACACTCAGAAGCCCTGGAGATCTAGAAGAGGACCATGGTAGAAACCCAGGAGACCCTGGAAACAATGTTCTTTCCCTGTGCTCCTGTGGTGGTGTTAGCTGTGGGTTCATATAGATCATAGCAGGTGAGAAAGTGAGCTGTCCTGAGCACTCTGTGGGCAGATGGGGAGACATCATAGGCTCAGAAACAAGTTGAAGGCTAAAGTCCTGGATATATGTAGCATCAAAGTCTTCTTTCATTTTACAGATGAGACTCAAGTGGCAATGTGCCTGAAGAGTCTGGCAAGGGTCAGAATCCTGATCTTCCCTTTTTGTAGGAGGTAGGGTGGTGTGGAAGAATGGAAAGAACCCAAACTAGAACCAGGCCTCCTAGGTTTGAATCCTGAGTCTGCTTCTGAGCAGTCCTGTGACCTTGACCAAGTTCCTTTATCTCTCTGTGACCCCATTTCTTGATTATAAATTATGACTAGAGGTATCATTCACCTCAAAGGGCTATTCTTTTTCTTTTTTTATTAATTAAATTTTGTTGACAAGGTGTTGTGCAAAAGGAGTACAGTTACATAATAGGGCAGTGAGTACATTTCTTGTGATATCTTACACACTCGTTTTTCTTTCCCTTCCCTAGATCAGGTAGGCATATATACAATACCCAGTGTACCAAAATCATATGCAGTAGCCACGTGGCGTACACCAAAGGAAATTCACCTAGAACTTTAAATATAATGTCAACAATAGAGTTTGCTTATCCTTGACTTATATGATCATACATACATAGCTGTTGAGCTATTGTGATCCACTGAGAGGTCTATTTTAGACCTTTTTATGTTTAGTAGTTGTTTGGTTTTAGATACATAATGTAAGGTCGCTGACCCAAACCTGTGGAAATACCATTTGACAAGAAGTTTTTTGTTTCGCAGACCTGGGCTCTACTGTCCGTCTCCCCCCATCCGCCCCCCCCCCCAACCACCAAAGGGCTATTTTAAGGATTGGATTGGTAATTAGTCCAAGATCATACAGACAAGAAGAAGCAGGCCTAAGATTTGAACCTAGAACTGCCTGATCCTGAAACCCATTCTCCTGCCTCCCACCCTCCCCAAACTTTTTCCCAAACACCAAGAAATGGAGATTTCTGGTATCATCTTAGATAGGGCTTCCAAGTGCTAAGAGCCTGGGAAACTTCTATCCTCACCCTCACGTACCATCACCCTCTTCTATACAGTTCCAGGGCTTCTGAAAAATAGAGGCACAGTACAGTCATGGTGACATGTCATCACAAGTAGCTAAAGCTGAACTCTGCGCCAGATGTCCTTGAGTCAGATGCTAGAGGTGAAAATAACTCAACATTGAGCTCAAGAGCGGCTCCAATTACAGGCTGGAGATCAGCTTGGCCCTGGGATTCTGTGTCAAGGGGGCTGGGTTAACAGGTCAAATTGTCCCTTTCTTGTGGGGTGTAGTGGCATGCCTATAGTCCTAGCACTCAGAAGCCTGAGGTTCAAGGATCACTTGCGCCTAGCTTGGGCAACTTAGAGACACTCTGTCTCAAAAATTAAATACATAAAAATAACATTAAAAACAGTCGCTTTAGTTTCAGGTGCTTTTTTAGCCCCTGTGTAAAGGAAGCCTGGAGGGAGACAGCAAGAGTGCAGGGGTGGAGCCAAGCCAGGGAAAGCAGCTTATGTCTGTCAGGGAGACAGAGGGTCTGCCTGAGGCTCCATAGCCCGCCCACCTGGGATGTCTCCCATCTGCCCATTCCAGGGCTTGGATGCTGACTAGCTGAGTCCTTGATCAACCTTTCCTTAGGCTAGGCTGTCGCCTTCCGGCCCATCAGGGATATATAAATAGATTTTTGCTGCACCTAGTCCCTCCCCCCCCAAAAAAAAAATAGCTGATGGTCTGACTTGTTCCTTAATCTGGGGCCAGGTCAGGATGGTGTCTCTGTCTCCATCATGGTGTACTAGGGGTTCAGAGCTGGGTGCTAGCTTCTGTGCCTGGCTGAGGTTCCCCAGCTGCGCAGAGTAGGGAGGGCTGGGTTTGCCGCTTAGTCATGAGCAGCTATAGGAGACAACAGGGGTGGCCATGCTCCTGTCTTACCACTGCTAAGCTTTGGCAAGGCAACCCTGGAAGCTGAGCCTCAACTTATTCATCTGCAAAATGGGGAAGAATCATACCACCTTCTTAGGAGGACCTAAAATGGTATCAAGTCCACTGGGCATCGGTGGCTCACACCTATAATCCTAGATCCTCAGGAAGCTGAGAGCTGAGGATCACAGTTCAAAGCTAGCCCACGCAACAAAGCCCATGAGATTTCCATCTCAATTAACTACCCAAAATTTAGAAATAGAGTTGTGGCTCCAGTGGTCCAGTGACAACCTTGAGTGCAAAAGCTAAAGGCCAGTGCCCAGGCCCTAAGTTGAGGCCCCAGAACTGGCATAATAAAATGAGATGAGATGAGATAAGGTAAGACAAATAAAATGTTATTAAGTCTTTAGTATCCGCCTTGCCTTGAGAGATGCATAGAGTAGAGGGTCAGAGCCTTGCTTCCAGAACCAAATGGCTGGGGTTCAAATCCCTATTCTGACACTTAGAGTTGCATGCCCTGCACAAGGTGTGCTAGTGATTGTGTGTGTAGGAATGTGGAAATGTGTGTGACTGTGAGTGTGTATATGTACTTAACCTCTCTGCTTCTCAATTTTCTCATCTGTAAAATGGTGCTATTCAACTGCTCTGCAGATTTCAAGGAGACTTGAAAAGCACTTGGAACGCTGGGTGCATAACTCATGCGCTTCTGCTAAACGCACAGTGGGCATTGCTGTTCACCCTTAGTGGCCTGTGCAGCTTTCATTATTGAAATTCTATTCGAGAGTCTGGAAACTGAGAATGGCACCTGAAATGCTGTTTCCTTCTTATGGTACTATCTTCCCCATATCCTGTGCCTTTATTTTTTTCCCCAGTTTTCGGTTTCCTTCTCCTGCCATAGTTAGTGGAAACTGTTGTCCCATCATTAAAGCCTAAGATTCAGCTGAGGCTGGCAGAATGTGGGGAACCCCAAACACCTCTCCCATGTCCTGTCAGTGTGGTCCAAGTGATTTCATTCGGCACTGGTGGTATAAGACGAATCACCAAGGTCCCTGACTTCAAGGAGCATACAAATCAAGAGGCAGGGAAACCAAAAAAGCAAGAAAACAGATCATCCAACAGACTTTAAAAAGTTATAAGAAGGGGCTGGTGGTCTACCTTAGTGTTAAAGTGCTTACCTAAGTCCCTGAGTTTGAGCCCCAGCACTTGGAAAAAAAAAAAAGATAGTCATATAATAAAGGGAAGCTTTGCCTTGGGATGACAAACAAGAGACCCCAACCCAGGCTGCAGACTTGGAACTGTCAGCAGGGGGAAGTGATGCTTCCAGACCAGGCCTGCTCAACTGAGCATATTTAATGCTACTAGTTCAGGTGCTGCTACTCAGGCCTGGCCAATGTCTGGCTGTAGCTGCCACCCATCTTGTTCCTGCTTCTTCTCATCTTCCTCCCGTCATGGCGGCCTCTCCTTTCTCATGGCTCAGCCATTCCTCCCGGCACAGCCATTCCTGTGCATCCCTTCTGTCTGCAGTAGTAGTCTTTTGCCCTCTACTCTGACTCGTAGTGACTCTCTTCAGTTATTTAGCTATGTATTATTTGTTTACTTATTTCTGGTATTGGGGCTTGAAATCAGAGCCTTGTGCTCTTGTTTGGCTTTTTCTTTCAAGGCTGATGTTCTACCACTTGAGCCACATCTCCATGTCTGGCTTTCTTCTGGTTGATTGAAGATAAGAGTGTCATATAGAGCTGTCTGTCCAGGCTTGCTTCAAACCCTGATCCTCAGATCTCAGCCTCCTGAGTAGCTAGGACTACAGGTGTGAGCCACTGGCTCCTGGCTTCTCTTCTTTGAGATCGTGGTGAGATAGAAGCTTTCTCCAAAGGGCTGGGCTCCATGTCTGGATTGAATCCCCCAGCACTGATGTGTCCTGACTTAGTCATTCTGTTTATTTGTTTTGTTTTTGTTGCCAGTCCTGGGGCATGGACTCAGGGCCTGAGCACTGTCCCTAGCTTCTTTTTGCTCAAGGCTAGCACTCTACCTCTTGAGCCACAGTGCCACTTCCGGCTTTTTTCTGTATATGTGTTGCTGAGGAATTGAACCCAGGGCTTCATGTATACGAGACGAGCACTTTACTTCTAGGCCACATTCCCAGTCCCGACTTAGTCATTCTGATATAAACGTTCTATGATTATCTAACTGTCCTATCTCCTACAGACCAAAGACAGGTTTGAAATGATAACCGTGTCAATAAATAATAAATGGATAAAGCAAGACAGTGTGTTTATTAATTCTGAAACACTCTGGAGATTATTGCTTCTTTTAAAAGTCACATACAATAATCATTTATAAGAATATAAAATATTATGTATCATCTATCATCACATTGCAAACGAGTTTGTTTCACTTATCCATCCATCCCAGAATGGAGGTAGGAGATAATGAGGACACATCCCTGACCTCTGGAGATTTTATCTGGGTACAAAAGACAGAAAGAAAAAAAGACAGCCAAATGCACCTGAAAGCACTGCCTTTGGAAAGCCATTGTTGCCAGTGACCCCCAGTGGCAGGAGGGACCTTTGGAGCAGGTCCTGCCCTCTAGGAGTTCAACACAGACTCAAGAAAATAGGAAAACGCTTCGAAAAGTCCAGCCAGGAGGCCAGGCTCTGGCCCCTTGGAAATGATGCTCTGGCACCAGGAGAAGAGTCTTTTGTTGGAAACAAATGCTCAGGAGCAGCAGACTGGCTGGGCTGAGCCAGCCGGAGCCTGGCTGGCAGCGGTGAGGAGCTGACTGTGCGGTCCCAGTGTCCTTCCCCGCTCTCTAGAATGCTCCTGTGTGCTGATGGCTCCTGAGACCTGACAGTATAGAAATGGAGGAGGAGCAGGTCCATCGGTGACGGCAGTGGTTCCTGCAGCCTGCGAAACCTGAGGAGACAGACAAGCTGAGAACAACTCCTGCCTCTCTCTGCTCCCCTGTCCTGGGGTGAACTTTTGGCTTAAGATTTTTGCTGCCTGAATGAGAGACTTGTTAGCAGTCCACACAAGGTGACAGGGTCAGGATAGGGACTGCTCTGGAGAGGAGGGCCTACAGGATGGAAAAAGGAGTCTTCCCCTCTGGACTGTTGAAATGAGGTAGAATACACTGTTCTGGATGGGTATATCATAACACCTGTCAGCTTGCTGGTTCATTTAACCCATGTTTATTGAGCTACTGTTATGTGCTAGATCAGCACCATGCTGATAGTCAGGATACAGTAGTAAATGAACTGTGGCCCTCAGTCTCACAGAGATCATCTGGGCAACATTTTATTCTTTCTAAGACATCTGTCAGAATCTCAATCAAGGGGCTGGGGATATGGCCTAGTGGCAAGAGTGCCTGCCTCATATACATGAGGCCCTGGGTTCGATTCCCCAGCACCACATATACAGAAAATGGCCAGAAGTGGCGCTGTGGCTCAAGTGGCAGAGTGTTAGCCTTGAGCAAAAAGAAGCCAGGGACAGTGCTCAGGCCCAGAGTCCAAGCCCCAGGACTGGCCAAAAAAAAATAATCTCAATCAATTCTTGTTATAATCCTATAGTCTGAAAAGAGCAGTACTGCTAGCTATGGTTTGCCATTCAAAGGAAATAGTTTCATGTGCTACAATGCTTGGTTCCTACTGTGACAGTTTTGAGGTGGAGGATCCTTTAAAAGGTGGGGCTTAGCCTGGCACTGGTGGCTCTTGCCTATGATCCTAGCTACTTAGGAGCCTGAGGTCTGAGGATTGAGGTTCAAAGCCAGCCCAGGCAGGAAAGCCCATGATACTCTTTTCTCTGATTAACCACCAGAAAACTGGAAGCAGAGCTGTGAATCAAAGTGTTAGAGAGCTAGCCTTGAGCAAAAGAGTTCAGGAACAGCGCCCAGGCCCTGAGCTCAAACCCCACAACTGTAAAAAATAAAAGGGGGGGGGGTCAGATAGCAAATAGCGTAATAGTAAATAACATAGGCTTTGAGATGCATAAAATGATTTAGCTTTTCCAATGTAGTATGTTTTGGTTTTTTTTACTGCACCAAGGGAAATAGGAATGTGTGTATACATATGCACATATGAAATTTATTTTTAAAAATTGATTCTCTTGTTTAGAAAGTAGCTTGGTATGTGAATAGTCATCCAAGTTGGTGTATCTGTGAGACCTCAGAAAAGCTTCCTTAGCCACTTCCCTGTGTTGAATTCTGTTTGCTTTGGTCTTGAAGTTTTTGAGACAGGGGCTTGTGGCCTCCAGTTGGCAGTCTTCCAGCCTCAGCCTCCTGAGTCCTGGGATTACAAGTGTGTCTGCATTGATTTTAGTGATTCACCCAACCATGAGAGTCTTATAGTAATGCTTGATGGATTAGAGAAGGCTTCACAGGACCCCTGAGCTTATTCTCCTTATTCACTATTTCATTTTTAGCACCTTGCTGTTGAATGGAAATAAACCCCTTGACTTGCGAAGAGATAGATCAGAGGCCTATTTAAAGTCCTTGCTTTCACCACGCGCGTCACACCTCGATGCCTACCATGACAAGCTCTGCTTCGAAGTGCTTACTGCTGGACTCAAGCACAGCTTGATTTGAAGCTGAAAGGCCTCCCTGGTTACACATAAGCTCCTTCAGGGCCAGAGACGCTTCTGTGTCTCCAAGCACCAAAGAGCATGCTGTTCTCCATTTAGAAGCTCAATAAACTTTAATTGATCAGTTGATTGGGAACAACAACTATATAGGGAAAGTGCCTGGAAAAACAATCTCCCAAAGTCTGACAGCCAGCAGGAGTGGAGTTGGAGGGGGAAGGGGGACTTCAATCAATATGCTTGTTCATCCCAAGGCAAAGTTTAAAGTGAATGACTGAAGCATTATTTCAGAACAGTGCAAAATTGCAAATATGCAAACACTCAGCAGTGGGGGAAGAGCTAAGCTAAGTGGATTGTATTAAGGCGCTATGGTTACTTAAAAAGCAATCCTGTTGCCTATTTCAATACAGAGAAATGCATATCAGATACTAAAATGGGAAAAGAAAAATCTGAAAAGAATGTTAAAAAAAATACACATATACTTAGAAAGAAAACTTGGCCATGTAGTAGCTTCTCTTTTACTTTGTGAAATTCCTGAAGCAAAGGGAATGGTTCTTACAGGATCATGCCTGTCACAATATCCTGGGAGAAGTTCTGGGGCCAGGTCATCACATGACCCTGGAATCCTGGTGCTGATTAGGATCATGTGACCTTAAACATCATGCTCTCCTGATCATTCATTTAGTACCTGTGAAGTGGGAATTATAATACTTATTCTGCCTGTCTTATCAGATAAAAATGTAAGACCATATATTCCATGTAATCTAACATTCATAGGAATAGAATTAATAATGTCTTTGACTAAAGGGTGCTGATTCACAATGGCTCAGGAGTTACAAAATAGGCAGCATACAATAATATATAACAATAGACATTTTATTTGACTTACATAATAATCCTACATAGGTCTCATTTAACAGTTGAGGAATTTGTCTGTAAAGGCTGAGTAATATGTCTTCTAACTAATACTAAGTATTCTGGCCCAGTTGGGGAACATTCCAAAGTTCATGATTTTGGCACTGTGATCACACCAGCTAGCACCCAGAAATGCCTGCTGGAATGACCTTAGCTTGCATTTTACTTGTGAGAATCGAGATTTTTTTTTTTGAGACAGAGGCATCTATTGTCCATGTTGGCCTTGAACTCATGATCCTCCGGCCTCAACCTCCCAAGTAGCTAGAATTGTACATATGCACCGCAGTAACGCAGGAAAATATGTTTCCTAATATCTGATGTGGCTTGCATGCTGGGTATTGACAATCATTGCTTCAACCAGTCTCTGTTTCTCTGGAAAGTCAAACTATTGTTAGCTCCACAGATAACACTCAGACAGGTCACTGAACATGCCCCAATGAATCAGGGACCTGGGATTCAAACTCAGGTGTAATGACTCTATGGTATAGGAGATGGAATCTTCTCTTGGGCAATCAGCAAGTTCCCCAGGGTATATGAGTGTACGTGACCAACGACTGAGGAAGAGTCTGGGGGCAAACACTTAGTAATGTGGAACAATCCTGTTCCTTCCATTTTCCGGTCTTCTTCTCTTTCCTGTCTCTTACTTTCATCTTCCCTCCTGGAAAACAAAATCAGCTGTCACCTCTAGTAGATGAAACACAAGCCAGGATGGGGTTAAGTGCAATCAGCAGAGTCATAGGAAGGAGAAATATGTAAATAACTAGAAGGGATGCACAGATATGTCCATCAGAAGGCAAGGTCAAGTTGCTTCTTCAGAGTTCATGGGAAGGCAGAGCAATGAGGTATCTATTCCTGTCAGAGGTACCATCTGTCCTGCTGGTCAGCAGGCCCGAGACCCTGGGGGAGCAGATGGAAAGTCAGCAAAACAGAGTCTAAAGTCAATTTATTTTCACTTCTAAAGGGATTCAGAGAAAAGAGTTGGCCTTTTGATATTGAAGCAGTCCAGACAAGCCTCTGTCTCCTGCCATGCCTGTTGGCTTGGGTCCAGCAGCTCAGACTGTCACAGAAGCTGCCAGTGAGAAAAGTAAGAGGTGCTGAGCACTGGCTAACCTTGACAGCCTCTGCCTCTAAAGACCTCCTGGAGACACCACTGAAGGAAAGAACAGCCATAACATCAGATTAATCCTAACTGGATGTGGTCTGCCTCCTGGGGTATATGTAAAACTTGAAGCTGGGCATGGTAATGCATACCTATAATCCCAGCACTTGCGACACCAAAGCATGAGGACTGGGAGTCCAAGGTCAACTCACTACATAATGAGACCCTGTCTAGAAAAACAAATTTTTAAAGGAAGGTCTGGGTGCCTTACCATTTACAAAAAGGAGACCTAGTTTAGGACATTCCTGTGTAATCATTTCCTCCAACTTTCAGTGGTTAACTCAAAACTCAGGGAGGAATGAAGCTGGCACCAAGCACAGACTGGAACAGGCCAGCTCTCCTGGAAGATGGTGGAAATTAGAAGGGAGATAATAGCTCCAAGCAGTAGCTCTGAGGGCAAGAAGGGCAGGAAGGGAAAGTGTGAGGACTGAAGATCTAATCACAGGAGAGTTCAGATACTTAATAAGCATGAGAGGGCTGGGTGCAATGGTTCACATCTGTCATCTTGGCTACTTAGAAGGCTAGCCAAAGCACAAACTTTGGTTGGGTATAGTAGTATGCACCTGCAGTCCCAGCTACACAGGGGGCTATAGGTAGGATCTCAGTCTGAGGCCAATCTGGATAAAAATGTAGGGTCCTACCTGAAAAATAACTAAAGAAAAAAAGAAGACTGAAGCTGTGGCTCAAGTTGTAAGAGTACCTGCCTAGCAAATGCATGACCCTGAGTTCAAAACTAGAATAATAATTTTAAAATGAATAAATAAAAAAGAAGTGAGGGTCAGGGGTTGGTGGCTCATGCCTGTACTCTTAGCTACTCAGGAGGCTGAGATCTGAGGATTGGGGTTCAAAGCCAGCCCAGGCAAGAAAGTCTGTAAAACTCTTTATCTCCAACAACCTACTCAGAAAAAGCCAGAAGTGGTGCTGTGGCTCAAATGGTAGAGTGCTAGCGGTGAGGAAAAGAAGCTCAGGGGCAGCGCCCAGGCCCTGAGTTCAAGTCCCAGGACCAGCAAAAAAAAAAAAAAAAAAAAAGAAGTGAGGAATCTGGATTGTCAATAGATAGAACATTTTCACTTCTGTACAGAGTAAAGAGAAGAGTTAGAGGCAAGTAAAGAACTAACTAATGGAAACCAAGTATAGACAAGCCATGAGGGCACCTATGAGAGTCAAGAAAAATCTGGAGAACAAGCTAAGAAAACAGGTGGAACTTGAACACCTCAAGGGATACAAGTAGCAGGAATTATTGGCCAGGCTGTTTAGGCTTTGTATGGACGTTCAAAGGAAATAGAAAGAGGCTGATTATTTGAGTCAGGAGTCCATCCTTGGCCTGGAGAGAGAACCCACCAAGAAGACTATGGCCAATGGCTGGCAGATCGCTCTGCAGAGCAGGCACTAAGTAGTATTGCAATTAGTAAGGTTATTTCAAGCCTCCATTCACTGGTTTACCTTTCTAGCCTTGTTTATTTATTAGAAAGCCCAATGCCCTAGGAAAGCCTAGGCAAGCTGGGACATGTGGTCACCATTAGAAGCAACAGGGTGGTAGGCTAGAATTGGTCAGTAAAAATCACCAAAAGTATTACTCACAAGTAATACTCACAAGTGTCTAATATTCCATTTTAAGATGTTTGATCTGCTGAGCTGGAATTAATTACCTTTCTGGTTTCTTTAAACAGTTACTTTGGTGTTCAACCTAAAGAGGAGGCCAGAATGTGAAGTAAATTGAACTGACTGAATTTGAACTAAATCTACTGGATGAAGTCAGAAGGGCTTGGTGTCTTGTCAAATGCCATACAGACAAGTCAGAGGGTAGAGCAAGGGGTTGGAACTAAAGTCTAAGTCATTCAATACCTGTGCTATCCACCATCCTTGTCCTGCTCTGTCCTAATACTGACAAGACCCTTGATACTACAAAAGTCTGTGGAACTTGATTTCCCAGAGAGTACTTCAGGAGTACTTCTATACCAGGGAGAAGGGAAAGTTTTCAGAAGCCAGAAAGAGCTATCTTTCAATCCTGCTGACATCAATCCATGACCACTCTGAGAACATGAGACAGAGATGTTCAGAGTACAAAGCTTCTACTGGCAAACTTCCTTTACTTCCCCCACTCCTCAATAGAGATTTCCTGGGATGGGCTGAATGAGGCCCCATAATTCTCCCTTAGATGTTGGCTGTGGTTTAGTAAGTGTCCACACTTTCAAGGACCATGTGTTAAAAGTCTTTGTCCTTAGCTTGTGGCACTTTTGGAAGTGATAGAACTTTTAAGGGGCAGGGTCTAGTTAGAAGTCTGATAGTCATTTTGGAGTGTGGCTTTTGAAAAGGATATTGAGACTCTAGCCCCCCCTTTTCCTCTCTTTTGGACCTGGCCATGAAGCAGTAGTAATCCTTTGCCTTTTGCTTCCTCTGTGGTATACTGGGCACCACAGGCCTTAAACAAGAGCCAATTGATCATGGGTTGAAACCTCCAAAACTGGGCCACTGTGAATCATTTCTCTTCATCTTATGGAGCCTTGTAAGTTGGAAGACTTCCTTCCTACTTAGGAAATGTGACTGTAATGAGGCCAAGAGCCAGGTCAGATCATCCATAGAGCTTTTTCCTCTGTCACGTTTGGCTCTGAGAGGCCACCTTTGCCATAACCAAGAAAATACGTCACCAGAATGAGCCAATGGACAGATCAATGGAGCTGGTCTTTAGCTAAGGCCCAAAAACTCTGGGAGGATGGCTGGCGGGACTCTTGAATTGGAAAGAGGGAGTAGGCAGTGAGTTGTTCCATGATATGGCACAGATATGGCAAGGATGGTTATTGTCTGACTCTGGTGCTCTGGAACATTCAACGTGGCCTTTAGAGTAGGTTCACTAGAGGAATTCACTTGTTAAAAGGTCCCTTTAGCACCCTTATGTGCTGGTCCGGTTCTACATTGTACTCAGGTAGGCATTTTCTTTCAGTAAGAATCCAGTCCCCCTCTGAAACATCCAAGGACTCAGGGCTGCACTGAGTCTGACCTGGGAATTGTTCCCGGGCTCCACACTTGAGCCAGGCCCCCCTGAAGAGAAGCAATCAGCCTCCCATTGACCTCTTCCTCTTTGGTTAGCTATTAGTGACACAGTCACTAGACTGGCCCCTAACTTGCTGGAGGAGTCTGATACGGAAGTTGGGAAGCTAAATAGGTCACTTCTCAGACCAGTTTGAGTGTCTGGAAGGTGCCTGGCAGAAAGTTTGTATCTTGCTAGAAAGAGCTTTCATCAGGTAGTACCAAACCTTCGGAGAGCACCTTTACCCAGAGGCTCAGGCTTCAGCCCCAGCACAGGAAATACGATCCAGGAGAAAAGGCCCAGGACAAAAATAAGGCTGTGTGTGGGAGGGCTGGGGGAGGCTGTCAAGGCTAAATCCAGAACTACCAAGGTGAAAACTTTACAACCTTCCTCCACTTGGAAGAATCTTTGTGGCAGTTGTTTCAAGACTTGGCAGGATAACATTCCACATGACCTTCCTTGTAGTCCCCTGCTTCCTCTACCCTCCCACTCCCAAATGTTTTAATTTGTGAACAGTATTCATATGAGTGGACTGTAAGCCATCAGAGCTCATGTGGTGGTATGCATCTATAATCCCAACTAGAGAAGCAGAGGGCAAGAGGGTCACAGTTCAAGGCTTGAAAGGTTCTCCTTGAAAAGTTTTGTGCTTGTGTTGAAACACATGATTTGTGAAACTCTGTACTCAGGTGCATGTCTGTAGTAGTCTAGCTACTCGAACAGGAGGGTTGAGACAAAGTGTATCATTTGAGCCTAGGGATTTGAGGCCACCCTGCCCAATATAGTGAGAGCTTGTCTCCAACAAGAAAGAAAAGAAAAGAAAAAGAAGAAAAGTGATTTGGTAAATTCAAGCTTTCCAACTGGTTGGCACCAAACCTCTTTGGCGGGGAAGGGGAACAGGGATATAATGGCACCCGCAGGAAATGGGAGAACACGAGAGAAATCATAGGTCCACATGGTGCAGTGCCTGGCTGCAGTAAGTACCTGTGGCTATAGTACTAGCAATGGAAGAAGCCATGGCTGCTGTTAAAGAAAGACCTAGCTCCTTGGACCTCAGATTAGTGGCTTCCTTTTGCTGTTCCTGTTTCCCTGCCATCAAAAAGACAGTCTAAGCTGGGTACCAATGGCTCACACCTGTAATCCTAGCTATTCAGGAGGCTTAGAGCTGAGGATCTTGGTTCAAAGCCAGTCAGGATAGGAAAGTCTGTGAGACTCCTATCTTCAATTAATCACCAGAGAACCAGAAGTGGCACTGTGGCTCAAAGGGATAGAGTGCTAGCCTTGAGCGAAAAAGCTCAAAGATAGTACCAAGGCCCTAAGTTCAAGCTCCACAGCCGACAGAGAGAGAGAGAGAGAGAGAGAGAGAGAGAGAGAGAGAGAGAGAGAGAGAGAGAGAGAACAAACAAAAAAAGACAGTCTATTTGTTCCTTGCATGTATCAGAGCACAGTGCACCCTTTTGAGATGCCTACCCCAGAAAGTCAAGGCTATGGTCCTTTCTTCACTCTTGTTAAACATTAGGGCTTGGTAAAGACTAGGTAGATTTCAGAAGATACAGACCCTTGCCCTTAGCTCTCTTGGGGCATTTATCTCAGTGCCTTATCCTTGGAAGGTCTCTGGACTTGGTGAGGGAGAGGTAGAAAAGGAGTGGAAGAGAACCATCAAGAAAGAAAGGGTTGGGGATATGGCCTAGTGGCAAGAGTGCTTTCCTCGTATACATGAGGCCCTGGGTTCAATTTCCCAGCACCACATATACAGAAAATGGCCAGAAGTGGCGCTGTGGCTCAAGTGGTAGAGTGCTAGCCTTGAGCGGGGAGAAGCCAGGGACAGTGCTCAGGCCCTGAGTCCAAGCCCCAGGACTGGCCAAAAAAAAAAAAAAAAAGAAAGAAAGAAAGAAAGAAAGACACCTACTTACTGGTTAATTAAGAAGTTCTGGGGGGGGGGGGGCTGGGGATATAGCCTAGTGGCAAGAGTGCCTGCCTTGGATACACGAGGCCCTAGGTTCGATTCCCCAGCACCACATATACAGAAAACGGCCAGAAGCGGCACTGTGGCCCAAGTGGCGGAGTGCTAGCCTTGAGCGGGAAGAAGCCAGGGACAGTGCTCAGGCCCTGAGTCCAAGGCCCAGGACTGGCCAAAAAAAAAAAAAAAAAAAGAAGTTCTGGGGAGAGGGAATATCAAAATCAATAGACAAAGAACAAAAAGACAAACCATTCAAAAAGCAACACTTAGAAACCATTTGGTGTAAACCAACTGCACAACTCTTGGGGGAAGAGGGGAAGGGGGATGGGGAGGGGGGAAATGAGGGAGGAGGTAATGAAGTGCCAGACTTTGAAGTCAGGTCCCACTTTACCACGTGAACCCCACTCTACCACGTGAACATGAGATAAGCGGCCCTGTGAGCAAACCCAGGACAAGCTTATTAGGGCCCAGTAGGTCAAGAACTCTAACCACTGGGAATGCTTAACTCTAACCGCCCCCAGAATGCCTCGAGCCCTGAGCCAATCAGATTTGTACCTGTGTCCTAATCTTGCTTGCTTGAACACCTGATTGTTGTAACTTTGTTTTTTGCCTTTATAAGCCCTGTGTAATCACAGCTCGGGGCTGCCTCCTAACCTCCACTGTGTCGGTGGGTAGGACGAGGCCCGACTTGCAGCTCGCTTAAATAAAGTCTTGCCTTGCTTTTGCATTTCGGAATGTCTGAGTCTCTGTGGCCTTCTTGGTGGTGGTTTCACGACTTGGCACAACAGTAACAAGTAGAACAAGAAATGTACTCACTGCCTTTCATATGAATCTGTAACCCCACTGTACCACACTTTGACAATAAAGAAAAAAAAATTTTAAAGTTCTGGGTTCCGAGGGCCTTGTCTCTTACCTCTTTTTTGAAGCTTCATAAAGTAGACTGCTTCATTGTTTGCCTATAACATGCTTGCCTATAAATAACTCTTTTTTTGGCTTGAACTCAGAGCATCTCCTTCTCATTTGGCCTTTTCACTTATGGTCGGCCCTCTACCACTTGAGCTATATCTCCAGTCCAGCATTTTGCTAATTACAGTCTCCTGGACTTTTATTACTAGACTTTGAACTATAATCCCCAGGTCTCAGCCTCCTGCTAGGATTAGGGGTGTGAGCCACTGGTGCTCAGCTAGCCTTAGGCAAAGCTAGCTCGTACTTATAAAGGGAAAAGCTTTCAAAGAAATGAATATGGTCACGTGAGTTGGGACAGGAAGAAGCAGGGCACTTTCCTGGTAGTTTGGAATACTGCCATGTTCTCTCACCTGGCTACAGCACAGGATCCAGGTCATTGGGTTTAGTTGAGTAGGCTGAGCAACTTCTAAATCCTCCATCCTCTTCCCAGAAGTAGTTAAGTTGGCAGGGGCCTAAGGTGGGGAGGATGGGGAGGTGGAGAGAGCAGATATACCTAATGTAGGGAAAGGACTCCCTTCCTCCAAAGGCACTCCTTCCTTCCTTCCTCTTTCTTTCTTTTTTTCTTTTTTTTTTTTTTGTCAGTCCTGGTGCTTGAACTCTGGCCCTGGCACTGTTCCTGAGCTTCTTTTGCTCAAGGCTAGCACTCTACCACTTGAGCCACAGCTCCACTTCTGGCTGTTTCTGTGTATGTGGTACTGAGGAATCGAACCTAGGGCTTCGTGCATGCTAGGCAAGCACTCTACCACTAAGCCACATTCCCAGCACCCAAAGGCACTTCTGAAGGAAAACAACAATGCTGCTTCTTCTAAGTGAGGCTTGTGAGGCAATGTAAAGGCCTCTTCGCTCTTTGAGTCATCACCAGCTTCCTCCTTTAGGCCCTCTCACCACATGAGACGTCCCAGGTCACAGTGTGTGTGTTCAAAGGGAGCTCATCTTGTGAGCATGCAGCCAACCTACATCCTACCTTGGAGTCCTCATCCCCTGGTGACTTAGGACAGAAGGCCTGGACCAGGTCCTGCTCTACATGGACTGGGGATTTTGTGGAGTAGATTCAGGTCATTCAAGAGGCTCAGAACAAAATTAGTGAGGACTAGCAGGGAGCACAACAGTCTCACATCTTCCAGGAGCCCTCCCCGAGTCAGGATGATGTCATGCAGGATGGGAAGGGTCTGGCCCCTCCAGCAGTCCCTGGGAGCTCTTCAGTGGAAGAGATGGGTCAGAGTCAGTCTTTGAACACAACACCAGTATATTTTATGTGCACAGATATGAAACAAAAGAGACAGAGACCAACAGAGACACAGCAGGCAATGGATTCACAAACCAGTCATGTGCCTTTTTCAAGAGCTGACTAGCTGGGGATGACAGCCCCATTCACCTCAGAGGCTCCCTCCCAAAGTGGAGGCCTGTAGCTCTGCCAGGTCTGGGTGGCCAGGGCCCAGGCCTCTGGCTGCCTCCTGCTCCCAGCTTCTGGACGGCCCAGAGCTTCAAAAACACACATTCTCACTGACCCACCCAGCAACTGCCTCCCTCAGAGACCCATACAGAGCAAGCTAGCAGCCAGCACAAAGGGCCCTCCCTACATATTATTGCTGTGAATAAGCATAGGCCATTGTGACTGGCTGGCATTGAGGAAAGGACAGGGCAGGAGGCCTAGCAGACATCCAAAGCAGCTCAACCATGCACGTTTGTGATATGCAACTCGGAGATTCTGCCATGGCTCAGGATTACGGAGGCTCATAAAAGGCCAGCAGACTGCACCAGTATTCCCCAAATGCTACCAAAGGCAGGGCTAGCATCACACTGAACTTCTAAGCCCTGGGCACTAAGGAAATGGAGCCCAGAAGATACACAGTAGTGTTGAAGTCTAGGCTGCCTGTTTAGAGATCCAAGCCTACAGCTCCTGTGGTCAGGCCATGGATTGTAGCCTCCCCTAGCTGGGGAGGGGGGGGGGGGGTCCAGGGGGGCGGGAGGGGCGCTCTGTACTGTGCTCCATATGGAGTCATAGGAGCAATTGTGTGTGGGGGGGAACCTAAACGAAGCAAATCCGTGATGCTAAATGTCACCAGGCACACAAGCCCACTCTAGAAACTCCAGGGCTTGGGATTTCTAGGCCCTGGAAAGAACTTGGTGCCAGGGAATGCCCACCGGCAACTTCTTGAGTAGTAGAACCTAGTGGGCCCTCCCAGGACTTTTGCCCTGGCTGAGAATTAGGGAGGTCTTATGCTGGCAAGAGCTCAGCAAATTGATCACCAGATTCATCCGTAGAAGGAGGTTGTTAACACAGGAGATTGCAAGAGATTGGTAGCACAGAGCTGGGGAACGGAGCCAGGAAGCCACTGTCCAGTGGAAACTAGGGATCCTCTCCATCTACAGATGGGAAGCAAATACCCCTTCCATCAAGAAAATCTGAACATTAGAAGCCCTAGACGCCCAGGAACTGGGGTCACAAAATCAAATGCAGGGCTAGCCACCCATTGTGTGCAGTTTAAGATTTGAGAAACAGACTGAGAACCACCTTGCAAGCTGTCCCCAGAGAGAACTGCAGGGGGAAAAAAAAACACGCTACAAAGGCCAAGTCTCCAAGCCTTTCCCTGGATCCAGACACCAGTTGGTAGCTGTCTCTGGCTGGTGTGGTCTGTATGACCCAGGCAGAACAATCCAGAAGGAGATTCTTAATTATATAAATTTTAAAAGAAAGGGAAGCTTAGCTTTCATCTCCTAATCCTAGTGTGACCAAGTGAGCATGTCTCACAAGATGGCCCACCTTCTTGATGGGGTCCTCCCCTCCAAGAATGAAGGACAGAGCCAGAGAGGGCCTGGAATGAAGATCTCGCCTGTCCACTGCCAGCAATGGACCTGTCATGGAGGAAAGGGGGGCCAACCAAGATGACACTACCCATGAATATCGCAGGGCTAACACTGTTAGAGGGACAAAACTCAGTGGGTCAGCCTTGCCAGGAGAACTGGGAAAGGGGCAGCCCTGAGGTTTCTCTGTAGAGCTGGGGCCATTGTAGAATCAGAACACATCGAGTCCTTTTTCTGTTCCTCATTTCCATTGAGCTCCCACACTGGCTATCTGCTCCTCCAGCCCCTAGAAGGCTGATGGGCTTGAAAATCAATCAGTTAAAGTCAAATATGACCTTAGAGCTCTGCCTTTTCCCCTATGGAACTGATTTGTCTCTAGGTTCCCATTGGGATCCACAGGGTCCCTCTAAGCTGAGCTGTGCACTGGGGAGTGAGTACTATTTTCAGTAGGGCCCCAGCAGGGAGAAAGCACTACCTCAGCCCCCTCAGACCAGGGCTGGAGACAACACAGAACCTGCCGTGGGCATCGGGCCAGTGAGAGAATGAGGGGGGAGGGAGGCTCCAGGAAAGCAGGGGTGGGGATCTGTCTCAGGGCTTCACCTATGGCAGCTGCTGTGTTGGTGAGGGGGTTAAGAACATGGTACAGTGACTGACATGGAGAAAAGGGCAGCTAGTGGCAAAGGCCTTGAACGTAAGAGAGACGGGGAAACACCACCGAACACACGGGGATGAAAACCTCCAAAAGCCCAAGGTTGGTGGGAATCCAGCACCATGGGGGGTGGGGGCGGGAGGGGGGCCCAAAGGGCCAAAGGAGCAGCATGGGGCCCTGGGAGAGAGAGGAGCAGAAGATGGTTCCCCAGCCTTTGCACACCATCTCAGCCACCAAACAGCCTCTGGGCTGCCCAGTCTGTCTGAGGCTGCAGCATAGAGGCCCCCAGGGAGGTATTGGTTGCAAGCAAGCACCTGAATATTGCCTAATGGAACCAGCCAAAGCCCAGCAAAATCCATATGGGAGGTGGGCAGGTGGCTGCAGCAGCAGCCATGGCCTCCTTGGGCTTGCCTCCCACCCCAACCCCAGTCTCAAAGTGTCTGAGCCAGTAAAGTCCTGCTGCTTCTGAAGTCCATCCTTGTAGTCCCAGCGTTGCTCAGCCACAAACCTCTGGCTAGCAGGCTCAGTGTGGGCTGGGCTGAGGTTCATAGCCCTTCCCCAAAGTCCTTCTGTGGGCCCCACACCTGGTGCCCCAATATTATCCCTCCATTGAGAATACGGGGGCCGTTTGCTCTACGAGGCTAAGGCCCAGCGGGGGCACAGGGCTTGTGCTGAAGAGAAGGGGTAACCCCACCAGCTTGGCCTCTCTGTCCATGAGTTCCATGAGAGACCCCACCCCCAGGCTCCCCCTTACTAGTCAGACCCCACCCCTCCTCAGTCAGTCTTGATGTGGCCATTGGCCAGGGCTGGGGGGCCACTGGAGTCTCCAGGCTCAGCATCCTTGTCAAAGCGCAGGCGGAGGGTGTTGCGAATGATGAACTGCTCCATGATGAGGGCCCCACAGAACCAGGGCACGGCGTATTCCAGGGTGATGAGGCCCATGAAGTCAAAGTCGAACTGGGAGTAGTCCCAAGGGCAGGCGTTGAACTGGCGCAGGATGAGGCCTGTGGTGAACTCCCACAGGTAGGTCCAGAGCGTGTAGATGAGGCAGCGCAGCAGCAGCGGGCAGCGTGCGCGCAGGCGCAGATACATGCGCTCCACGATGAGGATGGAGGTGCCGTAGATGAACAGGGCCCAGACACTCGTGACGCCAGGGAACTTCCAGTTAAAATTCACCACGAACTCCCAGGCCGCGGTGAACATCACCTCGCAGAAGTAGCCATGGATAGCATACAGGTACCAGCGGGACAGCGCCGTCAGGGGCTCTGCAGAAGCCATGGTGCCAAGGGAGGCCTGTTGCTGGTGACACAGGAAGACATAAGGGAGGGTGTCATCTGGTTGTCTTCCCTCAGCCGGTGACAGGAGATTTCAAACCCACCTTTACCTCTCCATCATCCCACACAGGAACTCTAACTTCCCACACCCTCTATCCCTCAGTCCTGTCCATTCTTTCCATCTTTGAGTACCCCACATACACATACATGGAGCACCATGTCCTAGAGGTACATCCATGTTGCAGTCATGTGTCTGGATGAATCCCCTCTCCTTTGTTGTTGTTTTTTTCTGGTACTAGTATTGGGGCTTGAACTCAGGGCCTCATCCTCTCCATTGCCTTTCTCAATCAAGGCTGGTGCTCTACCACCGACATTGATCTCCACTTCTGACTTTTTTGCTCCTTAACTGGACATACCAGTCGCATGGACTTTTCTGCCCCAGCTGGCTGCGAACTACAAACTACTCAGCTTCTTGAGTAGCTAGAATTGCAGGTGTGAGCCACTAGCACCTGGCTCCCCTTCCTTTAGAAGGCTGATTAAATTCCACCAGATGGAATCAACTATATGGGATATCTTGTTTATCTGCCTATCTGCTCATAAATACCTGGATTGCTTGCTTCTGCCTGTGAACTGCTTAGAATAATGGTACTGTGACTATGGGTATACAAACATCTCCTCCAGACCAGAACCTTTGATCTATGTCAGAAGTGGAATTACATCATAAATTCTATCGTTATTCTATGGTTGCCTGTTTGAAGAACTAACATACTGCTTTCCACCGTTGACATCCCAGGACCAATGCACAAGTATTCCTGTTTCCTCCACGTCCTTGCCAATATTTGTTTTTTGTTCCCCCATTTTGAAAATACCTAAAGTAGCAGCTCCTTTCCTTCACTTTTTTGTTGTCTTGTCTTTGGACAGTTGTGGGGCTTGAACTCAGGGCCTGGACGCTGTCCCTGAGCTTTTGTGTTCAAGGCTAGCACTTTACCACTTTGAGCCACACTACCACTTCTGGTTTTCTGGTGGTTAATTAGAGATAAGAGTCTCACAGAGGGCTGGGAATATGGCCTAGTGGCAAGAGTGCTTGCCTCATATACATGAAGCCCTGGGTTTGATTCCTCAGTACCACATATATAGAGAAGGCCAGAAGTGGTGCTGTGGCTCAAGTGGTAGAGTGCTAGCCATGAGCAAAAGAAGCCAGGGACAGTGCTCAGGCCCTGAGTCCAAACCCCAGGACTAGCAAAATAATAATAATAATAATTATTATTATTATTTTAAAAAGAATCTCACAGGGGCTGGGGATATAGCCTAGTAGCAAGAGTGCCTGCCTCGGATACACGAGGCCCTAGGTTCGATTCCCCAGCACCACATATACAGAAAACGGCCAGAAGCGGCGCTGTGGCTCAAGTGGCAGAGTGCTAGCCTTGAGCGGGAAGGAGCCAGGGACAGTGCTTAGGCCCTGAGTCCAAGGCCCAGGACTGGCCAAAAAAAAAAAAGAATCTCACAGACTTTTCTGCCTGGGCTGGCTTCAAACCATAATCCTCAGGATCTTGGCCTCCTGAGTAGCTCGGATTACAGATGCGCCACCTGTATGTAGCATTTCACTTTTGTTTTAAACTGCAATATTGGGTGAAGTCTTAGTGTTACGTTTCAAGCGTTGAGGGGAAGCAGTGGGCTTCCCTTTTTCTCCTTCCCCTTCCTTTTCAAACCTCATTAGTTTGCATGGTCAGGCTCCCATTTTATCCTGTTTCCCTAAAGTCTGTGCTGGCCAACTGGCCTCTAGCTCTTGTGTCCTCTATCCTGTTGGGTCTGGACCACTCATCTGACTCATTATCAGAGGCCACCAATATGTACTGAAGTGTTTTTATTGTTGTTGTTGTACTGGTCCTGGGGTTAGAACTCAGGGCCTGAGCACTGTCCCTGAGCCGCTTTGCTCAAGCCTAGCCCTCTACCACTGGAGCTCCACTTATGGCTTTTTGGTGGTTAATTGGAGATAAGAGTCTCATAGACTTTCCTGGCTGGCTTCCAAGAAAAATCCTCAGATCGATCTCAGTCTCCTGAATAGCTAGGATTATAGGTGTAAGCAACTGGCACCTGGAGATACTGTATGTGTTGTTTGTTTTTTAAAGACAAGGTCTCATTAAGTAGCCCAAGCTGGCCTCAAATTTGAGGTCCTCCTACTTTAGCTTCTGTGTGTGTGTGTGTGTGTGTGTGTGTGTGTGTGTGTGTGTGTGTGTATTTAGAGACAAGTTCTCACTATGTAGCTCAGGCTAGCCTTGAACGCTGAGTCTCCTGCATCAGCCTTCCTGTTACTAGCTAAAGGCATGTGCAAACATACCTGGCTACTAGTATCTCTTTATTTCTACTTCAAAACCCACCCCATTGTATATAACTGCTCATCTCCACACCAAGTATGCATCATGTCACTACTGTACTCAGAAACATTCAATGATTGCTCTTCTAACAAATCCCTACAGCATTCTTGGTCTGGCATTGAAGACATCATGATCTTGCCCTAGTCTAACGTGGGTCCTGTTCATTCTGTGTGATGTGCCCTCTCCTCTCACCTCCACAGGTTCAAACCCAGTGTCTAACTGATCTTCAGAACAAAGGGTCTCCTCCTCCCTTAGCCACAAATCCTCTCTTCCTCCTGTAAACTTCCACATCACCTTCTCTGTCTCTCTTTGGTACAGGTTATTTTGTTATATTATATTGGTAACTTCCAGTCTCAAGCCAGACCTTTCATTCTGTACTTACAGCGTATCCTGCTCTTTTTTGGATACCTCCACCTGGATGTTCCACAGGCACCTCAACTCCTAGCAAACTCAGTCTTTCTCCCTCTGATTCCATCCTGACTAATGGACTCACCAAGCCCTCAGCTAGAAACCAGAGACCGTGAATAACTCCAGCCTGTTCTGTCCTTTCCCCACTCTAGAGTAAGGACCTGTCTGTCTGGTTCAGCGTGGAATCTAAGTGCCTGGCATGGTGCCCAGCACACACATACACATTCAACAAAGGAAGGAAGATGTTTCTCAACAAGTTACCAAATGCCACCTGACGGATCATCTTTGAACTTGGTGACCTGAATCGCCTATTATTTACTATTCAGATCACGTGTGTGTAGATTAGATCTTGGCTGGCGTGATCGTGAGAATGTGAGTCATCTGAAGCTCTGTTCTATGCTTTGCTAGGGAAGTTGAGCTAAGCAAGTTGAGTCCAGCCCTCTGTTCCATAGGTCTCTCAGTACACCGGGTATTCAGCATGTGGCAATAACAGCAGCGTCTGAGAAAGCCCAATGAGGAGTGCTTTCAACACTCTAATCAAGGAGGGAAGGAGGGAGGAACAGAACATGGTTAATGGGTACAGGAATGTGTGTGAATAGAAAGATTGACTTCTAATGTTCTGTAGCATAGTAGGATGACTATCATTGACCACAATTAATTGTATTATTTCAAAATAGCTAGTAAAGAACATTTTGAATGTTCTCAAGGAAATGATAAATGTTTGAGGTGATGGGTATGCTAACTACCCTGATCTGTTCATTACAAATAACATACATACATCGTACTGTCATGCTGCACCTTAGGAATATGTACAATTAATACAGATTGATTACAAAAATTTATTTTTTGGAGATGAAATTCTCTCAGATGTATTTGCCTGAGCTGGCCTCGAACCTGAATCTTTAGATCTTAGCCTCCTGGATTACAGACATGAGCCACCAGTGCCTAGCTGATGAAGAAAAGATTAACATTAATTTCCTTTACAAAAAATCTCAATAATAAAAGACAACTCAATTTTTAGAAAATATTCCCATTAAGGCATACCCACTAACATCTCCTGCCCTTTTTTGCTCTTAAATCATTTTGGAATCCAGCTCTCCATTGTTCTCTTCTCGTTGCTGCTGCTCTGGTTCAAGCCCACACTCATCATGCCTCACGTGGCTAACTGTATGTCTCCCAGCCTTTCCTTCCCCCTTCCTATTCAAATCACAGGACAGAGTGTATTAGAAAAAGTATTATTTCTGGGGCTGGGAGTATGGCCTAGTGGCAAGAGTGCTTGCCTTGTATACATGAAGCCCTGGGTTCAATTCCGTAAGACCACATATATAGAAAATGGCCAGAAGTGCCGTTGTGGCTCAAGTGGCAGAGTGCTATCCTTGAGCAAAAAGAAGCCAGGGACAGTGCTCCGGCCCTGAGTCCAAGGCAGGATTGGCAAAAAAATAAATAAATGAAAAGAAAAAGTATTATTTCTAGTCAGATATGGTGGCACATACCTATAATCTCAGAACTCAAGAGGCTGAAGCAGTACAACCTGAGACTCTGTCTCAAAACAACAACAGCAAAAAGAATTATTTCTAAAATGCAAATCTGATTTCTTTCTCCTACTTAAAGCCCATTAATGGGCCTTCAACATCTGTATCTCCTAGGGAGAGTTGGCAAAGCCCTTGTAGACCCTTCTGCCTTAGAACCTGTCCTCTGGATCTTGACATTGTTGTCTCTGGTCCCTGGGATGACCTTTCCACCTGCCACAAACCCTGGTGATCCATGACCCCACTGCACACCTCATTTATCTGTGTGACACAGAGTACTGACTTTGCTATGGTTTATCTGACGCTAGCACTAGCAGCTGTTGGAATACTTCATATAATGGTAAGACAATGAAGAAGGACTCAACACATGACTGATTTTACAAAGGTGCACATCCATGTAAAGATACAAAAAAAAATTAGCAACAGATACCTCCAAGTGGTTGTTACTTTTTTTTCTCTGTGTACTTTACGTTTACCACGCACAGAGACCTAAAGAGACCTGAAGTCCTGTAAAATAAATGCATGTTCTTCCTTCCAAGTCATCCTAACAGCAAACAGTGACCAAGGGATGGATGTGGACAAGCATAGAGGCCCAGATCCTAACTGCCAGGGCCAGAGTCCTGTCTGATACCCTCCTTCTGTGGGATCTTTTGGGGAGTTACCTGAATATCCCGAGCCTCTTTTTCCTTACAGGAAAAGCACAAGAGGAATAAGTACCCCCATGGTTTTATGAGGCTGCAATGAACTCACAGACACATTCTATTCATTAGAGCAACTGCTCCCAAATGGTACTAGCCCAGAACCAGGCATCTAGACAGCCTTTCCTGCTTCCAGGGCCATGTCCTGTCTGAGGAAGGGTCAATGTGCTCTTGTCTTCTCCAGCCTCGGGACAGCCTTCCCTGCCAGCTGCAAGGTCTGCACCTTACACGGAGTGCCAAGCCAGTCAACCAAGCAATACCGTGGAAACAGTCACCTCACACACAGCCTACTTGAGCAAATGTGAACTGCCACTTCCCTGTGACTGAACTGAGGTGAAGGGCCAGCCCTGAGGGTCAGGAAAAGAAGCTAGAATAAGAGGGTGGGTACACCAAAACAGATTCTCAAATGCTCACTTTATCCTGAAACCCTTCCTCGGGCAAGGAGACAACAGATCAGCTCCAAGGAAATGAAGAAGAGGGTGACAGCCATGAGACCTATGTGGCCCAGGTACAGTGATACCGAGATCCACTTGGCCTCCTGCCATGACTTGGCTCCTTGGAACTTAGAGCTGCCTGCCTGCCCTATACCCTGATCCCTGGTCCTCCCTGGGCAAGGGAGAGGGGCTCCCAGGATCCTGGGTTGGAAAGGGGGGTTCCCAGTCAGTATTCTGCAGCTGGGCATGACTGCATTGATTTTACTCAGGCCAGCTCCCCATCTTAATGCTGACTTTGAACCCTGCCCTCCTTGCCTCTGAGCTCATCTTCCTAGCTGGTGAGAAACCACAGGCTTGAGTCTTTCCCAGATGACCTGGAAGAGCTGGACTCCAAAACCCTCAGCAGAAGCAAGATGAAAGGGTGAAAGAGAGTAAGCTCAGAACAAAAGGGAGGAGTAGAGGAAGAACAGGGAGAGCCTCAGGCCTGGGTTCTTTTCCTGGACACCAGGAAGCACTTGGGAAGATGAGAAGGAAGCATACCTAGGCAAGGTCAGATCTTGTCTGAGGGGTTGTGCCAGGAAAACACAGCTGGTGCTCTCAAGACGAATGAGGTCAGCTGAAAGACCTGGCTGGGGACAGAAGATGGGAGTTTAGACAAAGGAACGTGAGTCAGTATCTAGGGCTGGGATGCTCAGGGGGTGGGGAGTGGGGGTGGGAAATACTAAGATTAGAGCTAGGATGCTGACTTGGAGGGTATGTTGATAATCCAACTCCCAAACCTATTCTCTTTTATTCCCCCTACCTCTCTTTGTGCTAATTTTGAGGTTTGAACTAACCAGCCATGATAGTGCCTGGCAGTAATCGATGAGGAGGATGAGGCCGGAGGACCACGAGTTTGAGACCAACCTGAGGCTTGAACTCAGGGCCTGGGTGCTGTCCCTAATCTTCTTTTTTGCACAAGACTAGCATTCTACTGCTTGGGCTGCAGCTCCATTTTCAGCTTTTTGGTAGTTAATTGAAGATAAGAGTTTCACAAACATTCCTGACAGGAATTACTGGCTTCAAACCTCGATCTTCAGATCTCAGTCTCTTGAGTCAAGGATTACAGGCATGAGTCATAGGCGTCCAGCTAGCCAATCTTATTTCTGACCATCACAGAAGCCATGCCTAAACCCTGAGCTAGGACAGGCTCACCACCCTCTTCTGGGCCCTAGTCTCCTCAAACCTGACCCCTTTTACCCTGGGCCCCTTCCAATACTTCCTTACTCAGCCCTGGAATCAGAGTCCTGGGAAATCCTACAGCAAGAGGAACCAGCGGCTTAGCAGGTATTGACTTCTTTCTCCTGGTAACAAACACGGCCATCCTGAGGACTGTGATACACGGAGGGGACAGCTCAGGAAAGAAAGTTCAAGTGGTGTAGGCATGCGTGGACACGGCTGGGAGCAAGGGAAAAACTTTTGGAAAGCAGTGATGACAACACACAGAAGTTTGGGAAATAACGATTCTGAGACAACCTCACTGACGAAGGGCCTGGGAACAAGCTCTGTGAAGGGCCAGAACTCCAGGTGACTTGTCAGAGAACATACTGTGGCAAAGTGGGGATGTCTCTAGGAGAATTACATCTGCTGCTCTTAGAGCCTGCTAAGCTCTGCCACAGAGTAGCAGAGAAAACTGAGGGCAGAGCAGGCAGTAGCAACTGATGGAGAGATGGCCTTCAGAGACTAAGACAAGCTGCAGGCAAAGCCAGATGGAATGATTGCCTTTGTTTTTTGCCAAAAACTCTCATCTTGTTCCAGGAAGCTGAGCACCCACAACACAATGACTCTGGGAATTTCTGTCCCAAGATGCATCTTCCTGGAAAAATAGACTTGCCTGCATGCAGTTAGGTTGGGCACACCATTCATTTCCCTCCCCATCTCCAGGCACCCAATCACTACAGTTACATGTTCTAAGGAGACACACAGCCCTCCTAAAGGCCCGGAGGACAAGGCAGCGAGAGTCAGCGTCAAAGACCCCAAGTCAGTCCCTAGATAGGTCTGTGCTTGGGGAGAGGAGAAACAACAAGGGAAGGACAATTACTCCATATCTGGGGTAAGTTAAAAGTTCTAAAATTTCTGGGTGCCAGTGGCTCATTCCTGTAACCCTTGCTACTCAGGAGGCTGAGATATAAGAATCATGGTTCAAAGCCAGGCTAGGCAGGAAAGTCTGACTTTTTTTTTTTTTAGAATTTACTTTATTATTGTGAGACTCTTATCGCCAATTAACCACCAAAAAGTGAGATGTAGAACTATGGCTCAGTGGTAGAGTGCTAGCCTTGAGAAAAAGAAAAAAAAACTTAGGGACAGTGCCCAGGCCCTGGGTTCAAGCCCTGGAACTGGCACAGAAAGGAAGGAAGGAAGGGAGGGAGGGAGGGAGGGAGGGAGGGAGGGAGGGAGGGAGGGAGGGAGGGAGGGAGGGAGAGAGGGAGGGAGGGAAAAGCTCTGAAATAATTCTGAGTTCTGAGCTAGACCTGCAGCAAAAGTAGTGAGGGAGGAAACCAGCTTTGCTCCAGGGCCAGAAAGGAAGCAAGGAAAGGAAAACCTGTGACCACTGGCTGGGTGTGCTTGCTGTGAGCATTGCTGGGACAGATTTAAGGGGGATCCTCCCCCTCATCTCCCAAGTTACAATAATAATAACTAGGAACTCTTCAACACTTACTACACATCAGCTTATTTTATAGAGGGTGGAGAACATGAAGCAGAGAGAGGCTAACTAATTAGACTACATTGTTAGAGCTATACATGGCTGGGCTGAGAATTAAACCCCACAAGTCTGGCACCAGAACCTTTACCCCTAGTCAGCACACTGCACTGCCCCAAAGGTTGACTAAAAGCTCCTCTATGGACGCTACCATTTCTGAGTTTCTGCTTCTGGAAGTTTCAGATGGCATCTAGGGAGACAACAGGGGTGAGGAGAGGGGTGTGTGGCTCCAGCTGGACCATCACTGAAGTTCAGAACTGGGTGTCAGAGATACTGAAAGTTCTCAGCCAATTCCTCAGGCCAAGCTCTGACAGAAACCACACAGAGGTCTTCCAAGGTCAAAGCTGACCCTCACAGGACCATGGCAGCCACCAGAGCCTCAGAGTAGGAGCCATTCTCGCCAAGGGCTCATTACCCAGAGCCTTCCTTACTGCCAACCCTGCTGTGGAAATGCCAGCCAAGAGCAATGGCTTGTGTGCAGCTTCCCAGAGAAGCCATCTGCACAGAGCAGTAGCAGCCAGAATATCAGAAACAACTGTTCCACACAGGACTTTAGAGGGACTCAGACAGTAACCAAATACCTGCCTGGAAGCATGGGCAAAGAGGGCAAAAGGGCTTGGCAAGCAGAGCCAATCCTAGCCCAGAGGTCCACAGGGCTGAGAGTGAAAAGGGCACCCTGAAGGTGGGATACACAGGCTGAGCATCTGAGTATTGACCAGAATGCTCTTCTCAGTCCTTCACGTGACTACCTCCCTGTCGTTACTCTGGTCTCAGCTCAGTTGTCACCCCCAAGACCTTCTCTGGCTCCCCAATCCAACATAGCCTCCCTGTCACTTCTTGTTATTTGTTTTTGGAGACAGAGTCTCACTGTCTATCCCTGGCTGACCTGGAACTTGCAATCTTCTTACCTCAGCCTCCTAAGATCTGGGATTACAGATATGTACCACCGTGCTCAGCGATACCCTACCATCTTATTTTCTTCACAGCATTTTGATGCTTATGGTCTATCCCAAATTG
This sequence comes from Perognathus longimembris pacificus, assembly GCF_023159225.1. Classification (NCBI taxonomy): domain Eukaryota; kingdom Metazoa; phylum Chordata; class Mammalia; order Rodentia; family Heteromyidae; genus Perognathus; species Perognathus longimembris. The sequence goes on from NC_063174.1 coordinate 35,688,000, forward strand.
CAATGGGGGGCAGGGTTTTGTTTTCTTCACTACTGGGTAACTTCACTGCCTAGAATGGTGCTTGTAAACAATACCTAAAAATACTTGTAGGATAAAAATACTTGTAGGATGGATGGATGGATGGTTGGGCTTAAATAGGCCCAAACCCTTAAACACTGAAGAGGGCAGTTGTAAACCACTACTAGCTGACTCAGCCGTTCTCCTTTCCTCATCATAGGGAATATAGCCCCTAAATTTTTAATTCTAGAATTTTAAAATAGCTTTATTTTTTAATTACTAAAACAACATGAGTCCACAACTGAAATTTAAACATTATAGAATGGAATGACTTAGCAAGCAAAAGCCTTCTTGATCCCACATCTTAGAGCAAGTCACTATTAATGACTATAGTCAATCCGATTAAATAGCTTTAAAAGAATCCCATCCATGCACCATAGAAAGGCAAAGCACTCATCACAACACCAAACTAATAGCCACCATCATTTCCTCTGTACAATTCTTCCCCATGTATGAGTTTAGCAGTATCACAATGTGCTTATTCTGTAACCTGCCATTTTTTACTTATAACCGTTTTTCCAATTTGTAATAGAGCCTTCGTGCTCATTATCAGAATGGCTATGTGATATTCTACCAAGTCCAAAACTGTAATTAACCAAGATACTCAAAAGAAACAATTATTTCCCATTTCCACTATTCCACTATTTCCACTGTTACATATGACACCCCAGAAATGCCTTGTGTATCTGCAAAAGCCAGTTGCTTTGGGGGGACTATTTCCTACTGAAAGATTTTTTTTTCATTTTAAACAGTACATCATTATGTATCCCAGGTGACCTCAAAATTACCATCTGCTTGCCTGAGCCTCCTCAAGTGCTGAGATTACAGATATGTGCCACACCACTCCTGGCTGTATTGAAATATACTTAATGAGTTAGTCCAGGCGTGGAATCACTAGATCAAGGTGTACAACAGTCTTAAGGACAATGGCGTAGATTTCTCAGAAGACCTCTGTCTTTGGGGGAAGAGGAGGACATAGACCTCATACCTGAGTCTCTACCTTCCCTTTGTGGCCTCATGGCTGACTCCCCACTCCAATGCCCCTCACATCCATGCCCGTGCATACCACTCAGGCTTCAGGTCCACACAAGAGGACCTTCCTGAAAGACCTGCTCATCACAAGCTGATTTTGGAAGCCCAAAGATGATCATGAAGCAGCTTCTTGTCCTGTGCTGCCAACACTTAGCTGGAGAGTCAAGACCTACTCACAGCTGAGAAGTAACCTTATGACCCCTTTTCCATTTCCCTGCAGGCTCCCACAGAGGCTCTGGGCCCCCATGGACCAGGCCACAAGTTCCCTAAAGCCTGTTTATGTAAGACCACCAAAGCACTAGCTCTGTTTGCCCTGCCTTGCAAGGAGCTCCTTTCCTGCTCGTCTCAGACCCCACTGTTAGGTTGTCTGCTCTGTACAGACATAACAGCCTTCAGGCCAGATGGGCCTCTGGGGTTTGGGAATACAGCCAATTGTTAGGTGTTTTAAGCATCAAAGAAAAGTTAGAGGGAAAGGCTGGGGGCAGGGAGGGGAGAGAAGAAGACAGGACTGGCTCCTTGGTCAGGGGCCTTTCACTGTACATGGGGTTTCTCTGGTCTTAGGAAGAGGTGCTGCTGACAGCAAAAGGACTTGCTCCTCCTGGCTTCCTGGGAGATCATTTTCATTTTATTTTAGTTTAGTTTTTGCAGTACTGGAGTTTGAACTCAGGGTCTCTTTCTTGCTGGGCAGGTGCTCTACCACTTAAACCATGCCATAGCCCTTGTGTGGAAGCCATCTTTTTGGCAGTATGGAGGTCACCTTTTTGGCAGCTATGTCTCCACAAATTGCCTTCTATCTAGGAGAGACACTGAATGTTCTACTCCAGGCCTCGTGGCCTTCACTGTAAGAATTGCTCATAGCGTTGGAAAGACTCTCCATGCAAGGACAGGCATAATTATATCCCACATCACGGAAGTAAAACCTGATGCCCTAAGTACACAAGAGCCTATTGATAAGAAAGAATGTGGCAATGGCCTCTCCCAGGTGCTAGAGCCTGGCTTCACTTAGGTCAGCCAGTCTGGGCCTGACCCAGTTTTTTAGATGTCAGGTGGCTGTAAGATGGCTCCAACAGTGACATGGCCTGAAATGCTCAACTCTGCCTAGCCATTCTAGAACTGTAGCCATATGACAAGCCCTTGGATAGGCTCAGAACTGGGATCCCTGGACTCAAGCCATTTCAGATAAAGTGCTGGATGGATGAATAGGCAGGGCCATTTTTCGTGTTTTGGTGCCAAAACATACTCACTTATCACAGCCTTGAGTGAGTGGCTCAGAACTGACATCAGGATCACTGTGCAGGCCAGCCCTGGCTTAACCTTTGTCCTGGCGCCACACTGGGGCTCAGCAATGTGGGCAAGCATCAGCCCCAGGGCTCAGCTGATCCTTGGCTTTCATGCATCCCTGGGAACAAAAGAAGAGGCCTTTGTAAACTTAATCTTCCCCAGCCCTGAGCCACTATAGCAGCCAGAGATTCAGGTCCAAGGCCCAGGGCTCTGTAGCGGGCCACCAGCAACTGTCCTCTCCTGAAACTGGCATCTCTTGTCTGCTGTCCTATCTGCTCATGGCTGGTGATAATCACACCATGAGAGCCTGAGCTGGTTCTTAGCCAATCCACACATGGGGTCAGGACTTAGGACCTCTTGTGTGAATGAGTGTGTACACACTTGTAAACCTGAGACAGAATATAATTTTAGAATCTAGCTTGATTCTCAGCTTCACATGACCCTCACCTTCACCCGCAGTAGGGTATCTGTTAGCAAGGGCTACTGAGAACCTCATGGAAGGCAGACACTGTAGGACATCTGTTTTAGAATTTGGGTAATCACACACAGAAAAATTAAAAAGACAAACAAAAAATGTGCTAAAACCCTTGCCTGCAATTTGCCATCCTAATATTTATCTCTCTGTATATATTAAGACTGTTACTATTGATATTAACAACTGGCTACTAGCTGATATAAATCTTACTTCATAATGCCCTTTTACTTACATATGTTTTTGTTTGTTTGTTTTTTGCCAGTCCTGGGCCCTGAACTCAGGGCCTGAGCACTGTTCCTGGCTTCCTTTTGCTCAAGGTTATCACTCTGCCACTTGAGCCACAGAGCCACTTCTGGCTGTTTTCTATATATGTGGTGCTGGGGAATCAAACCCAGGGCTTCATGTATACGAGGCAAGCTCTCTTGTCACTAGGCCATATTCCCAGCCCACTTACATACATTTTTAATAATATCTCCATGACTTGACCATTTGTTTTTGGGTTTTTTTTGGTGCAGGTCCTGGGGTTGGAACTCGGGGCCTGGGTAATGTCCCTGGACTTTTGCGCTCAAGGCCAGCTCTTTACCACTTGAACCACAGCTCCACTTGGACTTTTTTGGTATTTAATTAGAGGTGAGTCTCATGGGTTTTCCTGCCCAGGCTGGCTCCAAACCACAAATCCTGAGATCTCAGCCTTCTAAGTAGTGAGGATTGCAGATGTGAGCCACCAGTACCCGCTAAGACTTGGAGAGGTCACCATTTCTTGTATCTCATACGCAGTTGCAGACATTCCCTTGGGAACACCCTTGACCCAGAGCTTGCACAGATGCAAGGAGAGGGCTCAGCCCAGCAAAGGTAGCTTCAGGGAGAACAATGTGTGGCTGGTGGCAGACCCTCCCCCCCACGAAAGTCCACTCAGAAAGGTAGGCCACAGAGGTGCCAGCTTGCACCAATGCCCAGCTCCTGCCCTCTCCCTCCCCCAGGCTTTGAAAAGAAACAAATCTTCTCCTTTTGTCCTTTTGATAACCTGTGTGGCAGGAGAGCCAAGAAGTGAAAGGAAAGGGGTTGAGGACCTAAATCTCACTATGTCAGATGTGTTCTGGAGGGTGCCCATGGACCTCCCCTGGGGGCCTCTGTGCAGAGAAAAGTGAAAGTCAGGTGTGAAGTGCAGTGAGTGGCTGTGCTTGGCTTAGCCTGTCCCTGTCCCTCCCCAACCCTCCCACAAACAGGAACCTCCAGCCCACCCCCACCTGTTCATCCTCCTCCCCTCTCCCAGACTGCCAGATGAGGAGCAAGGGTCACCCTGGCACATATCTATCGGCTGGAAGAAAGGACCTTAACGAAGTATGTCTGATAGCCCCACTACCAGCACCCCTGTGACACATGGCCTGAGATGTTTGGTCTCACTCATGAGCCCTTCTCCTTCCCCAGGGCCCTCAAAAGGCCACAGCAAAACACAAGACAAAACAGAAACGGAAACCAAAGACCACATCCTGCCGGCGGAATCTGGTGCTGCTACAGTCAGGCCTGGAAGCCGGCTGTTGGCTGAGCTGTTGTCCTCAAAGATGAAGACACAGTAGTCATAGTGGGTCTCTCCAGGAGCCAGCCTCTGGCTGGAGATCTGGCTACTTCCTGGCCTGCAAGCCTTTGCCTAGGGGGTGGATGAGATGCTAGTGTAGCAGGGTCCTCACCTTGTCCTGTAAGAGCACAAGCTGTCCCTACCTCCCTCTGACTCTCCCTGACCCTCAAGAGCCAAGTGCCAGTGGACAGAGCTCACGAAGCTCCTGGTGGATCACAGGACCCCAGCCAGAGGTCTATGGGGAATAGGAATGTGTGATGAGTCCTTTAAGCAAGGAGCCCGTTGCAGAACTTGAGCTTTTCAAGTACATCAGCTCTTATAACACACAGCATTCACATATGAGTGACAGTAATATCTGCAAGATTTGGCTTTGTGTGTGTTCCATTTTAGGAACAAATACACAGGTTCAGGACAGCAAGAGATCTGGCTAAGTACATACATTCAATTCAAATCCCATTCCTTGGGCTCCATTTGCCACTCTGGAGCCCTGTACAGAACACCTTTCTGGTGTGCCCAAAGGATCCATGCTTCCACTCATCCACTGGCCCATCTGAAAATCACTCCAGGTGATGAATTCCTAGAGGCCACAGAATTTCAGTTGGGGGCTGGGGATATAGCCTAGTGGCAAGAGTGCCTGCCTCGGATACACGAGGCCCTAGGTTCGATTCCCCAGCACCACATATATAGAAAACGGCCAGAAGTGGCGCTGTGGCTCAAGTGGCAGAGTGCTAGCCTTGAGCGGGAAGAAGCCAGGGACAGTGCTCAGGCCCTCAGTCCAAGGCCCAGGACTGGCCAAAAAAAAAAAAAAAAAGAATTTCAGTTGGATGGACAGATAATCAGGGGGGACAGGGCCCAGCTAAATTCTTGGATGGTGAGTAATGACTGGTGTTAGTCTCTAATTTCTAAAGCATCATGTAAGGGCTGTCTCTCACAGAAAGCATCAGAAACATACCTGCAATAACCAAGGCTGTCTCTGAAAATTTCATCACACTGGCTAAGGTAAAGAGAAATGGAGTACATGGGTTGGGACATGAATAAACCACACAGGGAGGACTGGAGGTGTGGCTCAAGGAGCAGAGCACTTGCCTAGCAAGCACAAGGCCCTAAGTTCAATGCAAGTACTGCCAAAATCATACAGGGAGGACTGAGGCAGGAACAGAGTACCCCAGACAGGCATCCCTTGGGCCATTGCAGGTTCCTAGATGGGCACGGGTCCAGACCAGCTCAGATTGAAAAATAATAATGCCTATTCTGTTATTTCTACAATGAGCAGGCAATCTCAAAAGGCACAGACAGTTTTCACTCACAAGGATTGATTTCCCAAAGAGACTTAACCAGCAGCTGCTGGCAGGAAATTCCTCTGCATCATTTTTTTCTCCTCTGTAACTATTTAGGGTAAGCTGGGCTTGCAGGATTCAGTCCAATTCTCTGACAGGAACTTAAATCTTCCCCAGCCCCCATCTCTATGCCCTGGACCTAAGACTGGAGCCAGAATGGATACAGGCAAATACCATCCTGTTTACCTTCCCATTCTCCTCTTCCCAAACCTCCCAGAAAAAGATAAAACACTCTCCCTCACAACACTGAATCCTTCTGAAATGTATGGGACTTCCCACATACCCCCACCCAGTAGCTATCCAAGAAGACAGCTGCTCATCCCAGAATTCATCATGACGGATGCTCCCACCCTAAGATCATGCCAGATGCTCCATTTTGAGGACTCAGTCCCATAATACTGCCCCTCCAGATGCCAGTCACAAGCAGTAATAGGTTAACACGTGTATTTCTGATAGGCTGAGTGCAAATCAGAGTTCCCATGACCCCTGTTTGGATCCCTACTTGGTTGTCTGGTTCCTGGGACAACCTATAAGAGAAATGTATGTAGAAAAGTATGGGGACAAGATTTACACTCTGCCACCTCCTAGTATCTCTCTGTATTCAGCCACTGGGAGCTCAATAAGCGTTGATATTCAAGAGTTCATATTCTTAAAGGTGGGGAGATGGGGCTAGATGGTCCAACCCTCTAATCGCATCCTTTGGTCTTTTGGTGACTGGCCCAGCAGGCTAGATGAGTTCCAACCTAAGTGCTTTATTTGTAAAAACTCAGGTGTGACCAAAAGATCCCATTACACAAGACTCTTCCTTCACTCAGGAAATATCAAGGGTTTAAGGCTTCTGTGACAGGATCCTGGACAAATAACAACTAGATCTCTTATTATACATACTTCCCTATCCAGGTGCCCACAAAGAAAAGAGAAGATTCCCAAAGACCCATTAGGGAGCCTTCTGGTTCCTCAGAGCCCCTAGTTCTTCTCGAATGACCCAGAACAATTGCTTTTACTCATCCTGGTAGTAAAACCAGCCCTGAAGTCTAATGGAGTTGGCAACTTCACAAACCACAAAGTGACCACACATGGCTGCAAATGCAATTGGTCTTCCCTCCAGAGGACAAGTGATCTGTGGCCAGGCCCCCCTTAGAAACAAGGAAGAGACAGGGAGGTGGGTGGACAGGGCAGATGGGGTCCCAACTGCACTTGTCCTTGTCCTTCTACTTGATCCCCTCATTCTAGGATGGGACTGTGGATTTCCCTGCCTACCCCACACCATGCTTCTAACTTCTTCATTTGAAGGCCACCTTGTCTATCACCTTCCACTCCTTCCTTCTTCTTCCCCATCTAGCTTATTGTATCTACTGCCTCTTCCTCCGCTCTGAGTAAACCCTGAAGGGCCAACTCCTACACCTGGGAGGCTAGTCTCTGGCTTCTTTCCTTCCCCCACCCCATCCTACTCCCTGGCACTGAGTTGCTCCTGCTTGCTGTCTGAAAAGCTGGACAGCTGCTGGGCTCTCTAATTAGCTGCCTGGCCACTTTCCCAGAGTGAGGCATGTGTTACATTACAGTAAAGAGCTTCCTTACCTCCCTTCAGCAATAATCCCCTATGCAGATCCCATCAGCCAGGGGCCCTAGAAGCCTCCTCACATGAGACCAGCAAACTTTCTCCTGTCAGCCAGAAAACAGGAGAGAATGGCCTCACACTCTTATCGACAGTGTGACCTGGAGTTTATCTGGGAAGACCTAGGACTGGCCATGACCTTAGGGTGTCCTCCATCTTTAGGAACAACAAGGACTCTGCCCTTTGTTGCCTCACCAGAGCAGGCAGGAAGCCTGAGGGCCTTTGGGAATATAAAGCTGAACTGGTACAACAGTATGGCATGAATGCTCTGCTTATACAATTAAGCCACTCCAGAGATTTCTTGAACCTAGTTCAAGAACCTTGTTATTCAAAGGTGTTGAGTTCCAGCAGTACCATGAAAGGACAGACACAATACAAGGTGTGAATAAGACAATACTCCCACCCTGCCCCCCCCCATTCCTCCCTCGATTGATGGAAACGGATGAGGAATGAGTAAACAATCTATCACATACCAGAATTTCTGATATTATGCTGTGAAGAAGAGAAAGGACTGGATTCTGGAAAGCCTTTTCCCCCTTCCTTCCCTTCCTTCCTTCCTCCCTCCCTTCCTTCCTCCCTCCCTCCCTCCCTTTCTCCCTCCCTCTCTCCCTCCCTCCCTCCCTCCCTCTCTCCCTCCCTCTCTTCCTTCCTTTTTTCTTTCTGCATTGGCTGTTAAGCCCAGGGGCTCACACTTGCTAGGCAGTTGCTCCAACCTCTTGAATCATGCTCCAAACCCTATTTGAAGGATCTTCTAATTTTACCCTGAGCCAGCCTGGAACTTTCCATCCAGTTGCCCCTACCTCGTGAGTACCTTGGATTATATGTAAGTGTTCCACCATGAACAGCTGGAGAGAAAGAGATTGGTAGCATTCAGGCATTGACAGGAAAGATGAGAAGAAATCACTCAAGGAGCTTAGGCAAGAGGGAATAGTAGGTGGAGATTCTTTTTTTTCCCCCTCTTATTTATTGTCAAAGTGATGTACAGAGAGGTTACAGTTTCATACGTTAGAAGAGATTCTTATGTAAGTGAAAGGTAAACAGTTTGAGAAATAGTAAGGCCCAGTGATAAGAGTGTGTGCTATGTATAAGGCCTAGCTTCAGAAGAAGGAAGGAAAAAAATAGAGGAAGGGAGATAGGGAGGGAAGGAGGGAGGGAGGGAAAGAAGGAAGGAAAGAAGGAAGGAAGGAAAGAAGGAAGGAAGGAAGGAAGGAAGGAAGGAAGGAAGGAAGGAAGGAAGGAAGGAAGGAAGGAAGGAAGATAGCAAGGCCTGAGCAGTTGGTGTCAATGTGGCTCTAATATCCAATAAGGGCAAGAAATGGAGCATAGTCATAGGAAAACATCAGACCATCCTGGCTGGCTCCATGATTAGGCTAGATATGTGCTCCAATTGGAGCCAACTCTGGAGTTTTGGTTGGAATGAATGAAAGAATGCTACAAGAAGCTACTGCCATAACTAAACCCAACTCTAGACCCAACACACCAGGCTAAAAGTCAACATGAGATCATTCATCGGAAGTTCCTCAGTACCAAGCGGTAATTAAACTGTTTGTAGGAACTTCAGATAAATCAGGATTAGAGATAGTAGTCAAATTTCTCAACAAGGCAAGTTTAATTTTTGGTCTTTTTGTTTTGTTCAGGTTTTTTGTTTGTTTTTGTTTTGTTTTGTCTTTTGCTATGTTGGGGCTCCAACCCTAGCTTCACCCACAAACAGGCCCATTTCAATTAACATAATGGGGTCCCCTACTTTAATACTTTCATTAAAGAAGTTACCTGGGATGAGGGGGATTGTGGCCCTATGTATTTATAGAGCCCACTTCCCATGTCATGTCAAGGTTAATCTGTGAAGGGCAAACAAGATACAAGGGAAAAGGCAACAAGGACCGAATATATAGGTAATGCCTTTCCCTACCCACGCAGCCTCAGTGCAATGGCCATCTAGGAGGGCCACAGAGGAGGGTCATATGCTTTATATTTTATCCCCCACATCCTCCCCCTTCCCAAATCCCCCTCCCCATCCCAAGATCCCACAGTTTCCAGGCAGTCAATCTTTACCTGAACTGAAGGGTATTAGTAAACTGTGGGGCATTGGCTGCTAGATTTTTATTAATTTATTTTGTGGTTCTGAAGATCAAACCCAAGGGCTTCACAGATGATAGACTGGTACTCTACTACTTGAACCACACATCCATGTCTAGCTTTTTGTTGTTTAACTGGAGATATGAATTTCACAGACTTTCCTGCCAGGGCTGGCTCTAAACCATAATCTTCAGATCTCTTCCTCCTGGGTAGATAGGATTACAGCCACTACCACCCCTCTCAATTAGAAAAAAAAAGAAAGGAATAAAATTAACAACTCTATAACACCTATTGATGACCTTCTATGTGCCAGGCAGCCTTTCAAAAATGGGCTTTTCAACTAACCTCTTCCAAGTGGATGAGACAGAAATCCCAATTTACAAGTGAAGTTCAAAGATGAGGGAACAGCTAGGAAATGAGAGGACCAAGGTCTTTACCAGTGCTTTTCCCCCTTACAGCACTCATGACAGATAGGGAAGTGGAGGCAGGAACTAGAGGGACTTGATTTGCCTATGTCAATAGCCTCTTACAGCTGACAATTGTTCCTCACACAGTCTGTCCCCTTCGAGTCTTTTGGAGCTCATCATGGGCTGGGAAGAGCCTCCCCTGAAGGGTATACCCACCACAGCTTGGAAAATCCCACAGGAAGGCTACAGACCCGAGATACACCTGGGAGTGTGGTAGGAATCAGAACAGGAATGTGTGACATTCTTCCTAGGCAATGAGAGGAGGGGTGTCATACATTTATTTTAGAAAACCATCCAGACCCTGCCCTCCTTTTCTATGCATATCTATGTCCCCCATACTACTTGACTGAAGGGCAGGTGTCCTCTGGGAAAGATTGAGGAATGCCAGTTGACCTGGGGGAGGTGTGAAGGCTCCACCTGACCCACCCAAACTGTCCCTTTCCTGTCAACAAGGCCCACAGGAAAGATTAGCATACACTGCGCTGAGCCCTGACACCAGCCATGCCAGGCACTTATACCATGATCCAAAGCTCAGCAACCCTGCTCCCCACTCAGCCACTTGCGGGTCAGCCCCATCCACCTAGAAAACACCCGGCCCTGCAACATGTTCAAATTATGGCTCCAAACAGCAGTTAGGCAAGAGTAATTAAAGGGAATGTTATCTCAGTCTCTCATTAGCCACATAATTAGACTGCTGAAAATAATTAACATTCCTCTTGACAAAGGAAACAGAGGACCCATTAGATTCATTAGGCCAGCCTCATCAGCCTGAGGAAGGCTGAGAACTCATCGCCTCTTAGTCTGACAGGTGACACAGCCCATTGGGTCAGCCCTGGGCCAGGCTGACGCATGTGACACACCTAGTGTATCTATTACAGATAATAACAACACATACACCTATAGCATGGAGAAAAATAACTGGAAGGAAATGCAGGCCTGCGTCAGAATGGCCAAGGGCATGCAGTTGCTTCTCCCAAAGCCCTAGAAATGACAGAAAAGACATCTAGGAAGAATAAATCTATTGTAGCACTAGAAAACTGGAAGGAATTATAAGACAGAAAGCAGATGAGAAAACATAGAGAACTATAAAATGATAAAAAAAAATAGCAGTGACCTCACATACACACATGTGACATTGTCCTAAAGAACTTGCTCTGTATTATCTCATGTAGCTCTTACAGAAGTGTTTTCAGTTGCAGAGTATAATTACCTTCCTGTGTAAATAAGAGTCAAAATGGTTGCATACTTTATTAATGTCACAGTGCTAATAAGTGGGTGGGCTGGTAGGCTAAGATTTGAACCCAGTCAGCATGATTGTGAACACTGTTCACCACCCAAGAACAGCTCCCAGGTGTCCACATATGGAGCAAGCAAATACACCCAGAGCACAGCAGAGGCTGAGACAGCAGTTAGGTAGAGAGGAGACCTGGAACAGCCAGGCTAGTTGTTCTCTCTGCAGCCTCTCCACCATGCTTGCGTCCCAGGCACTGGAATAGAGAGGCAAGGGATCACCTAGACTTACCTCTGCCACTACCCAGCAGACACATCCCACCCACCTGTCTACAACTAAGGAGCGAATGGAACTAGTTCTCATAACTAGAGAGATAACCTGAAAACCCCAAAGATACAAGGAACACAGCTCGCAGGATTTACCCAACACCAGACAAAAACCAGAGCTGTGAAACAAGACCAAGTTTATAAATGGAAGTTCTAGCTAGAAAAAGAAAACACAATTAACAGACACAACAGAATGAAAATTTTAAACTATTATTCATGCCAAGGGTGGGTGGTTCATGCCTGTAATCCCAGCTATTCAAGAGGCTGAAATCAGAGGATCATGGTTCAAAGCCAATCCAGGCAGGAAAGTCCATGGAACTCTTATTTCCAATTAGCCACCAGAAAACTGAAAGTGGACCTGTGGCTCAAAGTGGTAAACTGCTAGCCTTGAACAAAAGAGCTCAGGGAAAATGGCCAGGCCCCAAGTTCAAGCCCCATGAGCGACAGAAAAAAGAAATATTATTCATATCCTGAGGGACAAGCAGGGCTACTATGGCAAACAAGGCTGTTAAATAAGCTATTTTAGAAATGAAGGACATAAATTTCCTATACTCCTATATTGAACATGTATACTATCAGTATTATAAAGGTTATTATTTTTATTTATTTTCTTTTAGCTGGAAGTCAAACATAGGAGGGAGCTGATTGTTTCTCTTTTTTAATGCCTACTACAAATAGGTATTCATAAGGTTTTGGTGAGTGAACCATGTTGCAAAGCTAAAGGTAAGATACTGGTGGCTCACACCTGTAATCCTAGCTACTCAGAAGGCTGAGATCTGAAGGTCCAGGTTCAAAACCAGACAAAACAGACAAATCTGGGAGTGTGTTTTCTCCAATTAACCAGCAAAAAAAAAACAGATGTAGAGGTGTGGTTCAGGTGGTAGAGTGCCAGCTTTGAACAAAAAAGTTAAGCAAAAATAAAAGGCCTGAGTTCAAGCCCCAGTACTAGCACACATGTACGTATACATTCCATGTATACACACACACACACACACACACACACACACACACACACACACAGCCAAACATGGTGAGTCCTGTCCTCTGTACTAACCTGTCTATGTGAACCATAACTTGCTGGCCCCTAAGCACACACATTTGTCTCTTCCCTCTAGTCCTCGGCTTAGAATTCCCTCCACCTGCAACGCCCAGCTCTCTCCTCTGTTGACTACATCAACCTGACCATCAAGCTCTCAAAAAATGACTCTCCAATGAGATGAAAAAGAAAAACATTATTCTTCTTAGGAAAAGGTCCTTGCATCCAAATTAGCCCCCACAACCCCCCTTATCCCTCTTCCTTCAAACTCCTAAGACACCTTTCCTCAGTTGCCTAAGAGGCATCTTTCTTCCAGGGTTGTGGGCCAGTTCTAGGGAACTGCCCTGTGCAGGCACAATATTGCCCTTTACCTTGCAGTGAGTCCAAGTCTTGTCTCCCCCACTCTATAGTAGGCAGCTTAAAGGCCCAGAGAAGACTCTAGGCTCCTTTTTATACCTCCCCACTGTGTAATAAAGCTGAGTAGTTTGCGCAATGACACTCTTCTATGTCATTTGCATGCTTGACAAATAAGTGTTTGTTTCTCGTGACCAGGAAAAGGAAAATAATTGTGGAGATGTGGTGATACACCTGAGCTGAGCTCAACATATCCAGGTTCTTCCACATGGTTGATGTTCCCCAAATGAACTTGCCTGCCTGACAAGTGCAATGCCCTAAGTTCAAACCCCAGTTACTGCTAAAACAAACAAAAGCAAAAAGGGCCCCAGTGCCAGTGGCTCACGCCTATAATCCTAGCTACTCAAAAAGCTGAGATCTGAGGATCACAGTTTGAAGCCAGCATGGGCAGGAAAGTCTGTGAGACTCTTACCTTCTATTAACCACCAGAAAACCAGAAGTGGTACTGTGGCTCAAGGCAGTGGAGTGCTAGCTTTGAGTGAGAGACAGCACCCAGGCCCTGAGTTCAAGCCCCATGACTAACAAAACAGACAAAGTGGATGGTGGGGATGGAAGGGAGCTAGACATGAAGAGCAAATCCAGGGAGAACAATAGCACTCATCAGATGTCTTCAGTGGATGCAAACCTTTCAGCCATGGGGCTTCTACCTGTCAAAATGTTCCTCAAAGGCATATTTCCTCCCTCCCTTTTCTTGCTTCTCAATCATTTTATTCCTTTCTCTTCCCAAGATGAGCAGTGTTGCAGGAGGCCTCCATCCTAATGCCAGAAAAGAGGGTTAAACTTTGAGGAGTATCGCTACTTAGTGTCTTCTCCAAGCATTGGTACCTGTTTTTCCCTAAGCCCTAATGTGTCACTGTCTACTTGTTAAACCACAGCTTCAGGGTTTTATATGCTATTGGTTAAAAACAAACAAACAAACATGGTCCGGGCCATATTTTTCTCTCTGAGATGTCGCACAGCCTTTCCAGGGCAGATGTTCCATTTCCAACACCCCACTGTCATTCCCATGACCTAACTCCAGAATAACTCCCCCACTGACACAAGCACTGTTCCTCTCCTTGGGCTCACTGCTCCAGCTGTGTGTAACCGTGGCCGTGTGTGTGCGTGTGCGTGTGCGTGTGCGTGTGCGTGTATGTAATATGGGGTTTGAACTTAAGATTCTACACTTGCCTGGCAGGTGCTCGGCCACCTGACTCACACACCGTGCCAAAATCTGGATAATTCTATTGTAATATCAAACACTTGGAAAACTGCCAATGACTTACATTCTCACAGTGCTTTTTACCTCAATAAGGCCTTCCAAGTTCATCTTACTATTCATGCATTCATCTACACGTTCATAAAGTAATTACTCATTCAGTATCTCATTTGTGTTCCCAAGTATATACAAAGCATATAGATTCAGAGACCTCAATCCAGGGCAAAGGCAGCTAACCCACATTCTATGGTCCTGATTGGCTGCTGGCACACTATACACATCAGGGCACCACCTATGATAGGGCTCCAAAGAAAATTATTTTTAAAAGGAAAGGAGGGGGGTAGCTAAGTGGTACAGGGTTTGCCTAGCACATTTGAGGTCTTAGTTTCCATCCTCAGCACTAGGGAAAAACAAAAGGAAAGAAAAGAAAAGAGCATGAATCAAGAAGAAGTAAGTGGCCTGGCAACCATATAAATTGTGCTGTTTCTCCAAACTGTTATTTAGAATGCTATTTAGTTGGTTTTGAGACCCTAATGAAAGGTCTTCATCCAATCCAAGTAGAACATTAGGAGTTTAGCAGACACCACAAATTAGTGAAGACTATTAAGAAACGCAATAAATTAGTGCAAGGCTATTAGGAAAGCATGACCGATAGGACTCGTGAGGAGGGGGCCGGGGGAGAAGCTAAGGCTGACAGACAGACATCTGCCTTGGGCAATGTCCTGCCATGATAAGAGGACACAGGAAAAGGATCCACAGTGAGCTGCGTTTCAGATGCACTAAGTTTGGACTGCCAGCCCAGGGCTGGAGACAGGCTTAGGGCTCCAGGTGGACGGAACATTGCAGAAAGAGGAGCATGTGGGGGGAGGCACAAGGATGACATCCAGTGCTGGCAGAAGATGAGGTGCTACGAAAGGGCCTAAAGAAAGACAAGAAAGGCAGAAGGAACCCTGGGGAAGAGCCCTGGGACACCCAGGAAACAGAGGGAGGAGAGTGCCACAGGGCAGGGTCAACTCAAGAGGCAAGTTACACAGAGATGGAAAAGACTGGACAGCACAGAGGCCCTGGCGACCACAATGTAGAAAGGAGGTCACTGGGGCAGTGTGGTCAGGGGACTCGAGAAATCAGCTTGTGAAGGGAAGGGAGAAAAGCGGCTAGACAAGTAAACATGAAACAGCTGTCTTCTCCCCCTTTTCTTTCCTTCCTTTTTCCTTCTCCCTTCCTCACTTCCTTCCCTCTTCTCTTTGAAGAGATCTAAGATGTTTAAGAGCTAAAGAAGAAATCACAGCAAGAAGAGCTTGTGGATGAGCTGTTCATTGTTGGGCACACAGGATATTCTGGGGTGTTCTGAGTTTGCAGGCAGCACAGTGGGCCATACTCCAATAATCCTAAGGTACTTTTCCCCTCCCTGTGCCAGTTCTAGGGCTTGAACTCAGGACCTTGTGCTCTTGCTTGTCGTGTGTGTGTGTGTGTGTGTGTGTGTGTGTGTGTTTAATCAAGGATGGCTTTCTACAACTTGAGTCATACTTCCACTTCCAGCTTTTGCTGTTTTTTCGAGATAAGAGTCTCTTGAATTTGTCTGTTCTGGCTGGATTCAAACTGAGATCCTCAGATTCCAGCTTCCTGAGTAGCTAGGATTACAGGCGTGTTACTGCTAAAACAAAGGAAAGCAAAAAAGGGACGCAGTACCAGTGGCTCACACCTGTAATCCTAACTACTCAGGAAGGTGAGATTCCACAATGGCAGTTTAAAGCCAGCCCAGGCAGGAAAGCTGGTGAGATTCTTATTTCCAATTATCCACCAGAAAACTGGAAGTGGCACTGTGGCTCAAGTGGTAGCGTGCTGCTTTAAGCTGAAGAGCTCAGGGACAGTGCCCTGGCCCAGAGTTCAAGCCCCATGACCAACAGAAAAAAAAAATCATGTGGTTTTGTTGATGGAACCCAAGACATCACACATGCCAGGCAAATGTTCTTCTACACACTGTATCCCCAACCCACATTGGGATTTTAATCTCCTTCACAGAGAAGAGACTTGGGCATATGAAATTAAGTATAACCTACCTAAGGTCATACAAATATTGTACTATGATAAGCCTGACCTAGAACACAAGCTCCCTGTTGCTAGTCCTTGGCTATTGAAGACCAGTAGGGGAGAGACTAGGGGAAGCTCTGTGAACCCTACAGTAGGTGGGGAATTCTCCAAGTACCCAGAGGTACAATGCCTGACATTCTCTAATTCTCACATGGGGCCTGCATGAGTGTAGAATGCTGAACTGGGGGGAAAAATAAGCAAAAAGCCCATTATTATTATCTGTGTCAACTAAATGTAAATTATTTTTATGTGGCTAAGCTTTGCAGTGCTAGGATTTGAACCCAGAGCTTCATGCACACCAGGCAAATACTCTACCACTGAGTTAGAGCCTCAGTCTCTTTTGATATATTTTGTTGTTGTTTTGTTTTTTACTTTTGTTTTTGGCAGTATTGAGGTTTAAATGCAGAGTCTCGTGCTTACTAGACAGGTGCTCTACCACTTGAACCACACTTGCAACTCTTGTCATGTTTTTCTGAAATAGTCTTGCATGTAGTCAAGCCTGGCTTTACACTTGATTGAGAGCCTCCTCTAGAGTGATGTAACTTCAAGCCAGGATTCTGTGTAGATGCTGAATTGTTTAGGAATACCATTAGTATGTAAATTGAGGAAATATTGTACTCTATGTTCTTTGGCACTTTATCAAGAAAGGCACGTCAATTTTGATAATGACAAAACCACCAGCAGCACATTTGGAATTTAAGTCACCCACACACAAATAACCTGTATCTCATGGGTATTTGTTATTGTTTCACTCTGAGTGACTCTGTAAAGGTTTAAGCACCTGCCTTTTTACCTTTTTACTGTGTGGTTGTGTCCAAGCAATAACATATCAGAGTACATGATACTTTTAGATTATATTGGTGGTAGATCTGTAATCATAGAACTTGAGAGGCAGAGGAAGGATGATGAACAGTTCAATGCAAGTTCAATACATAGAACAGTTCAATACATAGAAAGACTGTCTCAAACACACACACACACACACACACACACACACACAAAATGAGCTAGGTGGCTCATGCTTATAATCCTAGCTACTCAGGAGTCTGAGATCTGAAGATCACAGGTAGAAGCCAGCCTGGGCAGAAAAGGCCTTGAGACTCTTACCTCCAACAAACTACTCAGAAAAGGCTAGGAGTGGCCTTACGGCTCAAATTGTAGAGCACTAGCCTTGAGCAAAAAAAGCTTAGGGACAGCACCTAGGTCCTGAATTCAAGTTCCAGGACTGGCGCGCGCGCACACACACACACACACACACACACACACACACACACACACACACACACACACACACAGAGGCTAGGGATGTAGCTTAATGGTACAGCATTTTTCTAGCATGTATGCATGCTCGGTCTGATCCTCAGTATTATCAAAATTAATTTTTAAAAATTAAAGTGAATGCATATAGGCATGCATAGTATGTTTGCTTTTCAGAGTACTTAGAAGGCATTACAATTTTTTTGCTAAATAAAAGGAAGGTACCAATGCAGATCATGTGCTTTTGGAAGCAAGGAAAACTGCAGTGCAAAAAGGGCTGAGCAAAATCAGGATGAATTTGAGTGATAAATGACCAAGGAAGACAATGGTCTGTGAGTGACACCAACAAGAAATTCCCAGATGAGTATATACATAATGTGGTCAAACTATTGGGGCTCATGAAAAACTATTCAACTGGCTGCTTTTGTGAATTTCATGTTCCTGGTTTAATGCAAATTATTACCATATTGTAGCATTTTTTCCAGCATAATAACTATAGAAAGAAAATCCCAAGTCACCTGAGGGGCCAGGGAAATGATAAATGGTTCAATATCTGGACACAGAGATGTGTTTAGAAGATGGCAAAGAAACAGGTGCCAGGCTCTATCTATGGCATATCCTCCTTAATGGATGAGAAGATGAGTAAACAGTATGTAAGAGGATGCTTAAGGATATTTATGGAAAAGGCTATGTCGTACCGAATGGTGGACAGGAAAGATAAAGAAGTGGGTGTCCCAGAGGACCTCCAATAGGTTACAATAAATATTCAAGGCTCAGAATCAGAGATGGCCTGGTTATTTAATGAGAGAAAGGTAGCCTAAACTCTCACAGGCCTGTCCATCACTGTGTATATGGTGTGTGTGTGTGTGTGTGTGTGTGTGTGTGTGTGTGTGTGTGTGTGTATACCTGAGGCTTGAATTCAAGGCCTCACACATTGGCTTGGCTTTCTTGCTCATGGCTTGTGAGCCACACTCAACCACTTGAGCCATGCCTCCAGCCAGCTTTTTGTTGGTTAATTAGTGATGACAATTTGTAAACTTTTCTGCCCACGTTGGCTTCAAATCATGATCTCAGATAATGATCATCCTGAGTCGCTAGGATTACAAGCATCATTGGTGTCCAGTTCTGGCTATCACTTTTCTTTTTGTTAACAAAAACAAAGTAAAAATAAAAAAGATGTGTCTTTTGCTCAAGAAGGTACAGGTGACTCATAGGTTCACTAATCTGAGGAGACATGGAGGTAGGCAGGGAAGAAAGAGAAGAAGCAGTCTCCTATCTCATGGAAGGTCTGTCTATAATTAGAGCTCTCCTAGCCTAGCCTCTCCACTAAAATATGCAACTCTGTGTCATTGCTCCTCTTAGTTTCCTCAAATAACTAAACATAAGATGAAACACAATAGACTACCTTAGATTTCATCATTATTACATGTCTGTATTGTTTTCAAACTTTTCTATGTTAAACCAAAACACTACCTGCTAAGAAGTAAGCCCCCCACCCCTTAAAGGACACACTAGTTTATCCCAGAGTCACAGCCCAGGAAAAAGGAAAAGCTCTGTGGTTTAAGAATCCAGTTGCAGGCTGGGAATGTGCTTGAGTGGTAGAGTGCTTACTTAGCGTGCATGAAGCCCTGGGTTTGATTTCTCAGTACCACATAAACAGAAAAAGGCAGAAATGGTGCTGTGGCTCAAGTGGTAGACTTCTAGCCTTGCGCAAAACGCGATCAGGGACAGAGCCCAGGCCCAGAGTTCAAGGTCAATTTTATAACCAAACTAAGTGTTTAGCAAGCTTGTTTAGAATTCACCACTAACATTACATGAACAAAGTATTTCCTTGGGAAATATAAGATGAAGCCAGGTACCAGTGGCTCACACCTGTAATCCTAGCTACTCAGGAGGGGGAGATCTGAGGATCACCGTTCAAAGCCAGCCTGGTCAGGAAAGTCCATAAGATTCTTATTTCCAACTAATCACCAGAAAGCCTGAAGTGGATCTGTGGCTCAAATGATAGAGTGCTAGCTACCCTTGAGCAGAAAAGCTCAGGGACAGTGCCCAGGCCCTGAGTTCAAGCCCCATGACCACCACCACCACCAACAACAACAACAAAAGTCACTCACAGCTGCGAGTAGTGGCTCATACCTGTAATCCCACATTTGGAAGACTGAAGCAAGAAGACTAAGAATCCTAGGCTCAAGCTCAGCCTAGACTTTTTTTTTTCCTTTAAAAAAAACACACTCATTCTTTTTAAGTCCAAAATTTAAGAAGGTGATAAAAGAAATTTGTGTCAAAATAAATTATATTTTAATGCAATATTTCAAAAATCAAGCCATAGCCAAGGATTATAACTGTAACCATAAACCATAGTCAAGGGCTATAACTACATAAAAGCCAGGGCTGGAATTAAAGGGATGTCAACGAGGCAAGTTCTGTGTAATGTAACGTTCCATGATGTCCAAAAACCTGGCCCACTCCATACCAACAACAGCTCTGTTAAGAAATGTTATATACCATCATAATCCTTGTTCTGAATCCTCAGAATTCAGAATATTTTAGAGTTTTATAATGTAGATGGGTGCTACTCAAGAGGTTGAGATGCGAGGATCAAAGTTCAAAGCCAGCTCAGGCAAGAAAATCCATAAGACTTTTATCTCCAATTGACCAGCAAAAATGTTGCAAGTACAAGTGTGTGGTAGAGTACCAGCCTTGAAGGAAAAAGCTAAGGGACAGTGCCCAAGTCTTAAGTTCAAGCCCCAGTACCAGCATACACACACAAAAAGGTAATGTAGAGCACCTATTGACATAATTCCCAGAGCAGGGGCTCCTAAATTAACAAAATAACATTGCTATAGTGACCAAAAAGCCAGAAGTGTAACTGTGGCTCAAGTGGTAGAGTGCTAGACTTCAGCAAAAAAAAAAAAAAAAAAAAAGCTCAGGAACAGAGCCCAGGCCCTGAATCTAAGCCCCAAGACTGGTACAAAACAGAAAGAAAGAGGAGGGAGGGAAAGAAGTAAGGAAGAAGAGAAAGGAAGAAAGAAAGAGAGAGTGAGAGGGAGAAAGAGAAAGAAGGAAAGAGAAAGAGAGAGAAAGAAAGAGAGAGAGAGAGAAAGAGAAAGGAAGGAAGGGAGGGAGGAAGGGAGGAAGGAAGAAAGGAAGGAAGAAGAGAGGAGAGGAAGAAAGGAAAGGAAAGGAACAGAGGAATTTTCCCCAAAGACAATTGGGAGGGAATGCTCTCACAGTTGCGGGAGAAGGAGCTTGGAAAACCCCATGTGCATAGCCACGAGGTAGTCAGCATTAAATACCTGCCAGGTCCAGGAAGCAGAAAACCTGGAGACAACACGGATGCAAGCCTTTTCCCATCACTCCCAGTCCAATGACAAAGGCTTGGGTGTGTGTGAAATACTGAATTGAGACCATGTTTGTGACTTAAGGTAACTGCCACACCTTCTACTGCCTGCAAACGAACAAGACATCCCAGGACAAAGGAAGAACCAATTCCACTGAATAAGTATAAAGGGATAGTGGGACACAAAATTAAGTTTGATTGTGAGTACAGGCCAATGAGTCATGTTTCTTTTTACTCAAAAACATAGTTATGATAATAAAATTTTTGTTTCCACATCAATTAAATCTGTCTTTCATACACCTAGTGGTAGAGCAAGCAGCATTAGAAATGACTGGTATAGAGCGATAAAGAGCTAAGACAGGCAGGGACAGAAATGATTGATTTGGATTGATTTGGTGGTTTTGATGGGAACTTGTTTGCTCTTCAACCCTGGGTATGATGAAATGAAAACAGAAGGTACTATAGATAAACGAGAGAATCCCTGAGTCAGATGGCTTTATTCAACGGGAATTCCAAATAGCCCTATCCCATGAATCCTGGACTCCTGGGCTAAGCTTATGGCGTGCTCTTCATTTTCAGGTAGAGGCTGGGCAGGTAAGAAGGCATGCTCTCGCTAACATCAGATCACCCAGAAAGCATCAACTGAAGTCCTCAAGTCTTAAAGACCTGAGTGGTGGCAGGGGAGGGGGGAGAGTTAGAAGCTTGGGTTGCTCCAGGCCTTGGAGTCTGCCAAATTCAAATGCAAAATGTGAAACAGGCCCCAATGCACCATTTGACTTCTGCCTTCACTCAAGGGCTTTTCCCTGAAGGACAGTGAGAAGAGGAAGAGGAGGTGATGTTTAAAATAAGATAGGAAGGGGGGTGTTCTTCATGGTGGAGGAAACAGTGAGTAGAAAGGTAAGCAAATGCCACCTCTCTACTGTGCCACTAGAACAAAGGAGGAAGGAGAGGATCCACTTCCTCTTCACAAGAAGCTTCTTACTCTAGCTCTTCCTTCTTCCATGGTAGCTTCCTTCTCCTTCAACTCTACTTTTCTCCCAGCTCTGACTTCTTACAATAATTCCCTGTGAATTGAGTTCTTTCCTGGGAAAAACCAGAACCATCCAGAGTCTACTGGACCATTCAGAATAATTACTTAGAACAGTGGTTACAGAATATCTCTTTCAGTACTTCTTATTTTATAGATAAGGAAATTAAAAGCCAATGAAGTCACATGGCATGCTGAGAGCTGTTGGAGCTGGGCAGAGCAAGGGCACTCATTCACTCACTACATGATCTATGTGCTCATGTTATCTTGCAGAGGCTTGGGTTTTTAGCAGGAGACTTGTCTCCTGGCCCCTATCACATGCTCCATCATTCAGCACCTTGGTAACTCTAAGAGAAGAGAGCTCATCTCCTCCACCATGCCCCTCAACCCTCATTTCTCCTCCACAAACACCTCAAAATACTAGAAGAGGTATGTAGCTAACTTGCCTTGAAGAAAAATGAATGGATTTCAATGAACTAGCTGGTCATCTCTAAATAGAATACTCAGTGGCCAGAAATACTTTCCAGACGAATAGAGTAGTCTAATTCTTTCTGTCCTTTGCAGAGTGTACCTGGTATTGGAGTCATAATCAGGTCTCCCAGATTCATTATAGTGATAGGCTAAAGGATGGCCCAGAAACTAGGCTGGAAGAGGAAGACTGGAATCAGAAATCTGAAAAGATAAGTCATTAGGATTAGTGATAACAGGGCAACAGAAAGGAAAATGCTACCCAAGAACCTGGCTAGCAAGACACAAATTTGGCATCACAATAAAATAGGGTTTATATGATAACCTTCCTATGCCAAGCAAAAATCCTGTTCACCTTATTAAAAAAACAAAAAACACTCCCAGGCCATCTGGCCTACTTCCCTGCTACAGGCTACAGATCTTGCCTGAACAGTCATCGGGAAGCTGTTTTCAAATAAAAATCTGTACTTCTCCCTCTACCTGGCTGTGTTTACCACGTCAACCTTCCTTATACATTTACTAATGCTACTTACGTTTTTACCCTCTCCCCAACATTTATTTCATCACCTACTCAATTCAACACTCACAACAGAATCAGATTTCTATTCAAATCTATCTAAATGCAGTCACTTTAGCTTGCAAAGGCTCAGTTTTTCCAACTGTCAAGTGGGGAACATCAATGGTAGCTTGCTCTTTGCTGTGACATAAAGAATATATATAATTCAGCCCAATGTCTGGTATTTAGTAAGCATTTAATAAGTGATGATGGTCAACTGTGAGGCTAGAACAAGTCCCAGGGGACTGAATGGGCGACACAACATCACTTAAGTGAGTAAGTCAGGGAGGAACCCCACACTTCCTGATTTCTGTTTTGTTTTGTTTTGTTTTATTTTTTTGCCAGTCCTGGGCCTTGGACTCAGGGCCTGAGCACTGTCCCTGGCTTCTTCCCGCTCAAGGCTAGCACTCTGCCACTTGAGCCACAGCGCCGCTTCTGGCTGTTTTCTGTATATGTGGTGCTGGGGAATCGAACCTAGGGCCTCGTGTATCCGAGGCAGGCACTCTTGCCACTAGGCTATATCCCCAGCCCACACTTCCTGATTTCTGAGTGTGTGTGTGTGTGTATGTGTGTGTGTGTGTATGTGGGGGGGTGGGGGGGTGGCTTGATCTTGATCTTAGTGCTGGTACACTGCCCCTGATGTCCCTAAGCTTTTTTTTTTTCCCTCAAGGCTAATGCTCTACCACTTGAGCCACAGCTCCATTTCTAGCTATTTGATGGTTGATTGGAAATGGGAGTCTCATGGACTTTTCTACCAAGACTAGCTTTGAATACTTCTCAGATCTCAACCTCCTGAGCAGCTAGGACAACAGATATGAGCCACTGGTGCTCAGCTTGATTTCTGAAATTTGTCAGTCACTAGCTCTCATATAAGCAGATTCAATGCCCAATGACCTAGAAATCTGGGCATATGATCACATTCAAGAGCCACTGCTGATGATTTAAGAAGCACTCAGATGTGCTAGACACTGTGTGGGAATAAGAAGGCTCAATAGCATCTACAGGTCAGTATAAAAAGATCATCTCGGCTGGGCACCAGTGGCTCACGTCTGTAATCTTAGCTATTCAGGAGGCTGAGATCTGAGGATCACAGTTCAAAGCCAGCCAGAGGAACGAAAGTCTATGAGACTCTTCTCTCCAATTAACAACCAGAAAACCAGATAGAGCACTAGCCTTGAGCAAAAGACTTCAGGGACAGTGCCCAGGCCCAAAGTTCAAGCCCCATGACCAACCCCCCCCCCAAAAAAAAAAATCATCTCATTGCTTTTGACAAAGGGGGGATGGGGAAGGAAGGCAAAAATCCAGAATCATTGCATGCATGTGTTGCAATATTTCTTGTCCTTATTTATTTTAAACTGTAGATTAAAGTATGACCTATACACTGGATGCCTTATTCCTGGCTTTGGATACATTTTTATTATTATTATTTATTTTTGTCAGTCATGAGGTTTGAACTCAGGGCTTACACCGCCGTGCCTGAAGTCTTTTGCTCAAGGCTAGTGCTCTACCACTTTGAGCCACAGCTCCACTTCCAGTTTTCTGGTGGTTAATTGGAGATAAACGTCTCATGGATGTTCCTGCCTGGGCTGGCTTCAAGCTGCAATCCTCAGATCTCAGCCTCCTCAGTAGCTAGGATTGCAGCTATGAGCCACCAGAGCCTGGCTTATTATTATTAATAATATTATTACTATTATTATATTAATATGAGGAGAAAGAGGAGGAGGAGAATGATGATGAATGAGAGGGAAGGAAACATAAGGACTAGGGACAAAGGCAGAATTTGGCCAAGAACAGCAGTGGGAAAGAATAGGGATTGCCAGTGGACTAAAATCAGGTCCCTATCAATGTTCCAGAGAATGGCAGTTATTAATGTACAAGATGGGCTTCCTGTATTATCTACAAAGACTTCTCCAGAGCATTCCCTGCGCTGACTATGCAAGCTATGAAACCACAGAGCCCCAGGAAGTGCACTGTGGCTCAAAGCCACAGTCTCTCAGAAAGTCCAGAAGAGAATCCTCTCTTGGTAATCCCTCTCAGTCTCCTTGGATGGTATCCCTAGTCCTCTGGCTGGTGTCAAGGCCTTACTGACACTCAAGGTGAGTGTATTTCTCCTGATGGAAATAGTCTACTCCAGGGGTTCACATGGCAGAGGTGCTTCTTACAAACTAAAATAATGAACAAATGAAGCACTGCAAGGCTCCCATCACTCAAGTCCAGCTTTGAGAGAAGTCAGAAAAAGATCATTTCTTAGTATGTCCTAAGTGTGTGGCTTTTGGAAAGGAGTGCCAGAAAATGCTTTCTACATACATCTTCTTATCATCTAGTAGATATGCCTATATTAAGTGGTAGGTTACATCCTGAATACTGCCACACTTCCAAAGAAAGAAGCAATCTGAAGACCCAAGTCCTGCCCACTTCGCCTGAGTGCCCTAATTTTAGTGATGTTAACCCTTCTACAATACCACAATCACAACCTGGAGCCCTGAGAGGATCTCAAACTCCTGGGAACCAGCAGAGTAAAGGATCTTGGAGGAGGGGTGAAGGGAGGGGGTGGGAGAGGGGCTGGAATCAGTAATGACTGTGGTTATTCTTCTGCTTGCCAAACTGAATTGTGTCTGACCCCAGCACAGAAGCACCAAGATGACAGAGTTTCCTTTTAGATGCATCCTTCAAAGGAGCAAGGGGACTGGTATCATTGTGCACCCTTGACCCCACTAAGTTTATAACAGGGGAACTGATGTTGAAATGAACCTTGAGTGGGACTGTAAGAGTCGCAGATGGTGAGAGACTACCCCTGAAGCTTGATACATGTGTGCGAGCAGAGGGAAGGGAGCCAACAGAAAGGCCTTCATTTCTATCCTGGGAGTCGGCTGGGTCACTCAACCCCTGGTCTATCTATGGATGTGTGTGTTAGGGCCAGAAACCACTTCCTTCTCCTTGGATTATAGAAGCCTGGAGCCTCCCACAGCACAGCCTCAGGTCACTGTACATCTTAAACCAAACACAGGTACTTAATGTCTCTCCATGACTCTTTATCTCATAATAAAAAGGTATAACTCTTAAAATGCGTATTCACACATGCCACAGCTGGTGTGGTGATTCTCAGTATGACTCAGTTTCCCTCAAGGAGAACTAAATTTTTTTAATAACCTTTCTTCCCTTTCCTCCTGAATCAGCTTACACTTTACTTTTCAA
Source organism: Perognathus longimembris pacificus (assembly GCF_023159225.1). Lineage (NCBI taxonomy): Eukaryota > Metazoa > Chordata > Mammalia > Rodentia > Heteromyidae > Perognathus > Perognathus longimembris. The sequence goes on from NC_063174.1 coordinate 35,714,055, forward strand.
ATGTAAATCCTCTGACTTCTGAGAAATGGAAGGGGAGGGAAGGGCAAAGAGAAGCAGAAAATCTGGTCAGAAAGTCTGGTTTATAGGAACCTTTTCCCATATCTCGCCCCCCCCCCCGCCTCCCCCCACCCCCCACTGCTTGGCCAGATATTACTACAAAGGGAGCTAAGAGTTTACCAAGGCAGAAATTATCCACACCTTAAAAGGAATGTTCCTGAAATAAAATTTAAAAAACTAATGCCCAAACCACCTTATCTGTAATTCGGGGGGGGGGGGGTGAGAGAAGAGGGAGGAGGAGTCAAAAGGACACAAATTTGAGAGCAGTCTGGCTGGGGAGAGTTAGCTATCCCTTTTCTCCTTCAAGGACAGCCAGATCTGATAGGACTGCTGATGAGGCCAGGCTGCCCCAACAGTATCCATACGTCAGAGCCCCCACCCCCCGCTGGCATCATCAAAGACCCTTCAGAGCTTCTAAGGTGACATCCTGGCCTGATGTTTCTCAGGGAAATCCCACCAGGGAGGAGCACCAAGACATCCTGAGAACAGAGGCTGACAGAAGAAAAACAAACAAAAGCCAATAACAAACACTTGCTGCCTGTGTACCTGGGGCAACAGCTTTTCTGATAACAACTACACTTTTAAAGCCAACCAGGGTTGTCTTTCCATATCACAAAAAGCTGTAATTTAGCCTTTTCCTGTAAAATGACCCCTTTCCCTTTAGACACAATATGCAAATCTGATACAACTGAAATAAATACAGTATAAGGCTCACTAACTCATTTACTATCTTTCACTTCAAGGACCCTGGGCTCTTAAATCACTCTGTAAATGTAAGAATTCATGCCTCATCACTCTCAAAGAGGGAGTCAAAGGAGTATCATTAGCCCATACATTTGAGTTAACAGTCAGTCTGTGGAAAAGCCAGGTCTCTCACCCTCTCCAGTGGGGCAGTCAGGCCTCCATATCATTATCCTCAGCTAGGAATAAACAGCTTGGGGGCAAATTCAGTAGGGGATCTGAGCAATAATCAACCCTACTCAGCTAGAGTGGAAAGGTCCACTGAAGTGGCTGGGTGCCTGTAGGGGACCCTGACTCTAGCAATAAGGTCCAGAGTGACAGATCTAAACTTCAAGACATTTCATTTTCTACTCTTACGGGTCCAATCAGCTTTTCAGCAATCAGCTTTTCCAGGACAAGACCCCCACCCCCATTCTCCATTGCTCATCTCTGTCTCTAAATGGGAAGTCTCAGGGATGGAAAGGAAGCTTCATCTCAGTCCACCCCTCCATGTCTCTGTCTCTAGTTGTTCCTGAAGGCCCCAGCCCTACAACCATTTGTATCATCAGCTCACTCACAGGAGGGGCCAGCCAGTCCCCAGAAGTCCAGAGCCTCCTGTGCCTTCTGTGTCCACAGGTCAGGAGAGGTAGCTCTTTCTTTCCAACCAGAAAAGAGGGAAAGAGGATCAGCTATGGGGGGCTGTCCTGCCACGGGACAGGAGTCACTGGTCACATGCACACCAGCAGCAAGCTAAAGGCACCTTGCTCCTAGAGACACAAAGATGGGAACTGGGGTGGTGGAACCTGGTCTGTTTTATAGCCAGAAAGACAGACAGACAGACAGACAGACAGACACACACACACACACACACACACACAGAGAGAGAGAGAGAGAGAAAGAGAGAGAGAGAGAGAGAGAGAGAGAGAGAGAGAGAGAGTTCCCCTTTCCCAGGTCACAGCAAAGAACTGAGGCTTCCAGGTGGAATAGCAGTTTGTTACCGGGTGCTGAAAACAGGTCTATGGATGAGCTGAACCCCCAAGGTTACCTGGTAGACAGCTCCCCAGAGTCGCTCTTTTTCCCCAGCAACATCAGAGCAACCTGCCACTGGTAAACTTTACCTAAGGAAACCAAACAAACCCCCCTAAGACACCCCAAAAGGTAGGCAAGCAGGTCAGTTCTAATTGGACATAGAAAGAGGGAAAGGAAGACACCTGGGAAGGATGCCAGCGTCTCCCTGCCCTTGCCGTGAGCATCCTGGCCCTGCATCTCCCACCAATGACCACAGATGGGCCAGCACAGACGAAGAGCCGGCAGCCAGGGGCTGGGCTGGGGCCCTGGCTGTGGGTTGGGCATGGCCCTGGGAAGAGGACACCCAGGTGTGCGGCCCACCCTCACCCACTTTTCTTCATGCACATGGGGGAGAAGTCCCCAGTCTCAAACTCAAAGAGGGTCCGTGGTCCCCACTCCCACGCATGGCTACTGGCTCTGCCCAGCCCGGTGCCCCGCTCTGTCCTCCCGAGGCAGCCTCTGGGGTGCTCTTTGCCTGGGGGAAGAGATGCCGACCTGAGATCCCCCACCACCACCACCACCACCCCGCTACTCCACTGCATCTTCACCCTCGTCTCAGCCTGGCACCTCTTTGTTTCCGGCGGGGAAAGTTGCCAATGCATGCGCGCCCCTTTGCCCAACACGCCCCCCTGTGCGCCCACCCCCAGCGGGAACCCCAGCCCCGGACGCCCTCGAATCTGCCGCCCGCCCTCCGCGCTCCGGCCCCCGGGAGGCCGCCTCGAAACCGAAAGCAAAGCGGAGGCGGGGTCCGGCCGGGGTCCCCCTCGCGGGGCCGCCGGCTCTGCCCTCCGCGCGCCCCGGGGCCCGCGAGCTCCACTGCCCGCCCGGCGCGGCCACCGCTCCCCGCCGTGGGAAGGCCTGTCTGCGGGCGGGCATCGCGGGCACCTACCGATGCGGGGCCGGCCGGGGCCGCCGGCAGAGCCCGGACCGGGCCGGACGGACGCAGGTGCCGCCTGGAGCGCCGTGCCCCCCACCCCAGCCCCAGGCTGGCTCCCGCTCCTCCACCCGCGCCAGGACTCGGGGCGCTCGCCGGCGCCGCCTGCTCCCCGCCCCCCACGCCCGGCGGCCCGCCGTCCCTCCCCCGCGCCGCCCGGCCGGCCCGCGCGCCGCGCTCAGTCCCGCATGGCCCGGCGGCGCCCGGGGGCGGTCAGGGGGCTGCGGCCGCCGCTGCCCGGGCGGAACGGAGCCCCCGGTGGCGGCGGCGGCGGCGGCAGCGGCGGCGGCACTCACCCATAGTACGGATGCGGCGCAAACTGCACATGCTCGCGTCTGACAGGCGCTCTGCCCCCGGCCCTGATTAACTCCTTGTGCGCCCGCCTGCCCGCAGGGCCCGCTGCCCCGCGGCCCCCGCTGCTCGCCCTGACCCCAGCCACCTCCCAGGGCCGGGAGTCAGCCCTGCCCGGGGCGCCCCCAAAGCGCATCTCCAGCCCTGATGGCGCAGGTGGCGCTAGGCAGACTCTCGGGCCCTCCCGGACCGTCCCCCTCCCCCTCCACCCCGCCTGCTTTCGAGGTGTCTGCGCCACCCCCTCCCGCCTCCCTGCTGGTGGGAGCTGTGCGGATGGACGCGTGTACAATGTCATGCCTGGGCAGACCCATGGGGTGCCAATGTTGTGTCCCATGCAGTTCATTCAGTGAAACAGCCCCACCAGTTCTTTTGCTTCTTTCCATTTCCAAGATGAATACACTGAGGCCTGTGAAAACTAAGCAGTTTGCTTATAGCAAAGGCCTGAACCTCCAAGGTCCACAAAGATGAAACGCATAGACTGTGAAAGACATAAAGAACTATGTTCCTTCTGGGATCAACCCAGGATCTTTGAATGGGAGATGAAAAATGATGAATGCGTCTGGAAACCTTGGAGATTCCAGGATATGGAAAATAGGAAATTAGGGGGTGCTGACTTGAAACAGGCCCCTCAGATTGTCCTGGAAAAGGCCTTGTGCATGGGCAGATAATGAGAACAAAAGTCCCCATTCCCACTCCTATCCTGGGTCCTGGAGCTGGCTACCTCTGCCAAGAAGAAGGGACATCAAAAAATGTGTAACGTCACTAGTGGGAAGAGGGTTTTTTTGTTTGTTTGTTCATTGTTTTTTAAGGCCAGATCTCCTAGTAGTCCAGGTGCTAGCCTCGAACTCGAGTGTGTAGCTCTGGTAGACCTCCTTAAACTCAGGGTCTTCCCACCAGCTGAGGGCTAGAGTCACTGACCTGTGCTACCACCCAGGAGGACTCTCTTCTAATTCTCTCTCTCTCTCTTTCTCTCTCTCTCTCTACACACACACACACACACACACACACACACACACACACACACACACACACACACACACACACACACCAGCCTACAGAAAAGAGAAACAGGGAGTGGGATGACAAAAGTCTATTTCCATTTTAATAATGTGCTCTGGGGACAGAGAACTCAGAGGGGGTTAGGGATTTAGCTCAGTGAAAGAGCACCAGGCCCTGAGTTTGGACCTCAGCTCAGAGGTCCAAGGCAGAATCAGTCTCTTAGAAAAGGAACTGGAGGCTCATCGAGCCTATCTTGTCCTTCTCTGGATAAGATGCCAACCTGCTTTCCTCTTTTTGAACCTAATCTGCCTTATTAAAGTTGTATCCCCAAACGAGGATTGACTGAGAGTTCTAAGCTCATCCTCATGTACATGCCACTCTGCTACTGGCCAATCATTCTTTTGTTGTTGTTGTTGATGGTGATGGTAGTGGTGGTGGGGCTTGAACTCAGGGCCTGGGCACTGTCCCTGAGCTTTTAGGCTCCAAGCTAGAGCTCTACCACTTGAGCCACAGCTCCACTTCTGGTTTTCTGGTGGTTAATTGGAGATAAGAGTCTCAGGAACTTTCCTACCCTGGATGTCTTCCAACTGTGATCCTCAGATCTCAGCCTCCCGAATAGCTAGGATTATAGGCCGGAGCCACCATTGACTGGTGTTTTCTAAGAAAAACACTGGCATAAGGCTGGGGATGGAGTTTAGTGGGAAAGTACTAGCTTAATAGTCACAAACCCCTGGATTCAATCCTCAGCACCACACAGGGTGAAAAAGCAAGTAAACAAACAAGCTGCAATCCTTTTCCAAGAGGGACAGAGGAGTTATCTTGACTTCTTCAAACCAGTATATGAAGTTCAAGGTTATGAAGTGTCATTGAGAAGAGGTTGTTCTTTCTTTCTTTTTTTTTTTTTGAGGTTGATTTTTTTTGTGTGTGGCTTGTTTGGGTTTGTTTTTTTCCTCTCTGATACTGATGATTGAATCCAAGGGTCCCATGAATGCTGAACAAGCACTCTACTACTAAGCCATATCTCCAGCTCTTGACAACAGCTCTTGACCTTCATTATCCTTTCTCTATGTAATGGAAATATCACATACTCTGTAAGTATACTATGATTCCAGCCACTGTGTGTAAAATCCTCAGCATACAGTAGGCTTTTAGTAAAAGGGAGCTGTGTCCTACTAGAGGTAAAGGAGAAAGTAGAAAGGGTTAGGGATACAGGCAAGTGTGTGTTGTGACTACAACCATCAGAGAGAGACAGAACAAAGTCCCCTCTCAGGGACACCTTGAAAGAAGCTACATCACTAAGTCTAGCAGCAAGGTCCGGATGTTGAGGGAGGAGTGTCCCACTCTCCTCTTTGTGGCCTTAGCCACACTGCTCCTTGCACTGCTCCTTTCCTGGCTCTAGGGAGCAGCATTGAGCAGATCAAAGCATAATGGGCTGGCAAGACAGCAAGATCTGAATTCACCGCAACTTATCCATTAGGTTCACTAGGCACAATACCAGGTATCAACAATATTTTTAGAACCCCATAAAAAATGAATTTCTTCTCAAATCAGAGGCAGAAAAATAAACCTGAAGTTGAAGAAAATCTTTTCATATATAATAATGCTATCTTCCCCTTTAGTCTAGAAAGCAAGATGGCAGTTAGTTACCAACTCCAAAAGAAAGAGGAGGGTGTGGGATGCTAGTGGCTCATGGCTGTAATCCTAGCTACTCAGAAGGCTAAGATCTGAAGATGAAAGTTCAAAACCAGCATGGGGATGCAAATCCATGAAACTCTTATCTCCAATTAATCACCAAAAAATATGAAGTGGAGCTGTGGTTCAAGCGGTCGAGTGCTAGCCTTGAGTAAAAAAAAGCTCAGGGACAGCGTCTAGGCCCTGAGTTCAAGACTGGGAAAGAAGGAACGAAAGTAAGAGAGAGAGAGAGAGAGGAGTTTGGAACTGAGACACAGGTTTGGCACCATCAGTGTCTCTCCAGCTTGCATGCAAGCCTGACAATAAGATGAGGAGTTTTCCTCATTCCTCCATCAGCAATCATCTCCTAACAATAATTTACAGAGTCTTACAATTGCAGTATTTTTTTCTCTTTGGGGCAGGGCAGATAGTTCTATCCTCAATTATATAAATGAGAAAATCAAGGCTCAGAGGGTTTGTATACTTTGGTCAAGGTTACATTGCTAATAAAAACAAGATATAGTTCAAAGCCAGGTCCTTTCTATCTGCACTGAGAAGATTTAGAATAAAATCAGTCATGTATAAGGCACAGTAGTCTGCTGCATCATTGAATCTGATATCCTAAATTTATGGACTGCCTGCTTTAAATCTCATTCCTCAAAACTCAGCCTCCTGAGTAGCTAGTACGGACATGAACCACCATTGCCTAGATAAATTGTTTTTTGTTTGTTGTTGTTGTTTTTTTGTCAGTCGTGGGGCTTGAACTCTGGGCCTGGGCACTGTCCCTGAGCTCTTCAGCTCAAGGCTAGTGCTCTACCACTTTGAGCCACAGCATCACTTCTGGTTTTCTGGTGGTTAATTGGAGATAAGAGTCTCATGGACTTTCCTTCCCGGGCTGGCTATGAACCGTGATCCTCAGATCTCAGTCTCCTGAGTAGTTAGGATTACAGGTATGAACCACCAGCACCCAGCTATGGATAGATATTTTAAGGCATTTCATCTACCTTTTCTCAGCCCATTTCCTCATCTGCAAAGTGAAATAGCAATACTCACCCACTAAGTGTTGTGAGAACAAGACAATGTGCAGAAGGCATTTTGCATAGTACCAGGCACATAGTACATAGGTAAGAATGGCAGTAGCTCCATACTGTCGTGGAAAGTCCCTATCACAGTGGGTAGTTAATATCAGTTCTCTTTACATCTATCTTCTACTACCTAGCAGTGGAAAGCAGAGTGTTTTAAGTATCTTTGTATTCTCTAAAATGACTTAAATATGTTAAGTTCATATTTTTTTTGAAGGACAAGAACTTTCTGCCTTTCCACTAAGGCAAACCATCCATAAAGGTCTTGCTTTTGTCTCCACCATAAGGAATGTTCTTGATGACTTTTGAAGGGAATCAGAAAGATTACTTTATGCTTGTTACAGAGGATTGGTTCCCTAGGGGTTGCCCTCTGACCACAAGTCAGGAGAGATGTGGCTCAAGAGAGTAATTTCAGTAAGGAACTGGCCGGCAGCCAGATGAGAAAGGGTCCAGGAGGGAGCTGAGTGCAGAAACTGGAGATCAAGAGACAACCACATACAGTCTGTCTCAAGTGCTGTGACAAGAAAAGAGCAATGAGCTAGAAGCATAAAGAGCATCAAAGTCTAAGTCAATCTTGACTTTGAAAGTCTGTGGATTGGCTTTACAGGAGGACAAGCTGGGTGAGAGAAAAGGAGAGGGATTATGTGGATATGGCCTTAGCTGATGGCCAAGCTAGCATATTGGCATTTGAAAATAGGAAACATCTCTGTACCAGCCTCTTCTCAAAATAGGAAGAGATAGAATCAGAAAGAAGCTAAAGATATCTATATCATTTAGAACTCTGTGCAAGCAAAAGAAACTGAGTTTAGTTATCTTTTTGTGTGTGTGTCTGCAGGTCCTAGGGCTTGAATTCAAGGCCTAGGCACTGTCCCTGAACTTTTGTGCTCAAGACTAACGCTCTACCACTTTGAGCTACAGATCCATTTCTGGCTTTTTAGTAGTTAATTGGAGATAAGAGTCTCACAGACTTTCCTGCCTAGGCTAGCTTTGAACTGTGATCCTCAGATTTCAGCCTCCTAAGTAGCTAGGGTTACAAATGTGAGCCACCAATGCCTGGCTGACTTTGGTAATCTAAAAGAATTTATTGGAAGGATATATCTGTAATCAGGAAGCTCATTTATTTCAAGGAATGCTGATTAAAAGAAACGTGAGAAGACCAGGAAAGCTTTGAGAGCCTAGGTCAAGAGAAATAATGGAGAAAATCCCCAAGGCTTTCTACCACCAGAAAATCTCCAATCTTTTGATCATTCCTGTTCCTATATACAGAATCAAGTTTCCTTTGAGTTATACATGTACCTTCCCTCTGGGCCAGCAAAGGCTCTGCAGGAACTGCCTGGGGTAAGAGCCATTCTAGTGCTACACACTGCAAGAGGTAAGCAGGAAAGAGCGTCAAGGCACTATATAAAAACACAGGGAAATCTACTAAATTGATTCCAAACAGCAAATGTCCAGGACCAGGGAAGCAAGTAGCATAATAGAATTTATACCTGGCTCAGGGCCCCAGTGAGTTGTTGTTGTTAATTAGTTAATTAACTATTTTGTCAGTCATGGGGCTTGAACTCAGGGCCTGGGCACTGTCCCTGATCTTTTTTGCCCAAGGATAGTCTTCTACCACTTTGAGCCACAGTGCCACTTCCAGTTTTCAGGTAGTTAATTGGAGAGAAGAGTTTCATGGACATTCCTGCCTGGGCTGCCTCTGAACCATGATCCTCAGATCTCAGCCTCTTAAACAGCTAGGATTACAGATGTGAGCCACCAGTACATGGCTTGTTTTATTTTATACCTATTTTATTTTAAGAGGCAGAGTCTCACCATGTTACTCAGGGTGATCCTAAACTCATAGGCACACGTGATCTCCTGCCTCAGCCTCTGGAGTAATTTGGACTACATGCATAAAGTTGGCTCTGGACTTTGTTTGGGATTGTTTTGTTTTGTTGAGACAGGGTCTTGCTATGTAGCCATGACTGCCCTGAACTTGCTGCATACACTAGACTGGCCTTAAACTCACTGTATAGTCCAGTCGGGCCTCAAACTTGAAATCTTCTTGCCTCCAGCTCTGGTTCCTGAATACTGAGATTACAAGCATGTACCATGACATCCCTTTGTATGGGTGTGGGGGGGGGGGAATGAGGAAGTGAACTCAGGGCCTCACATATGCTAGGAAGCAAGTCCTCTAGGCTACTACTCTAGCAAGTACTCTGAGCTATACCTCACACCCTGCACTTTATTTCTTGAAGCACTTTTAGGCTCACAGCAAAACTTAGCAGAAGGCACAGAGAATAACTCACCCCTGACTTAACACATTCCCCATCATTTACATCCCACCCCTGGAGTATAACAGTCCACGGACCTACATTGACACATTATCATCCAAAGTCCCCAGTGTACACTAGAGTTCCTTTGGTGTTATATATTTTATGGGTTTGGACAAATGTATCCACCATATAATACCACACAGAGTATTTCCATTGCCATAAAAATCCTCTATGCTCTGCTGATTCATCTCTTTCTCCCGCCGAACCCCTGGCAACCACTGAACTTTTCACTCTCTCCACAGTTTTGTCTTTTCCAGACTGCCATATGGTTGAAATCATAACATTTGTAAGTCTTTTCAGATTGGTTTCTTTCATTCAGTACTATGCCTTTAGGTGTCCTCTATGTTATTTCATGCATTTAAAAACTACTGAATAATATTCCATTGTCTGAATATACCACTGTTTATTTAATCATTCACCCACTGAAGGATGTCTTGGTCAATTAATATGATCACAATTAAGATAAAATTAAGGGCAAAACTGCTAGTGTTGATGATGTAGACCAGTGATAAGAATGTATGCTTTGGGCTGGGAATATGGCCTAGTGGCAAGAGTGCTTGCCTCGCATACATGAAGCCCTGGGTTCGATTCCTCAGCACCACATATATAGAAAAAGCCAGAAGTGGCGCTGTGACTCAGGCGGCAGAGTGCTAGTCTTGAGCAAAAAGAAGCCAGGGACAGTGCTCAGGCCCTGAGTTCAAGGCCCAGGACTGGCAAAAAAAAAAAAAAGAATGTATGCTTTATATGAGCAAGACCCTAGTTTTGGTTTGATTCTCAACACATCTGTAATCTTGAATTCGAGAATTCAAGGCCAGGGGCTGGGGATATGGCCTAGTGGCAAGAGAGCTTGCCTCGTATACATGAGGCCCTGGGTTCGATTCCCCAGCACCACATATACAGAAAATGGCCAGAAGTGGCGCTGTGGCTCAAGTGGCAGAGTGCTAGCCTTGAGCAAAAGGAAGCCAGGGACAGTGCTCAGGCCCTGAGTCCAAGGCCCAGGACTGGCCAAAAAAAAAAAAGAATTCAAGGCCAGTTTGTGCTACTACATACTGGAATGCTGTGTCAAAAACAAAATACATAGCTGCATGCTAATCATGCCTGTAATCCTAGCTACTCAGGAAGCTGAGATCTGAGGATCATAGTTCAAAGCCAACCTGAGCAAGAAAACCCATGAGACTCTTATCTCCAATTACCTACCAAAAAATCTGGAAGTGGAGCTGTGACTCGAGTGGCAGAATGCTAGCTTTGAGCCTGGACAGAGCCCAGGCCTTGGGCTCAAGCCCCAGACACATAAATGAAAAGAAAAAAGAATGAAGCTGTTATAAACTGTGTGCAGGTTTTGGTGTTGTTATGAATTTTCAATTCTTTGGGAAACTACCAAGGAGCATCATAGCTAAGTCAGATGGTACTAGGTTCAGTTTATGAGAAATCTCCAAACTGCCCTCTCAAGTGTCTGGACCATTTCACATGGATCAGAGTTCTTTTTTGATACTGGGATTGGCCTCTGGGCCCTTGCTAGGCAGATGTTCTACCACTTGAGCCACAACTCCACTTTCAGCTTTTTGGTGGCTCGAGATAAGAGTCCAATGGACTTTCTTCCCCACTTTGGCTCCTAACCACAATCCTCAGATTTCAACCTCCTGAATAGCTGGGATTACAACACAAGCCACCAGCTCCTGGCTTGTCTTTTGAACTTTTATGACTGGGCTGGCCTTGAACCATGATCTACCATCTCCACTTCCCAAGTATCTAGGATTACAGGCTTGAGCCACCATGCCTGGCTGAATGAGAATTGCTGTTGCTCTACATCCTTACCAGCATCTGCCACTGTCAGTGTTCTAGACTTGGCCAATTATAATGGGTGTATAGTGGTGTCCCACTGATGTTCTTTGTAAGGTTTTCAACTATGCGGGAAGGATGGAGGTAAGGCTCAACAAAGCAACAGGAGGCTCTGAAGATGTAGAAGCTAAGCAACGTCATTTCTCTTTCAAAGGCTGGTATGAAGCTAGGTGATATATCTGCTACCATCCAAAGCCCATAATTTATGTAAGAGTTAAGTCCATAAATACCATTACAAAGGTAGGATTTTGTGAACTTTGCACAGCAATGAACTATGATCAGGAGGGAGTGAATTGTGATAGAGGAAGCAAATGTAAAAGGTTATTAAAGATGTCCTTAAATGTTTAGAAAATGTCAGAGGGATGGAAAGTGCTCTCAGAGGAATAACCACCACAAAAGCCAGAAATGGGTCTGTAGTTCAAGTGGTAAAGCATCAGCCTTGAGCGAAAAAGCTGAAGGACAGTGTCCAGGCCCTAGGATCAAACCCCAGTACTAGCCCGCACACATGAACACACACACACACACACACACACACACACACACACACACACACACGGTAGTAAATTAAGAGGAAAAGGCCAAAGCTAAAGAAATCCACGTGAGAATATGACACACATTGGAAAGCACACCAATGAAACCATATCACTGAGTCCTTCTAAGTGTGGATTTAACTGTGAGGGTTGTTAGGATTTGGGGGGATACAGTTGACTAGGAGTCCTGAGAATCATGGGGAACACATCATTCCCTGTCCCTACACACCTCCACTCCACCCCACTCTTCTGCTCTCCTAATTTAGCAGTCAATCCAGGTTCTGGGCATATTTAAAAGAATTTCTGCCCTAGAGATTAAAAACTAAACTCCAAGCTAGTCACCTCCCTCTGTGCCTCTCTTTGCCCGGATACAAGGAGCTTAGTTGCCTGAGGAAGGACAAAGGAGTATTGTTAAAAGGAGCCTAGTTACAAGAAGGCTTTGCAACTAAGAGCTTTTATGCTGCTATCTAAGCCATTCTCCATCCCCCCCCCCACCAAAGGGGGTGTTGTGAGCCTCTCCCAATCCTGTCCCATCATATCAGTTCAAAGAGAAATTTCAGCCAGGCGCAGTGATTACAGGAGAATATGTTAAGACTTGGCAACATCCATAGGCTAAGAATTTCTATCACATCTCATGCAAGCCCCATTTCTGGCTCTACTTGGTCCTGGGATGGGGTAGAGTTGGGGGGGAAATCTTTCCGTTTGTAGATTTGAGTCAAATGGTTTCTCTCATAGATGCTGGCTAAGTGACAGGCTGGCCTGAAGCACAAGAGTGTGTGGATTGCATGCTAGAAGGTAGGGGTAAAATTTATCTCTCCTCTTTTACCCTCCTCATCCTGGCCCTTTTAGAACTCAGCCATTTTCAAAAGGCTGTGTAAGCCCAAGGGATTGATAATCCATGGAATCTACTTTTGCCTTGGGAATTCATTCAGTTGAAGTAGTCTATTATCTTTAGGTGCTAATTAAATAATATATGTGTATTTAGTGTTTTCTCTTGCCTAATACTGTGCTATTTGAAGGCCAAGCTCCTGACTTCAAGGAATTTGTTCCATTCAACCATCACTAATGTATCCTGTACTATGCTAAGGATTCAGATCCTACAGGTAACAAAGCTTTACATCTACCAGTATGGAAGATGAGAATGTTACAGGAGGGTTTGTAATGAAGCATCAGCCCATACTCCAAGAGACTGCTTTAACTTCTGCACCTCCCATACAGCTCAAGGTCTGTGGGTATTTGTGTTCTACAATGGGGCTGAGTCTATGGCTTGCCTTTATCTCTACTACATTTTATTTGCAAAGTAAACTCTGCTTTGACCTCAACATTGACTGATATTTTAAATTGGCACATACTTCTTTCTGTCAAAAGACTGTTACCCTGTTTCTTGCCCACAGCTTAGGTCAAGATCAGCCGTGTCCTTCAGCACAGGACAGATGTGGGGAAGGAATAGGAACAGTAACCGCACTGGTGGAAACTTTTCTTACTCCCCCTTCCCATACCCATGGGTGATAATGGCGGGTACATAGAGCTATGACCTCTCCAGGGAATATAATAGCAAGGTCTATGGTCAGGGAGGGAAAGAGGGTAGATTTCTAGGGATACAAACAAGAACACAGAAAGGACAGGCCCTTTGTTGTAGGCCTGCATGACTGCAGAGAGGAGAGGCTTTGAAAGAAACTGGTTGTTTAGGAGCCCATTTTTGACTCCGAAATGCCCTTTAAGTTGTATAATGAAAGACTAATATTCTAGCCTTTGATCTTCTACTGTTTTAATCCTTATTTGTGTTCTAGAAAGACATTGGATGCACTGGGCCCTCATCCCTGGCCTACTTGATACATAGCCCTTGGCTGAAGTGAGCTGGATATTGAAGGAAAAGCCATGACAGTCTTTGGTGCTGCAGTGAGGAATGTGGATGAATGTGGGTGGCCATAGAAGGGTGAGAAGTGGGGGCTGGGAATATGGCTTAGAGGTAGAGTGCTTGCCTAGCACGCATGAAGCCCTGGGTTCAATTCCTTAGTACCACATAAACAGAAAAAAGCCTGAAGTGGCGCTGTGGCTCCAGTGGTTGAGTGCTACCCTTGAGCAAAAGAAGCGAGAGAGAGAGAGAGAGAGAGAGAGAGAGAGAGAGAGAGAGAGAGAGAGAGAGAGAAAGAGAGAGAGAGAGGTGAGAAATGAGAAGTGAGAGAAGGAAAACTTGGGACTTCATCTTGGAACCACTGGTCATGGCGTTCCCACCCAGATCTGCATACAGCCAGGCCTCTGAGCCACACCCAGTGAGCTCCGTGTTCCTTCTTTGCTCAAGTGGAGAAAATGACTGAAAACGTCATTTCCCTGACAGGATGTGAAATAGTCTTGGATTAGAAGTTGAAACCCAACTTAACTCTGTCCCCAGACTTGTGTCTGCTCCTTCAAGGCTTGAACAACTGCCAGACCACAAGAACATACTGTATAAGAGGAATCGGTAATGCTATTGTGGTCATCACTTAATTGCTTTGAAGAGTTATAATACAGATACAGACAATATCAGAAGCATGTGGGTCCCCTTTGATCTGAAATTGATCCCCAATTCCCCCAGGCCCCCATTGCCATATCCTCTCCAGGGTCACATCCAGGACACAAAGGGCCAGCACTAAAATTGAGGGATGGTGGTAGTGGGAGCACATTTGGGCACTTAGATTGGCCGCTTGTGGCTTTATTGAGTTGGTTATCAACTTTCCTGAATCTCAGCTTGCTCTCTTACTCATGAGATCAATACTTTTAAAACATTTTGCTAGCTTTATTAGAAAAATGATTCATACTCCTTAAAAAATGTTCATATAATATTAAAAAGAACAAAGCAGGAACTAAAAAATAGTATATCAAATTTCTATACCCAAATATAGTCACTGTTGGGGGAAAAATGTCTGGGGGGGAAATCTTTTACAAACTTTTAGATACATGTAGGTATATGTGTATATTTTTTATTTTTTAATAAAAAATTGTATTTACTTAGAAGCATTCAGAATGTCAACAAAACAGCTGCAACTTTATTTTTCAATTACAGACTGGTATTCAGTTAACAGAACAATTATTTTGTATAAGCTGCATTAGACAACTGAAGGTGAAAAAACTACCATCCCCATATATAGCTAATTTGTGCTGTGCAAAATAAACTATATCGATAGAATGCATCCTCCCATGTTAATAAGTAGGATTCTTCATCTTGAATTTTTATGGCTGCATAGTGTTGTATTTTCTTGATGAATTGGCATAATACTGCTTTACTTATGAGGGCCCAATTGATGGACACTTAAAACATATCCTTTATTTTTGTTTTATTGCTGCTATAAAGATTGTGAAAATCCCTTCATCCTTCTCCTAACATGACATGAGAAATTTTCAATGATGTAACTCAAGAATAAATACAAAGATCATAAAATGCTATATCAGCAAAACCAGGGATTTGGAGTGGAGAAGATTCTAGACATTTTTCATCTATTCTCACCTCTATAAAGAACTTCCAGTACAAGCAGCCTTTCAGTACAGGTTCATGCCTGTAATTCCAGCTACTTGGAAGGCTGAGATCTGAGGACTGTAGTTCAAAGCCAGCCTGAGCAGGATAGGCCATGAGACTCTTATTTCTAAATAACCACCTAAAAACTAAAGTGAAACTGTGGCTCAAAGTGGAAGAGCATTAGCCTTGAGCACAAAAGCTCAGGGACATGCCCAGGCTCTGAGTTCAAGCCCCATGACTGACAAAAAGAACTTCCAGTTTTATGTACAATATTACTATTTCACTGACTTAAGTGACAAATGCATTTAGGAAAACAATTTCAGTATTTCAGTGGATTTATCTCAACACTAAAAATTGTGCTTCCCCAATGAACCACCCTTTTCTCAAGAGTGGGTTTTGTTATGAGACCCTGGGCCAGTGTAAGTATGAACCCTTGTGCCAAGGAAATTTATGCTTTCAGGATCAGACAGACCATTCAGAAGCCATCTGAATCTCCCCATTGGCTGGTGGTCTTTAGAAGGAGCATCTGCCTGTGCCACCACTTGAACAATGCCTCTTGGGGTTCTATTCTAGGAATCTGCCTAATTCTGCTCCATCCCCAATCTCTCTTCTTCTGTAGGACACCTGTTTTGCATCTGCACCTGATTCATTAGGCTGTTTCTATCTTATAAAGGGACCCAAACTAGTATTCTTCTTCTAGAACTGGACCAGGAAGTTTGAAATTTTAAAAGAGATATTTTTTGAAAAAATTTAATTTATTTTGGGGGCTGGGAATATGGCCTAGTGGTAAAGTGCTTGCCTTGTATACATGAAGCCCTGGATTTGATTCCTCAGCACCACATATATAGAAAAGGCCAGAAGTGGTGCTGTGGTTCAAGTGGTAGAGTGTTAGCCTTGAGCAAAAAGAAGCCATAGACAGTGCTCAGGCCCTGAGTTCCATCCCCAGGACTGGCAAAATATATATATATATATATATATAAAATAAGATATATATATAAATCATATATATATATATATTTGTCAGTCGTGGGGCTTAAGTTTAGGACCTGGGCGCTGCCCCTGAGCTTTTTTACACAAGGTTAGCACGCTACTACTTTGAGCCACAGCACCACTTTTGATTTTCTGGTAGTTAATTGGAGGTAAGAGTCTTTCCTGCCCAGGCTGGCTGTGAACTGAGATCTTTAGATCTCAGCCTCTTGAGTAGCTAGGATTACAGATATGAGCCACTGGTGTCCAGCTAAAATGATCTTTTAAAAGGTACGCTGTCATATAACTGCTCTAATAACTCCAAAAACAACTTCTACTTGAGCATGTGCAGAAGAATCTCTTCCTGTCCCCTGCCTGGGTGACATGTCTAGTTGACATGTCTTCCTGGAATGAGTGCTAAGTCGATGATGATTTGTGCAGACTTCTTTAGATCTTGTTTGTTGCACAATAGGGAGAGGCATGCATTACTTTGGAGCCAGATTGTGTGTGTGTCTGTGTGTGTGTGCATGCGCATGTGCACACACATACACACACACACACTCAGTCCAGTGGCTTGAATTCTGGGCACTGTCTCTGCTCAAACCTAGCACTCCACTACTTCCACCATTGCTAAACTTCTGGCTTTTTGGTGGTTAAAACTGGAGATAAGAGTCTTACAAACGTTCCTTCCTGCTCTGGTTTGAACATGATCCTCTGCTCTCAGCCTCCTGAGTAGCTAAGAGTACAGGCTTGAGCTATCAATGCTCAGCTGGAGCCATATTCTTAAGCTGAGAAGGGAGAGAATGTTCTTTTTATCTTTCTTTACTATACACTCATCTTATCCCCAGGCCGCCCACTCTCTGGGGCTGGAATTTGAAACCAGAACTTGGCATACACCAGGCAGGCACTCTAAGCTACATCCTCATTTCCACCCTAGTCTTTGAATATCATTAAGTTTTCCTGCTCTTTCCCTGGAATTATATAAAATTGAACAGGAGGGAGGAGGATGTTGGCTCAGTGGTAGACCACTTGCCTAGCATTGTGATGTGTTGGATTTGATCGACAGCATGGGGAAAAGAAAAAAAGAAAAAAAGAAGGCTGGGAACATGGCCTAGTGGCAAGAGAGCTTGCCTCATATACATGAAGCCCTGGGTTCGAATCCTCAGCACCACATATATAGAAAACAGCCAGAAGCGGCACTGTAGCTCAAGTGGCAGAGTGCTAGCCTTGAGCAAAAGGAAGCCAGGGACAGTGCTCAGGCCCTGAATCCAAGCCCCAGGTCCGAGGACGACGACGACGACGACGAAGAAGAAGAAGAAGAAGAAGAAGAAGAAGAAGAAGAAGAAGAAGAAGAAGAAGAAGAAGAAGAAGAAGAAGAAGAAGAAGAAGAAGAAGAAACCATGCAGTATTTAAAACCTCCCCTTCAAGTAGAGCTGAAAGCCCCATTAACCCCATACATTTGAAGGCAATCAAAGCATACAGTGGTCAGATCAGAAGGGAATGGACCTGCCCTTATTCATAACACGGAGTCAGAATGCTGGGGCTTCAGGCCCTTCAAAAAAGCAGCCATGTGCCAATGGCTTTATACCTGTAACCCTAGCTACTCAGGAGTCTGAGATCTGAGGATCGCAGTTCAAAGTCAGCCTGGGGGAAAAGGTCTGTGAGACTGATCTCCAATTAGCCACCAGAAAACTAGAAGTGATGCTGTGGCTCAAAGCAGTAGATAACTAGCTTTGAGCATGAAAGCTCAGAGACAGTGCCCAGGCCCAGAGTCCCACAACCGACCAAAAAAAAAAAAAAGCTAGAAGTAAATAGAAAAAAAAAAGTAGAAGTAGAGCTGTGACTCTAGTAGAGCCGCTAGCCTTCAGCACAAAAGCTCAGGGACAGTGCCCAGGCCCTGAGTTCAAACCCCAGGAACAGCACACACAAAAACAAAAATACATCCTGACCAGTAGATGGCGCTGGGAGATAGCCTCTATCTCTGCAGGTCCAGAACCTCAGGAAAGGGAGGATAGGTAAAATATGAACCAACATCCCTACCACCCACCACCAGTTAGAGGCTGGGGAAGAGTGCCTATGAGTGTGTGAAGCCAGAGAGTCTTCCTAAACCACCCTGAGCCTGAGTACAATGAAGGGGAAAGGTGAAGTCCTGACTGATCCTAACATTTGAAGCAGTGCCAGTGGGAGGATTTTCCCTTTTCGATGAGTCCCAGGGCACTTGACCCGAAAGGCTACAGGATACTTTCTGCAGGCCATGCTCGCTGAAGCAGGCTGGAAACATTGGTTAACACTATAGTCTTTGGAAGTTGGAAGGGGAGAGTTTGAGTCTGGACCTCATCACTTCCTTGCTACCTGAGCTTAGTCTTGTCACTAGGCCTGTACTCATCTTACTCATTTATACAATGAAGATAAAAGTAGCATCAGGCTGGTGACTCATGTTTGTAATCTCAGCTACTTAGAAGGCTAAGATCCAAGAGTTACCACAAGAAGCTAGCCTGGGCAGAAAAATCAGTGAGACTCCATGCCCAAAATATCCAGCAAAAAGCAGAGCTAAACCAGCTGCTGGTGGCTCACAACTGTAGCTAATCAGGAGGCTTAGATCTGAGATCATGGTTCAAAGCCAGCCTAAGCAGTAAAGTCCATGAGATTCTTTTTTCTTTTTCTTTTTTTTTTTTTTTTTCTTTTTGGCCAGTCCTGGGGCTTGGACTCAGGGCCTGAGCACTGTCCCTGGCTTCTTTTTTTGGCCAGTCCTGGGGCTTGGACTCAGGGCCCGAGCACTGTCCCTGGCTTCTTCTTGCTCAAGGCTAGCGCTCTGCCACCTGAGCCACAGCGCCACTTCTGGCCATTTTCTGTATATGTGGTGCTGGGGAATTGAACCCAGGGCCTCATGTATACGAGGCAAGCACTCTTGCCACTAGGCCATATTCCCAGCCCCATCCATGAGATTCTTATCTCTAATTAACCACCAGAAAAGTAGAAGTGTTGCTGAGGCTCAAAGTAGCAGTGCTAGCCTTGAGCAAAAGAGCTCAGAAACAGGGCCCATGTCCTGAATTCAAGCCCCATGACTGACCAAAAAAAAAAAGACCAGAGCTAGAGGTTTAGCTCAAGGCATAGAGCATGAGCTGTGAGCAAGCAAGAACAGTGCCCAGAAAGCTCAAGGTCCTAAGTTCAAGTCACTGTACCAGCACACACACACACACACACACACACACACACACACACACACACACACACACACACACACACACACCTACACCAGCTTCAGAAAACTGAAAACTAAGATCATTCCTTAGAAAATATTTTCCTTTAATGTTTTCATTCTCTTTTTCTAATTCCTTATAAAATGTTTAATAAGTGCTTGGAATATCAGCCTTCAGTAAATATTGGCTTTACATGTTTTGATTTTCAATGACAAAATCAGAGAGACTCTACTTATTCTCACTGCCCTAGCCCCCCTGACTGTGTCTCAAGTATATTTGGTGAGGTTGACCCTTTTTTATCTGGCAATTCTTACTCCAGCCAACATGTGTTTTGCATTGAGTAGCTTTCCTTTCCCCAGATCCTGGCTCTCATTAAGTGTTCATTAGCTCTCCATCCACAGGACAAAGATAGTAGCCATGAAGGCTCTACTCCTGCTATATAGGATTTTCTGAGACTAGCCTGAGATCACTGTGAGAAAAGCTGAGTAGGTTGTTTGAAAGTTCCTGCTCTGGCCAGATGGCTTAGTTCTTGTTGATTATTCTGCTAAGCAAGTATCACCAAGTAAAGAAAGGAAAAGATGAACTGCTTTAGGAAAAGGAAAGCTTTTTGAAATGTAAGGCTTTGTCTTAACTGGTTGTTCCAAGATGGAACTAAGACATACTTCAGCAGATACACCTATATTGCAGATCCCTCAGAAATAGCAGATGTGTGTATTTTTTTAGGTTGCTAGTGTACTGTCAATCTTATTTCAAGGTCTTTTAAGGGTCATCTTATGTGAATACATCTTACCTTCTTGTCAACCTGAGCTCAACTAATGTGAGCCAAGGGGGCAGGCCCCTGCTGCAATACGAACTGCCTGCCTGCTCTGTGTGCTTGCTTGCCAGGTTTTTGGCTGATGGCACACCCTCTGTACAGAAGTAAATTTTGCCTTCATTTTTGTGTCTCTAGTATGACCCACAAGAACTTGCATTCACAGCCTTGTGTATTGTCACCAGAGGAAAGGAGACCAAGGAGCATGAGGGGGTCCTTCAAGGTCCAGTTATTCTGGACAGAGCCCAATTCCTACACACTTGCCCTCTCCTGAAGCCTGGCCCACAGTGGACACGCAAAAAAAAAAAAAATAGGTTTCAGTGTCTGAGAGCAGAGCCATAGCTCAACCCCAAGAGGAGTTGGGAGTGGGAAGGTGTGCTCAAGTGCAGTTGAGTTTGGAGTTGAGACCGATGAGGGAGAAAGACTTTGCTGACTTCAGCTTGAAATTATCAGCTGAAGAGATAATAGTAATGGTCAGTATCTGTTGAGAGCTTACTAAGTTCTAAGAACTGAGCCAAGTGCCAGAGATGACATTTGAACTCTGGAAGTAGGCCACCAGAAGCCACACACTGTCACCTTGAGAACCTTTGTATCTGTAGCTGTCACCTAGGTATCACAGAGAAGGAGCCAAAGACTATAGCCAGCTCACTGACTGGCCCAGCTTTCACTGGCTTCTTAGAACCCCAGAGTGTCTCCCCATATTGCCTTCCTGCCTCAGACTGCTAGAGAATCTACCACCTCCTTGGAGCTCTTCCCTCCTCTCCTTGATGTAAGCGGCTATCGTTTTCACCTTTGCTGAAATCTGATGGAGAAATAAGGTAGCCAGTATAAGACCATGAGCTGTTACAAGCTCTAAAATGATCTAGAATTACCTGATCCTCATCCCCATCTCAGCTCCTCTCCTACCTCATCACCCATCCTCCTCTCCCTGGCTCCCTCCCCCAGGCTCATTCTTCCTGCAGCGGCCACAGCTGGACAGGACAGCTCATTTTGCATGGTCATGTGTTGTAACTACAGCAATTCTACCCTGAGCTCCCCTCAGGGGCTTTTGCTCTCTGAGAAGATCACAGAAGTGTCACAGTGTGCTGTGAGGCCTACCAGTCAACACTAACTCCAAATGGGCCCTCAGGGGCAGCTCTTACCCCAAGGCCTGCTTATGCAAATGTCCGGGTGGGACCTGGAATCTATGCTTTTAGTGGATTCCTTTAGGATTTTATGATGTGAGGTTAGATTGGGATCACCCATTCTCTTCCCTCTCATTGGAATACTTCTTGACTAAACCCTCCTTTTACCCAACTTCTTTTTGGTAATTTCCAAGTCCCCAGTCTTTGGGTAGTTTGCTAGTTTTTTATACCTTTATTTCTCCAAGAGTCTTCCTACTCTGTATTACTACATATCGTCACTGCCCTCCTACCTTGACTTAGATGGCGATCCTAAGATTCTTTGATCCAACCCATGGTTACCCCAGCTTCTTCCAAAAAGTCAGCCATCAACAACCTCCTAATTTTTTCATCATCCAAGGACTGCAAAGCTCAGCCCCCCACCTCTGAGCAGAGGCTGGACAAGGGTTAACCTCAGGGTTCCTGGGAATCTGAGAATTCCCTCTCCATTCTGGTCTTCATGGGACTTGATAGTGTTCTGCCCACCTCAGGTCCTCAGCCCCTCCCACTACATTCCTACATTGTACCCCCCTAGCTCCACCCAAACTTGAACAACTCCCTGCCCTAGAGCTCCTGTTGGGATAGGTGGTCACTCCCACTGTCCACCCAGACCTACCTGTGTGTCCAGAGTACCTCCCCCTCTAGCCCCAGAGTTACCAGCTTCCATCTGGACAGGGGCAGATGCCATATTGCTCCCTTTTCTGTGGGAGACACGGCCCCACTAACAAACCTCCTTATAATCCTCCTTCTCCTATATGTCACTGTCTCTGCGTGGTCTCCTGGGATGGCTGGGATGGATTCTTATGGGACTGAATGGAAAGATAAATTGGTGAACATTTCACAGTTCTCCTGGTGTTATTCCTGTCTATCTAGTCTATCCAGTCATCTGCCTACCTATCTATTAGAGTCTTATAACAAAAAGCTCTCCCTGAGAGCAGGGATCAGGTCTAGACTCTCTTTAGATCCCACAGAGACCCAGTAAACAATCTGGCAAACATTTGTCCACCTGCTCCCCACCCCCAGTAGATATTTGTTCAAGAACTGAATAACTGAAGCAACCATTTATAGATCTGCCCCCACATTCAGACACCATCCTCTTTCAATGAATTCTTTCTACAACCCTAAGTGGCAAAAATTGTAATTATTACCATTTTCCAAATGAAGAATTAACTCAGAAAAGCTAAGTCATTGCCTGAAGGTCATTTCCTGGCCTATGTGGTAAAGCTGAGATGAGATCTGAAGTCTTGCCAGTTCCCAATTTCCCAGGCCTAAAACTAGGTCCAAACTACCTGCTGTCATATTGACTCTGTACTTGTTTTTTCTTTGTATTATCTTTAAGTGGTTGTTAAGGTGCCATTTCACAAAGCAGTTTATGAATACAATGCATCTTGATTGGTGAGGGAGTGTAAATAGAAACGGACTCCTCCTCCAACCCCTAGAGAGGTGAGCTAGGATCTGTAGTGGCCTAATCCAGGATCTGTATTCCACAGCATGGTTAGAGAAGTACTTCAAAAGCCATCCAAAGGGCAGGAATGTAGCTTAGTGGTAGAGTGCTTGCTTAGCATGCATGAAACCCTGGATTTGATTCCATAGCACCACATAAAAAAGCTGCAAGTGGCACTGTGGCTCAAGTGGTAGCGAAAGAAGCCCAGGGACAGTGCTCAGGCCCTGAGTTCAAGCTCCAGGACTGACAAAAGGGGGGGGGCATCGAAACTATATCCGAGGGTTTAATGTGCAGAAGTGATACTAGAAATCATCTTTCATTGGTGCAGTCAGTAGTTTTCACAATATGGAGTTAGCCAGGAAGATTACCTGCACCCACTACACTTGCACAAATGAGGGCTAAGATTCAGACCAGCCCAACGGCCCACCCCAAAATAAGCAGTTTATTTTGTGCTTACTTGCCAATATATGTATCTTTATCACAATAGAGAAATGATAAATCCTCTTTAATGCCCTGTAGTTGCTAATAAAAGAACCCACCACCAAAGGACTAAACTTACTCAGACCAGGTGACAATGGGAGCCTGCCCAGGCATCATTCCCATGATGTATGCTCTAACTGATCACTCAGCATATGGCATGGGACAGCATTCTTCTCATGCTCCATCCTTCATTGTTGAGTCACTTGCAATAATAAGCCAACATCCAATAGAAATGGTAATTTGGTGTGGTAATGGGTACCATTTCTCCATAGATTTTTTTTTCCTTTTTCTTTTTGGGGGGTGGGGTCATGGGGCTTGAACTCAGGTCCTAAACACTGTCCCTGAGCTTTTACTTAAGACTAATGATCTACCACTGGGAGCCACAGCTCCACTCCCGGTTTTCTGGTGGTTAATTGGACATAAGAGTTCCATGGACTTTCCTTCCTGGACTGGCTTCAAACCTGATCCTCAAATCTCAGTAGCTAGGATTGCAGGTGTGAGCCTGGCTTCTCCACAGATTCTTTGAGGGTTCTGGTGGGGGGGTCTTTCCAGCAAACTTTTGAGGATCCCAGCTCTCCCCCCATCACTACTTGCTTTGCTCCCTCTCCTACCACAGTAAGAGACAGTATCCAAGATGGTGTTTTTCTTTATTTCATATTAACATAATTCTCTTCAGCTGCAGTGACTATCCCATGATCCTGCATGTTTCTCCAACTTCCAACTATTATTCTATCCTCAGGGGGGAGTTGTGCTACCCTTCCATTTTATAATAGGATACACTGAGGCAGGGTGCAGCATGCAGTTCTTCTCAACTGATAGGTAGGGGCATCTAATAGAGGACTTGGAACAACGTCAAGTTACCACGGATGGATGCATGCATGGATGATGGAGGAAGGGGAATCAGAGAAGAAGAGAAAGCATCAATGTCACCTGATATTCTTGTCTGAATCTGGCCAGTGACCACAGTTTCATCCTTAGTCTCAGTTCCATTGAAACCTTATATAAGAAATGCCTTAAGAACTAAAAATTTCCAGGTATGGTGATTCATAACTATAATCTTCCCCTCCCTTTCCTCAGAAAGTAGAGATTTGAAGGGCCAAAGTTTGAAGCAGGCAAAAGTTTTATGGGATCCCACATCAACCAATAGCTGTGTATGTGTGTGTGGGGGGGGGGGTATGCCTGCCATCCTAGCTACATAGGAAGCATAACTAGGCTAATACCTGAGAAAACTGACATTGATCTCAACAATTACCACAGCAAAATAGGTTGGGAGCATGGCTCAAGCAACAGAGTGACTGCCTAGCAATCATGAAGCCCTGAGTTCAAACTCCAATAGCATTAAAGAAAATAGACAAACAAAAATAAGGAAGACAATGTCTGAGGGGTTGAGACATCCTGATCCTTAGTCAAAGGTTAAGTTAGTTGTGAGCTATCATGGAAGTCCACCGAGTTATTGCTGGGATGGGTTGGGGTACGGGCTTGTGGCTCAGGGGTGTCCCAGGATCTAGGCCTCTGTAGGGCCAGAAAAACTGCTTCTACTTTTTGGGACCAATGGAGAAAGGGGAAGAAATGCCAGAAACTCAAGCAGAGGACCCTTGGGAAGGAAGCTGCAGGTTCTTTCCATTTGATGTCACATAGGGTGACTGGAGTCAGATAAAGGAGATGGTCTCAGCAAACAAGGCTGGTGGGATAATCCCTAGGTTAGATTACAAACTATTCTGCTCTGAAGCAGTCTTGGCTGTGAGAGTCACCCTTCCCTGGAACGCTGTTGAGCCCATTCTTCTCCAGACATTCATTCACTGGGGTAAACAAGATAGGTCAGGACTAGTAATGATGAACAGAATGACACAATACAATACATCTATTAAAGACATCTAGGGACAAATTGGGAAGTGGGAATATGACTCCTGTAGGACTGGATGTGAAACTTCTTAACTGTGGTACTATACAGGGATCTTCCTTGATCCCAGAAAGCACGCGCTGACATATTAAGCATGATGTGCACAACTGTCAAATATACCAGGAAATATACACCTATAGACGCCCAGATGGGAGGAAGTAGAAATGTGAGGAAAAGTTAAATATGTCATTTTTTCAACTTTTGTAAATTGAAAATTTCAAAATGAAAAGGTGAGAGGAGAAAAACAGGTACCACTTATTAAGCAGTTTTTTGATCCCAAAATTTATGTAACTATGACCTGATTAGTCTTCAGTCCCAGAGAGATGATTATGATTTTCACATTAAAGATAGGGAAGGAAACCACTGGGTGTGGTGGAGCACATGTGTAATCTCAGCCCTCAGGAGGTGGAGGCCAGAAGATCCTGAGTTCCAGGCCAGCCTGGGCTACATGGACATAGCAAGTTCAAAGTCAGCCAGGGTAACACAGAGAAACCCTGTCTCAAACAATGGAGGGGAGAATAGGGAAAAAGGAGGGGAGGGAAGGGATCAAATGAAAATGTGCCCAAGTTACAGAGCTGGAACTAAAGGCAAGGCCCCCTGGAGAGGTGCTATTGAGACACACTAACACACTAGCCAGGGGCTTTCTGCATATTTAGTGTTTTAAAATCCTCTCACACATTCATTTATTTGGTTTTCCTTTTTTTTTTTTTTTGCCAGTCCTGGGGCTTGAACTCAGAGCCTGAACACTGTCTTTTCTTTTTGCTCAAGGCTAGCACTCTACCACTTGAACCACAGCACCACTTCCAGTCTATTCTGTTTATGTGGTGCTAATGGCTTCGTGCATGCTACCACTCTACCACATTCCCAACCCCATGGCTTTCCCTTTAAAAAAGGTTCGTATTTCATGCTAAATCACTTCCTTGGGCTAGCTTGCAGGGCAGGGTATTGGAACATATGGACAGAAGTGTAAGGCTGGTGGGGGCTAACTGACAGCTCCTACAGGAGCTTAAAATTTGCATTGATTTTGAGCCAGCAATGAAGACAGTGACACATATGAACCAGGAAGTATATACAAAGGCATTCACCATAGCAAGATATAGAAGAGGCAAAGTTTGGAAACATCTTAAATATTCATTATTTCAAATATCACTTTAAAAAGCAAGTGCAGTAATATGTCATTAGATATAGAGTCAACTAATGTTTAGGAAAAAAATCCAGGGTTGCTGACTTAAATACATATACATGAGCATATGCACACACACATACACATATATGAATACTTATATAGACATAAAATATCTTGAAAGGATGCACACAAAAACTTGGAATAGGGACAAGGCTGGAAAGAGACTTCTTTTTCATTATGACTTGAAGTTTATACTATGGACATGATTCTTTGACATTCAAAGTGAATGAATGAATTTCCCTTGGAAAAAATCAAGAGGACTTATGTTTGGGCTTCCAGAGGTTGCCTTCCAACTGTGCAAGAGGACAGGCAGATGGTTAGCTGAGGGCAGTGTCCCAAGGAATGGGGAGCCATCAAACCATTTCCAAGTTCAGACTTGGGATGTGGCCCAGTCTGATTTCCTCAGAGTATGGGTTCTTAATTTTGTGCCTGGGAAGCTTGTTCTCAGAGTCATTTCCAAGCCTCACCCCCAGAAATTCAGATTCAAACCTGGGGTGGGGCCAGGGACTTTTCTCTAGTGCCTGGAGTTATCGTTCAACTCCCACTTACAGAAAGTGGCCTTGACTAAGTAAGTCTACGGGACTGAAGCAGAAAGCTCAGTTTTTCCTTTTCTAAATGTGTGTGTGTGTGTGTGTGTGTGTGTGTGTGTGTGTGTGTGTGTGTGCCCGTCCTGGAGCTTGAACTCAGGGCCTAGGCGCTGTCCCTGAGCCTTTCTGCTCAAAGTGCCCATTCTACCACTTGAGCCATAGCTCCACTACCAGCTTTTTGATGGTTAATTGGAGATAAGTACTTGTCCAGACTGGCTTTGAACTGAGACCCTCAGATCTCTCAGCCTCCAGAGCAGCCAGGATTACAGGTGCCCTGCTGAGTTTTTTGTTGTTGTTTTAAGTCCTATTTCCTCTCAACCTTTTCTTGTCTTTTCCCTTCTTCCCTCCCTCCTTCCCTCTCTCCCTCTTGGCTCTCCCTTTTCGGTCTTTTCTGTCTATCCCTCCTCCTCCTCCTCCAAGAAAGTAGTTTGGAAAAGCTTATCTTTCCATTTGCTAGCTCCTTCTCCCTCCGCCCTAATCACACGAGTGGCAGGCCTCGTCCCCTCGGGGCTGGACTGCGGAGGACTGGGGAACCGGGCTCTCCGGCTTCTCCAGTGGAATAAGTACTTAGTTCATCACTGGAGAGACAGCGAGTTGCCCTCGGGGCTGGGCGCACCTGATACTTTGTGGTTTTTTTCTTTCTTTTCTTTTCTCCTCCGAGCTTCCCACGTTTGAAATTGCCAATGTCCAGGCGTTTGGTTCGCACAGGTGGCCAAAGGCAGCACCATCTTCGGGGGAGGGACTAATCCGGGAGGGGGTCCCCACCGCTCCCCGCGGCAGCCGGGGCGCCCTGAGCCTGGGGCCCCATCCACACCCGGCCCCGGGACCCCCCGCAGCCCTCCGGCCGGCTCGGGCCGGAGCCCCGCGGTGCGCCGAGGTGGGCGGCCGGGCCCGCTGAGGTCATTTCCTGCGCCTGGCCGCGCGCAGCCCGGGGAGCGGCGCCCGGCGCTCGGCCTTTCAGGAGCGGGCGGGAGCGGCGGGGCGGGGAGCCGGGCGGAGCGCGGCGGTGGAGCCAGTGCCGCCGGCGGGGCTCCGCTTTGTGCAGCCAGCCCGCGGGGTGGACCTCCGCTCCCCGCCCGCAGCGGCTCCCCGCCCCGCCCACCGCGACCCCTGTGGCCCGGGAACGGAGAACCAGCGGCCGCCCGGGACCGGGGCGAAAGCGGCGCGGGGCGCCCGGGGCGCAGCGGGGACGCCCCGAAGCTCGCGGAAGGTGAGCGGGAGAGGGCGTTCGGCGGGGCGGCCGGGAGGGCGAGCCCCCAACAGGTGCCGACCCACCTGGAAGTGGGCGATCGGGGCCAGCTGCGAGCCTCGGGGCGGGCTTGGGGAGCCGGGAGCCCCGGGCGCCCCGCACCGGGAGCCGGGACCAGCCTTCCCTGGGAGGACCTGCCCTCGGGGACCGGCTCGAGCCAGTCGCTCCCGGGAAGAGCCCTGGGGACGGGACGTACGTGCAGCTGCCACCTCGTCCCTGCTGCCCCCGCCCCCTCCCACTTTATCCTAGCTGATTTCTACTGAGTTTTCTGGATGTTTCTCTCAGGAGCCCTTATGGGGTCAGGCGCCACTTCTAGGGACGAGTCAGCCAAGCAGAAAAGAAAACAGGTTGGGCGCCCTGTGACTACAGTGGCTTTTGTGTCCGAGGAGCCCCCAGAGAGGACTCGATCCCCAAGGGCAGGGATGGCTCACCGGGCTACTGGGGTGGTTGTGGTGGGCCAGTGTGTGTGGCTACATTCCTATGTTGTTATTGTCTCCATATTACAAAGGAGGAAAGTACGACTCCGAAAAGTTGTGACTTGCCCAAGGTCATGGAGGCAGAGTGGACGAGGCTAGTCTCCAAAGTAAACCATCTGAATTCCGAATAGGGTTGGTCCGCGTCCATCGGTCAGGACAGGACCTGGATTATAAAGAAGTGCACCCTATGCATGATCCCAAACTTGTGGAACCTGACAATTTAGCTGAAATATATATATAATATGTATATATACACACATATATGTATATATATGCATATATATATATAGTATATATATGGGGTTCTCCTTCTGCCCTCTTCAGGAGTCACCAAATATGGGAAAGAAGTGTGTTCCTTCCATTTCATTCACTCAGTGTGCTATCCTCTTTATATTCTTCTTATCTTTACCCGGCTGTTTAATCTGTGTGCTGAACTCTGCCCTCCTTGGAGATTGGAAAATGCTTTATTCACTGGGACGTTAAGCTGCTAGGTTTCGATTGCTCATGCCTTGGGTGACTTCACTGCCTTGGGTGACTTCTGGGCAGGCTGGTTGCTCTGCCACTCTTCTGCGTTCTCTGCACAGGCACCACCTTGCCTTCTATCAAAAGCCAGTTCAAAACTGACCTCTGCTTTGGACAAAGAGGCTCAGTGCAGGTTGAAGTATGAATTAGGATAGCTTCAGGGGAGGTTACTTAAAAAAAAAAATCTGCACCACTTAACCCTACAAGTCTGTTTCTAGGGCTATCCTTCAGGTATACTCTTTTTTTTTTTTTTTTTGCCAGTCCTGGGCCTTGGACTCAGGGCCTGAGCACTGTCCCTGGCTTCTTTTTTGCTCAAGGCTAGTACTCTGCCACTTGAGCCACAGCGCCACTTCTGGCCATTTTCTATATATGTGGTGCTGGGGAATCTAACCCAGGGCTTCATGTTTACAAGGCAAGCACTCTTGCCACTAGGCCATATTCCCAGCCCTCAGGTATACTCTTACGTATATGAAATGAGGTATTTTCCTTAAATATTCATTGCAGCCTTAGCAAAAGGATGGAAATGGAAGCAACTCAGATATCATCATCCTTTTGTAAGATCACATAATAGCCACATAATAAAATATGTTAAGGCCCTTAAAAAGCTTGGAGGGAAAATGTGGCAAAGACAGATATTGATGTAGGAAGATCTTTAAGTTCTATCAAGTTCAGTTTGTGGTGTGTGTGTGTGAGTGTGTGTTATTGGAATGCTTGCATTCCATCTCTCAGAAAGGACCCCTCCCCCGCCCCCACAGCTATGGCTTTAATACAAGATAGAGGGCTGGGGATATGGCCTAGTGGCAAGAGAGCTTGCCTCGCATACATGAGGCCCTGGGTTCGATTCCCCAGCACCACATATACAGAAAATGGCCAGAAGTGGCGCTGTGGCTCAAGTGGCAGAGTGCTAGCCCTGAGCAAAAGGAAGCCAGGGACAGTGCTCAGGCCCTGAGTCCAAGGCCCAGGACTGGCAAAAAAAAAAAAAATAGAAAGGAGTTTTGCACCTTATATCCTTTTGTTCAATAGTCAAAAGTAAATAGATGTTTGTTTGTTTGGTGGTCATGGGGCTTGAACTCAGCCTAGGCACTGTCCCTGAGCTCTTCAGCTCAAGGCTAGTGCTCTACCACTTGAACCACAGGGCCATTTGCAATTTTCTGGTGATTAACTGGAGATAAGAGTCTCTTGGACTTTCTTGCCCCGGGCTGGCTTTGAACCACAATCCTCAGATCTCAGCCTCCTGAGTAGCTAGGATTACAGGCATTGAGCCACTGGCTCCCAACTAATAGATGTTATTTTTAAAATCACGTTTGCATCTTATCTTGGAGGTGGAGCTGATGGTGAGCAGACATCTGTGAGTCATATGTCCTCATATGTATAAGCACTAACTACTGCTTTGAGTATTTGTTGATGTAAAAGTAGTGGCCATTTATTACATTCTTATTAGGGACCAGGCTTTTGTAATATCTCTAATTTTCAAGGAAATCTATATGATGTCATCTGTGAACTAACTTGCTTCTCTTTCTTCCCTCTCTTCTTTTTTTTCCCTTTTTACAATTAAATTATTTATTTTGAGACAGGTCTTGTTATGTAGCATGGCTGAGCTCAAGTTTACTTTGTATCCCAGGCTTGTAGTCTTGATCCTACCTTACCCTCTCCAGTGCTGGGATTGCAGGTGTATACTACCCTACACTCTTTTCACCTCCCTCCCACCTCCCTTCTCTTCTCTTCCCTTCCTTTTCTCTTCCTCTCTTCTTCTTTGCCCCTTCCCCTCCAACTTTTCTTTCTTCCTTCCTTCCTTTTTTTTTTTTTTTTTTTTTTTTTACTGTGCTGAGGTTTGAACCCAGGGCCTCATGCATGCTACACAAGCATGAGCTTATATCATTAACTCTGAAAGGGCCATTTTTTTTTTTTTTTTTTTTGCCAGGCCTGGGCCTTGGACTCAGGGCCTGAGCACTGTCCCTGGCTTCCTTTTGCTCAGGCTAGCACTCTGCCACTTGAGCCACAGCGCCCCTTCTGACCATTTTCTGTATATGTGGTGCTGGGGAATTGAACCCAGGGCTTCATGTATATGAGGCAAGCACTCTTGCCACTAGGCCATATCCCCAGCCCGGGCCATTTTTGAAGGTAAAACAAAACACAACAAAAACAGTTAAATGTTGACAGTTTGTTTCATATGATTTAGCCTGATATTATTGCCTTCATTTTCCAGAGAAGTTACGTAAATCATTTGAGGAGGGCATAGGATTATTTAGTGCCTTAGCTGGGATTCAAGCCCAAGATGTTTGGTACCAGATCTTAAGCATGAATGCTGTTATTCTTTATTATTTTTATTGCTAAGAGATGCTGTACCTTGCTGTCCCGGTCACTTCTTTGGCATTTAGGTCCTCCAAGGCCTGAACCATGCCCACCTTTTCCTTTGTCTCTTTCAGTATCATCTGAACTATGGTGCTCACACCTGGTCAAGGTGGAATGCATGTCATCGGCTTGATTAGATGATGGTGCTGAGGTTGAAGGGAGATAAGTTGTACCCCTGTGTGTGCATATACACTCCTCCCAGCTCGAACCGCAGAAGGAATGCCCAGAGCTCTTTCTCTTTCCAACAATTAGCCAGGTGGTCAGTCTCCTTTTAGAAGAGCCAGAACTTCAGATGAGATGGTAGTGGGGCACCAGTGGCACCAGTGGCCCAAGCCTATAATCCCAGCTGAGATCTGAGGGCCATGATTCCAAGCCAGCCTAGGCAGGAAGACCCATGAGATTCTTTTTTCTTCTCTTTTCTTTTTTTTCCTGTCAGCTATGGGACTTGAACTCTGAGCCTACCACTTTGAGCCACAGTGCCACTTCTGGTTTTCTGGTGGTTAATTGGAGATAAGAGTCTCACAGACATAAAAAAGCCAGCAGTGTACCTGTGTCTAAAGTGATAGAGCACTAGCTTTGAGAAAAACATAAAACAACAACAACAAAAAAAAACCAACAAAAATACTCAGGGACAACACCCAAGTCCCAGTTCTAGCCCCAGGACTGGCATACACACACACACACACACACACACACACACACACACACACACACACACACAGAGAGAGAGAGAGATGAAGTGACAGCCCATCCCTAGCAAGTAGGCGTTACAGAGGTTCTCATTACATGGGTATAACAATGTGAGAGAACCAGAGAGTAAGAGACCCCATAACTTTGTTTTCTCCCCCCACCCTCCCATGCTGGGGATCAAACCTGGGGCCTGTTTCCGCTAAGGACTCTACCACTGGGCCACATCTCTAGCCTGCCCCATCTATTTTTGCCATTAATGATGTGCTTGTGTTAGGCAAGCTTGGCAGACTGAGAGATCTACCACCACAACTGAAGCCTCCATGGAAAGAGGACTCTTCTAGATGTTAGGGGATCAGGATTTTTGATTTAGCCCTGCTATGCTTTATCTCTAAGCAGATCTCTCTCTCTCTCTCTCTCTCTCTCTCTCTCTCTCTGTTTCACACACACACACACACACACACTGAGTTATCTCATCTGATTATTGTGAATTGACTGCTCTGTCCTCTCTCTAGAGGATAATGACACTTGTTGCAGTGCGTTAAAAAGTTAAGAGTCAGGCAGTCATTTGTGGTCATCCTTGCACATCATTTGGGGAGGAGCTAGTGCAAGGTCACAAAAGTAGATGAGGCTCCGTTTATTACCACCTTCCTTTAACTTAACATCCATGTTGCTACAACCACCTGCTTCTGCCGGAATTGCCTTGGGGCCTGAGGCTTGGCAGTGTGCACCTTGCTCCAGATCTGCTTCCAAACCTCTTAGCTCCCCTCACAAGCTGAGGCAAGCCTAGCACGAGCCTCAGCCTCCTGAGGAACTTGCCAAAATCCCTGAGGCAGAGGCAGGGAGAGGATTAGCCAGACCCCTGGGTAGCCCAGAACCATGACGTCACCAAGATGTGTATTGAAGAAAGTACTTCCTTACACCTGAAGTCTGGGTGTAAGCTCAAATACCAAATAACATTTCTGATATCAGAAGTAAAAATAATGTTTTATTTCCAAAGTCCTTGGAAGTTTAATAATTTGAGGTTTTGCTCTGTCCATGGGATCTCAATTAGTAAGAGGGAAATAAAAACAAAATTAATCAAACTCAAATGCACAAACATGTATTTCTTTTCTCCAGCCCTTGGATTTACTTGGGTGCTTTTATTGGTTAATTCTTAGTTTGGGTTAGGTTTCAAGACTTCTAAAATCCCAGGCACAGGTCTGCTACGTTTTCTGTTGAAGAGAGGAAAAGCTAAAGTTCTCCCAGAAGACAGAAAATCAAACATGAGGCCTCCCGGCCTTCTTAGAGGCCCTACAAGGTTCTGTTTTGTCTTTTCAGCTGTGATCTTGGCTCAGAGAAGGTCATGTTTTGTTTTAGTCTTTTGTCTTCCTTCCCGTTCCAGTTGGTCCCAGTCTTTTTGAGGTAGGGATGGCTGAGAAGTCACAATGCCTGCATTGTTCCCGATGATGGTTCTGGGCTGAGATCATGTACCCAGTTTTCTGAGGAGCCCAGAGCCGAAAGAATCAGACACTAGGCCCATCAGTGGTTTAATTGTTGGCCAGGTCTACTGACTATTTTTTAAAGGAAAAAACAAAACAAAACCAGGACATGCATTAAGTCTCTGTGCTTATTGCTTATGGTGACAGAGTATTTGAGCCCTGGATGCCTTAGAAAATATGAGAGGTAGGTTTACTTTAATGTTAAGTCTTCTTAAATATTTTATAATTTTTTTCTCATTTGTAACAATTTACTTCATTTTTTTTTGTGGAATTTGAATGCTTTCCTTTTTGTATATGAAGTTTGAGGTGCTAGGACTCAAACCCAGTATCACATATGTGCTAGGCAAAAAATCTCTCACCAAGCTATACCCTAGCCTAATAGTTTGACAATTATTAGTTGACACATATTTTCCCTCGCTTTACCATGGAGTAGGCAGCTCCCAGACATTTTATCATTTCACCTATATCTCATGTGTATTTCTAGCAGAGGGCATTAACATTTTTATCAGTCTAAGAATAGTAGCAATCATTAAGAATCATTCAGTACTAGAGAGACCATAGTTCCTAGTTTGGAGCAGGCCAAATTTAAGATTGTCGCCAAGAGCAATGAGTAACAATGCCTTGAGAAGATGTAGAAATCCTGTGTGGATGTGTCTCTGAGCCTTTCTCTCTCCCTCCTTCAGGCTCACTCTATGCCTCTCTTTCCTGTCTCAGTCAGCTTTTGACTTTTCTCATCCTTGATCCAGCTTTTCTTTAAAATATTCCTAGAAATCTGGGAGTATTTTAAACCTGGATAGATTCCCCTGGCTGGATGTATTATAGGTGCCTTTCTCCAGGGGTTGTGGCAAAATATCAGCAGTTAAGTTAAGCACTCATGGCTCAGGCCTGTAATCCTCGCTACTCAGGAGGCTGAGATCTGAGGATCATGGTTGGAAGCCAATTCAGGCAGGAAATTCTGTGACTTAATCTGCAATTAATTACCAAAAAGCTATAAGTGGAGCTGTGGCTCAAGTGGTACAGTACTAGCCTTGAGAGACAAAGCTAAGGCATGGTCATGCCCAGACTCTGAGTTCAAACCCTAGGACAAGTACAAAAAAATAAAATTATCTGGTTTGCATTAAAACCACCTTGCTTCGGAACAGATTCTCACCATCTCCCCTCGATTGGATGACAACTAGCAAGATCATAGTGAACTGAAAATTGTCAAGAAAATTCCAACCATTGTATTTGTACCATCTGTGTAGATGTAGTAGAATCAGAACCATATGAGAATCAGGATTCTGTATCCAGTTAGCTAGGTGATAACTGGATAAATGTGTACCTACTTAAAGTCTTACCTAAACACCACAATCTCCATTCCCACTGTCAGCTCTTTTCTTGCCTCACTTTATCCATATTTTGATTGGCCATTGTGACTATATTTTAACTTTATAAATAGAGTTTCCTAAGAGTTCCTTGAAAACTCAAAGATAGGACCTCTCTCCATTTGTATCTCCAGTGTCTACACAGTGCCATATAAATTGTTGAGTGAATAATTGAATGAAAAACAAATCCTACTTTTTCTCCTTCCTTCCTTCCTTCCTTCCTTCCTTCCTTCCTTCCTTCCTTCCTTCCTTCCTTCCTTCCTTCCCTCTTTCTTCCCTCCCTCCCTCCCTCCCTTCTGTTCTGGTACTGGAGCTTGAACTCAGAGCCTGGTGTCCTTGCTTAGCTTTTTGCTCAAGGCCAATGCTGTACCACTTGAGGCACAATTCCACTCCTGGCTTTTGGGTGGTTACTTGGAGTTAAGAGAGTCTCATGGGGGCTGGGGATATAGCCTAGTGGCAAGAGTGCCTGCCTCGGATACACGAGGCCCTAGGTTCGATTCCCCAGCACCACATATACAGAAAACGGCCAGAAGCCGCGCTGTGGCTCAAGTGGTAGAGTGCTAGCCTTGAGCGGGAAGAAGCCAGGGACAGTGCTCAGGCCCTGAGTCCAAGGCCCAGGACTGGCCAAAAAAAAAAAAAAAGAGAGTCTCATGGACCTTCTTTCCTGGGCTACCTTTGAACCTTGACCCTCAGATCTCAGCTCCCTGAGTGGCTATGAGTACAGGCATGAGCCCTACTTCTCAAATCTGCAAAGGAGACCAACTTCTGAGCTTATTCAGCCACTTACTCCAGGAATGGAACACACTGGGCTGAGGAAGGTGGAAGACCACCTGGGGAGAACAGTGACTTCCTCCTTCCCCCCACTGCTTTCTGTGCCCTTCTTTGGTCTCCTCTGCTTCCTGTTTTCTCCAAATAATGCCTCCACACACACTTATTTATCTTTTCCTCTCTCTGTATGCTGATTCTTAGAGCTTGCTGCAATATCCAGAAGTTGATTCCATCATGGCGGAAGTCAAGGTGGAGACCTTGGCCAGTGTAGACTGGCAGAAACGCTGCCTGACTCTGGAAACACAGCTCTTCCGGTTCCGCTTGCAGGCCAGCAAGATCAGGGAGCTGCTGGCTGACAAGGTGAGGGGCAAGGAGCCTTGGAGGCGTCAGCATCAGGCTGGAGTCAGGGAGGGAGAGTTGGGGAAAGTAAACGTCCAATGAGATAATTTACTGTATTTTCATGTGGAATGAAACACAGGGTAGAGTTCTTGGTTTTAAAAGCAAATTCTGAACAACTTACTAAGCTTTTATTTGGCATTTCTCTCTGTTCTGCCTCTTCATATGCCACACCAAAGAATGATGCCAATCTTGGTTCTATGTTACCATTTATGCTGTCACTTGAACTATACCCCCAGCCTTTTTTTTTTTTTTTTTTTTTTGCTTTGTTTTTATGCCATTCCTGCAGCTTAAACTCAGGGCCTGGGCTCTACCACTTGAGCCATAGCTCCACTCCTGGCTTTTTGGTGCTTAATTGGCGCTAATTGGAGCTAATGGCCTTCCTTGCCTGGTCTGGCTTCAAACCATGATCCTCAGATCGCAGCCCTCTGACTAACTAGGATTACAGACGTGAGTCACCAGCACCTGACCTGCTTGTTTTGCTTTTGAGATGAGTCTCACTAACTTTGCCTAGCCTCGCTTTAAACTACAGATCCTCCCACCTCCTGGCATTACAGGCATGGGCCACTCTACCCAGAAGTTCTGTTACCTCCTTTTTTTTTTTTTTTTTTTTTTGAGGGAGGGCAGTACTGGGATTTGATCTTATGACCCCAGGCTCACTACTTGAGCTGTGTCTCCAGCACCTCTTATACTTCTTTTTTTTTTTTTGCCAGTCCTGGGCCTTGGACTCAGGGCCTGAGCACTGTCCCTGGCTTCTTCCTGCTCAAGGCTAGCACTCTGCCACTTGAGCCACAGCGCCGCTTCTGGCCGTTTTCTATATATGTGGTGCTGGGGAATC
Source organism: Perognathus longimembris pacificus (assembly GCF_023159225.1). Taxonomy (NCBI): domain Eukaryota; kingdom Metazoa; phylum Chordata; class Mammalia; order Rodentia; family Heteromyidae; genus Perognathus; species Perognathus longimembris. The sequence continues at coordinate 35,750,981 of NC_063174.1, forward strand.
GAACCTAGGGCCTCGTGTATCCGAGGCAGGCACTCTTGCCACTAGGCTATATCCCCAGCCCCCTTATACTTCTTGAGCCTCTTATGGCTCCAGGGTGCGCCACTTCTGGAATATTCTCATCATGGCACAGAGAAGAGTGGAAATCTCTACCCCACTCTCTTCCTTTATTCAGCATATGAGCTACAGAAAGTGCCTGGTTTCCTGGGAACAACACAGACTTTGGAACCAGACCTGCCTGGCTCGGAAGCTTCTTAGTTATGCAACCTTGGGGAATTCCCTTCACCTCCTGAGGCTGGGACACAAATGTATATCATTTCGAGTTATTTTGAGAATTATATCTGTTCACATGTGTAAAGGTCCTGATTCAAAATAGATCTTAGGTAGGGAATATTATCATTACAGGTTTGTCTGGATAGGTCTGGAAAAACAATCACCTTTTGTCATGTTTCAATGAGAAGATAGATTTAAATAGTTGATGCTTAGACATCTTAGAGCATAACCCATCTAGAGAGTGGAGAGTTGCACTTAAAGTATATTTTTGTGTGTGTGTGTGTGTGTATGTATGTACACACATGTGTGTATATGTTTATCTTGAGTAACTCAACTGCTCTAACAATTTTTTTTTGTGCCAGTCTTGGGGCTTGAACTCAGGGCCCGGGTGCTATCCCTGAGCTTCTTTTGCTCAAGGCTAGCAGTCTTACCACTTGAGCCACAGTGCCACTTCTGGCCTTTTCTATGTATTGGTACTGAGGAATTGAACCCAGGGCTTCATGCATGCACTAAGCCACATTCCTAGCCCCGCACAATTTTTTAAAACATTTTCTAGGTACTTGTACAAAGGAGTTGCCATTCAACAAAGCAATTTATGAATATAATGAATCTTGATGGATGCCACCCCTTTCATCATTTTCACCCATCCCTCCCAATCCCACCCCTTCCCTCAATTTTCTTTTTTCTGTTGATCATCTGGCTTAACTCAGGGCCTGGGTAGTGTCCCTGAGTCTCTTTGAGCTCAAGGGTAGTACTCTACCACTTGAACTACAGTGCCACTTCTGGGGTTTTTGAGTGGTTAACTAAAGATAAGAGACTTACAGGGACTTTTCTGTCCAGGCTGGCTTCAAGCTACGATCCTCAGATCTCAGCCTTCTGAGTAGCTAGGATTACAGGAGTAAGCCACCAGCATCCAGCTCAATACATTGAATATACATTGAATTTTATGAGTGTATTCTTATCCCCAGCTCACTATCATTTTGGTTATATTATTTTTCCCAGTTAATTTTTTTCTCTCAGTACAAAGGTAAAACTCAGCTCCTTTCCAGTTCATGTGTTCATTAGTAAAGTCTGTTTTATTGACAGTTGCCCAACCTCAAAATCAGGAAGGCAAGTTAGTGGCTGTTTATAACTGGGGCAAGGCAGTGGACTAGCCTGGACTAGAACTCTTGCCCCCGGGTCTATTGGCATTGTTCTCTCAATTTGGACAGTGCAGGGTCCCGTGCCTTATACCACCAGTGACAAAGGAAGAATTTGTCAGGGAAAGGGCCACTGTTGTCGAAGTATGCTCACAATCACCTGGCATGCTGCTTGTTCAAGTGTGTGTGTGTGTTCCTGGGCCACTCCAGTCCTTTTGATCCAAATCTCCAGGGTGCTGCAAATAACTGGGTGCTGTTAATCATAACAAGCTCCAGAGAATGATTTTGTACACTATAAAGTTTGAGCACAATACTGTAGCTATGATATTGGGGGGAGGCATGTGAAGGAAGGAAAGGATGGGAGGAATCCACTTAGCTAGGTGGTTTGAAACATACATGAAGGTAGAGACTTCTTTTTCTAGTCAAATGGACAAAATAACCTGAATTACATTTAAAATTTCCTTCTAAATGAAGAGATGAGTGTTGAAAAAAAGCTGGAGGATTTTTCAGGGGCAAAAATGAAGAGGGAAAAATGAAACTAATGCTACACTGGCAGGCAGCTGAAGGAGGGAGGGCTGTGCCCGTCTTCTTTTAATAATACAAGGTATAAAGTTGGAGCTTTTATAGAGATAACATTGGGCTGATTGGAGATCTGAACTGAAGCTACCGCTTCTGTATGTAGGCAGGACTATTAGAGAGCTCACCCTAAGTAAAAGGTAGATAAGGGCTGAGCATGCGTGGTGTTGCATACTTGTGGTTCCCAGCTACTGTTGTAGGAAAGAAGCCAAAATAATGGCTTTATCAGATGGACATTTCTTTCTTTCTATGATAAGGTTTCCTATCTCAGCAGTCCAGCTCTAGGGTGATGGTCTCCGTGTCTGAAGATGATTCACCCTGATAACCACATTCCCATTTTTCCCCTTGAAGTCCATACCCAGAAGTAGCATATATTCCTTCTGTTCAGTTCTCACTGGCCTGATTTCAGTTGCATGGTACACTCAGCTTCAAAGGAAGTTGGGAAATGTCATCTTTATTCTAAACAATTGTGTTCTGTGCTATGGGGTGCTCTGTTTATGAGCAAGAAGAAGAGAACACATTGCAGGGAACAGCCAGCTGTCATAAGTCTAAACTAATGAAAATCAAGGTTGTTGTGTTTTTTAAGTATGTAGTGAGACTGTCTTAAAACCAATCTTTTACAAGAAAACATAAAAAATATACATAAAGTACAATTAAGTTCATGTAACTATTTTTCAGTGTGGGATAGAATCTAGAGCTTTACACATGCTAGCAAGTTCTGTCTCACTGATTAGCCTGTTTCTAGTGGTTGTTTTTTAAGACCTGCAAAACAGCATTTCCTGTTGTTTAGAAGTATCTGTTATTTCTTATTCCAGCTCCACAATTGTGTATTTTGCAATTTGTGAATGAGTGTATGATTTCAAGTGAACCAAAGATCTCCTGCTAGAGCAAATTTAAAAATCGTTGTCTTTAAGGGGCTGAAGATATTCAACTGGTAGAGCAAACACAAGGTCCCCAGTTCAGACTTCAGTACCACCACTAAAAAGATGAAAAGAAAACCATTGTCTCTGACTCCAACAGTTCCAACCACTTAGAACTCAGCACACTTAGATGCTCATGGGAAACTTGGGCAAGAGAGCTTCTTGAGAGGAAAACTTGGGAGGACATACTGAAGCCACTTAGTGGAAGGAGGAAATGTAAGCCTAGTGTGATCGGTAAACCGATTCTTCCAGAGAGTTTGTGGATTGGATTTTCATGTGCCATGTGAGATTTGGGCGTGAGAGACAGTATACCATGTGTCTAACAGCAGGGACTCTAGAACTCTTTCATCTGAGTTTGAATCCTAGTTCTAACTCTTTTTTTGTAAGGGTTTGAAATCAAGTGCCCCATGCTTTCTTAGTTTGCTTGCTCTGCTGGGTGCCCTTAACACTGGAGCCACATCTCCAACCTGGCCTTTTCTGCCTCTTATTTTGGAGATCGAGTATTGTGGGCTTTTCTGCCTGAGCTGGCTTTCAACTTTGATCCATTGGATTTCAACTCTTTACAGTAGCTAAGGTCTCAGGTATGAGTCACCAGCACCCATCTCTGGCTCTGGATCTTATTAGCTGTGTGACCTTGAGCAGGTTACCTTGCCTGTCTGCTTCAGTATCTCTCTTTCACTTTTTTAAAATTGTTATTATAAAGGTGAAGTACAGAGAAGTTAGAGTTACATAAGTCAGGTAAAGCATATACTTCTTTTCTTTTTTTTTTTTTTGTCAGTTGTGGGGCTTGAACTCAGGGCCTGGGCCTGGGTACTGTCCCTGATCTCTTTTGCTCAAGGCTAGTGATCTGCCACTTTGAGCCACAGGGCCACTTCTGATTTTCTGGTGGTTAATTGGAGATAAGAATCCCACAGACTTTCCTGCCATGGCTAGCTTTGAACCATGATCCTTCTATCTCAGTGTAGCTATGATTACAGGTGGAAGCCACCAGTTACAGGTTTGAGTACCAACTAGGGTACATTTCTCTTTGAACAATTTCATCCCTTCCTTTACTCTTTCCGGCTTTTCCCTCCCATCACCACCCTGCTTCAGTTTCTTTTTTCTTTCTCTTTTTTTCTTTTGCTGGTCCTGGAGCTTGAACTCAGACCCTGAGTATGGTGGCTGAGCCTCTTTGTGATCAAGGCTAGCAGTTTACCACTTGAGCCCCCACACCACTTCCAGCTTTTTCTAAGTAGTTTAGAAGAGTCTTGCGGGCTTTTCTGCATGGGCTGGCTTTAAACAGTGACCCTCAGATCTCAGCTTCCTGAGTAGGTAGGGTTATAAGCGTGTACCACCAGCACCCAGCCTGCTTCAGTTTCTTGATCTCTGTAATAGAGATAATAATGGCATCTGCTTTTGTTAGGAAATTTTCTGTTGCCGGGCTTGCTCTACTTCCCCTCCACTTGGGGGTCCTGGGGCTTGTCTGCCCCTTCCTGTGTGGTCCTTAATCGCTCTCATGTGGGAGCTATAACCACAGGTAGCCTTGGTAGCGTGTGGTCCCAGGGTGCCCCAAACCCGCCAAGGAAGACACGGGTGTGTGGGGTCCCCGGAGAAGCCTCAGGGGTGTTCTGGTTTATTCAAGGGAGGGGCCAACAGTTTATACCCCCAGAGGTGCGCAGGAGAGGGGCTACTGGATCTTAACGATTGGCTAAAGGGCTGTCCTTCAGGTGATGGCACAGAACTTCCTCTATAGGCGGAGACCACAGCCCCCCAAGGACCGGGCCTCTGGGGTCCCGCCATTACACACGTGGCTGAACTGAGAGGCGGTTGAAGCCGGGAAGGTGGGAGGGGCCACCCTCCGTACTGCCCCAGGGCTGGGGGAAGGGCAGCGCCCCAGGACCGCTCCCATCGCCCTTCCCCCCTCAAGGCCAAGCCGAATCCCCAACATTCTGTGAGTTAATACTCTTTAAAAACTGACATACAGCACATGGCCCTGTTCAGCTGTAAGTGTAGGCTACCTGCCCATGGCACTATGTAGGTCTTTTTTTTTGGTCAGGACTTGAACTTGGCCTGGGCCCTGTCCCTGAGCTCTTCAGCTCAAGGCTAGCATTCTTGTGCCACAGCTCCATTTCCAGTTTTCTGGTGGTTAACTGGAGATAAGAGTGTCTTAGACTTTTCTGCCCCAACTGGCTTTGAACTGAGGTCCTCAGATCTCAGCCTCCTAAGTAGCTAGGATTATAGGTATGAGCCAAAGGCACCCGGTTCTATGTAGGTCTCATAAGACAGCACTTAAGTTGACAGCCTCTAGCTTAAAGCCATTCTTTCTGTATGTATGTGAGTCTTAAGTGCAGTGATAGGAAATTGACCATCAAAAGTAGGAAACTGAAGAGAAGGTGAAAGGAGGTTTTGGTACAAATCATGCTGGGCCACATGAATGTCACGCTGTCCTGCTAAACTGGTCTCCCTTGTCTTGAGGGCAACTTTCATATCAGGAAACACCAGTGGACAACTTTTTGTCTACACTGCTGTTCTGGGTCATGTACATGTACGCCACATGGACACCTTGTATACCCTTAACAACCCTAGGAGGTGAGGGCTGTTGTTTCTCTAACAGAAGAGGTTCAGGAATTTGTGCAAAGTCACACTGTGGAGGAATCAGGAGAGAGCCATTCTGTTTTTTTTTTTTTTTTTTGTCTTTTCTTTTTTGGTACTAGGGATCGAACCCAGGACGTTGCACTTGCTAGGCAAGCGCTTTGCCACTGAGCTACATCCCAGTCTGAGAGAGCCATTCTGTCCAGTGGGTGCCAGGCAGTGGTAGGAATGTTGACTCCACTGAGCTACCTCGCCAGCTCTTAGGGCTTTGAGACAGCCTCCTGCTTTGTGGCTTAGGCTGACGTCAAATTTGTGATGCTCTACTTTGATTGCTAGGATTACAGGTATGGATTCCCATGCATGGCTTGACTCCGCTTTGCAAAGGAACATTTGAGACCCAGGATGATGAGGTTCTTAGCCCTGACCGCTGCTTGGCCCAGCAGGGTTGAACCGGGTGCAGGAGACCGCCCCTTGCTCTTGTTGATATGAGGCTGGTGTCTCACAGCTTCACCTGTAACAAGGAGCCACACACAGGGAGGTGGCATACCAGACTGATGCCAAGGGCGTTTCATCAGGTGGCTGCAGCCAGTTCTGGGACAGCATATGAGTCTCAACTTGCAACAGGGTGAAAGAGGATTGTCAGCTGCCTGAACCTGACACCTCTTTGGCTGGCACGACATCCCAGACCCACACACTAACAGGACAGCTAAGGACATAGTCCTTAGGGAACTTTCTGAGAAGAGGAACAGAACACAAGAAAGGTATAGACTACCTGTAGTGCCAGTTCCCAGAGTTGCATGAATGGCTCTTTAAGCACGTGTGGAGAAGAAAGGTCTACTAGAGTAAGAAAAGCAGATTAAAAGTTGAGCCAGGCTTACATACAATCCCCCATGAGTCTCCATGTATGTGAACATCAGTCCCTTGGCTTGGGTTAGCTTCCAGAATTACCTAGCTCCTTAGATCTGACTGACGTGCTTCCTCGGGCAGCGAGATAGATTTGATTTTGTTTCCTTTTCTGTTTGATTGTGGTGATAGAGATGTGTGGTGCCAGGGATACAAACATGCAAGGCAAATGTTGTACCCTAGCCCCAAGACAGGGTTCGTTTGTTTGTTTTTTTGGTCTGTTGTAAGGTTGAACTCAGGGCCTGGCACTGTCCCTGAGCTCTTTTGCTCAAAGCTAGTGCTCCACTTCCAGTTTTCTGGTGGTTAATTGGAGATATTAGTCTCATGGACTTCTCCTGCCTGGGCTAGCATTGAACTGCAACCCTCAGATCTCAGCCTCCTGAGTAGCTGGATTATAGCAATGAGCCATCAGTGCCAGGCTCAGGGTTTGTTTGTTTTGTTTTAATGTAGCAGTAAGGGATGGTTTAATAGCAGAGAATGTACTGAGCATTCTCAAGATCGTAGGTTCATTTTGATTCTGTTTCTTTAAATTAAATCAGATGATATGAATGTCATGTGTCCCCAGACAGGGAGATATTCTATTTGGATGATAGAAGGCAGGCTTGTGTGTGAGCAAGGTCCATGTGGGCATGTGGGAGAGCAGTGGCATGGTCTTGCCTGTGACTCAGAGCACAGAGGCATGCGACCTTTGGGAGAGGTGACCAAAAGCAAGATTAAGGTAAGGTTGCTCAGGAAGAAGGCAGGTGACTCTTGCTTTCCCTCTCTGCCATCCTACAAAAGGACAGAAGACCTGGACTTTCATTTGGCCGCATCAAAGACAGCAGCACAGTAGTGATGGCTCTTTACTTGCATCATAAACCTAGGATCAAGTTGCTGAGAATTACCATGAGAATCTTTTGCCCTGGGACCCTGGAGCCACTGTGTTGAGCAGTAGAATCCTGCCATGTCTGACTGACCCTTTGGTCAATGACCCTGATGTTGTAGACGCAGTTGGGTCATGGTACCTACATCTTTATTTCCCTCTCTGGCTGAGCAGATGCAGGAGCTGGAGCAGAGGCTGTTGGAGGCGGAGCAGAGAGCAGAAAATGCAGAGACCCAGGTAACAGGGAGTCTGGGGGTGGGAGATTGACAAGTGGGGGGTGGGGAGGTGGTGGAGGATGACCTGATCTTCCTCATGGGCATGCGGGTATGCTTATTGCTATGATGAGCTCCTTATAGAGACCAGAAAAATCCATACATTGTGTATAGGGCCTGAAAAGATGAAGGTACAAAGAACTGTCTGTGGCAATAAAGGCATATTTAGGTAGGCTTGGTTTAGCGAAAGGGTGTATTAGTACAAGTGGGCCATGCTATACTACAGGAACAAATTAAGTCTGCAGCCCCAGTGATATATAACACTTAGTTCCATGCATGGTACTCATCCGTTGCAGGGTTCAACAGTGAGTCTGCTTCCACAGTCATTCAGCAGTCCATGATGAAGAAGACTCTCCTATCTTTTAGTTAGAACCTTTAGGACAGATGGCCTTACTAGTTGCCATGGCAGCTAAGTTTTTGTTTTCCTTTCACTAGCTTTTAAATACTTCATCCCAATCTAGCAAATTCAAGGTCAGCCTGGGCTACATAGTGATATGAGACCTTGTCTCAAAAATAAGCAAGGACTGTTGTAGGGAGCAGGGCTGACTTCATTTGATTAGAGAAACATGGTAGGAAATGTTGGGCAGAGTAGATTAGGTCAACCTGACCCCAACATTCTGCTACTGTAAATGGCTTGCTTAACTTGTTTGTTGCTTGCTCTAGCCCCTGCATCAAGCCCCTACATCTGTGCTACGCTTTTACCTTTATAAACCCCAATTTGAGGACTGCTGGGGGTCATAGTGTGAGCACCCAAGTCTGCACCATGTCCCAGGCCAGTCAACCCGCTTTTCACAGTCACAGTGTTAGCTCCCGAGTCTGCACTGTGTCCCTCAGTCAGTTTGCTTTATGCTTCCCTAATAAACCCATTTTTTTTCTTGAGACTGTCTCTGTGTGGTGGACTCTTGGAGGGACGGGGAATTCCCTCCCTCAAACCCTGTAACAGGACATGGCGCAGTGGCTCAAAATAGTAGAACACTAGCCTTGAGCAAAAGAGCTCAAATTCAAGTCCCACAACTGACAAAAAATAAAATAAAATATTAAATTGCCAGGCACTGGTGGCTCATGCCTATAATCTTAACTACTGAGACTAGCTGAGATCTGAGGATCACAGTCCAAAGCCAGCCCAGTCTGTGGCTCTATATCTGCAATTAATCATCAGAAAACCAGAAGTGGCACTGGAGCTGAAAATGGTAGAGCACTAGCCTTGATGATGATATTAATGGGATGCTAGGGTGTCACAAAGGAATGATTAAATGGTCTTGGAAGGAACTCAACAAGGCAAAGCTTACTTCTACAGAAGGGTGCACCATTAGACAAAAATCTGGCAAGCAAGCACACAGAGCAGGCAGGCTGTTATCTTTTTATCCCTGATAAAAAGAGGGGCAGGCCCTGCCCCTCTGCTTGGATTGACAGAGCTCAGGTTCACAATCTGCCCATAATTGGCTAGTTTGAGGAAGATGGGATGTATCCAATGAACAGTTTTTAAATAATTATAAAGTGACCATTAAAAGGCTTTGAGATAAGAGTAACTGTACTTAAGCAATCTCAAACTCACACCCTGTACTACTTGAATCATCTGAGGTGTGTCTTAATTCCTCTTCAAAACATACTCACACCCTCTTCTGCTTTGTTGAACAATCTCAGGTGTGTCTTAATTCCTCTTCTCTTTTGGAACAACCAGTTAAGACAAAACCTTACATTTCAAAAACTCTTCCTTATCAGAAAGCATTTCCTCTTTCTCTTTCTTTACTTGCTGATAATTGTCTTAGAATAATCAACAAGCGCTAATCCAGCAGGCCAAAGCAGGAACTTTTAAGCAATCCACTTTGATAGAAAAGATGGCTTTTCTCACATTTTTATTAGTAATTATAATGATTAGTAGTTGACTTATAATTATTATTTGGTGATACTGAGGTTTGAACTCAGTCTTGTTCTTCCTGGGCAAGTGCTCTTGAGTTCTGCCTCCAGCCCAGAATAGCCCAAAGGAGTTATTGTGTTTTCAATTCCTTCTTTTGCCCATATAAATGCTTACTTCATTAATTAGTCCAGATTACCCTGAGTTATGCCTGTGCCTGGAAGGGTTAGTGTGGAGCTTCTGGGGCATCCCACCGCTGTTGTTGACCACTGCACATACCTCATGAGTGATGTGAGACCTCGTACTTTTCAGGTGGGTGTGATGGAAGAGAAGGTGAAACTGTCCAATCTAAAGAATGTGGACTCCCCAGGCAGCCTGCACTGCAAGTACCAAGAATTGCTGAAAGCTATGCAAGGCAAAGACGAGCTCATCCACCAGCTGGAGGCACAGCTGGAGAAACAGGTGGGGGTTAATGTGTACAACAGAGTACTAGTTCCCTTTCAGCATTGTGCCAGTTGACCCCAGCTTCTCAAGCCCCTCTGCTTGAGCCCTGAAGTGATGGGGAACTCACTGCCACCTGAGCCTGTTCTTCTGTATGGTGTCTTGATTAGTGGTAAGCCTTTTTCCCCCTCACATCTGTTCACTAGAAGCCAGACAAGGGCTACAAGGGTAAGGGACCTTGGAGGCTGGCTGATCTGGGTCTGATTCCTACCTTTATCTCTTTTCTGGCTGGGCACATTGTTTAAGTGGTGGTTATCATTTCACACATCTGTACAATGGGGGTTATGAAAACCTATTGATTTTGGGAGGGAGATTTACTAGATAATCTGCATGTGGTTGATGCTTTTCTTTTCTTTTCTGTTTTTGGCCAATCCTGGGGCTTGAACTTGGGGCCTGGGCACTGTCCCTGAGGTTCTTTTGCTCAAGGGTAGCACTCTACCACTTGAGCCACAGCACCACTTCCTGCTTATTTTGTTTATGTGGTTCTGAGGAATTGAACCCAGGGCTTCATACATGGTAGGCAAGCCCTCCACTAAGCCACATTCCCATCCCATGGAGGTGGCCCCACAGACGGCCTTTACAGATAGGGCTTCAAGGTCTCCCAGGCCTTTTCGGCTTGGGAGTCTGAAATGCCCAGTCCAGTATTTTGGAGTGTGAATCTCAGAACCCTGAAGGGTGGACCGCTCCGCTGACTTTGAGTTTGCCCCATTCCTTATCAGGGATACTCTTGCCTCTGGGACCAGCTTGCTCGGCTCGCCAGTAGAGTTTCTAAGCCTACGCTTTTCAAGCCCCATGTTGGGCGCCAGGTGTTGGGGTCCTGGGCCCCCAGTGCTTCTCATGGCCAGCAGGAGAAGCGGGGAGTGTACCCTGTGGAACGAGCCAAGATGAGGGAGAATCACGAAACCGCCCACCCCTAGCCCCCTTTACATTTAAGACGGGACACTCAGACGATTCCAGGGAAATGTCACGCAGTTATCCAATTTTATTAAGAAAGAACCGCATTTATAAAAGCTGAATGGTGCCAGGAAGAGGAGGGATGTAGCGTACCTAGCTAGGTGCTGTGATTGGCTGCCTGGGCTGTCCACCAGGTTCCGGACCCAGAAGGCAGGCGGGGCTAACAGGGCTGGGAAGGAAGGCGGGCTAGCTAGAACCGCCTCTTAAAGCTGCAAGGCATCTGGGGCGGGCATGCCCCACAGTGCACTTTCCAGTGCATTCTTGCAGATGGGCCCACTCGGGCAGCCCCACAGACGGCCTTTACAGACACAGACACAGAAACAGATTGGTTGACCAAGCTCAGACATACACACCTACACCTCCGGAGGTTTCTTTTCTTCACCTGGGCGTCTTCCCCCCCAAAAGAAGGTGGTTAAGGACTCTTCCCAGCCCATGCACCAAATGTAATGGGGTCCGAGGGTGGGGGATCCCCCATCCCTCCAAGAGTCCACCACTCAGAGACAGTCTCAAGCAAAAAGATGGATTTATTGGGGAAGTAAAAAGTATACTGACCGGCCAGGGTCAAGGCCCAGACTTGGAAGCTGGGACCATGACCTGTAAGAAGCAGGCTGACCAGCCAGGGCCGCAGCCCAGACTTGGGAGCTGGGACTGTGCACTCTGGGCCACGCTTGGGGTTGGGTTATAAAGGCAAATACCACGTGGTCAAGCTTGCCACACGCAGGTGGCCAATGAGGTTACAACACTTACAGAGCATGCCAGGTCACACACAGGTGGCCAATGGAGTTACAGTCTGTCTCGTAGTAACTGTTTGAACCAACCTATCACTTTAGTTAGGCTTGGTGCATGGATTTGGCTGGGCTCACATTTTGCAGGCAGATATGCCTACTCATGGGAGGTCACAGGTTTAACCTTGAATGTTTCACTACTCAGGTGGTCAACAGTTTACACAATCTTATCACAGCCAAGGGGAACTTCCCTGGATAGGACAGGGGAGATCTTAGTGAAGATAGAGTCAGCTTCTGCTCTCTTTAGCAAATCTGAGATGGAGTCAATCTGACATCCCTCAACAGCCAATGATGGCGCTGGCCAGATCTGACCTCCATATTACAGATGCTTTGTAAGGAGAACTTTTCTCTCTGTGTGCTGGCCTTGTGCCCTGCCAGCCTGTGCTTTGTGATATTTGGTTATAGTGTGATCAGAGCAGCAAGCCTGGAAGGTCTACCTTGGTCAGCTGCTTGGCCAAAGTTTCTTAATGAGCCTGAACAGGCAGAGATGAATGTTGCCCCCTCCTGGTAATGGAAACATGTACTCCTGAGTGTATCAGAGCCTAGGAAAAGCCACTGTCCAGCATTTTAACTTGCTTCTAAGAGAATTTCTGGAACGTTCCCAGCTTGAGAGTCTAGCTTCTACTATAGAGCTGGCTGGTGCCTATGCCTTAGGCATACACTGTTCACTCTCATTTCTTCTTCAGAATAGCTCAGCAAAGCGGATGCCAGAGGCCTCCAGAGGAGTTAGCTTTTTTGACTAGTGTCTCACAGCAAATAAGCATCATGTGTAGGATTGAAGCCTCTACTTCATTTTATCCCAGGCCGCTCTCATGGGATTGCACACTAGGCAATTGCTTTATCATTGAGCTACACTTCCAGCCTTTGTATTAATTGTTTTTGTTAAATATGTGCCAATTTGTTTGTTTGTTTTGACTGTAAAGATAGTACCTGCTTACAGTAAAAATAAGCCAGAAGAGTCTAAAAGAAGATTTCCCCGCTATCTCCTGTGCTTCATTTCCACCCCTCACTGCTAATGTTTGCTGAACATCAAAGCACAGCATTTTAGTTTGATTTTGTTTTCGTGAACCCATGGGCTCGTTGCAGTTTTGAACTGTCTATTTTATGTTTCTCAGATAATATTACAGCATAGGATTGCTGAGCAGCAATTGTTAGTTCAATGGTATACATTTAAAATCTTGGCAAATTCCCCTGTCCATTCCCCCAAAGGCATTGCCATTTGTATGAGGGGACTCACTCCCAACAGTTGGTAATTTGGGGTAATATCAAACTTGGAAGTTGTTAGGCTATTAGAGGAAAGTGATGTCTGGTTTATATCTGTATGTTTAAAATTATGATTGAGGTGGTTCAGCTTTTCATGGGCTTGCTTTCCCTGTGGATTGTTTATTCATATCCTTTGCCTATGTTTAGCAGTTGCTCATTTGAAATATCCATTTACATGTGTGTCATTTGCATTGTAAATTCTTCTCCATTTGGAGGGTGAGGAGTGCTTCTGTTTGAACTCTGGAGACCTTATGCTTAAGTAAGACAAGTGCCTTAATCTTGAATCACACTCCAGCCTTGGTTTGTGTGTTTTTTGCTGGTCCTGGAGTTTGAACTCAGGGCCGAGGTGCTATCCCTAAGCCTCTTTGTGCTCAAGGCTAGCTTGCTACCACTTGAACCACAGCTCCACTTCTGGTTTTTGAGAGGTTAATTGGAGATGAGTCTCACAGGGAGTTTTATGTCCAGACTGGCTTTGAACTGAGATCCTCAGGTCTCAGCCTTCTTAGTAGCTAGGATTATAGATATGTCAGCTCTAGTCTTTTTTCTTTTGTTTTGAAATAGGAGTTTCCTTTGTTGCCTAGACTGGTCTTGGGCTTAAGTGACCCTCCCCTCTCAGCCTCCTGTGCAGCTGAAACTACAGACATAGACCACCATGTCCAGCTTCCAGTTGGTTTTAAATTTTTTGTTTGAGGAATTCTTTTGTGTGTGTGTCATATAGTAATTTATAGTGATGATATAAATTACCTTTTCTTTCATGTTTTTTGGGGGAATTTGCTCTGGAATACCCTTTTCACTGAACAGTGTTTTGTTTGTTTCTTTTAAGTTTTTTGTTTTGTTTTAATTTCTTGACACAGAATCTGGCTTGTGTAGCTCAGGCTTGTCTTGAACTCAGCTCCTCCTGCCCTCGTCTCCTGAGGGCTAGGATTACAGATGTGCGCCACCGTCACACCTGGCAATAATAATAATTAGTAAATATTGTTTAATTCATAACAGGATTTTCCCCATGGGTCCACTCACATCCAGTCATTTGATGTTCTTTCTCCTGGCTTCCCACCTCTTAATTATTCACTCTTCTAGTGACTGCTGTAATTAACTGAAGGCCTTCTCTTTCTTGCAGAAGCAGATGAGGGCTGAGGAAGCAAAAATTGTTCAAGAGAAAGCTGCAAAGATCAAGGAGTGGGTGACATTAAAGTTAGCAGAGGTGGGCCAAAGCTTCATCCTGGGGGTCCAGGCCTGGGGGTGTTGCTTAGGTTACCCCTGTCCCCAGAGTTTCCTGCCTTCTGTACTGGGGTTTTACTGGCCTTCACTTTGTTACTATTTGTTCTTCACTGACACCCCTGGCTTTACTTTCTCCTTCCTTTCATCTTGGTCATTTTTCTTGAGCTCCAGGCTAACTCTATAAAATATACATAAACTCTACCATTGCAACTATTGTTATTTTCCCTACCTGGGCTGGCTTTGAACTGTGATCCTCAAATTGTAGCCTCTTGAGTAGCTAGGACTGCAGGCATGAGCCACTAACTAGTACCCAGCCTGCAAACTATTTTTTAAGTGTACAGTTCCGTAAGTGGTGCTAGATGCATGCACAGTGTAATATAACTATCATGTTACTATTTCCATAGTTTCTCATCATCCCAAAAGAAACTGTATCTACCCAATGCTGATGAATCATTCCACCCTCCATGCCAGTTCTAGGTAGCCCCTGCTCCCCCTTTCCTCTCCATCTATGTATTTATGTGTTTTATCACTGCTACAGCTATATTTAAGGAGCTCAGGACCAGAAGTGACATTGTGCCTAGCAAACAATTAAAAGCCAGCCTCTTTGTAACTAAAGGTGAGGGACTTGTGGTTTGGGAAAGGTTGAACATGCATCTCCTACTCTGTCCTTCTGAGTTCACACCTACAGGAGGGCATTGGCTCGTTTTTCCTTTCCTCCCCTTCTTTAATTACATAGCTCAGGTCACTCACTAGATTACTAGTTCTTAGGGATAGAATTAACAATTTACCTCCATTTTCCTACAGACCCATTGGGCCCTTGCTGAAAGATGCTCAGTAAAATTGTTCCATTAGCTGGCTGCCAGTTGACTCATGCCTGTAATCCTAACTACTCAGGAGGCTAAGACCTGAGGATCGTGATTCAAAGCCAGCCAGGGCAGGAAAGTTCCTGAGACTTTTATCTGCAGTTAACTACCAAAAAGCCAGAAGTGGAGCTATGAGTCAAGTGGTAGAGCACAATCCTGAAGCATAAGAGCTCAGGGACAGCACCCAGGCCCAGAGTTCAAGCCCCATGACCAACAAAAAAAAAAAAAAAAAATTTTTTTTTTTTTGTCTGTTAGGCTTGTTTTGACTTAGATATCTAAACATGTAGGGACAGGTTACTTTAAACCTTTTTGTTGTTTGTTTGTTTTTAATGCCAATCCTGGATCTTGAAATCAGAGCCCAGGCACTGTCCTTGAGCTTTTTTGCTCAAAGCTAGTGCTCTACCACTTGAGCCACACCTCCACTTCCAGCTTTTCTTTTTTTTTTTTTTTGCCTGTCCTGGGCCTTGGACTCAGGGCCTGAGCACTGTCCCTGGCTTCTTCCCGCTCAAGGCCAGCACTCTGCCACCTGAGCCACAGCACCCCTTCTGGCCGTTTTTCTGTATATGTGGTGCTGGGGAATCGAACCTAGGGCCTCGTGTATCCGAGGCAGGCACTCTTGCCACTAGGCCATATCCCCAGCCCCAGCTTTTCTTTATGGTTAATTGGAGATAAGAGTCACATGGGCTTTCTATGACCTTCAAACGGTCCATGACCATGGCCCTCAGATCTCAGCCTTCTGAGTAACTAGCTAAGATTACAAGTGTGAGCTACTGGTGCCAGGCTATTTGTTTGTTTTGTTTTTTTAAGAAACTTTATTTGTTTTGTTTTTGTTGCCAGTCCTGGGGCTTGGACTCAGGGCCTGAGCACTGTCCCTGGCTTCTTTTTGCTCCAGGCCAGCACTCTACCTCTTGAGCCACAGCGCCACTTCTGGCTTTTTTTCTATATATGTGATGCTGAGGAATCGAACCCAGGGCTTCATGTATACGAGGCGAGCACTTTACCACTAGGCCATATCCCCAGCCCCAGGCTATTTGTTTTTGATGTTGGAAATGAGAGCCAAAGACTCCAGCAGGCTAGGCGAGCATTCTGCTATGAACTCTATCCTCGGCCTCTTAAATCTTCATTTTCTTTTTGTCCAGCTTGAGATGGAGAATCAACACCTCAAGAGCTGTAATCAGCACCTTCTGGAGCAGGTGGGAGCGCTTCAGGATGATCTAGAAGGTGAGTGGGCCACATATGCATGTGCACAACAGGGGTGGGGATCAATGGAGTCTCAATATGCCCCTGTTTTTCTCCATCACAGCTCTTCGGATGGCACCTTCAGGGAAGCTGCTGGTGGCCCCTGAAGGAACTGCAGAGCAGGATTCTGTCCCTTTGGGGTCAGGAACCCAGACTGTGGGGCAGGATATTGTTCCCCAGCCCAAGGATTTAAAGGCAGCTGTGCCTGCTCCTTCTCCAGGAGCCTTGCAGAGCAAGGACCCTGTGTCTGAAGCCAGCAGCCCTGATGGTTCGAGCTCCAGCATGGCCCAACCTGGGGAAGTAGTAGAAAGCAAGACCCTTCAACTCCATCTGGGAAGAGAGGCCTCTCCCAGCCAACTGTGCATGAAGCCTGGCGCCTCCAGACGTGGTTCAGCCTTCTGGAGGGAGGAACTGGTCACTGCTCAAGGAGGGACTCTCCCTGGCACCAAGATCTCTGCCAGGGAAGGAGGTCCTGGCAGTAGTCTGACCCTGCCGAAGGTTCGGGCTCCTAGCACCCCTCGAGATAGCATCCAAATGACCAAAAGGCACCACAGTCAGCCCCAGGTGGGCCCTGGACATTTTGATCAGGTGGTGAGCATCGAGATCGGGGTCCTGGCAGCTCTCCACCCCTCTAGGCTTTCTAAACTGGAGGCCCGAGCTCGGCTCCAGGAAGAACCAGAGAAGATGGAGATGGAGGAGCCGCCTCCAGCAGGGAAGGAGAAAGAAAGAGAGAGCCTAAACACTGCTGGAGCTGAGCTCGAAGAAGGAGGGCTGGGGAACAAACCACCCACACCCCCCCTGCACCGGTTTCCATCCTGGGTAAGAGGTGACCCGGGGAATGGGCAGAGCCAAAGATAGACGCATGGTTCCGTGACAGTATCCACATGCGGAGCATAGATGAGGCTGGCAACCTGGCTTCAGGTCTTGGAGGCCTGTACCATGGAACCTGCCTAGCCCACCTGCTAGTGAGGAAAAGAGCCAGTCTGAAGGTGTAAAGTGTTAGCTGGCTGTTACTTCCTAAGTGCTTACCACAGACCACCAACCAAGCCAAGTGCTTTGTGACATTTTCAAATATGTGTGGGGGTTAAGAACACAGGTTCCAGGATCATGTCACTGGGGTCGAATTGTTAACTCTGTGACCCTGAACCTCTGTGCCTCAGTTTCCCAGTCTGTAAAATGGGGGTCCCAGTGACAGTTGGGCTGTTATGATGATTATAGGTTTAGTGGCAGCAGTCAATGCTATGTAAGTGTTATTTTTTTTAAAACACGTAATGTGATAAAAATGGTGTGAGATCTGGGGGGCAGTATATGAACACAGTCCATGCTGTGAGATGGACCCAGGTCAGTCTCTGCACTGTTCTCTCTACTTCTGTGCCTGATATTTTCTGTGATTAAAAAAAAAAAAAGCTAGGCCAGGCGCTGATGCCTCACACCTGTAATCCTAGGTACTCAGGAAGCTGAGATTTGAGGATCACAATTCAAAGCCAACCTGGAGAAAGTCCCTGAGACTCTTCTCTCCAATTAACCACCAGAAAACTAGAAGTGGAGCTGTGGCTCAATCACTAGAGTGCTAGCCTTGATTTGAAGAGCTCAGGGACAGCATCCAGGCCCAGAGTTCAAGCCTCACCCCCCCCCCACACACACAAAAGCTAGAATGAAAATGAGGTGGGTATATGTTAACTGCTGGCATGGGCCAGTGGTGAGGATGATGGGAGGATTCAAAGGGCTTCATGCAGAGCCCAATGTCCGACAAGGATGCTCAGCTGTGTGGGAATTAGGTGCTAGGCTGCACAGCTTAGCCAGTGGCCCAAGGTACTGTAGTAATGGCTTCCAGTTCAGGTCCTGCTGCTTTGAAGCCCAGCTCCAGTGCTCTTGCTGTGCAGTCTCCTGGGGACATGGCCACAGCAAATGGCATTCTCTGTCTGTCTGTCTGTCTGTCTGTCTCTCTTCCTCTCTCTCTCTCTCTCTCTCTCTCTCTCTCTCTCTCTCTCTCTCTCTCTCTCTCTCTCTCTCTCTCCCGTCCTGGGCCTTGGCCTCAGAATCTGGGCACTGTCCCTAAGCTTTTTTGTTCAAGGCTAGTGCTCTACCATTTGAGTCACAGCTTTACTTTCTGGCTTTTTTTGGTGACGAATTGGAGAGATGAGTTTTGGGGGCTTTCTCCAGGCTGGCTTTGAACCTTGATCCTCAGGTCTCAGCCTCTGGAGTACCTCAGATTACAGGCACGAGCCACCGGCACCCGGCTCAGATGGCATTCTCTTACTCTAGTCAGATCAAATGCTGCCATGTGATGATGTAGCATGGCAGGGGACATCAAGTGCTAGCTCCTGCCAGCAGAGGGACTGGACATCCCACTATGGAATAATCTCCCCACCACACGGCTTGGGAGACCCCTAACTTCAGCATCTTCCAGGGGCTCCTTTTGAAGTGTTGGTTCAGAGAAGGCTCCAAGCCTAGGCTCCTGAGCTGCACCCATGGCAGGGGCTGCCAGCCCTCCACGAGGCCCTCTGGAAGGCTAGAGACAGCGGAATGTGGCACTGGGTGGGAAGGAAGATGAGACAGGAAACACCAGCCATCCTTCAGGCTTTCCATTGTCAGTTGGGTCCTAGGAACCCCAACAATCAGCCAGTGCGGTTTAAGGGGAACTTGTCTTTGTATTCAACTCTCTTTGTATCCCCCTACTGAGGAAAATAAAGACACTGCATCTCATCCAAGGCCTCTGGGAAGACCACTCCTGTCCTACAGTAGCC
The DNA here is from genome assembly GCF_023159225.1 of Perognathus longimembris pacificus. Taxonomy (NCBI): domain Eukaryota; kingdom Metazoa; phylum Chordata; class Mammalia; order Rodentia; family Heteromyidae; genus Perognathus; species Perognathus longimembris. Next base: position 35,769,919 of record NC_063174.1, read on the forward strand.
TTAGGAAGCCAGTGGGCTAGGAAGGCCAGCCTCTTGGTCAGGCAGGGACACACCTGGGAACTAGCCCTCTGCGGGGGGGAGGGGGGGTTGGCTGGAAGCCTGAGAAATCCATAGAAGGATATTTTTCAGCCCGGGAAGTAAAGGAGTCAGACATTCTGATTGGCACAGCCCCTTTTCTCTTAATCCTTGAAACAACCTTGCGTGATAGGCCTTAGATACCCTTTTGTCAAACAGTGCTATCTTTTGTTTAACCTCAGTCCTTCAAGCTTGAGTTTCATTCACGTCCTTTGTGGAGTTAGAAGGTTGGCCTTTGTTTATTTCCCTGTACACTCCATGGATGGATCTGCCCTGCATAATAAGCAGCAGCCTCTACCCCTGCCCTCTTGTCTTGCCCTCCACCTGGTTATCTCTGCCTCTTCTCATTTATTCCCCCAGCTGTCCCAGTGCTGGGGCATCCCCTTGCTAGGGTCTCACCTGAATATGTAATCCCATTGCCTTCCAGCCTTCTCTCCCAGCCTGGTTGGCCCCCAGCTGCCTTCCTGGACCAGCCTGGCTGACCTAGTCAGCCCTGTGACTCAATGGTCACCTGAGTGGGCCTTTGTTTTCCCTACTGGACCAGTAGAGCAAACCAATCTGGAACAGTCTAAATGAAGCCTGTGGGTTGTTGGAGCAAAACTCACTAGCCCTGTGGAGCCTTTTTCAGATCCAGGGTTATGCTTTTGTTTTGCATTCTCTGCAGAAATGTCTGTCAGCTCTAGCGTTCTGGATTCCTCTCAGGCTTTGCAGGTTAGCCCCAAAGCCTGATCTTGATGTGGCATTGTTACTATAAAAAGACAATGTAAGCCAGGTACTGGTGGCTCATGCCTGTAATCCTAGCTACTCAGGAAGCTGAGATCTGAGGATCACTGTTTGAAGTCAGCCTGGGCTAGAAAGTCCATGAGACTCTTATCTCCCAAAAACTACTCTGAAAAAGCCAGGACTAGAGTTGTATGTAGCTCAGTGGTAGAGCACTAGCCTTAAGCAAAGAGAAGCTCAGGGACAGAGCCCAGGCCCTAAGTTCAAGCCTCTGGAATGGCACAAAAGAAAAAGACAATGTATCCTGGTTTCCAAATAGCTTATAAAAGAACACACACCTCACCTGTGGCTCTGACTTCATCCTTACCACTCCCAACTTCAGAAGTAAGAGCAGGAGTCTCTAAAATGGGAAAGATTCTTAAAAAACAGATTACTGACTCATCACCCTCCGTTGTCCCAAAGGAAAGAGTAAAGGTTACAATGGGGCTGAATTCTGTTGGCCAGGGATTATGCTCTAGGTGCTAATGTTTACTTCAGTTATTTCATTTGATTCCACAGCAGCCTACTGAAAGGTCAGTTTTATTGTATCTCAGAAAAATTAGACTTAGAAATGAAGGCACTTGCCTGAAGTTTCCTAGCCAGGAACTGGTCTGTCCTGGGTGTGGGCACAGCCCTGAGCCCTGACCTCTTGGCCCCTCTCACTCCAGGAGAGCCGGATCTACGCAGTGGCCACCTCAGGCATGCGGCTGTCAGATGTGTCTCCTCGAAGTAATGCTACCTGCTGTGGTGAGTCCGAGACCCAAGCAACCATGGTGGTTGTTCCCTTTCCCAGCAAGAACAGTTCAGGTGAAACCATACAGCCAGAACTGTATGCCTTGGAGGTGCCTTTCTTTTCTAGGGAGGGAAAGAAAGTAGTGCATTGGTTGCAGAGCAGAGAGGGACCTTGGCAAGGTCCTCCAGCCTGGTCTTCCCCCATGCATGTGTCCCTTCTGCAGGGCTAGGGCTGTGGGTGGGAGGAGCTCCAAGTGCTCCAATTCACACGGACCTTGCCCAGTGGCCAAGAGTCTTCTACTCACTTTGGCAACACAGGAACAGCACAGAAAAGAGGAGCATGGCCCCTGTGCGTGATGGATATACAAATCCATGAAGCATTGCCTATTCAAATAAACAAAAGTAGCCAGGTGCTGGGGGCTCACACCTGTAATCCTAGCTACTTGAATGGTGAGATCTGAGGACTGTGGTTTGAAGCCAGCCTGGGCAGAAAAGTCCCTGTGAGACTCTTTATCTCCAATGAACCACTAAAACCCAGAACTAGAGCTGTGGCTCAAAACAAAAGCTCAGGGACAGTGTCCAGGCTTTGAGTTCAAGCCCCAGGACTGACTATTAAAATAAAGTTGCCAGCCACAGCATCCCTACAGTGACAGGAGCCTGTGGGCGTCTCAGCACGAGGGGCACAGGGCAAGCCCTGTGGTGGGGAAAGTAGCTAACGGACAAGGCTCTGTTGCAATGGATCCTTTATTGTATGAGGATCACAGTCCTCAAAGTCAACGGGACCCAGAAAGGAGGGAGGAATGAGGAAGACTCTGACCTTCCTCATCTGCCTGCTGACACCCACCCCTGACTGGGGTAAGCCACCCAAGTTCATCTCTTCCCTCTTATCCCTCTCAGCTTCCAGCCCTCCTGCCCTGGCTTCCCCTGGACCCTTCTCTGGCCTTGTCTACAAGAATGTCACCGTGCCTGTCTACACAGCACTGAAGGGGGTAAGAAACTGCCATACCACAAGGGAATATCCCCATCAGGAAAGGCCCCTGGCTTCAGCACACGGTGCCTGGGGTGGAGGTGTGATTGGTAAGGCACCTGTGCACAGTGATCCTGATGAAGAAGCTCAGGCCATCACGTGCCGTTCTGTTGATCATTTCTAGTTCTATTTATAAATATCCTACACGTACAAAAAAAAAAAAAAAAGCCCATTGGGGAGGCTCAGATCTGAGGATGTGCAGTTCAAAGCCAGCCCAGGCAGAAAAGTCCCCGTGAAACTCATCTCTAGTTAACCACTAAAAAGCCACAAGTGGAGCTGTGGTTCAAGTGGTAGAACATTAGCCTTATTAAGCAAAAGAGCTCAGGGACAGTGCCCAGGCTCTGAGTTCCAGTCCCTGGACCAGCACAAAAAGCAACAAAAAGTTGAATAGGTAACTGGTGGTTCACACCTGTAATCCTAGCTGCTCAGGAAGCTGAGGATCAGAGTTTGAAGCCAACCTGGGCAGGAAAGTCTGTGAGACTCTCATCTCTAATAAACTACTCAGAAAAGGCCACAAGTGGCACTGAGGCTCAAGTGGGAGAATGCTAGCCTTGAGCAGCAGAAGCTCAGGGACACCGTCCAGGCTCTTGAGTTCAAACCCCAGGACTGGCAAAAAAAAGTTGAGTTGGTATGAGTATGAGCAAAACAAAATTAAACCTATACCTACTCTACCTCAAGTCCTCATCCTTTCTTTTATCTGTGATTACCGCCCCCCCCCCCCCCCAGCCATTCTGTGGTGGAGCTCCTTTCAGCAGAATTGTTTACTTACATTTAAACACATACCCCTCCCCCCCCACAACTGCCATTGCTATTTTGGGGGGGAGTGGTCTGGGTTTGAATTCCTTAAGTCCTCATGCTTGCTAGGCAGGCACTCTACCATTTGACCTACACTATGTTTCTTTCAATAAAAATAAGATAGAATTGACTGCAACATAATGTTTTCATATATACTCTTTTCTTTTTGTTTTTACAGTGCTAACAATTAATCCTAGGGCCTAAAGTACACGTTTTTTTTTGTTTTGTTTTTTTTTGTTTTTTTTTTTATTTTATTTTTTTTTTATTAATTGGACATAAATTTTTTTACAAGGTGTTGTGCAAAGAGGGTGCAGTTACATAGTAGGGCAGTGTGTACATTTCTTATGATATCTTACAACCTGTTTTTCTATCCCTTGTCTAGGTCAGGTTGACATATATGCAGTATACAATGTATCAAGAACATATACAGTATTCACAGACTTGGTCTCTACTGTCTCTCCGTCTCCCTTTGTTAACAGTCATATATCAGGGAGATCATGCCCCTTTGTTTTCTGTGTTCTAGGCTTGTCTCACTCAACATTATTTGTTCGAGTTCCGACCATTTCCCTGCAAATAACAATATTTCACCATTCCTAATCGCTATGTAGTATTCCATTGTGTATAAGTACCATATTTTTTGGATTCATTCGTCTGTGGAGGGGCATCTGGGTTGTTTCCATATTTTAGCTATTGTGAATTGTGCCGCGATAAACATGGTAGTACAAATGCCTTTTTGATATCTTGGATTTTGCTGTTTAGGATAGATGCCTAGGAGTGGTATGGCTGGGTCATAGGGTAGGTCTATATTGAGCTTTTTGAGAAACCTCCATACTGTTCTCCAAAGTGGTTGTACTAATTTGCACTCCCACCAACAATGGAGAAGGGTTCCTCTTTCCCCACAGCCCCTCCAGCATTTGTTGTTTCCTGAGTTCAGAGTATAGGCCATTCTAACTGGGGTGAGGTGGTATCTCAGGGTTGTTTTTATTTGCATTTCCTTTACTAGCAGGGATGTTGAGCATTTCCTCATATGTTTCTTTGCCATTTTTATATCTTCTCTTGTGAAGTCTCTCTTTAGCTCTTTTGCCCATTTCCTAATAGGTTTATTGGGCTTGGAGGGGCTTAGTTTTTTGAGTTCTCTGTAGATGACCGATATCAGGCCTTTGTCTGTTGCTGTGCTGGTAAATATCCTTTCCCATATCGTTGGCTGTCTTTCTATTTTGGTGGCTATGTCCTTAGCTGTGCAGAAACTTTTTAATTTGTAGTAGTCCCATTTGTCGAGTCTTTCTCCTATTTGTTGTGCCCCTGGGACTCTATTCAGGAAGTTCCTTCCTGTGCCTATAAGTTCTAGTGTCTTTCCTACTCTGTCCTTCAGTAGTTTCAAGGATTCAGGTCTGATGTTGAGGTCCTTGATCCATTTTGAGTTGATCTTGGTGCATGGTGATAGGCTTGGGTCTACTTTGAGTTTTCTGCATATGGCTGCCCAGTTCTCCCAGCACCAGTAGTTGAAGAGGCTATGTTTATTCCATTGTATGTCTTTAGCTCCTTTGTCGAATATCAGTTGGCTGTAAGAGTGCGGTTTTATTTCTGGGTCCTCAGTTCTAATCCATTGGTCTTCCGATCTGTTTTTATACCAATACCATGCTGTTTTTGTTATGATGGCCTTGTAGTAGATCTTGAAGTCAGGTATTGTGATACCTCCTGCATTGCTTTTTTTGCCTAGAATTGCTTTGGCTATTCTAGGTTTTTTTGCTGTTCCATATGAATTTATGGATTGGTTTCTCTATTTCAGTGAAGAATGTGGCTGGGATTTTGATAGGTATTGCATTGAATTTGTATAACAATTTGGGCAATATGGCCATTTTCACTATATTGATTCTGCCTACCCATGAGCATGGGAGGTCTTTCCATCTCCTTGTGTCTTCTTTGATTTCCCTTATTAGATTTTTGTAGTTTTCATTGAATAGGTCCGTCACGTCCTTGGTTAAGTTGATCCCTAGGTACTTTATTCTTTTTTTGGCTACTGTAAATGGAATTGTTTCCATAATTTCCTTTTCTGTTTGTCTATTGCTGGTGTACAGAAAAGCTGCTGACTTTTGTGGGTTGATTTTGTATCCTGCTACTTTGCCAAATTGGTTTATTAGGTGTAGGAGTTTGGGTACTGAGGTTTTTGGGTCCTTCAGATACAAGATCATGTCGTCTGCGAATAGGGATAACTTGATTTCTTCCTTGCCGATGTGGATCCCTTTGATGTCCTCCTCTTGCCTTATTGCTATGGCTAGGGATTCCAGCACTATGTTGAACAGAAGTGGGGAGAGTGGGCATCCTTGTCTTGTTCCTGATTTTAGGGGGAATGACTTAAGTTTCTCTCCATTTAATATGATATTAGCAGTTGGTCTGTTGTATATGGCTTTTATTGTTTTGAGGAATGTTCCATCTATTCCTGTTCTCTCCAAAGCTTTTAATAGGTATGGATGTTGTATTTTGTCAAAGGCTTTTTGGGCATCGACTGAGATAACAATGTGATTCTTGATTTTAGTTCTGTTTATGTGGTGAATTACGTTGATTGATTTACGGATGTTGAACCATCCTTGTGACTGAGGGATGAAGCCTACTTGGTCATGATGTATGATATTCTTGATCACTTTCTGGATCCTATTAGCTAATATTTTATTGAGGAGCTTTGCATCTGTGTTCATTAGTGATATTGGTCTGTAGTTCTCTTTTTTTGTTGGGACTTTGCCTGGTTTGGGAATTAGTATGATATTAGCTTCATAGAACGAGTTTGGGATTTCTCCCTCCATTTCTATTTCGCGGAAGAGTTTGAGGAGTATTGGAATTAGCTCCTCACTAAAGGTTTTGTAGAATTCGTTGGTGAATCCATCTGGGCCTGGGCTTTTCTTAGTAGGGAGGTTCTTGATTACCTCCTGTATCTCACCGTAAGTTATTGGTTTATTTAGCTGATTTATTTCTTCTTGGTTCAGTTTGGGCAGTTTGTACTTCTCTAAGAATTGATCCATTTCTGTAGAATTATTGTTTTTTGCTGAGTAGAGGTTTTGGAAATAGCTCCTTATGATTGTTTGAATATCGTGTGTACTTGTTGTAATTTTTCCTGTGGAGTCCCTGATTTTACGAATATGAGTCTCTTCTCTTCTTTTTTTTGTAAGTCTTGCAAGGGGTCTGTCAATTTTGTTTATTTTCTCAAAGAACCAGCTTTTAGTCTTATTTATTTGTTGAATGGTCTTTCTATTTTCAATCAGATTTATCTCTTCTTTAATCTTTGTGATCTCTCCCCTCCTAGTCGTTTTAGATTCTGTCATTTCTTGTTTCTCCAGTTGTTTTAGTTTCATCGTGAGGGTATTCACCTGCTCTGCTTCCATTCTTTTAATGTGGGTGCTGAGGGCAATGATCTTGCCCCTCAGTACTGCCTTAGCTGTGTCCCATAGGTTTCTTTGTGATGTGTTTTCTTTGTCATTGTGGCTTATGAATTCCTTGATTTCATCTTTAATTTGATCTGTGGCCCAAGTGTTGGATAGCAGCGTGGGGTTTAGCCTCCAAGAGTGTGTATAGGCTCTGTGGTATCCTTTGTTGTTGAGGGTTACCTTTAATCCACTGTGATCAGATATAATACATGGGATGATGTCAATACTTTTGTATTTGCTGAGGTTCTTTGTGTGGGCTATGACGTGGTCTATTTTGGAATATGATCCATGGGCTGCTGAAAAGAAGGTGTATTGGGTCTCTGTAGGGTGGAAGGTTCTATATAGGTCTGTTAGATCCATTTGGGAAATGGTGTTATTTAGGTCCTCAGCTCCCTTACTAATCCTCTGGGTGTTGGATCTGTCTCTTGGAGAGAGAGGAGTATTAAAGTCACCCACTATGATTGTGTTTGCATCTATCTTGCTCTGTAATTCTGTGAGAATTTGCTTGACATATGTCGGGCCTCTTTTGTTCGGTGAGTATACATTTATCACCGTGATGTCTTGATTCTGGATTTTTCCTTGTATTAATATGTAGTGTCCTTCTTTGTCTTTTTGAGTGGACTTTAAAGAGAAGTCCAGCTTGTCTGAGATCAGAATGGCTACACCTGCCGTTTTGGTGGGTGCATTTGCTTGGTAGATCTTGGTCCATCCTTTCATTCGAAGCCTGTTTTTGTCCCTTGCTGTAAGGTGGGTCTCTTGTAGACAGCAGATGTCAACTTTTTGTTTGCGGATCCATTCTGCCAGTCTGCTCCTCTTAATCGGGGAGTTTAAGCCATTTATATTTAAAGAGATCAAGGATAAGGGTGTTTTTTCTCCTTCCATTTTCTTGTTGGGCTGTTTTTTCCTGTTTTTTTTTTTTTTTCTTCTTGTCTTTAGTGAGCTGGTCTTTCTGCTGGACTTTGGCTATTGAAGTTTCTTTCTGATTCTGTCTGTGTGTCTTTTACGATCTCTGTTGGGTGGGCTTCCCCTCTTAATATTCGCTGTAGGGCTGGTTTTTTATTCACATACTCCTTTAGCTCCTCTTTGGTGTGGAAAGATCTGGTTCTCCCTTCGAATGTGAACTCCAGTTTCGCTGGATATTTGATCCGAGGTTGTAAGTTGTTATTCTGAAGTACTTGGATAGTGTTCTTCCACTCACTTCGAGCTTGGTAAGTTTGTGTGGATAAGTCGGATGTTATTCGAATCCTCTTCCCATTGAAAAAAGTTTCCTTCTTCGCTTTGGCTGAATTCAGAATTTGCTCTTTAATCTTGAGGTCTGTAGTCTTGAATATTATGTGCCTTGGGGTGGTTTTCCTGGGGTCTGGCCTGCCAGGTGTCCTATAGGCTTCGGTTACCTGGATGGGGTCCCCTGTGAGATTGGGGAAGTTTTCTGCAATAACTTTATTGAGGACATGGTTAAGCCCTCTGCTCTGATATTCGGCTCCTTCTTCTATTCCAATTATGCGCAGATTATATCTCTTGTCTTTGTCCATTAGTTCCTGGATTAATCTTCCCTGAAGCTTCACCTTTTCTTGGAGTGTGGTCATTTTCTGGTTGTTGTCAGCTGCTTCATCGTCCAGGCGAGAGATTCTGGATTCCATATGGTCAACTCTTTGTGTTATGGTTTCAATTGCGGAGTTTATGGATGTCAGAGAGCTATTCATGGTTGTCATATCAGCTCTGATCGTGGAAATTTCTTCCTTTAAAGAGTTGTATTTTAAATCTATTTTTTCATGCATTTCAATTCTCAGGGTGTGGAGATTTTCTTTAAAGGCAGCTTGCATTGTATCCATTTTTGCTTCCATTTCTTTAAACGAGGCTTGCATTGTATCCAGTTTTGCTTCCATTTCTTTCTTAGCTTCCTGGGTGTCCTTCCAGATTTCCGCTCTAAACTCCTGGAATTGTTTTCTGATTTCATTTCTGACGCTTTCGATCATTCCTGTTAACATGGCCTCATTTGCTTTTTTATTCTCCATCTCCTCTTCAGTCGAGCTGCTTTTTGGAGCTGGCGAGGTGGCTTGTCCTTTGATGAACTGAGTTATGTTTCTTTGTGATTTGCGCATCTGGAGGTGTGTGTAGATCTTCCTTCCCTTCTGTGTAGGCGTGTCTAAGGCAGCAGGTGCTGCCGCTGTGGCCCCGCCCACCAGTGCAGGGCACGCCTACCAGAGCGGGCGCTTTCGCTGGGGCCCTGCCCTCCTGTGCACTGTGAGACCCCTACAACAGGCACTTTAGCGGGGTCTGCCTCCCAGAGCGAGCCCTGGGTTGTTGGGTTGTGCTTGCGCCCTCCCGCGAGTCCGTTGGGGGGGGGGAGGCAGTATGTGTGGGGCCCAGTGGGATCGACTGTCCGGGTGTGGCTTGGCACCCTCAGACCTCGCCTCTGCTGCGAGGGGGGGGGGACGTGATCAGGCTCAGGTGACCCTGCTGGGCTGGTATTGCCCACCAGCGCCTGTGATTTTAGTTGTAAGAGTCCGCAAGGTCCAGGCGCCTCAGGTGGGGCTTGCCCTGCCGGCCGTCCCCCGGCCCCTGTTGGGAAGGGGACGGGGCCGGTTCTGCCAGTTCAGGAACCTTTGGGGGCTTGGGGCTGTTCTGCCCTTCCCCTGCTAGACTGGCTTCCCAGCGCCTGATGGGAGCTTCCCGCCTGATTTGGGGAGTTGTTTGTTCCCACGGGAGTGGGGAGGGGGAGGGAGGGAGATATAGCTTCTTTGTCGGGCTTGGGTCTCCCGTTGGGGGAAGGGATTAAGGGGGACTCACTTTTGCTGCTTTGTGTGTGTGTCCCACGCAGCCGTTGGCCCTTCAGGGGTTGGCGAAGTGTTGTGGTGGCTTCCCCCGTTCCCTCTTTCTGCCGCACTGGGTTCCCTTGTCCGAATCCGGTGTGGACCCGAACTTCTCGTCGCTGCCGGGTGTGTCTTGCTCCGCACCCTGCCTTGTGTCCGTGGGGTCTCCCGCTATATGGATTCTGCGCTCCTGGCAACCTGTCTGCCGATCGCCGGGTTCCCCTTTCCCAGCCTGACCCTGTTTGGGCCAGGGTCGGCTGGTGGGGGGAGGGTGCCCCGGTGAATCTCCGGCTCCGTGTAGGTTTTCGATTCTTCTTTTTTGCTCCTTTTTGTTTTCCTGCGTTTCTCCACTGCTTCTGGATGCTGGTTTTGCTGGGTTCTTGGTGGGGTGTTGGGTGTTGTAGTTCCCAGCTCGCTATTCAGTTGGTGCGAGTCGGGGTTCCTCACTATTCTTTCGGCGCCATCTTTCCTCCTTTAAAGTACACGTTTAATCTTCTTACTGGTTTTTATAACATAATAGTAAAGCTTGTAAAACTTTTCATAGAAGAGAAAAACAGAAGTCAAATTTCCTTTGACATTGCTTTTTCCTAATTTTTAACCCCAAGGACATCTGTCATAATGGTTATTTTTTTATTCCATAAGGTACTCCGATGCATTTACAAAATATGCATTTGTGCTGGTATCTCTTTACTCTCATTCTCCCACTCATTTCTCTCTTTTTCTGCTTTTTCTCTTTCCCTTCCCTTCCTCCTTCCCTCTCTGTTTCCTTCTCCCTCTTGCACACATGCAGATGTGTGCAAATGCTCACAAGGGGACTGTGCGTGCCTCCGTTTTCTGTGCCTTCTTCCTCCTTTTCATTTGACTGTACAGTACCCCAGTGTAGCTTAACTACCTTAAACATTCCTTCACTGATTTAGAATAGTTTGTATACCTTTCTTGAAAATAAGTATTGCAATGAACACCATTGTGCATGTACTTGTTCCAGAGGTAGAATTTTGGGTAAGTTATGCAGGTACTACCACCTCACTTTCTAAAAGCTCTTGGTGGGCTGGGAATGTAGTTCAGGTAGAATGACCCTGTCTATTTTTCCCCCCAGCAATATACAAAAATGCATACATACATACAGTTATACTTGGGTATCCTTTGTACCTTTCCCACTCCTAATACTCTCACCAACATTGGTATAAATCAGTCATTTTATGTGTGTACAAATTGCAGTGTCCCCACACAATTTTGGGGGAATGTCGGTTGTGGGGTTTGAACTTGGGGCCTGAGTGGTGTCCCTAAGCTCTTTTGCTCAAGGCCAATGCTCTACCAACCACTTTGAGCCACAGATTCACACTTGCAATTTTCTGGTAGTTAATTGGAGATAAAAATCTCATGGACTTGCCTTCCCTGGGCTGGATTCTAACCATGATCCTCAGTCTCCTGAGGAGCTAGGATTAACAGATATGAGCCACCAGTGCCTGGCTGTCCCCACACAGGTGTAAAGCTCCCGTCTCACACTTGGTCCCTTTTATGGCTATCTCATCCTGTAGAGTAGAGAGAGTAAGAGTCACAGCTGGCAAGTGTGGATAAGAGCTCATTATGGACCACAGAAGATTGTGGCAGGGAGGGTTGCCCAAGGTACTGCACAGAAGGTCATGTAGGGACCGTACACTGTTTTGAGACAGGCTATGTGGGCCATACCCTGGGAATTGGGAGTCAGGGATAAACGGTTGGGTGGCAGGAGATTAGTTTTGCAGCCTCAGCTGCAGTGGGGACCAGTCTTGCCTTGCAGAGAGCCACACAGATCAGCAGTGTACCCTTCGTGGATGAGTCCTCTGGGTCTGACGATGACTGCAGCTCTCAGGCGAGCTTCCGGATGTCTGTCCCCTGCTCTGAGTGCAAGAAGACCAGTGGACTCGGCAGCCCTCGGGCCATCAAAAGAGGTAGAGGGAAGGGGAGCAGAATCGTGGACACTTGTGGCGGGGGCCCCTGGGTGATCCCACACAGTGCCAGATTCAGGGATCCTGGGTGGGCGATGAAGGCCCTGAAGCTCTGGCTGTGGGTCAAGAAGTGAAGAAGGACCTGGGCCCTGATTCCTTCTCTTATGGCCAGGGGTCTCCATGTCGTCGCTGAGCTCTGAGGGTGACTACGCTATTCCCCCTGACGCCTGCTCCCTGGACAGTGACTACTCAGAGCCTGAGCACAAACTCCAGCGTACCTCATCATACTCCACCGACGGGCTGGGCCTAGGCGCGGTGAGCAAGGAGCACAGCGCCACGCCTGGGCAGGATATACAGTGGGTTCAGGGAGCAGAGCTGTGGCAGAGGCTACCTGGGCCTCAACTCTAGCCCAGGCAGCAGCTGAGGGAGGGGATGGTGTGGCCAGAGAGACCTGGAGAATGGGCTAGAGTATTCCGGCTCCATGAGGGAGGAAAGATGGAGCCCATGAGGGGTTTGCATCCATTGCTTTGTGTATCTCCACCCCAATCATTGGTTGCTGCTTAGAGCTCACACAGTTGAGCTTTATGGTGCCAGGTGCTATCTTTGATACACTTCTATACTTCAGGATCTTCTTGGGATTATTGCCCAGTTTACTTTTTTTTTTTTTTTACTTGGATCCTGGGTGCTGTCCCTGGGCTCTTTTGCTGAAGGCTAGCACTCTACTCCTTTGAGCCACAGCACCACTTCTGGTTTTCTGGTAGTTAATTGGAGATAACAGTCTCACGGACTTAACTGCCCAGGCTGGCTTTTGAACCACGATCCTCAGATCTCAGCCTCCTGAGTAGCTAGGATTACAAGCCAGAGCTACCAGCATCCCACTTATTGCCCAGTTTAATGGATGAGAAGCTTGAGGCTCAGAGACATTGTACCCTATGCCAACAATGAGTTCAGATCTGCTTCCTCGGTCTTGGCTCCATACCCCTCCTCTGCCCTGCCTTCACGTGCCATACTCCAAGGACTTGCCATGCTAGCCTGTGCCTGCTGTTCCCATGAAGATCAGGGCGGCCTGGCTGGCACTGGCCTCCCTCCTCTCAGCTGGTCTTTGAGGGAGAAACTAACCTTTCTGTCAAAGGCCAGTCCAGGTTCTGCTTCTTTCCTGTCGCTCTCGCTGGCCAGCCTGTCTCCTGATCTGCCACCCACTCATGGTGGGTGAGGTGCTAACTTCCAGCCATTGAGGGGCCCCTCCATGGCAGGCCTACTCCATTTAATCCTGTCTGAACCCTCAGTAGGACACAGAGCCCTGAAAACAAGTACCCATAACATAATAAGTGCTCGATCATCTTTTTCCTAAAACTTGATGGTGAAGCAGTGGCCTCACTGGACCATTTTGGCCCATGTGATGTGCCAAGTGATTTCCATTCTGTCCCCTCTTCTTCCATTCCCTTCATCCCTCAGGAGTCACTGGAGAAGTCGGGCTACCTGCTGAAAATGGGGAGCCGGGTGAAGGCGTGGAAGAGGCGATGGTTTGTCTTGAGACAGGGACAGATTCTGTACTACAAGTCTCCGGTGAGACACCCCCTTTCCATTCTGTAATCACTGCACGAGAGGGGCTGGAGAGGGGCAGTATGACATTGAGCAGGGGTGGAGAGGGCAGCCTGACTGGACTGGAGGCTCCGAGCCCCACACAGGACTTGACTGCATCCTCACATTTCATGGACGCACAATGAATTAAGGCAGTAGCAGCCAGGGCAGCCTTAGGCCAGTTGCCTTGCGTTTCTTTTTTCTATCTTCAGAAGCCGGTTTCTTCTTAAGCCTGGTCCTAATTAAAAAAAAAAAAAAAGTTTCTCAGCCAGTCCTCATCTAGTCTGTATTGTTCTAAGAGACAATTCCAGGCCTCCTCCACAACCTGAAATTAAGGAGTTTGTAAAACATGTCTGTAAAAACACGTTTGTAAAACATGTCTGGTTTGACAGAGCTTAGGAGCTGTCACTGTCATGTTCTTTCTCTCTCTCTCTCTCTCTCTCTCTCCTTCCCCCCCCCCCCCCCGGCATCCATCCATCTATCATCTATCCATCCATTCATCTATCTATATCTACCTATCTACCCACCCATCCATTCATCCATCCACCCATCTAGTGCCATACTGGAGTGAACTCAGCCTGGGCGTTGCCACTTAGTTTTTTCGCTCAAGGGTAATGTTCTACAATTTGAGCCACATATCCTCTTCCAGACAGACTTCTTGGAGATTACTTGGAGATAAGGATGTCATAGACTTTTCTCCCTATACTGGCCTTGAACTGTGATCCTCAGATCTCAGCTTCCTGAGTACCTAAGATTATAAGTGAGAGTCCTAATTGTCATGTTTTAAAGAGGACAAAAAGGTCTCTTGTGCAACTCTGTTTAATTGGTAGCGGCTGTCTTCATGTTAAGGATTCCAGTTCCGTTAAGGATTCCAGATCCAGGGCTGGGAATATGGCCTAGTGGCAAGAGTGCTTGCCTCGTATACATGAGGCCCTGGTTTCGATTCCTCAGCACCACATATACAGAAAATGGCCAGAAGTGATGCTGTGGCTCAAGTGGCAGAGTGCTAGCCTTGAGCAAAAAAGAAGCCAGGTACAGTGCTCAGGCCCTGAGTTCACGGCCTAGGACTGGCCAAAAACAAACAAACCGTTAAGGATTCCAGATCCATATTCCTCCATGAGAAAAATGTTGTCACCCATCTGTAGTAATACTGGACAGTAATGACAGTGACAAACGGTTTTCAGGAGAGTAAGTGATGCTTTGAGAAGGCTTTCCTCCATGTTTCTTTCTTTACAGAATGATGTCATCAGGAAACCTCAAGGTCAAGTGGATCTGAACTCTCGTTGCCAGATTGTCCGAGGGGAGGGTGCTCAGACTTTCCAGGTGAGCCTGCTCTTAGCTTTTAGATAAGGTGCTGGCACTTGGATATGGCTATGGTTAGGACAAAGATGGGCCCAGAATGAATGTGAAGGAAAGGATGTGATCCTAGTGTGTGTGTGTGTGTGTGTGTGTGTGTGTGTGTGTGTGTGTGTGTGTGTGTGGAAGGAAGAGGAGACTGAATGTGAGAGGTGGTGAAGGGAGGAAAGAAGGAGGAAATGGCGGGAGGAGAAGGGTGGAGGAGGAGGAAGGAAGGCCTCATGGCTTTAGAGATTCATGGCACCTCTGAGCCTGAGTGCTGCCTCTGGCCCCAACCCCTTTCCCTGGACAGCTCATCTCTGAGAAGAAAACCTTCTACTTGACGGCGGATTCCCCCAGCCTGTTGGAAGAGTGGATCCGGGTTCTCCAGAGCCTGTTGAAGGTTCAGGCCACTGGGCCTGCAGCCCTGCCACATCGGGGCACCAAGCCCACTGTGAAGGGCTGGCTGACCAAGGTATGGGGACGGAGGGGCGGGGGGGGGAAGGGAGGATGGAAGAGGGGGCTGGGACGGGATGGAGAGGGCAGGGCAGGCCAACAGGGAGTTCGGAGGGCTGCTGGGCTCCCTCCTGAGCCACAGTCCCTTTCTCCAGGAGCTTCCTCACAGTGGCTAGCTAGACCTCAAACATGTCTGACCGTATAAGGTGATGATGGAGATTCCCTAGGTACAGATGAGGGTTGTCAGGACCCCAGGTTCTCAAGGCAGGGGAGAAGCGAATGTTTTTTACCCACCTTGAAGTCATTAGCAATCATTTCCATGTTGAACCCATCGCCTCTCAGGATTAGCAGTAAGAAGGGACCCAGGTGATGTGGGTCTAGTTGCCATTCAAATTCATGTAGCGTCCCACACCTGCCCCACAGACATTTTAGTTAGGGCTCTTCTGGTTGCAAAGAACAGAAAAGGGAAGTTAACAAGGGAATACAGGAATGGGACCACAACACCATCAGGACCACAAGCAACTTGCACTGTGCAAGCTCAGTGCTCCTAGGCTCTCTGCCCGCCTCTGCTTCCTCCTTCCTTCTGTTCATGACCTTCTCTGCCTGTGTGTGGTTTCTGCGCCCTCATGATGGGTAGCTGCCTCAGGATTTCAGCTAGCCATGCGCTGATTAACCTTGCAACCTCGCAAAAAGTGGCTCTGCCAGCTAGCAAGTTCTTCACATGTTCATATTCCTCGGGAGGCATCTGACTGTCCTCTTCTAGGAGCAGGAACAGGCACTGCATAGCCCAAGAGTTTTAGGGTGCCACATTGTACATACCATAGCAGCCTGTCTGCGAAAGGGGTTCCATTGGTAAGGAGTCTAAATGGCATCTCCACTAAGGACCTGAGTTTTGACTGTCTCCCAGGGCTTCTCTTTGCCAGCCTCAGATTTACTTCAGGAAACTCCTGGTTCTAGTTCATTTCTATCTTCCAGGTAAAGCACGGCCACTCTAAGCTGGTCTGGTGTGCTCTTGTGGGGAAAACCTTCTACTATTACCGGAGCCATGAGGACAAGGTATTTCCTCAGCTTCCTTGTTGCTCCTCATTCCCGCTTCCCCTAAACCTTGTCGCTGTGGCTCTGTGCCCTGATGACAGTCCCCAGCTTCACCCTCCCCCCACCAGACCCCACAAGGCCAGTGGGCATGGCCTGTGTGGTCTGTTGGTGCTTCGCAGAAGGGCATCACTGCCCCCAGCCTGGCCACAGTACTATAGCCTCCATCTCATCCTGAGTTCTGGCCACATCCACGACCCCCAGCCCTACAGAACCTAAGCATCCACAGAGAGGAGCCACCCTGACCCCTTCTTTAGCTCTCCCATTCATGGAAGGCTCACATCCACAGCGACCTCTGGGCCAACTGCCTGTGCGGGATGCACGCATAGAGGAAGTAGATCGGTCCTGCGACTCAGATGAGGACTACGAGGCTGGAGGAACCAGGCGGTTGCTCTCTTCCCACTGCACCCTGGTGATCCACCCCCCGGAGCACAGCCCCACCTACCTCCTCATAGGCACCAAGCATGAAAAGGTAAGGGAAGGACTGGGTCTCTCCTCGGCCAGGGCTAGACCAGTGTTCCGGACTTCCCTTTTTTCTTTCCTCTGAGCTTCCTGAACAACTGTATTTCCCTCTTGGACACTAGCTAATGTTCCCTGAATGGAGCATTTCCTTCTACTGAATTCACCCCTGGGTGGCTGAGTAGCCCTGTACTGGGGCCATGTAATAAAGCCCCAAACTTGGAAAATTGGTTCATATTGATCCTGAGTCTTTCCCCTTAGGTTCCATGGTATTGGCTTATGCCAATCAAAGTACCTGAACCTTATCCTTTTTAGTTTTGAGTTAGTGTCTTTTTTTTTTCTGACCCTGGGGCTTGAACTCAGGGCCTAAGCACTGTTTCTGAGCACTCTGTGCTCAAGGCTAGTGCTCTAGCACTTGAGCCACAACGCCATTTCTGGCCTTTTCTGTTTATGTGGTGCTGAGGAATTGAACCCAGGGCTTCATGCATGCTAACACTCTGCTGCTAAGCCACATTCCCAGCCCTTAAATTAGTGTCTTGCTAGCTTGGAATTCATGGTTCTTCTGCCTCAGCTTCTGGAATGCTAGGATTACAGGCATGTACCACCACATCTACTTTCTGATTGTAGGCTATTTTTTCAGTGCTGCGATGGAATCCAGACCCACAAACATTCTAGACAGGTACACTACCACCGAGCTACACCCCCAGTCTCAAACCCTACTCTTATCTCTACCTTCCCCCCCGCCCCCACATGTGGGGGCTTTCCATTCTTGCCTAGGAAACATGGCTGTACCACCTCACAGTGGCTGCAGGTGGCAGCAGTGCCAAGGTGGGCACTGTCTATGAGCAGCTCATTGGGAAACTGATGAATGGCGAAGGAAACCCAGGTAAGGCCATCGCTGCATGACTTTCAAAAGGAAACTCTACCCAGAAGCTGCAAAACACATCTAAGCCACAAAGGGGAGCTCCCATCCCACTTGGGGGCCCTCTATCCTGGCCACAATCTTGAGGGGATCACTCTGTCTGGGGGAGTCTGTCTGGGAAACAGATTTTTCCCACAACCTGGGTAAATGTTTTACTCCGTTCAGCTGGCAGCTTTTCTGGCTAGGCAGAGGACTAAGGTGGAAAAGCATAGCTGGTTAACGTATAGTTAGAGTTTGTTAATCAATAAAGAAGCCAAAGTCTGGAAAGGTTAACCTAAAGCCTGTGGTATTTGGGGGGAGGGGGCGTCCTTTATTTTGCTTCCGATTTTCCGGGTTCTCAGGCACTAACCAGTGTCACACACCACTCTCAACACTTTATTTCGGCTCCAGGGCTTACCGATTTTCAGGCAGGCCAATATTTATTCCTCCAACCATACCTGACACGTCAGGGAAAGCCTCGTGCACACACCGGTAGCCTTGCTCACTGGCCCCTGTTGCGGCTCTGTCGTAAAGTGGTGGCCACCTTCCTGTGCAGTCACCTGCATACCCAGCCATTTCCTCAAGAGTTAAACATTGCCCCTCCCACAAATCAAAGTTGGGAATGGGGGTGGGGGAGCTCCTCCTTCCTTGTAACTCCCACTGCTCTGCGCTCTGTGCAGATTCCCCCCTCTGGAAACACCCCATGCTGTGCTACAGCAGAGATGGGCTGTGCACGTCCCTCACCACCCTGCCCTCAGAGGCCCTGCAGACCGAGGCCCTCAAGCTCTTCAAGGTAAAGTGGGAGGGGTCCCAGGCCCAGCCACTGGGGGCGCACACACCCAATGCCTAGGCTCTGTCTGGAGCACTTTAAGCCCCCCATGGCGATGCATGGGTGGGGAGAAGTCCAGAGGGCTAAGGGAGGAAGGGAAAGAAGACTCATGGGGTCCCCACAACCTCCTCCGTGGCAGGAATGTAAAATCCCTGCAGATAGGGAGAGGCTCTCACTTGCCCCGGGAAATGCCAGAGAAAACTCTCCTGTGAGCTGCCCTCCTCCTAAAATAATAGCAGGAAAGGCCAGGTTTACATTGCTTCTGTACCCCACAGGTTCTGATCTATTTTAAAATCCACTTTGTACTTAAGAAAAAGAAAGACAATTTTTCTATTTAAAAAAAAAAAAAGATGGATTTTCTTTTCTTTTTTTTGTCAGTCACGGGGCTTGGACTCTGAGCCTGGGCCCTGTCCCTGTGCTCTTCAGCTCAAGGCTAATGCTCTACTACTTTGAGCCACAGCACCACTTCGGTTTTCCTGGTGACTAATTGGAGATAGGAGTCTCATGGACTTTCCTGCCCAGGCTGGCAGGCTGGCTTTTTTGTTTTGTTTTGTTTTTGCCAGTCCTGGGGCTTGAACTCAGGGCCTGAGCACTGTTCCTGGCTTCTCTTGCTCAAGGCTAGCACTCTACCCCTTGAGCCACAGTGCCACTTCTGGCTTTTTCTATATATGTGGTGCTGAGGAATTGAACCCAGGGCTTCATGTATACAAGGCAAGCACTTTACCACTAGGCCATATTCCCAGCCCTGCAGGCTGGCTTTGAACCACAATCCTCAGATCTCAGCCTCCTGAGTAGTTAGGACTACAGGGGTGAGCCACTGGTGCCTGGCTGAAAGATGAATTTTCTAAGGACACATGCCTTAGAAACCCAGAACTTATGAGGCTGAAGCAAGAGGATTGCAGTATGAGGCCAGCCAGTCAGGGCTAAAAATAAGACCTTGTCTAAAAAGAAAAAGAAAATTGTTTATAGGCAAGCTTATGTCTTGCTTATGTAATAGGAACATTTAAAGAGTTAAACCCAGTGCTGCTGTTTATGTCTATAATCCTATCTACTAAAGAGGCTACGATCTAGAGATAGGGTCTTAAATTTAAGGCTAGTCCCAACAGAAGAGCTCACTAGATTCCATATCCAAATAATCAGCAAGAAGCAGAGCTGGAGGCATAGCTCAAGTGGTAACAGCACCAATCAAGCATGTGCAAGGCCCTGAGTTCAAATCCCTCTACCTAAGTTCAAAACCCCAGTATGGCCAAAGGGGAGGTAAACAGTGAGGTGGAAGACAAAGCCTTAAAGATTCTATCCCAAAGTAACCCCATTTTAGTTATGCAACAGCAGTGCTTCCTCTTAGAAAGTGCTGTCTGTCAGTGAACAGCTTCGAGGCTCTGCTTGGGGCCAAAACTATCACGTAGGGCTATGTGCCTGTGTCCACTGTGTCTTTCTTCCCAGTCCTGCCAGCTCTTCATCAACGTGCCTGTGGAAGCAGCTTCTGTGGACTACCACGTGTCGCTGGCCCAGACAGCACTGCAGGTCTGCCTGGTTCACCCCGAGCTGCAGAGTGAGATCTACTGCCAGCTCATGAAGCAGACCAGCTGCCGCCCGCCTCAGAAGTACTCTCTCACACAGGTGGGCATTCCCCGGAGACAGGACAGCTACCCAGAGCCACTGGCAAGGGCTGCCCAGGAGGTAGGGAAGGTAGAAGGAGGTGCCCCAGCAGGTATGTTCTGAGCCAAGCTGCCTCCATACAGCTGAAGCCTGCCTGCCTTTGCACCGTCAGGCTGTTGGATGGCTTTTCTGGACACAGCCTGAGCAAGGTGGCCATCCTGGGTAGCCTCAGAAGGGTGGGGGCTCTGGCATGCCCAGGGCCGCGAGGGCACTCGTGACATACTGCCTGTGTTCTCCGGCAGTGCTGGCAGCTTCTGGCTCTGTGTGCCCCACTCTTCCTGCCTCAGCATCACTTCCTCTGGTATGTCAAACAGCAGCTGCAGCGCCACGCAGATCCCAGGTGCGTGAACACTTTTCCTCTGCCTGACTGGATTGCGTAGACTGCTTCTCCCCTCTGAGGTTGCTCAGGGCAGGGAAACTTCAGTGTGCACATATATGAGCAAGTAGAAATGGGCGCATGCTTAGGCTTCCTTGGGTGTTTTATGATGTGCTGCCATATTGCACTCGTGTTCCTTCTCTGCTCTCTTATCCTCCTGAAAGTCACTTCGTGCCAGCCATCTGCCCCAAGATTTGTCATCAGTGGCAATGAACACACAAGGCTGTTTTCTACAGCGGCACAGCTAGTTTCAGCCCTCGCTGAGTCTATAGGGTACACATCCCAGATATGAAGAGGCAGGGAGGTGCAAAGTCCCCAGGGTTTCCTTCTTCCTGTGTTTTTAGAAATGAAACTGGCCAGTATGCCACCTACTGCCAGCGGGCCGTGGAGCGGACGCTGCAGACGGGGGAGAGAGAGGCCAGGCCCTCGCGCATGGAGGTGGTGTCCATCCTACTGCGAAACCCCTTCCACCACTCCTTGCCTTTCAGCATCCCTGTGCACTTTGCCAACGGAACTTACCAGGTGAGGAGGCGGGGTGGGGGGGGGGTGCCCCTGAGTCTTCTGTCATTGTCCATGGAAGAACACCTTTGGTCGAGATTTCAGGTTTTATTTCGTTGGTGGTGCTGGGGCTTGAACTCAGGGCCTCACACTTGCTAGACAAATGTGAACTTAGGTCTTTTTGCTTAATTTTAGTACATACTCTTGGATTTTTTTTCTTGTTGCTAGTCTTGGGGCTTGAACTCAGTGCCTGGGCCACTGTCCTTGAGATTTTTCTGCTCAAGGCTAGAGCTCTACCACTTGAATCATAGCTCTCCTGCCTTTTTGGTGGTTAACTGGAAATAAGACTCTAATGAACTTTCTTGCCTGGGCTGGCTTTAAATCTCAATTCTCAGATCTCAGCCTCCTGAGTAGCTAGGATTCCAGGCATGAACCATCAGCACCTGGCTTTTTTTTTTTTTTGCTTTTTTTTGCCCAGGCCTGGCCTCAGCCCGCAGTCCCCATACCTGTGCCTCCCATATAGTAGGCATTATATTACCCCACACTAGGCCAGCTTTCAGAATCTTAATAGACAAATCAGCAAGAAGGGTGGGCCTAGGATTTGGAGTAGGAGATAGTGTAATAGGTAGGGAGAGGGAGCCTGAGTCCTAAAAGTGCTTTGCTGTTTGGTGCCTTGGAACTGGGGTTTAAAACCCAGTACATGAACAAGGGAGCTTGAAACACTAAGTGAGCTTCCCAGGAAGTTTGCTCTGGGTCAGATGGTCTCTTTCCCACCAGGTGGTTGGTTTTGACGGCTCTTCTACAGTTGATGAGTTCCTCCAGCGGCTGAACCAGGACACAGGCATGAGGAAGTCATCCCACTCTGGCTTTGCCCTCTTTACAGACGATCCTTCGGGCAGGGACCTGGAGCACTACCTGCAGGGGAGTGTCAAGGTGATAGCCTCGCTGCTTGGCTGCCTCCTGGCTCAGGGATCTAGGTGGTAGGGGCAAAGTCTATCTGGCAGGTGCCTATCTGTTCAGCAGCCTCATCGGCACTAAGCCCAAGGTGCTTCCCAGGCCATCCTAAAATGTATGCACAAGCAGAGCAAAGCTGTGTGTGGTCTCTGCAGCTCTGCTTCCTGGCAATGGCCGTGCAGCATTCAGAAGAGCCTCTTCTCGGTTCAGTATAGGGACAGGGAGGCCCCCCTGAGCCTGCCCCCAGTTTCATCTTCCCATCCATAGGTTGACAGCTACAGCCTTGACCCATGGGTGCCATGTGCACCAACACTCCACTTCCATCCCATCTGCAAGGGCCTGTGCTCTGCTTGTAGGTCCACCCATGGTTTAAGGAGGTAGGCTCTCCCACAATCTATGTAAGTTAAGGCCCTGCCGGATCTTGTGGTCAGGGTTGGTGCCACAGGGGTTTAGTGTCTGGGAATGTGCTACATTTGGTAGACACATAGGCTCTAGTATCTGCTTTCTTTACAGCACCAAGACAAAGGTTTCTCGTCTTTCACCATTGTTTAGGAAAACTGTGCCGTATAGCTTGTTAGTGTCTAGGCATCTGCAAGGCTTAGTTACACAATAGGCCTCTGGTATATGTATTGAAAGGAGAAATGTAGCTGGTAGAATCAAGCTTTGGGTTTTGACTGTGGCCCCTCTATTCCCCAGGAAAGCTCCCTTTTCTCTTCCTCCCAGGGCAGCGGGCAGCATTCCCTGCTTCCCAGCTCTCTGCACTCAGGGCATTGCCTCTCATCTGTAGGGGAGAAAGTGGGAGGCGTCTTGGGTCCTGGGTACGTGAGGCCCTGCAAGGCAGCCTTCCACAGGAACCACACCGCCCCATTCCTGCTCCAGCTCCCTGGGCCTTGCTCCCCTTACTTTCCTCTTTTCTTTTTCGAGATCTGTGATGCCATCTCCAAGTGGGAGCAAGCCCTGAAGGAGCTGCACCCTGGAAAGTCTGAGGGTGGGACACGCGTGGTGAAGCTGATGTACAAGAACAGGTGCACTGTGCTGCGGAGGGTAGGGCAAGCACGAGGGTTCACTGGGCGCCATCTCACTGCCTCCTCCACTGAGTGGCAAAGGGGCTGGCAGATGCCACTCTGCATTAGGGTCATCAGCTAGGGACCTCGCTGGCCCTGCTTGACCTCTCCTGACCTTCTGTTAAGACACCAGGCAGCTCAGGCTTCCTGCTAGCCTCCCAGCTCTGTGTGTGAATGTGTGTACATACCAAGAAAGCTCGCAAGCCTCATGGACAGCTGCATGTTATGATTTTCAAATGAGCACCATATATTTAAGGCTAAGGAATCGATGTTTCCTATGCACCTATTCTAGAAATATACAAGTAGACACGCATTTAAAAAAAATCAATTTCAGTAAGAAAATTCCATCTTAGTCTGTCTCTAAGCAAATAATTGCCATGAGTCTCATGGGATCTTAACACATCCAGTCCTCTTGTAAACTCTGCTTCCAGGTACCAGATTTCCCTTGCCACATACAGCCAGTCGAATGTCATATGCAGAATTAACCACGTTATTGCCGTGGACATGAGATCTGTATGGTGTGTGACTGCTGTGTGTCACAGCTGGCCACAAATGTTGAGGGCAATAGAAAATAGGTTCACAAATGGTATAAAAGGCTAGTTTCTTATTTTAGAAATTAAGATAGATATCCATGAAAAACCTATCCCTGTCTGGAATCCCAGCTGAGACACAGCTTATTCTTGCTCTCTCCCTGAAGGCTGTACTTCCGGAGTCAAGTCAAAGGGGAGACAGAGCGAGAGAGGCTGCTGCTTGCCTCTCAAACCAGTGGAGAGATCGTAGCAGGGAGATTCCCAGTCAACAAGGAACTGGCTCTTGAGATGGCTGCCCTGATGGCCCAGGTACCGGGTCTGTCCTGGAAGTGGGAGGGTCAGGATGCCCTTGTGGGACTCCGGTTAGAACCACTCCTCTCTTGGCCTGAAACAGAAGGTTCTTCAGATCCTGTCCTCAGGAGAGGGTTGCCTCACTGTCATACAGAGAGCAGAACTCCTCACCCACTGCAGATACAGGCTGTGTGCACAACAGCGGGCTGAGAATCCCAGATCTGGGTTTGAGTCCTCTTTTCCAACATGAGGTCTAAACCAAGTCACTTGACGATGCCTCTGGTTTTCTCTGTACTGAAAACCCCTTCCCTGCCTGCCTTCACAAGCTTGTACTAAGTAGGATACTTGGATGACATATATTCCTTCTGTGGAACCATTTGGGAACCATTCAACGTTTTAAGGAGACTTAGGAAGAACACCTAATCAGACTTGGCGTCCCTTGGCCATCTTGCCAGAGGTATCTGGGATACCTCCATGGTTCCTGTAAGAGTCTGGATATACCTGCTGGAAACAGGGAAAAAATAATCATGGACCTTCGTAATTATAATCATCAGTATGAATACGATAGTAGGCCCTGTGTGAAGCACTTCATATATATTTTCCTATGGAGCCCTCATTCCAGCTTAGGTGAGGAAAACTGAAGTTCAGAATTTAAGTAACTTGACCAGAAAAGAAGCAGCTAAATGGCAGAGCTGGGACTGAGCCAGGTGTCTGTCTCACACGCCAGGCTGTCCTCCTGGACCGGCAGCCCCTTCCATCCTGTAGCCTCTATTTCTGGACTAGAAACTACAAGTTTCACAGTGATTTCCTTTATTGGCACACTGACTTTAGATAAGGATTTGTCTTTGTATGCAAATAAAAGTTGCTCTAAACCTTCTAATATTATAAGACTTTTAAGATTCCTTCTCTAATGTCTATGAATCTACAGATAAAGAATGTGCTCACCAATGTTTTGTTTTGTTTTGTTTTTTGGCCAGTCCTGGGCCTTGGACTCGGCCTAAGCACTGTCCCTGGCTTCTTCCCGCTCAAGGCTAGCACTCTGCCACTTGAGCCACAGCGCCACTTCTGGCCGTTTTCTGCATATGTGGTGCTGGGGAATCGAACCTAGGGCCTCGTGTATCCGAGGCAGGCACTCTTGCCACTAGGCTATATCCCCAGCCCCAATGTTTTGTTTTAACTGAATTGCTTTGTTCACCTAACAGTACCCACCAGTTCCATTCACCCCCAGACTCCTGACTCCTCATGTGCTTCTGCCACAGGTAGAATACGGGGACTTAGAGAAGCCTGTCCTGCCAGGTGCCGGGGGCACACCTCCTGCCAAGGCTCAGCATCTCCTCCACCAGGTCCTAGACAGGTTCTACCCAAGGCGCTACAGACTTGGGGCTCCCCCGGAACAGCTGAGGTGGGTAGGCTGGGAGGTCTTGGGGCCATCCTCATGGGGAGGCCTCAGCTGGGATGAAAACACGTTGGCGCTTCACTGGCATCATTTCTCTCCATCTGCCCAACCAGGCACCTGGTGGATATGCTGAGCACAAAGTGGGCAGCATTGCAAGGCTGCTCCCCTCCTGAGTGCATCCGCATCTACCTGACTGTGGCCCGGAAATGGCCTTTCTTTGGTGCTAAGCTCTTTGCTGCTCAGGTGAGTGCCAGTGGAAGGAGCCTTCAGAATGCCCTAAGTTTTCCCTCCCGATTTGGTCACATTTGTTGGTCCAATCTGTAGCCCTCACCGACATACTACCAACCACCAGGGGTCGCCATCTCTCCAATCATTTCTGGCCAGATTTCCATGGTCCAAAACAGTTAGGATTCATTGGTTATCTTCATGTTTTCTTTCTTATTGACTTATCAGTGCTATTCCTCAAAGCAAAGAGATGATCAATTGACTCACACATGAGGATTCAGGCTTGAAATAATGCCCTTCTCACAGTGCTTTTTAAAAACTTTGAAAGACAGAACCATGTATAACCTAAACAAATTCATCTCTTCTGACTTAGCATGCCACACAGACTGCTCAGGCAACAGTTAAATTCACCTCTGGCCAGGAAGCCAATAGTAATTTCAGTTGGAACTCGTCCTCACCGGGTGTCGGGTGTGCATGAACTTTACAGATAATCATAGACATTATCCTGTGACCAGACATTATAATCACAGACATTAAGCTGGGTCATGGTCCTGTGTGCTGAAGCTGCAGATCAGGAAATGGACATTCATTCATTCATCTAACAAACAGTTGAGCTCCTACTACATCTAGTGCTAGTTTGGGGTAATAAGAAGTGAACAGACCAGACTCAGTCCCTGTCTGTCTGAAACTTCCCATCTAGTTGAGGAGGTACTTGTTCATTATAACCATACATATTTTAGTCTTGTTTTTTAGGGGGTTGCTAGGGATCAGACTGGAACCTTGAGTATGCTAAGCATATAATGTTCCTCTGATCTATACCCCAGCTCTAATATGCATGTTTTAAATAGTCACAAGTGCTATGAAGAAAAAGTAAAGGGATGTTTGGGATACTTGGTCTGGAAGTTCAGGAAACGCTTCAGAAAGAGGACCTGTCTAATAGCTCCCTGTGAAGAGGTCTTTTGGATTGTTGTATTACAACCCTAACATGAAAATTCCAGGAAATGCCCACTAAGTAGTCAGATTTTATGTGCCTAAAGCCCATAAGATTGCATATTTGTATTCCTATTTCCCTCGGATACTGTTTTTGAGACAGAAGCACTTGAGCTGGGACTAGGGGGAGAACTGTTTGTCAGTGCTACTGGCCAGCCTCCTTCCCAGCTGAGCTCTGCACCCCATATTCTGTGGTGGAACCACCTCTACCCTTGAGATGCTTAGTTGGCCAGAGCCTCAAAGCCAGTTGATCTTTGCCACAAGTAGCCTGGCTGCATGCCATTTTCTGTTTCCCAGGATGAGGTGATTGGAAATCACTGTCCCTTCACTTTCAGAAAGCACTTACAATTCCAGAACTCTTTATGTGTGTGTAATGTGTTGATGTGTTTTTGTTGTTGTTCCTTTGTTTGGGTCTCTGGCCATTTCTGCAGCCTGCCCAGCTGTCGTCCAAGGAGAGCACTCTGGTGTGGATTGCTGTGAATGAGGATGGCGTCAGCATCCTGGACCACCACACCATGGTATGGAAGGAGGAAGGCAGGCTCTCATCCCTCCCCCTCTGAACAGTGTTGTGCTCTCTCCTCTCTGGACTCAAAGGCCTGAGAAGGTCACCCTAGTTCCCATTTCCAGCCAGGGCTGTCTATCCTCTAGACCAGACACAACTTATAAACATTCATAATGTGTATCACCAAACAATGGCTACCGACCGCAGGGCACTCCCGTCTTGTTTAAAGCTTCCTGTGCTTAGAAGAGACTTTCCCCAAAACTCACTGGCTCTTTCCACAGCAAGTGCACGTCACTTACCCGTACCCTTCAGTGACAACCTTCGGCGGCTGCAGGGATGACTTCATGCTTGTGACTAGATCTGCTCCTGACCAGAGCTCTGGAAAAGGCCACATTGAGAAGCTGATTTTTCGGATGGCTGCTCCCAAGGTGCGTCATCTTACTCTGTTCTAGTGTGATGTGATGAATGTAGAAGAAACTCGACCCCAAATGAAACATTTTTCTTTGTATTGTAATCATCCCAAATTATTCAGGTTGCAAAGCAATTCAGTGTCACAGGTGCACGGTAGGAACAGGGGCTACTGGAGGGAACTGGCTCGGGGACGGCCACTGCTGTTCCTTTTTTCTTGGGAGGGTACTGGGGTTTCAGAGGACCTCTAGATAAAGAGACCCACAGGTCCCTGAACCCCCACAGTGATCCCCTTTGGTCATTGCCTGCCAGGTGAGTAAGAGAGAAAGAAGCTAAAGCCCAGAACAATCCTGTTCTCAATACAGTAGCCAGTGGAAAAGCCAATACTGGCACTAAGCTAGTTCTTCTGTGCCCTCCTTAGATTGCAGAAGCCACTTTCATCATGGCCAGTTATATGAATCACTGCTCTGCAAATGTGAATCCACCTGCCAACCCTCCCACAGCCCACCAGCCGTGGGAACTGGATGGACGCCAGTTCTTTGCTTCTGTCTCCTGCACTGCTAAAGGGCCAACATTTCTATGAAGATTTCTCCTACTCTTTTCCCCACCAGCACTGGTGTTTCTGGGATAGAATACTACTGTG
This sequence comes from Perognathus longimembris pacificus, assembly GCF_023159225.1. Taxonomy (NCBI): domain Eukaryota; kingdom Metazoa; phylum Chordata; class Mammalia; order Rodentia; family Heteromyidae; genus Perognathus; species Perognathus longimembris. The sequence continues at coordinate 35,797,656 of NC_063174.1, forward strand.
ATGGGTCTAGCCCTCCCTCTAACTGTTCTGTGAAGTGTACTGCAGGGTCTGTGAAGCCTTTACCTCTAGGTACCCTATGTTTTAGGGCCCAATATATGAAACTCCAGGCCCAGTGTAAAAACCACTAATTGTTTCATAAGAAATCTGACTCTGGACACTACCTGCTTCTTGACTTAGACAAGACCCAACGCTGCTGAGGGTGGTAGGGTTGCATTTGGGGCTTCTGCACTGATACTCTCAGAGGAGCCCATTAATATATATATTGCATATATATATTGCATATGATCCTTATGTGGGGATTTATACTTGAAGTTTTCTGAATATCCCAACAGAAAAAGGATTGCAATTTCCAACTCACCTGAACTCTGACAAATGCCTTCAACTCACTAAAACGACCTTTCCCAAGTGGGAAAGGTGTTGGTAAGGCTGGAGGAAACGCTAACCTGCCCCTTAGTCTGGGTGAGCACCCTCCTGGGAGCAGCTTTGATCTTTACAAGGGGCATACTATCCCTGCTGAGACACGAGCTCTTTCCTTACACTGGACTGTGAGGTGAACCTAGCACCACCACACCCTGCTCAGACAATGGCAGGATAGGTCTATCTGATGTCGCCCTGTCTCATTTTAATGGCTGGATGGGGCCCAGTGAAGGCTGTGCTCACTACTGAAGGACGAGGTGGTCACTGTTTGGAAGACCAAGCAAATGCTCTGTTTTTTGCTCCTGTGAAGCCACTGAAGATACAGAAACACAGAAGACCCTTGAAAGTTCTGGCAAACTTCTGATGGGAATGAGGTTGGACACCTGTATGTGACAGCTGCTGCAGTCTATGAAGTATAAAGTTTAGTTTCATTTTTGCCTTCCTGAAAACAACGTATCCCTATCCACTCAGATCTTCTAATTGAGCAGGGGTAGGAGGAAATGAGCTTTGCTTCCGCCCTCCCCTACAAAAAAACAAAACGAAAGAGTTCATATACTCTGATTTTCCAACACTGAAAAACTTGAGTTTTTATTTCACAGCTCTAAGGCAGTCTTACCATTTGTCAATACTATGCTAAAAACTGTGGGCTTAACGGGAGAATTCAAGAACCAAGCCTTCCTTCGTGTGTGTGTGTTATGCTGCAAAAAACTACAAGGCTGGAACTAGTTTACCTGAAACTTCAGCTGCTGTAAGCTTCCCCTTTAAAACTGACAAGCATGGTGGTAAGGGGCGTAAGCCAGCCTCTTTGAAAAGAACTTGACTCTGCAAGATAGGCAGGTTTTTAGCCATTTCTTCCCACTTCTCAGTCTCCTAAGAATTGGGGGGAGGTAGGGTGTCGAGCAGAGGCAATGCTACCTCGAGCAAGTCACACATGGAAAGTACCATGGGCTCCCATAAACCTCTCCATGGCTTTATAGCTCTGCTGATATCCTGAGTGTCTCTAAGGCCAACAAGGATGATGATATCTGCCAAGGCGTTTCTTCTTTAAGGATGTAAGAAACGAGTGTGGATGGAGCATGTTTACACTGAATTTGGGGGTGAAGCTAATTCCCTCACCATCTCTGTTCTCCCTGACACTTCAGGAATCTTCTTGGTTTAATAATTTAATATAGAAGGAAATGCCTCTGTAATTAGTTTCTCCTTTAACAAGATGGTCCCACATCTGCAAACCAAAACCAAATTTCTATCTCAAATTTTATTTTATCCCTCTTGGCAAAAGTAAAATTTTTAACAATGGAAATGCTGAGTCACAGAAAGGTATTAATGTACTTGACACCCATGACTGAAATGTTGTGATCATATTTGTCAATAAAAAGCACCTGTCTATGAACTAGGTAATTGTGTGTGTTTTGGAAAGAAAATAGTTATATAAAGAGTCATCATCTTATAAGTTGATATGTTGAGTTGAAATCCCTTGTACTACTACTTAAATGTTTTTAAAAAGTCACTGGATACTGGTGGCTTACACCTGTGATGGCAGCTACTCAGGAGGCTGAGATCTGAGGATCATGGTTCAAAGCCAGCCAAGGCAGGAGAGTCCATGAGACTTTTGTTTTGTTTGCCAGTCCTGGAGCTTGAACTCAGGGCCTGAGTACTGTCCCTGGCTTCCTTTTGCTCAAGGCTAGCACTCTACCACTTGAGCCACAGCGCCACTTCTGGCTTTTTCTGTTTATGTGGAATTGAACCCACGGCTTCATGCATGCAAGGCAAGCACTCTATCGCTAAACCACATTCCCAGCCCCTCCATAAGACTTTTATCTGCTTAATTTTGAACCAAAAAGCTGGAAGCAAAGCTGTGGTTCAAGTAGTAGAGCAAAACAGCTCAGGGACAGCACCTGGACCCTAACAAGTTCGAGCACCAGGATGGACACCAAAAACAAAACAAAAAAGTCATCATAAGTTAGCCCTGTACAGAAAGGAGTAACTACATGGGCAGAGGCTAGTATTTTGTAGACTGTTTATTCTGTTAACCCACAACTGAAGAACTTGACTTTTTCCCCTTAACTTTTTATACAGAGGTATATTGTAGAGGGAAATAACTTTCTCATGAGTCTTGCTCCACAAAGTTCAGTGTGCTTATAAAATTTCACAAAGTGCTCTTTGCTGACACCACTTTTTTTTTTTTCTGTCAGTAGAGGGGGTTAAACTCAGACAGGAGCTGTCCCTGAGCTTTTTGCTCAAGGCTAGCACTCTACCAGTTTGACCTCTACTTCCAGTTTTCCAGTGGTTAACTGGAGATGAGAGTCTCACAGACTTTCCTGTCCACACTGGGCAGGAAACCACGATCCTCAGATCTCAGCCTCCTGAGTAGCTAGGCTTCTAGGTGTGAGCCACCGGCACCCAGTTGTACCATCACTTTAGACATAGCTTAAGTTCTCTCCTTCGTTAGTAAAGTACACCTTTACCGGGGGAACACTATAGTACACAGAAATACTTGCATCAAATTCCAGTCACCTGCTCTAAGACTCTGAGATCCAGTGCATGGTGGATACTAGGCCTCTCCACCTAATGTATTACAGTAGAGAAAACAAACCAGCCACTATGGCTTAGGAGACATCTCCCATGGAAGACAGTACTGGCCTTCTGCATGCTGGGACTCATGGGCTTGTTGGTGTGGCTTTCTGGTGTGCTAGAATCTCCTGGCAGCTTCTGTACACTTCAATCAAGCAGTCCAGCCGGGGCTTGGCACTCTGAATTCCAAACAGGAAAAATGCAGAGTCAAGGTGAACACATCTCTCGCCCACATCAAGGCATCTAAATGGTACAAGTTTCTCTATAGACAATGCTGCTTGGGCTGGAAAGGAACCTACTAGAAGGACTCCCAATTAGGCTCAGCCCATAAATTACAGAAGGTGAGAGATTAAAAGATATCTTTTTGTTCTTGAGAAGTGTCACAGGTTGTAAAATAGACCTTAGGGACAGGGAGTTTAATATATAAATTCTGAAAAACATTAACAACCAAAATTAAAAGAAACACCATAGAATGAGGAAATTATATCTGGAAAGTACATTTAATAAATATTTATTACTCAATTATACAAAGAATTTTTGCAAGTATATAATTTCTAGATGAAACCCAGCTAATAAAGGTGATGGATACCATAAAACAAAGGAATACTGATGGGTATTTAGATTATAAAGGAATATGAAAAGTCTACCATTTAGAGAAATACTAATTTCAAAACTTAGATATTGAACTGAAAAGTAGCTAAATCCAGCATTAGTGAAGACTACAGAAAAACAAGAACAAATTCCAGAGACTGTAAAGCTGTCTAAGATCTACCTGCAGCCCAATCTGACACTATTGAAATCTATAAGCTTTAACAAAGTACTTACAAATATAATTCAAAAGAAATATTTTAGTTCATCTGTCTTAAATCTTTTCTGAAAAAAGAGCAGTGAAGGTGAGTCAACTATATGAGTGTATGTTATATATGTATATATATATGCATATATATCTTATATATGTAACAAGTATCCACCTAGAAAGCATATTTATTTGCCAGTCTTGGGGCTTGAACTCAGGGCCTGGGCACTGTCCCTTAGCTTCTTTTGCTCAAGCATAGTGCTTCCAGAACTTGAGCCACAGCTCCACTTTTGGCTTCTTTTGGTAATTTATTGGACATAAGAGTCTCAGACTTTCCTGATTAGGCTGACTTTGAACTGTGATCCTCAGTTCTCAGCTTCCTGCGTAGGGAGGAATACATGTGTGAGCCATGGGCACTGGCGCTTAGCTAGAAAATTAAAAAAAAATGTACTCATTACCTTATGTAACTGTACCCCTCTGTACATCACCTTTACAATAAAAAAGAAAGTAATTTGTAATCATGTTTGCACAGTATTTCTTCATAAGAGCTAAACAGAATAATAACTTGGGCATGATTTATAAAGAAGTAGTGACTTTTTATATGGGTCAAACAATATAATTCTTTAAAATTGTAAGTACAACAGCTTTGATGGGAAAGATCCATGTTAAGTGGTTTTAAATGCAAGACAAACAATGTATAATACTATACATACCTAAGTAACTACATTGGTGGACTGGCAGTTGAGACCGGCAAATAACGGGCTGGGACTATGGCCTAGTGGCAAGAGTGCTTGCCCCGTATCCATGAAGCCCTGGGTTCGATTCCCCAGCACCACATATACAGAAAATGGCCACAAGCGGCGCTGTGACTCAAGTGGCAGAGTGCTAGCCTTGAGGAAAAAGAAGCCAGGGACAGTGCTCAGGCCCTGAGTCCAAGGCCCTTGACTGGCAAAAAAAAAAAAAAAAAAAAGACCGGCAGACGGCAGATGAATGTGACTGAAGTTGTTATATGTCTATTTTCTTCTCTGAAATTTGAATGCATTCCTAATACATGTGGAAGCCTATCTTCACCACAGAGAGAAACTTATTCTAAAATAAATGAAACCCTAATGCTCACAGAAATTACCTCTCAGGTTATATTCCAATATTCTGGCAACAGTTTGCATTTCTATTGCATATGAAGGTAGAGAGGATACACAAGATGAGAAGGTAGAGGATTTCACTGGAGAAAGGAAAAAGTACTCGGCTCACCTGGAAGACAGGCACTACTTGGGATATTCTATGTGGTTCCACGGGATCCTTCAATAAAATGCAAAGGTAGTATATCACCTTCTGCTGCAAAATAAATAATAGGTCTAAGTGAAAGTTCTTTCGTTTTTTTGGTTGTGTGTGTGTGTGTGTGTGTGTGTGTGTGTGTGTGTGTGTGTGTATGAGTCAGTACTTAGGCTTGAACTCAGGAGCTCAAGTTTTCTCTCTGCTTGATTGGTCATGGCTGGCACTCTACCACTTAAGCCATGTCTCCAACCCAGCATTTTGCTGGTTAAATGGAGGTAAATCTCTCAGATTTGTCTGCTGGGGCTGGCTCTGATCCTCAGATCTCAGCAAGCCCCAGGACCAGCATAAACAACAGCAACAATAACAAAATAGTAGGAGAAAAAGAATAAAAAGTGTATTTTTAAGCTGGGCTAGAAAATAAAGTTGAAATACTTATTCTTTATCCTTGAAAACCTAATTCTTTAAAAGGAGTCATGCACAGAGCCTAACCATGTTCTGGTCAATGACTGACTATATACATAATACAATAGTGGTCCTATAAGATTATAATCAAGCTGAATGAAGCTGAAGAATGATTATTGCCTAGTGACACTATAATGTCAATGTATTTTTTGTACAAGGCAAGCACTTTACCACTAGGCTTGCCTCCTCTCTTTTGTTTTTTGCCAGTCCTGGGGCTTGGACTCAGGGCCTGAGCACTGTCTTTGGCTTCTTTTTGCTCAAGGCTAGCACTCTGCCACTTGAACCACAGCACCACTTCTGGCCATTTTCTATATATGTAGTGCTGAGGAATTTAACCCAGGGCTTCATGCATGCTAGGCAAGCATTCTACCAATAAGCCACATTCCCAGCCCCATGGCAATGTATCTTGCATGTTGTGTTGACGGCACAGAAAATCCACTGTGCAGCTGAGTGTTACTGATTCATGCCTGTAACCCTAGCTACTCAAGAGGCTAAGATCTGAGGATTGTGGGTTGAAGCCAGCCTGCCAAGCAGGAAATTCCATGAAACTGTAGCGCCAATCAACGTCCAAAAAGAAAAACAAAACTTGGAGCAGGGCACCAATGGCTTACATCTGTAATGCTAGCTACACAAAAGCTGAGATCTAAGGAGCGCAGTTAGAAGCCAGTCCCAACAGTAAAGTCCATGAGACTCTTATCTCCAATTAACCACCAGAAAACTGGAAGTGGCGCTGGGGCTCAAGTGGTAGAGTTCTAGCCTCGAGCTGAAGAGCCATGACTCCTCCCCACCCCCCAAAAAAAAGCTTTTTGTCAGTGTGTTATGATGTCTGCACAGTGAGGAAATTGGTCAACAATGTGTTTCTCAGAACATACTATCACTAAGTGAAGCACAATTGTACAGCGACTTATCTTTTCAAAGTAAGTCTCACTTGCTATAGTTTAGACATACCCATCAGAAAACAAACACAAGTACTGCAACAGTGGGTACTCAAGCTTAATACTGTGACATCAGATACTTGAGGTGTTAGACTCAGTTTAGATCCTGGAACACCCCTAAGGCCCCTCCATAAAGGCCTGAGATACATACTACTTTTAAATACTTACCATGTAAATAGCCTCATTAATGACAATATCTTTGACCTTGCCCATTTCTATGAAGGTGGTACTTTCTTTGCCAGAGGCATAATATGAAGTCATCTGGATGCCAAGGGAACCAATGATTAACAAAGTCTCTTGATCAATCTTCACAAAATGGAGGTAACCAAGTAGGCCTAAGAGGGTGATGAAGATGGCAGCAGAAAGGATCATGCTGTTCTGAAAAGAGCCAGATATGGGCATTAAGATATTTGTGCTATATGACAGGTTGACTAGACAATTCTGAAAAAGGCATTTGCTCTGCTGTGAGCTAAGCTGAAGGTAGCATGTGCACTGGAAAAGAGGAAATCACTTCTACTTGGGCTAGTTAAGTGCTGTGAAAGTATATAGTGAAATGGATCCAGACTACTAACAAGCAGATCTGGGTAGAGCCTCCAGCAAAATGTCTATCATCACGTCAGTCTCTGACATTTTTCTGCCAAAATTGCAACTTAAGGACCCAGATCTTTTCCTCTCATTCTCCCTCCAGAGAATGTATAACACAAAATCATAAACCGAACAATTGTAAAGTGCTTATTTAGCAGAGCAGCAGATGCTGCTGCTTGCCTTTTCCTAACTCATTTGGAATGAATCATGATTGACTCAGAAAGGGAGATGTCACAACCCTGACCAATAGGTGTGGTGGTTGAAGGGTCTGCAGAAGGGACAAACTTCATCACACTGATGAAATGATGTGTAAGGGCTAAAAAAAAAAAAAGGTAGCTAGGGGCTGGGAATGTGGGCTTAGTAGTAGAGTACTTGCCTAGCATGCATGAAGCCTTGGGTTCAATTCCTCAGTCCCACATAAACAGAAAAAGCCAGAAATGGCGCTGTGGCTCAAGTGGTAGAGTGCTAGCTTTGAGCACAGAGAGGCTCAGGGACAGAGCCCAGGCCCCAAATTCAAGCCCAGGACTGACAAAAAAAAAAAAAAGGTAGCTAGTCTGAAGGTAGAGCTCAGTGTCTTGCCTAGCATGCACAAGGCAGCTTAATTGGCAGTGCAAGTGCATACACTTATGTGCTCACATACACATGCATACGTGTATACATACAATTATAGTTATTATGTATTCCCTTGAGTGTAAGGCATATTTACAACCTTTTAACATTTCTGAAGTTGAAATTTTATTGGTGTGTTTATTTTCTCCAGAAGCTATTATTTAGAATGTTTAACACACAGGAAAAAAATCAATAACCCAGAAGCAATAAATTTCAGTAATTCTGGGCCTCATTTCTCGAAGCCAAGAAGTGTCTCATTTTTTGTACTGACCAACGAACCTCTTTGAGGGCTGGGAATATGGCCTAGTGGTAAAGTGCTTGTCTCGTATACAAAGAAGCCCTGGGTTCAATTCCTTAGCACCACGTATATAGAAAAAGCCGGAAGTGGCACTGTGACTCAAGTGGCAGAGTGCTAGCCTTGAGCAAAAAGAAACCAGGGACAGTGCTCAGGCCCTGAGTTCAAGCCCCAGGACTGGCAAAAAAAAAAAAAAAAAAAAAAACCAAAAAACCTCTTTCACCTAACTCCAGTCAGACTCCTCTAAGCCCCCTGGCCCACCACCTTGGTGTATGTCTTTGATGGACCTGTACTGCCAGGTGTATATAGCAAGAAACTGGCTGACCAATAGCTATACCCTTATGAACACATAAGATGATGCTAAGTGAAATGAACTCCATGTTATGGAAACGACTGTTATATCACAGTTGTAACTACTTTCAACGTCCCATCTGTATCTGTAGCTTCTATTATTGATGATGTTCTTGTATCCACCTTCCTGTGGTTGTACCTACACTATCTCTGTAATCTTATCTGAGTATATTGGAAACCGTGTATACTGGTATTAGAAATAGGAAATTGAAAGGGAATACCAAAATTGAGAGACACAGGGTAAAAAAAAGACAAACAACTACAAAAGCAATACTTGCAAAACTGTTCGGTGTAAGTGAACTGAACAAACACCTGGGGGGGGGAGGGAAAGAGGGAGGTGGGAGGGGGGTATGAGGGACAAGGTAACAAACAGTACAAGAAATGTATCCAATGCCTAATGTATGAAACTGTAACCTCTCTGTACATCAGTTTGATAATAAAAAATTGAAAAAAAAAACTGGCTGAGTTAGAGAATACCCTTATTTCGTAACTAATCACATGACTTGCTAGGTTAGATTTCTATTACTATAATAAAATGCCTAAGATAGCCTAAAAGCATATTAATTCCATTTCACAGATGTGAAAATTTGAGGCTCTGAGAAAATGGGAATGATCCTGTAAGCTTAAGCGTAGAAACCACTCGTGACTAAAATTTCCTGCTGGACGCTGGTGGCTCACGCCTGTAACCCTAGCTTCTCAGGAGGCTGAGATCTGAGGATCATGGTTTGAAGCCAGCCAGGGCAGGAAAGTCCATGAGACTCTTACCTCCAATTAACCCCCAGAAAACCTGAAGCAGACCTGTTGCTCCAAGTGGTAGAGCACTAGCCTTGAGTAAAAAAACCCAGGGACAGCGCCCAGCTTGAACCCTGAGCTCAAGCGCCCACAGCCGACCAAAAAAAAGAATAAAAATAAAAAGTTTCCTAATTTTTTTTTTCGAGAGTGCGCTTGAAATTGAGGAAGGGGTTGAGAGAAGAGTTAAACTACCGTGAAAAGACAGAGATTAAGAAAAATACAAATATGTCTATGCACACATACTTGTATGGGCAAAAAAAAATGTTTCTGGAAGGGAGAAGGGCGTTGGCAGTGGAGGTGCTGGAGGTGGACAGTGCACGAAGAAGAGCTCTTGGGACTCGGGGATGGAAGGACTCAGAGTGAGTCCTCACGTCTTGAGCTAGGTCAGAACTAGGTGTGTGCTGGTTGGATCCGCCACGCGGGGCCGCGGCCGGGCGGACAGAGCGAACCAACGTCCAGGAGCGCAAACTTCCCTAACTCTAGAGACAGGCGCTGTCCAGCGACCAGGAGGTCCGACAGCACGCGAGGCCACGCCCCCTGTGCCACGCCCCTCGATGCCCCGCCTCCCGACCCTACAAGGGTGAGCGGCTCACACCTAAGAACCTTCCAGAGCCCAGCCACCAGGGGCCGCCCGCCATTACCTCAAAGAGGCTGAAGAGCCCGTAAGCCACCAACCACACCGCGCAGGTGACAGCCGTGAGTGAGCGCAACGAAAGCCGAGGGCAACTGAGGCAGAACTCCCGGCAGTACGGCGAGTAGTAACGACGCTGCAAGGCCAGGCGGCCGCCGCAAAGATCCGTGAAGCTCTTTTCGTCCTCCATGGCAGGCCGGCTCCCGCCGCGCCCGCGCCGCTCTAGCCCACTCGCGAGTCCCGCGCTAGTCTCGTTGGTTCCCCATCCGCTTCCGGAAGTGTGTAGGCCTCGCCCACTGCAGTCTGCGCAGCCGCAGTTGCATAGGGAGCGCTGTGCTAGGGTTAGGGGTGTAAGTTCTTCCAGGCGTTATGTTGGGCCCAGCAGCTATGGTTGTCTGCAGAGATTCCTAAACTAATTACTGTGACTATGCCAACGCGAACTCCAATATTTTCTTTCATCCACTGTGTAGGGTTTGAGGTGCTGGAAATACTGACAATGTCTCTCTGCCCTGAAGTAGCTCCTTTTTCTTGTAGGGGAAATAATATGGAAATAAAATACTGTTCCTGATCATAATCAGCTGTCTGGTTGGGATAGACTGGGTACTTTAATAAGGCTCTGATGTTTTTTTTTTGTTTTGTTTTTGTTTTTTTGCCAGTCCTGGGCCTTGGACTCAGGGTCTGAGCACTGTCCCTGGCTTCTTTTTTGCTCAAGGCTAGCACTCTGCCACTTGAGCCACAGCACCACGTCTGGCCATTTTCTGTATATGTGGTGCTGGGGAATCGAACCGAGGGCTTCATGTATACGAGGCAAGTGCTCTTGCCACTAGGCCATATCCCCAGCCGGCTCTGATGTTTAATAAGGCTCTGAATTACAGCTATGAGGCACCAAACTGACATGGGCGGTACTGGCCTTTTTTTGTTTGTTTGTTTGTTTGCCAGTCTTGGGGCTTGAACTCAGGGCCTTGACACTGTCCCCGAGCTTCTTTTGCTCAAGGCTAGCACTCTACCACTTGAGCCACAGTGCCATATCCAACTTTTTCTGTTTATGTGGCACTGAGGAATTGAACCCTGTGCTTATTGCATGCTGGGTAAAATCCAGGAGTTTTCATGTCTAAGTTGGCAAGGCATTTTCCTAAACCAAGGCTAGGATCATTGAGTAGGCAGATAGGTCCAGGCTGGGAGAAAAGCAAGAGCAGAGATGCATGAGGTTTGGCCAATAAAACTATAAAACCTGTGAGTGACAGCCTGAGGGTTCCCCTTCCAACTCATGACCTAAGAGCTATTATGTGATCTTTTAAAACAATTGTTCACCTCTGAGGCAGCATTAAAAGGGTGATCTCTTTGGGTATAAAGATAAATGGCCCAAAATTTTAAGTCTGATGAAAGTCAAGTTCAATTTCCATATTTTCACAAAGGCAGCTCCCTCCCTCTTCCCCTGTCTCCCTCCCTCCCACATCCCTCCCCTTAAAGATTTCTTTCAAGTATTGTTTTTCCAGTTTTGCCTTGAATCTAGCCAAGTAATAAACTTCTCTTAAAGTCTATTGTAATTACACAAGTGATATCTGCTTATAGAAAATCTGAAAAATACAGGGAAGAAGGTTTTAGCCATATATATGGACACCACTTAAAAATAAATACTGTCAATGTTTTGTGAAAACCTGTGATTTGGGAGTTCTTAATCTGCACTCCATGGATAGAATCTTTAGTGCCATCAACTTCTACTTGTAATTTAATATTTCTTTGGAGTAAGAATGCAGGAACAACCAATTAATTTTAGAAGCTCTTGCAATTTTTGTCCCTGACAGAAGATACATATTTTCATTTCATAATAATTTGTAACAGTTATCTCAAAATGACATTTCCAGTCAGCATTACATTAAAATTGCAGCAATTACTGAGCCACCACTAGATCTGCTTATTTAATGTGTCAATAAAGAGATACAACTGGGCATAATTATAATCCTCGCTACTCAGGAGGCTGAGATTTGAGGATCATGATTCAGAGCCAGCTCGAGCAAGAAAGTCATGAGATTCTTATTTCCAATTAACCAGCAAAAAAGCCAGAAGTGGGGCTGTGGCTTAAGTGGTAAAGCACCAATCTTAAGCAAAGAAGCCAACTAAGATAGCAAGGCCCTGAGTTCAAGACCCAGGATCAGCATTAAAAAAAGAAAAAATGGATCCAACTTAGTGACCATAGATTTGACAAAGAGATTCAGTTCAGTCCCTCAGGGGAACTTCTGAAGACCATGGTGATGGACATCCTGAGGACTGTGACTCAGAATATTCATGTAACCTTCAAATCATGTATGCATGAGCTACCTAGGTAACCTTGAAGCCAGAGTTAGTCTGATGCCACTTTTGCCTAATGGACGTATTAACATGCACTGCTGCAGGACAGGGTCCCTGAGAGCCTGTGAATAAAGTCTGACCTTCATTCCTACTGGGCCTTTTTTGTCCACTCAAATTACCATTCACTCTACCTGGACCAGAGAACCTGAAAACATAAACTCTCAGGTCAGCTTAATGATTTTGATCAAGCCACAACTGCATAGCCGAGGAAAGAAGTTACTCTTGTTGTAAAGGAACTGGTTACAAGAAACAGAGAAGCCTGCTGGTGGCCTCTTGACTCAAAGATCAGCAGCTGTGAATGCAACTAGCATATAGGCCCAAACCACATAGAGTGTGAGGAATTTATCCTAACAAAAGCAAAGAAAACCAAATGAGGACATTTAAACCCAATAAAGGTGTTAAATATAAGCAAAGCAAACCAGATGAGGACACTTAAACCTAATAACAGTGTTAAACATAAGCAAAGCATACCATCTAAAGAAACAATCAGAAAATCAAGGGCCAATTACTTGAGGGAGTAAGACTTTCCTGGAGCCTAACAAATCAGCACATATTTGTAATCCAAAGAATGTCCTCTATTACCTAAGTATTACCTATTACCTAAGCTGTGTGGAAAGCCCCCTCCACCCAGCAAGGCACCAAGATGGCTATAAGGACAGGGCATATTGCTTACACTCAGTCTCCTTACTTCACTCTCAAGTTACTATTTTTCTGAAGATTCAAAAGGAAAGAGGAATGGATTCTGGTTACAGTCAGGTGAATAGAGCAGCATCTGCTTGAAATAAAGATTCTTGGGTCTTACCTAGACTTCTAGCCTTAGAATCTGAATTTGAAGAAGATCCTCACATGGTTTCCTTGGATATTAAACTTCGAGAGGCCTGGATGGCAATTTCTGGTATGGGATTCTTGACCCTGACTGCAAACTGGAGTCACCTATGGAATATTTAAGGCCTATACCTGGGTCCATGTCTCTAATTACATCAGAAGGACCTGAGTATTCTTGAAAAGCTACCAAAGTTATTTTTAAGGAGCTACTAGGTGTAAGCATTATTAGGAGGAAATATTTTCCTTAGCCTTGTAGCTCTAGTGGGTGGAGGCCTGTGAACTGATCACAGACAAGTTAACAGAGAAGTTGCTTACTAACTGGGAGTTGTTCAGCAATAAGTGACTCTCTTATAGCCAGAGATAAAACTTTATTATAGCTGGTCACTGGTGGCTCATGCCTATAATCTTAGCTACTCAGGAGGCTGAGATCTGAGAATTGCACTTCAAAGCCAGCTGAGGAAGAAAAGTCCATAAGACTCTTACCTCCAATTAACCACCAGAAAACCAGAGGTGGAGATGTGGCTCAAATTGGAAGAGCACTTGCCTTGAAAGAGCTCCGTGACAGCCCCCAGGCCCTAAGTTCAAGCCCCATGACTGACCACAAAAAAGTTTATTATATACCAATTTAACAAAGAAGAGGGGGGAGTTCAAAGTTTCAATGCAAAAGAAAGATTCTCTTGAGCTTTTTAAAGCTAATATTCTAGTCTGTCCCCAGTCAGGAACTGTCCATGTAGAAAACTTAAGATATTTATTTTTCACAGACCTGGAAGCTGATAAGTGCAGGGTCAAGATGCTGCCGCAGTGTCTGCAGATGCAGTATCCATCTAGTGATAGTCCATTTCACAGACAGAACTTTCTTATGTCCTCCATGGAAGGCGAGGCAAGGCAATTCTTTGTTATTTAATTTTTTTAATAAGGACAGGACGTAGGAAAAAGTAAGCAAATTTGTTTCTCCTAATCTCAACACAGAACATTCTCCTAACCAAATGTGAAGCTTTCCAAATACACACCAACAAGCAATTTAGTTCTGACACCATCTAGAAGTAGTGTTAGATGCCACAGCATAGAAACTCAGTCCCAAGGCTGTGAATTTGGCCTAGTGGTAGAGTGCTTGCCTCGTATACATGAAGCCCTGGATTCAATTTCTCAGCACCACATATAGGGGAAAAAAAAAAGCCAGAAGTGGTGCTGTGGCTCAAGTGGTAGAGTGCTATCTTTGAGCAAAAAGAAGCCAGGGACAGTGCTCAGGCCCTAGGCTCAAGCCCCAGGACTGGCAAAAAAAAAAAAAAAAAAAAAAAAAAAACTCAGTCCCACAAGATCACCTGCACTTAGAAGGCAAGCTTCAAGTTTCAATCCCACTCTGCACATTTGACTAACTTATAAAACAGCTCGCAGGACTGTTCATTGTGCTTATTGAGTTTCCACATTTTTATTAGCATACATTAATCATACAAGTAGGGAGTGGTTTGCTGACATTTCCACACATGCACTCAATGTAGTCTAATCAACCTCACCCTATCACTCTCCCATACTCCTTTATCCTCTTCCTTCCTGTTGAACATAAAAGATAGTTTAAAGTACACTATCAACAAAACTAATGAGGAAACAATTAAACAAAAAGGAAGGCTGTATTAAAAAAAAAGTTTGCAAATCAGAGAAAAACAGCCTTCGTACCAAAGTATGTTCCTAAGTAAGAAAAAAGAAAAAAGACTGGCTTATATAGAGAAATTCCTTGTCTGGCTTTCCACTCTGGTCCAAAGGAAAGATGAAAGCCAGAAAATACTGTCCTGATTGGTTAGTATTTAAATTTAATGATTGCAGGGCTTGAGGTATACATACGTGGTAGAGAACTTGCCTAGAATGGCAGAGGTCTTGGGTTACCAGCACCACAATAAAGAATAAAATTAAAAATAAATTGAACCACAGGTGGCAAAAGGGATCTCCACAGACGGTGTTTATTTTGTCAGTTGAAAAAAGAAACCTACCTGGGCAAAGCTGCAAATTTCAACCTGTGGTTATTCCAGGAACAGCGAGTACATATGTAACTCCTAGTTGGCAGCTAGCTACCAGACTCCATTTTGAACTTAGGCCCAGTCGGCCCCATGGTAAGTGAGGAAGCATTTGAGCCAGAATCTCAGCCCCCAATTAGCTACTTGGAACTCTTCTTGAAGATTCAGCTTTTCTTAAAGTTCCATCCCTTACCATCCCTCCCCCTATTGATGGAAAATGTCACCAAAAAGGGGTTTGGGATAAGCAATGTCCCAATAAGAGAGGGGGGGATTTTCAATTCAACTCCCCAATTAAAATCTCCCCTCTACATACAAGGCTCTTAGATGTAACTACTAAAAGACTTTTGAGGGAATTCATGAAGGAGACCTGCAAGGTAGAGGGCCACCAAGACTTATTAGCAAAGCAAAGTTAACCAAGGAGAGGGAAAAGAACAAATACTCTGACATGCAGAGAAGGGAGCTAAGGGCTCCATAGGCAGTCCTTGTTAAGGAGATAAATAAGCTGGGGAGTTCCATTTAAACTTTTGCCACATAATTAGTAATCTAGGTTGCAGGTATGGTTTAGTTGGTAGAGTGCTAGCCATTGAGCGAAAGCATCAGGTACCAAGTTTTTTTTTGTTGTTGTTTTTTTTTGCCAGTCCTGGGCCTTGGACTCAGGGCCTGAGCACTGTCCCTGGCTTCTTTTTGCTCAAGGCTAGCACTCTGCCACTTGAGTCACAGCACCACTTCTGGCCATTTTCTGTATATGTGGTGCTGGGGAATCGAACCCAGGGCTTCAAGTATACGAGGCAAGCGCTCTTGCCATTAGGCCATATCCCCAGCCCCAGGTACCAAGTTTGAGTCTTGGCCTCAGACCAAAAAAAGTAATTGGAAATCTAGCAATTTTTAAAATTTATCCTGCTATGGTAGCATTGGTGTTATTACCCAAGCACAGACACATTATTTTTTTGTTTTGTTTTGTTTTGTTTTTTGCCAGTCGTGGGCCTTGGACTCAGGGCCTGAGCACTGTCCCTGGCTTCTTCTTGCTCAAGGCTAGCACTCTGCCACTTGAGCCACAGCGCCACTTCTGGCCATCTTCTGTATATGTGGTGCTGGGGAATTGAACCCAGGGCCTCATGTATACGAGGCAAGCACTCTTGCCACTAGGCCATATCCCCAGCCCCAGACACATTGGAACTAGGGTGACTTTACAATAAAAGATTGTGTGACATAGGCATCTGGTTTTTTTTTTTAATTTTATAACCTTCTTTAACATTCTTTCTAATTAAAGAGTCATTACACCAGACAATTTTAATTCTTAGAACTTATTACTCATTTAAGGATATTACTATATAAAGGAAAGGAGAGCCAGGTGCTGGTGGCTCACCCTAGAATCCTAGCTATTTGGAAGACTGAGACTGGGAGAACCATGATTGAACCATGATTCAGGCCAGCCCAAGAAGAAAAGTTTACAAGAACTGTATTCAACCAATAGTTACATGCAGTGATGTGTACCTGTTATCCTAAACCGACATGGGAGGCTGAGATTGAGAGGATTCCTGTTTCAGACCAGCCTGGCAGAAAAATCAGCAAGACTCCATCTCAACAGAGGGAAGTTGAGTGTGGTAGTGTACGCCTATTGCCCCACTAGGAAGAACCTAAAATAGATGGACCTCAGACCAGGCACACGTGGGTAGGAAGCAAGATCCTATCTTAAAAAGTAGCCAGCAAATGGAGGGACAAAGGGTGAACAAATGCAGCAGTAGTACTCACTAGACACTATACTGAAAATGAACTATACAGCTTTGTGGATGGGGATGGGAGGAAAAAGCTGGGAGAAACCTAGGGAAGGGGGAACACTGTCCAAAAAGAAATGTATTCATTACCTGACTTATGTAACTGTAACCCCTCTGTACATCACTTTTATAATAACAATTAAAAAACAAAGTAGGGGGCTGGGGATATGGCCTAGTGGCAAGAGTGCCTGCCTCATATACATGAGGCCCTGGGTTTGATTCCCCAGCACCACATATACAGAAAATGGCCAGAAGTGGCGCTGTGGCTCAAGTGGCAGAGTGCTAGCCTTGAGCAGAAGGAGGCCAGGGACAGTGCTCAGGTCCTGAGTCCAAGCCCCAGGACTAGCCAAAAACAAAACAAACAAACAAAACAAAGTAGGGCTGGGAATATGGCCTAGTGGCAAGTGTGCTTGCCTTGTATACATGAAGCCCTGGGTTCAATTCCCCAGCACCACATATGCAGAAAATGGCCAGAAGTGGCACTGTGGCTCAAGTGGTGGAATGCTAGCCTTGAGCAAAAAGAAGCCAGGGACGGTGATCAGGCCCTGAGTCCAAGGCCCAGGACTGGCAAAAAAAAAAAAACCAAAACCAAAACCAAGTGAGCTCAGCAAGTGAGTGCCAGTGGCTCATGCTTGTAAATCTTAGCCACTCAGGAAGCTGAGATCTGGAGCAAATAACCACTAAAAAGCAGAGCTCAAATGGTAGAATACCAGTCAGGCAAAATCCCAGTAGTGTTAAGGTAATAATAATAATAACAACTTTCTTTTTGGTCAGTTGTGGGGCTTGAACTCTGGGCCTGGGTACTGTCCCTGAGCTCTTCATCTCAAGGCTAGTGCTCTACCAGTCACCATTTTTCTACTGGTTAATTGAAGATAAGAGTCTCATGGACTTTCCTGCTAGGGATGGCTTTGAACCATGATCCAGATCTCAGCCTCCTGAGTAGCTAGAAATACAGGCATGATCCACCAGCACCAGGCTGATAGCCATTTTTTTTAAGGCTGGGAAATCAATAAAATAAGAAAAGGCTGGAGGCATGGCTCAATGGCAGAATTCTTGCCTAGCAAATGTGAAGATCTTAAGTTCAAACTCCAGTACTGCCAAAAAAAATAAAAGGAAAAGACGATAATGGGAGGAATCTATTCATGTACTTTCTTAAAAGATTAACTTTAGGGCTGGAAGTGTGGCTCAGCCATAGAAAGCCTGCCAACCAAGGGATAGGCCCTGAGTTCAAACTCCAGTACTGCTAAACAAGATTAACCCTGACGCTCTGGTAACTTGTAATCTTAGCTCCTAATTCTGGCTTAATGCCTTTCTGATTTTTTAAATGTTTCCTCATTCTTGTGACATATAGTTATCTATCCTGCCTCAGAACCTGTTGTCAGACCGCACTGCTGATCACTGACAGTGGCACCATACAGTGGCTTGGTTACCTGTTCTAGGTCCATCTAATCCTGAATTGGAATCTTGGTGGCTGAGTAGTGACACAGTCATTGACTAATAAGGGCCACCTGGACACTTGGGATAAATTGGTCTAGTTTCTAGCCAGAATGAACCCTGAGTCATAATTGGTCTAGTTTCTAGCCAGAATGAACCCTGAGCCATAAATGTTAACGTGCTTCTAATGGGAGTCTCTTGCAGGTATCTGTTCAAATGCACTGGTGGCTCATGCCACCTGAGATCTGAGGATCAAGGTTCGAAGCCAGCCTGGGCAGGAAAGTCTGTGAGACTCGTATCTCCACTTAACTATCAGAAAACAAGAAGTGGAGCTGTGGCTCCAAGTGGTAGAGTACTAGCCTTGAGCAAAAAGAAGCCAGGGACAGTGCTCAGGCCCTGAGTCCATGGCCCAGGACTGGCAAAAAAAAAAAAAAAAAAAAAAGACCCATGACCAGTGCCCAGGCCCTGATTTTAAGCCCCATGACTGGAAAACAAAACCACAACAAAAACCCACTAGGCAAGAATGAGCTTAAAATACATAGTCCTAGTAGAGGATTATTAAGAACTTCCAGGAACTTTGGGCTCAATTTATAATCTAGCTACGCAGGAGGGTGAAATCTGAGGGTCACAGTTCAAAGCCAACTCAGGCAGGAAAGTCTGTAAGACTCCATCTCCACTTATCCAGCAAAAAATGCTGGACTAGAGGTGTAGTTCCAGTGATAGAGTTCTAGCCATGAGTGAAGAAACTAACAAGCAAGCAAGCAAGCAAGCCCTGAGTTCAAGCCCTGGTCCTAGTACAAAAACCAGAAAACTCCAGAGCTGGGGATGGGGCTCACTGGTAAGTGCATACCTAACAGGTGGGAAGTCCTGGGTTTGACCCTCATTACAGCATTTGCAGAACAATGCAGGAGGGAACTTTTGTTAGAGGGGAGCCAGCTGAAAATATGGGAAGTATTAGTTTTGAGAATTAGAGCCAGGCATAGGAAGAAGCTAAACATTTAGGGTTTTGTAAAAATCATAGATGAAAAATCAAATCTCAAAAACAATGAACAGGTTGGGTAATGGACTCATACCACCATATTATCCAACTTTTTTTTTTTGTCAGACTTGGGGCTTGGACTCAGGGCCTGAGCACTGTCCCTAGCTTCTTTTTGCTCAAAGCTCTTGAGCCACAGTGCCACTTCTGGCTTTTTCTGTTTATGTGGTGCTGAGGAATCGAACCCAGGCCTTTGTGCATGCTAAGCAAGCACTCTATGACTAAGCCACATTTCCAGCCTCCATATTCCACATTTTATGGATTGAGGTACAGTCTCAATGACTTTTGCCTGGGCTCTCTTCAAACCATGATTCTCCTGATCTGCATCTACCAAGTAGCTTGATTGCAAGCATTGTCACCATGAGCCTACTTTATGGCCTGCCTGCCTTGGAAAAGAGGTGTTCTTGTTTCTTAGAAGAAAAGTGGGGGAGAGGGGAGAGCAGACCAGGGGGACAAGAGGTCAGAGAAAAACTTTGATCTCAGTCCTTCTCACTATCCATTAGTTCAGAGTGATATTGAAAAACTGCAACACCTGGATTGGGTCCTTTGTCTCCATGATCTTGAAGAATGAGCCATCCTCTGGAGCACAAGAAGTAAAATGGGCAAAATTTTATTGACAAAAAAGATAAGCAAATATCTTCTTAGATGGGAAGTGTGCAAAGGAAGGGTCAACCACCTGGAGCAGATTGTGCAGCAGTGAATAAAGAACTCTCCCCCCAGCATATAAATTCAACAAACTTCACCATCTCCATTCTCTTGAGGACCACCACTCTGACAGGTCCTTTCCTTTACCTAGGAGGGAGAGGCCTAGTAGAATCTGAACACACGGCCTTGTTGATTTTCTCCCTCCGTTACTATCATTAAACCATATACTTTTGTCTCAGTGATTACATCTGATATTTCTGAAGAGCTTGTTAAGGCACAGGTTACTGATGCCCTTGCCACTAGTTACTAATTCAGTAATTTGGGGGTTATGGCCCAGTAATTTGCCTTTGTAAAAACCTGGATGATGTTGATGTGGCTGATCTGGATTCACTTACAGAACCACTGCTCTACAGTAACATAGTATGACCGATTTTGTTAAGAGCTTGGTTATCTTTGTTAAACCAGCAGAGGAAGACAGATATCCCCTAAAAATAAAATGTGAATCCTGAGGCTTCTTGGAATTGATTTTGCCATGGAGACTTCTGAAATGTTTGCAGAGACATATACATTTATATGCCTCTGAAACAAATCCAGATGCTCATATATAAACTAATTTGGGCAGGAATAAAGTCTTTTATGCCACAGGAATGTGGAGTCAAACAGCCCTGCCACTTAAAAAAAATATGATGGGAAGTTTTCTTTCATCCTGTTTCATCCAATTAAAATAGAGCTTACTTTATAGAATCGTTCAACAGTTAAGGTTTTTGGAACTTCGGCTCATTCTTATTAAAACAAGTATTAGTTATTAAAACCCTAAGTGGCATTTTCAACTCTCTTGCCTCCTTTGAGAAATGGCTCAATTATATTGGTATTTTGGTTGGCAATAACCATTGCTCCAGGTATTCAAGAATTGAAAACATCTGGAAGGTAATTGCTTGAAACGTCCTAATTTGCCCTTCCAAAATACTTAAGGTAGTTGATTGTTAATGCTAAGAAGCCTGGCCCAGAAGATTCTAATCTACCTATAGCTGATGTGTCCTTGGACTTGGGGGTAAATGTTTGCAGACTTTGAGCTTTTGAGAGAGAACAAACCAGAAAGATGCTGGCTTGGTATAGGGTAGTCAGTGATGTGGAAGATGGCCGCACGGCTTCCGTGAAGTCAGTAATTGCGGGGTTAGATTTTGTGTGAAGAGCAGTGATCAGCCCTGGTTCTTTCACGGGGTCGAACTTGACAGTGGAAAGACACACCTGTCGGACACACGGTGCCGTGTTTTAATTGGCCAGCCCTTTAATTCTAGCCTTGTGTCGTCACTGCAGGGGCATGTCCACAGGAAGAGCCATACCCCCGTGGATGACGTCATCACGGGCGGGCCTAGTTCTGGAGGGGACAGTGGGCGGAGCCAACGGGGGTGTGCCCGGGGCTGGTCGGGCGCGAGGGCGTGGCCAAGGCGGCGATGACGTCACGGGCCGGCTCGCTCGCACTAGTAAGGGAGCCGGGCCGTAGTGCAGCGGCTCAGTCCCGGTGAGAGCTGCGGGTAGCTACCTCGGTCATGGCGATCCCGGTGCTGTCAACCGTGTCTGCAAGGAGCAGCCTCCTGCGTATCCTCCGGCCTCCAGTGCACTCGGTCCGGAAGAAGTCCGTCCACTCTGTGGCGGTGATAGGCGCCTCTTTCTCTCAGGGACAGGTGAGCCTTGGGACCCGGCTCTGCAGGGCCGGAGTCCTCGCACCCTGAGCCCGGAGGCCGCGGCGCCGGGGTGCGAGGATGGGAAGAAGCGGCCGGGGGGCAGAGCTGAACTGGTGGGTGCTAGCGGCTGGGGCCCGGGAGAGGAGGTGGAATTTTCCTAGCCTGAGATGGAGAAGCGAGGTGGGGAGGAGAGGAAAGGGTGGGACGCGGGGGGTCCCCAGACCTCCCCGAAAGCGAACGACCGGTGCTCCCAGTGCGGGGTGATGGAGATAAAAAGAGCACTGCACCGAGGGGCTGGAGAAGGAGAAACCCGCCCGAATCCTGGCCGCAATGGGCCGCGAGGAGGCGGGAGCGGGAGCGGGGTTGAGGGCTCAGAATCCTCTTCGAGAATTAGCCAGGCGAGAAGCGGGCGCTGCCGTGTCCGGCGGCGGGAGGGCGCGCGGGGCTTTGTTCTCGCTTCAGGGGGAGAAACCTGCCGTGGCGGAGGGCTCCCCGGGACCCGGCCCCAGCTTCAGCCTGCCAGCCACGCGCGCCCACCGCCACATCCCGACCCACCTCCGCCCCTTTTCCGTCGGGGACTCCGTTGTCCCCTGCGAGCGTCTCCGGAGGCTGATTGGGTTTCAGGAATGGGGTGGTTTCTCCCTCGGTCTGTGGAGGAATTTGCTGAAACGATCAGACCTTCGTGGTGGAAGCTGTGGATGGAAGAGCAATGGATGCTCGGATGGGTTTGCTGAGGAACCTTTTAGGAACCAAGTGTAGTATTGCAGGTTTTGTGTTTTTGTGAAAGTGCCTCCCCCCTCCCCCCCCCACCCGCGTCTTCACGTCTAACCTTGCGATTTGTGTGCTTCACAGAAAAAAAAAGGAGTGGAATATGGCCCAGCTGCCGTTCGAGAAGCTGGCTTGCTGAAAAGACTCTCCAGTCTGGGTAAGTGGCTAGGTTTTTAGGTGTCACTGCAGTATTGGTGGCAGAGCAGTTTGGAGTCTTTGCAGCAACGGTTGGGAACAGTCTGTCACACCTCAGAGTCTCAAGAGGTCTTTGGGGAAAGGTCTTGTTTCAAAGAGTATTGGGTAGGCAAGGGAATGAGGGGAGGCAGGCACTGGAACAAGCAAGCTGCCACCGAATGCAGGGTGCAGTAGTGTGCCTCTGGCTTTAACTGCACAGTCCATGTGATCTGTCCCCCTAAAGTTTTCCTCAGTTTCAAGATGGTTCTGCATTTCAATCTGACCACTTTCCTCCATTCAAATCATTCAGTTCCTTTCTAAGGTTAATAGCTTTGTATTCTTGTAAGCAAGACTTAGTTCCTTGTTTCATAAAGGTGACTTGTTAAAAATACAGGCTTTCCTGGGTGCTGGTGGTTCACACCTGTAATCCTAGCTACTCAAGAGGCAGAGATCGTTTTGAAGCTGTCCCATAGGAAAACTCTGTGAGACTCTTAACCATAAAAAGCTGGAAGTGCTGTGGCTCAAGTGGTAGAGCACTACCTTACAGTACAAAAGCTCAGGGACAGTGGGGACAGTGCCCAGGCCCAGAGTTCAAGCCCCAGGACTGGTATAAAAAGAAAAACAAAAAGGACCAAAAAACCTCCTAGGTTCTGTTCATTTGGGTGTGAGGTGGGAACCAGATAGGCGCATTTGAAAGTTTTAGCCTATAATTAGGATAGTAAATCTGACCAAAGGCAAATGGTATTTCTAGAGTGGTGGAGAACTCTTAGTACCACAGAACCAAATTCCAATATCTTTATTTTAGGAAGGTTTCTTTATATCTAACCCAAATGTCTCTAGTTGCCATTTAGTCAAATCTTGTTTAGTACATGGATCTTTTCTGGTACTGTAAATGCAAAATGTGACAGCTGAGTGATCTTGTGATGGAAACAGAATCTGGGTGAAACAAATCCCTCCCTACTCCCCTCTGAAATCTGTGCTGCTTATGATGTCATTTAAGGGTCAATCACCTTGCAAAATCAGGAATAATTAAGTCACTGAAATCACCTGTAGATGAAGTCTCCTTCCCATCTTCACCTGCATGTAGATATGGCATCAAATACTTATAGCTCTTCAGTAATTCCATTTCCTTTCTTGAAAGGATCTCTTCCTGAATAACGTAACTCCTCCAAGCTCACCATCAAAAACGAAAAATAAACTGCTGAGATTTAGTGGGTTTTTTTTTTTTCTGTGTTGCTGATTTTTTTTTTTTTTTGGCCAGTCCTGGGGCTTGAACTCAGGGCCTGAGCTCTGTCCCTAAGCCTCTCTGTGTTCAAGGCTAGCACTCTACTACTAGGCCACATTCCTGGCCACTGCTGAGATTTAGTAAATGAAGGTGGGTTTTTTGTTGTTGTTGTTGTTGTGAAACTAGAAACCAAACTCAGCCCTTACAGATTAGAGGCAAGGGCTCTGTGCTTGAGCTATACCCTCAGCCCTAGTCTAATGGTCTTCCTTTGTGTCAGGAGGTACCTAGTTATTTGGTTTGCTATGCAAGGGGTGGAGCCCAGGGTCTCCCATGTGCTAGGCAAACCTGTACTAGTGAACTATGTTGCCAGTTACAGGTGGTACCTCACTGAAGGTTTTTATTCCTGTTGACTAATAAACAAAATAGCTCATACTTAAAATGGCTTGTACACATTTAAAAAAATCATTTTCCAATTACTAGTAACCACTAATTTTAAATACTGTGTAAATAAATCTCAAGTCCATCTATCTGGGCCAGGCATTGCTCAAATTGCTATACTGTCTCCAGAGACAGTACTGCCTTAAGAGACTTCTGACAAAAAGCAAGGTTCAGCCCCTTAGAGCCTTTTATAGCTTTCAGCTGAGGGAGAGGGAGCTACACATAATGGCTTCTCTCATGCTTTATAGACCTCCTTTCCTTGGTACTTTTCCACTTCAGCCTGGGAGAAGATCATCTTGAAATACTATTCCCTGTCCTTCCCTTTAAATTCCCAACCTCAAGTGATGACAAAGTTTCAGTCTTCATTTTTTTCAGGTATTTTTGGTTATATAATTATGTCCTTACCCTGTATCTGATTGGTAGCACAGTATCACCAGCTGTCTGAAATAGAATCTCATTGCATATTAATAAGATTGTGGCACTCAGCAGATTTCCAGCACATGGTTTTGGCTAATCTCCTGGAATATTTGGAGAAAAGTACCAAGTGAAGCTTCAGTTGCCCTACTCCAAACAGCACCAAAATAACTCCTCTGAGCACTTTCAAATTAGTGTAGGTTGAATTTCCAGAGAGAAGGCCTTGAAAAGGTAGCTTTCACAAATCCCTTTGTTGCCTTTTGCTCTGCTGTCACAGCCTGTGTACCATGTCATTGTCAAACTTCTTGTTTACATTCCTGATGAGCATATCTGACTTGGTGTCTGAATCTGTTTTTCTGTTTCTCTACTAATATAAAATATGCCTCAAAGCTGTCTTGAAAATACTTCCAGGTTCATTTTTCTTAGGAGAAATTTTTTTTTGGTCAGGATGATGTACAGAGGGGTTACAGTTACCTGCTTAAGGTAGTGAGCACATACATATTTCTTGTCATACCTGTTATCCCCTTTCTCATTTTCTCCCTCCTTCCCTCGCCCACCCTTCCCCTCCCCTTACCCCCTTGCTTTCTTTTTTCAAAAACCACAATATATAAAATAAGCAGAAATCTTTTTTTTTTTGGCCAGTCCTGGGCCTTGGACTCAGGGCCTGAGCACTGTCCCTGGCTTCTTCCCGCTCAAGGCTAGCACTCTGCCACTTGAGCCACAGCGCCGCTTCTGGCCGTTTTCTGTATATGTGGTGCTGGGGAATCGAACCTAGGGCCTCGTGTATCCGAGGCAGGCACTCTTGCCACTAGGCTATATCCCCAGCAATAAGCAGAAATCTTATCCTTAATGTACATTGTCACTCTAGTCTACAATGCTCATGTCCTCTATGATTAGTAACTGTAAAACAATTCCTCCCAGATCAGGTGATATATTCATATACATCTCTTTTCTTTTGCTTCATATAATCTGTTCCTTCCTTTTCTTTTAATTTTCCTCCCTCCCTGCTGTCCTTGAGTTGTAGTTTGTTCTCAGTGCCCATTGCAGCTGTTGGGCCCCTTCTACTATATTTCCCCCCTATTTTCCATTCAGTGTATCCATTCACTGCTCTGTATATACAAATTTGTATTTGGATATTTGTTTTTGAGCACTGCTAAGTTGTAGGCAATAGAATTAAAAGAAAGCCCTGTTATATGAAACTCATTCTAAAGGGGGGATTGGAAATGGACATAAAGCATACATTATCTCAGATGGTAATAATTAGCTTAAAAATAAGGGATGCAGATAGCAAGAGTTGGGGAAGAATAAGCACTGGAGATATAAAAAGGTGTTACGTGGGCTGGGGATATAGCCTAGTGGCAAGAGTGCCTGCCTCGGATACACGAGGCCCTAGGTTCGATTCCCCAGCACCACATAAACAGAAAACGGCCAGAAGCGGCGCTGTGGCTCAGGTGGCGGAGTGCTAGCCTTGAGCGGGAAGAAGCCAGGGACAGTGCTCAGGCCCTGAGTCCAAGGCCCAGGACTGGCCAAAAAAAAAAAAAAAAAAAAAAAAAAAAAAAAGGTGTTACGTTAGCAGACTATCAAGAGGTAAGGAAAGAACCTAAAGCATAATTGGTGAAAGTGTTTTAGGCAGACAGGACAGTAAGTGCAAAGATCCTGAGCAGAAAGGAGACTAACATGTTCAGGGAGCTCTACTCAAGGTTTCCATGTGTGAAGGATCTTCTAGTTTTAGTTTTCATTCCTTTTTTTTTTTTTTTTTAAAGTTTTTCCTTCCCTTTCCCTTCCCCTCTCCCCTCTTATCTCTTGAAATTTTGGTACTGGAGATTGAACCCAGGGCCTCATGCATGCAAAGCAAAGTGCTCTATACCAATTGAGTCATATCCCAGTCCTCTGTTTTTAATAAGGGAGGCTGAAATCTGTGTTTTTTATGAAAAAATTGAATTGTTTCAGAACACTATATGGTGATGGAAGTGAAAATAGTGGAACAGAAACTCTAAAAAAATCATTCGTAAAAGGAATGAGAATGTGCATAAACATGGCCAGAATCAACCTTTTTAGAATTGGGGAAATAAGACTTGCAGCAATCTGGGGATCGCTTATTCAGGAAAAACATCCGAAAGCCACACGTGGTGCATGCCGCAATTCTAGCCCTCAGGAGGCTGAGGAAGGAAGATTTCCAGTGCAAAGCCAGCTGGGCTACACAGTTGAGATCCTACTCCAAAACACTAAAATAAAACGGACAAAGACAGCAGAGCTTCATCAGGAAAATGAAGCTTTGTGGCACTTAATTTCTTTATGCCACTACTCAGTTGTACCTTTGAAAACCAATAGCCAGCATTTACAGTGAAAATCAGAAGATATCATTGGAAGGGATAAAAGGAGATGGAGCTCCTTCAAAGACCATTAACAGAATTATTTGACCAAACAGAATTATTTGACTATTCTGTAGCTCTTGGAAGCCACACTGTCTTTATTTGACCAGTGCAAGTGCACAGGGAATAGTACTCAGAATGGACTACTTTTAATGCTAGAATTATGAAACTGTTGAAAGAAAATGTAGAACTTGTGGCCTTTGGTTAGTCAAGAGTATCTTAGATATCCTATTCAAATCCTAAACGAAAAAATGAGCTGGACAACACCATTTTTCAACAGCAGAAAAAAATAAAAAAATAGCTGAGTGCTGGTGGATCATACCTGTAATCCTAACTACCCAGGAGGCTAAGATCTGAGGGACACAGTTCCAAGCCAGCCCTGGCAGGAAAGTCCGCAGAACTCTTACCTGCAACTAACCACCAAAAGCTGGAAGTGATAGAGCACTAACCTTGTGCAAAAAGCTCCAGGAGAGTACCCAAGCCCAGAATTCAAGCCTCAGGATCAGTGTGCGTGCGCGCGTGTGCACACACACACATTAAAAATAGTCATTACCATCATCTGATCCAGTCATATTCCTGGTTATATACTCAAAAGGACTAAGTACCGCAAGATTATAGCAGCAATTTCTTATTTTTTGGCCAGTCCTGAGCTTAGACTGGGCCTGAGCACTGTTTCTGGCTTCTTTTGCTCAAGGCTAGCACTCTACCACTTGAGCCAATGCACCACTTCTGGCTTTTTCTGCTAATATGGTGCTGAGGAATCAAACCCAGGACTTTGTGCATGCTAGGCAAACACTCTACCGTTAAGCCACATTCCCAGCCTTTTTTGGCTTTTCTTGTTTGGTGTTGGGGATCAAACCCAGCATGTTGCACTTGCTAGGCAAGTGCTTTGTAGCAAGTGCTTTGCCACTGAGCTACATCCCAGCCCAGCAGTTTGCTTTTTTTTTTTTTTTACAATGCCAAAAGTTTTTACAGGTGAATGGATTACAAAAATATGGTATATACATGCAATGAAATATTAGTCTGTTTTATTGTGTTATATTTTTGCCAGTCCTGGGGCTTGGACTCAGGATCTGAGCACTGTTCCTGGCTTCTTTTTGCTCAAGGCTAGCATGCTATACCACTTGAGCCACAGTGCCACTTCCAGCTTTTTCTGTTTATGTGGTGCTGAGAAATCGAACCCAGAGTTTCACGCATGCAAGGCAAGCACTCTACCACTAAGCCACATTCCCAGCCATGAAATCTTAGTCTTTAAAAGGAAAAAGAAATGTGCTGCATTATGATAAGTGAAACAAGCCAGTCACAAAAAGACAAGTACTATATGATTGACTTACACGAGATTTCTAGGCTAACACAGAAAAACAGAATGGTGGTTGAAAGTTAATGATGAAGGAAAAATGGGTAGTTATTGTCTAATGGGTATAGTATTTTAGTTTTACAAGTGAATTCTGGCTGTAGCTGGTGGTGATAGTTTGAGCAATATGAATATACTGAACTTTATACTTAATGGGTAAGATGCTAAAATGTATGGGTTGAAGCCATTGCTCAAGTGGTAGGAGCACTTGCCTAGGAAGCACAAGGCCCTGAGTTTAAACCTCAGTATGGCACAATTAACTAAATACCTGTATGATGGATGTTAGAACAAGAAAGGCCAATTGAGGTTCTAGCTTAAGCATATGAATGTTATGTTCAAATTTTTAAGGGAGGAAAGAAGGAAGAGAGAGGGAAGGAGAAATAGTGTGAGAATTATTCATTTTATATTCCTCAGAGTATGAATTCAATCCTAGCATTAGAGAAGATAATGTATAGGAGTCTAAAATGACAATGGTGTAAAAACAACTTATTTCAATCTCCAAAACAATCTGGAGTAAAGTAGTCTAGAACTGGCTTGGTAGCTCTGCCTTCAGACCCATATTCTTGTGCTGTGGGGAAAGGCTTGTACTCAAGGGTCACAGGTGGTGGTAGCCTCACTTTTGGCAGCAATATGGATGAATAAAGAAGGGCAAAGGTAGTTTTCCCCTTTTCAAGAAGTTGCTGGAGGTCACTTCTGCTTATCCTGTTGGCCAGAGCTGGTCACATAGCCAAACCCAGTTTCAAGAAATGCTGGCGAGTTTATTCTAAGAATCATTGTTCCCAGCTAACAAGCTTTTTGTGGATGGGGAAAAAGAAACTGGACATAAGCCACATCATCTCCCTGTGCTCTAGATCCTATTTCCTTCTGTCTTCATAGCATGCTGGCTCCAGTAGTTATCCCATCTTTTCCCCTATAACTAAACTTTCTTTAACCTTAACCTGTCCCTTCAGTAATAAGTATGCAATTCACCCACCTGCCACTCCCTTGACCTTCTCAGACTCTAGCTATTTGTTTTCTATTAGAGCTACTTTCTTGGCTTCCTCGCTGCCCTTTACACTTGAATTTGCTATTTTCTGGATTAGTGGACCATCACTGGAATGAAACTGCTTTGCTTGAGGGCATTGACCACTATCTAACACAGTAGACATGGGGCAGTCATATTACTTGAATGTTGACCTTATTGTAATCGATACTTATCTCCTGGTTTGCTCTACATTCTCTTTTTCTCAATTTCCCCCCCCCCCTTTTTTTTTGGCTAGTCCTGAGGCTTGAACTCAGGGCCTGACCACTGTCCCTGGTTTCTTTTTGCTCAAGGCTAGCACTTTGCCAATTTGAGCCACAACTCCACTTCTGGCCTTTTCTATATATGTGGTGCTGAGGAATCAAACCTAGGGCTTCATGTATACAAGGCAAGCACTCTTGCCACTAGGCCATATTCCCAGCCCTCTAAATTCTCTTTTGCTACCTACTTCTTTTATATTGGTGTACTCTTTGGCTTCCTTGCTGTATATGGTCTTGGTTGGTAATGTTTCTATTTTCCTGGCTTTATTGCCCTCTGTATGCTGACACTACCTCAGACTTTGTCTCCAGTAGTTATTTATCCTCCCAGCTACCAACCCACATACAAAGTAGCCTCCATGTATCATCTCCTTTAGTCTTTAAAAAAAATTATGTACTGTGTTTAGACTTAGTACACATAGGTAGTAACCAACTTTATCCATCACCCCAGCATAAATCATTGTCAATCCTGTGGCAGTTTTCCACCCCACCTCCTGGCCATTTTAAAACAAATGACACACTGTTTTGTCTGAAAGATTTCATTCATTCTCTATCTTTAAAACATAGGAAATCTTAAAAGCTAACTTCCATACCACTCTATCATACCTAAAAGTACTTGATAGTAATATCAAGTAGGCAGTATTAATCTTCTGACCCCCCAAAATAAAGGCAGCAGAGAAAGTAAAAAGCTTTTTTAATTGAATAAGCACTAAACCAGAATGTGATCAACAGGAATCTTCTAAGAGACTACAGAGACAGAGAGCTCCCCTTTTTATTTAGCCAAGAGGGTACAATCTGTTCCATGTTTGCAAGATAATAGTCTTCAGGCTGAAGAACCTGACAGGACCTCTTTATCAAAGTGCATCTCTCATGGAAATAGGAGAAACCACTTGTGTTAAAAGTCAAAGTTGATTGGCTTTACCAGGAAAATAAATTCTCCATATCTTATTTGCAAATTGGAGCAGGGTACTCATTCCTTGTGTCCAGGTTATTTTAGTTTATTTGCAGAATTTTTGTTGGAATTCTGAAAATTATTCCTATCTGTCCTATGCATTTCTTCCTTTTCTTTTTCATTTTGGTTTGAACTTAGTACCTGACACTTTTTGCTCACTGGCTAGCACTCTACCAACTGAGCCACACCTCCAACCCCTCCTTTTCCTTTCCTTCTTTCATTTCTTCCCCCTCTTCCTCCATCCCTTCTCTCTCCCTCTCTTGCAGTTCTGTTTCATAGGTGGTATTGTACCCTTGCATTAGAAATGATATTATCTGCCACTGAATATTGCCTAGAATTGATACATTAACTCATCACTTTCAGCAGGATAGTCACTAACACTTCAATGTTAACATGTCTAAAACTGTCACCTTTACTTCCTTCCCATGTCTATTTACTTATTTAACCTGTGATAAGATCTGTTTTGCCTGGGCTGGCCTAGGCTCAAGTGAACTTCATGCTTCAACTTCGGGGACCAACAGTTGGGTGTCATGGCACTGGGCACCCTTCTTGTGTCAGACGGTATCAGAGCCAGAAAGCTGGAGTTGGTCATTCAGCCTGCACCTGGAACCACTGAGTCTGTCCTCCCAGTCTTCCTTATCTTGCCTAGTATGTGCAAGATCTTAGGTTTGATCTGAGCAGTGCTTTAAAAAAAATGGGTCTATAGTATAGATTTATCACTTCCTTACTTGGAAACCATAGCTCTCTACTGCATTTAGGAGCTGGGCCGTGCCCCTAAACATGCCTCATCTCTCCACTCTTTTCATGCCCCTGGTCAGGAATAGTGTATTTCTCTGTAGGACTAAAGATATTATGTGGGGCTGGGAATGTGGCTTAGCGGTAGAGTGCTTGCCTGGCATGCATGAAGCCTGAGGTTCAATTCTGCAGCACCACATAAACAGAAAAAGCTGGAAGTGGCTCAAGTGGTAGAGTGCTAGCCTTTGAGCAAAACGAAGATGGGGACAGGGCTCAGGCTCTAAGTTCAAGCCCCAAGACTGGCAAAAAAAAAATATTTTGTGCCTTTTCTGTAAGTACGTTCTTCCCTTTTATTCTTAGCCTATGCCTTGGAGACCCAGCTATTCCCTCTCTGAGACATGCTCCCTCTGTCTTTTGTTCCCAACACATCTTGTTCACAGCTATTAGACAAACAGATGCAGTTGGACTGGGCTCTTTCCCTGCTTGTATTCTCACTAGGCAAGGAAGACTCTGGATCCTCAGGACTTAGTTGAGTGGTAGACACAGAATGTACACAGTACCTTTCTTCCTTGCTAAAGGAAGACAAAGGCAGAGCACCTCAGTCTTCTGATGTAACTCCATTTCCATCATGACCCACGGGATCCTCTCAGATCATTCTCCAAATGATCTGCTACTCAGAAGCCACTGTTTCCCAGATTTGGTGTGAATGCATGCCTGCTGGTCCGGGAGCTTGAACTTGAGGCATAGGCACTGTCCTGAGCTTTTTTTTTTTGCCAGTCCTGGGCCTTGAACTCAGGGCCTAAGCACTGTCCCTGCTTCTTCTTTTTGCTCAAGGCTAGCACTCTGTCACTTGAGTCACAATGCCACTTCTGGCCATTTCCTATATATGTAGTGCTGAGGAATCGAACCCAGGGCTTCCTGTATACGAGGCAAGCACTCTTGCCACTAGGCCATATTCCCAGCCCGTGATCCTGAGGTTCTTTACTCAAGGCTGGTGCTCTACCACTTGAGCCACAGTTCCATGTCCAGTTTCTTGGTGGTTAATTGGAAATGAGTCTCACAAACTTTCCTGCTCAGGATGGTTTTGAATAATGCATCTCACAATCTCAGCCTCCTGTGTATTCCCTAGTATGCATCAAGCTGCCTCGCCTGGCTTGTTTTCTCAGACTTAAGAATACATGACTCAAAGGTAACTGTCACCTCTCTAACGTGAGCTCTTGCATTCATTCAAGCAAATGCAAATAGGTGGATACTGCCTCCTTTCCAAAGCTAAATTTTTGAACTAGATATAAGTACATAATGACTAATTTCCTTCTTGTAAGGCTGATTTCCAGTTAGACAGGTGCTATTTCCTTTAATATCCAAAATAGCACAACTCAGAGGCAGACTCTTAAGAGATCTGTGGTTGGTTTAAATGAATTTTCTTGGTACTGAAGATGGTAAGAAGATGGAACTATCCTGGTTTCTTCTACTGCAACAGAGAACCATTAAATAGAAAAAGAAACAACAAACTCCTTTCCAAGTGTCATTCATGAATGTTGTCTCAGAAGGTGTGGCATGGTAGTTGGGCTTTCAGAAAAGTAGTGTTTCAAGAATTAATTTCCCAGCATTTATAGTCTTTGATCAGAAACATGGAAATTTTAAGCTGGACTCCTCGGAGAAATGAGTGTGCTACTTCATATTTTATCGAAGTGATGTAGCTATATTACAACAGGTTGGAAAGTCTTGGATTACAACATCCATTTCAAAGAAAAGGGAAGGGGAGAGAAAACCCACAAAGATGCCTCATCCAGTTGTAATCTGCATGTACTTCTGTAGTTTGCATCAAAGCTAAAGCAATTGTGTTGGTAGGTTTAGAAACAAAACTTGTTAGAGATCTTGGTTCTTTTGGGGAATCTGGGGCAGAGTTAGGGATTCTTTTCTGTCACAGACAGCATAGCACATAGCTAAGGACAGACAGGGTGTACTCTGCTTTGAGGTTCCTGGGCAGACTCAGGATACCAGCATGGGATCTGCATTAGGGATTTATTGGCAAAGTTGTATCACCAATCTAATATGTCTCCCTTTGAGTCTTTTTCTGGAACAAGGTCTAGCATAATTTTTAAGAATTTCATGTTGGGCTGGGAATATGGCCTAGTGGCAAGAGTGCTTGCCTTGTATACATGAAGCCTTGGGTTCGATTCCCCAGTACCACATATACAGAAAATGGCCAGAAGTGGTGCTGTGGCTCAAGTGGCAGAGTGCTAGCCTTGAGCAAAAAGAAGCCAGGGACAGTGCTCAGGCCCTGAGTCCAAGGCCCAGGACTGGCAAAAAAACAAAACAAAGAATTTCATGCTACAGGGGCTGGGAATATGGCCTAGTGGCAAGAGTGCTTGTTTCGTATATATGAAGCCCTGGGTTTGATTCCCCAGCACCACATATACAGAAAATGGCCAGAAGTGGCGCTGTGGCTCAAGTGGCAGAGTGCTAGCCTTGAGCAAAAATAAACCAGGGATAGTGCTCAGGCTCTGAGTTCAAGCTTCAAAACTGGCCAAAATAAATAAATAAATAAATCATGTTATAAAGAATAGTACTGATCTCCAAGATGATTATGTCTTCCTCTGTTAGATAATGGAAAAAATAGATATATATTATACACACATGATCTTTTCTTTTTCAGAGCAGCTCAATAGTCTTACTCTGAATGAGGGGGGAAAGTGGTTCTGTGAATTAAGAGAACCTGCCTCTTGGCCTCCACTTCTGCCAGTACTAGAACCATATTTCTGGGGTGCCATCAGCTGACAGCAGCCTGAGCTAGAAGTGCTTTAGAGGGTTGACCTGTTTGGCTTAGAGAGATATGGTACTAAGCTCGTTTTCAATGATACCATCTATGCTCCTTAGACAAGGACAGATGTAACTGGAGGACCAATTAGCAAGAAACATATAGCTGGTATTACAAGTCATTTGAGTTACTATTTGGAGCTAAATGTTTTGAGTGTTTTGATTTTAACTCAAGGATCATATTCATGCATAGGCATCTAATAATACCATGTTTATATCATTTGATCTTGTGGCTAACTCTGGTGTGTGACAAATAGACATGTCTAAAGTGACTGCCTTTGGATCTCCAGAGTCAGTTTCCATCTTCCAGTCCCCTGTGACCCTATCTGTGCCATCTTTCTCAGCCCTGGTCTTCACTGCCTGGGAGAACACCTGTCTGGTTCAGAGTAACAGGAGCACAGATGAGGAGGAAGGAGATAAAGAGGGATGACTGGATCAAGCCTTTGGGAGTATGAAAAAGTGAACTAAAACAAATGTCTACTTGAGTGCTAAACTTTCTTTTCCTAATGTATCAAACTTATTTAAGGTGATCAGGTCTCAAAAACACATGTTTTGGGACTGGGAATGTGGCTTAGTGGTAGAGTGCTTGCCTAGCATGCATGAAGCCTTGGGTTCAATTCCTCAGTAGCAGATAAACAGAAAAGGCTGGAAGTAGCACTGTGGTTCAAGTAGTAGAGTGCTAGCCTTGAGCAAAAGAAGCTCAGGGACAGTGTCCAGGCCCTGAGTTCAAGCCCCAGGACTGGCCAAAAAAATAAAAACAAAAAGAAAACCCCACACGTTTCTGGAGGGTTGGGCTATTTTGCTTCTTCACTACAGTTGCACCATCCTGTTGATGCACTTGAATTCTTGTTCCACTCCAATGGAGCCTGGAGAGGTTTATCAAGGCCAAAGGTAAGATCTGGGCCTGAAAGATGAGAGTATTTTTCTGGGTATTTTGTTACCAGCCTTCCAGTGAAAAGCAATGAGAACTATGCCAGCACAGAGAGAGCAAATGAAATACAAGAGCCCTTTCAAATTGGTTCTAAATTTGACCTGAGGGC
The DNA here is from genome assembly GCF_023159225.1 of Perognathus longimembris pacificus. Classification (NCBI taxonomy): domain Eukaryota; kingdom Metazoa; phylum Chordata; class Mammalia; order Rodentia; family Heteromyidae; genus Perognathus; species Perognathus longimembris. The sequence goes on from NC_063174.1 coordinate 35,832,703, forward strand.
TTCCTTGAAGTTTCAGGCTCATTTTGTCCTATAATGCCTTTCTAAACAAATTTTATGTATTAGCTTAGTTATACAGAGAGAATTCTCTGTATTGTTACATTTCTGCATGTTTACAATATGTTCTAATCAATCTCATTCGCTCTATCATTCTTTTCCCCCTTGCCAGAACAATTTAAACAGATATCCTTGTTCTCTTTTTATGGTTGGTAACACCCTATTTTGGCTATTCATACAATGCTTTTTTAGAAGAACAAGCATCCATGGAACACTAGGTCTCAACCTGACCTAGACTTGCACATGAGTTGACCTGAAGCATTGAGTTAGAGAAGGGGACACGCTCTCTGAAGCATGGCAGACATGTTTGCTCTTTTCAGTTGTTCTAAGATTCTTTAAAATTAGCAAGCTCATTTCATATGCCATTTGAACTGTAAAAATTTTCTACACCACTCCAATAAGGCAATAGCTTTACTATTACACAGTTCATCTTGCTCTTACAAAAAACAAAAAACAACCCCACAAAAACCCAAACCTCCAAAACTAGCTTTTGGCCTCACTGCTTATCAGAAATTACAGTCTAATTCACATACTCTGCAACCTCCTCTTATACTGCCTGGATATTCAGGTTTATTATTCACGTTAAAATAAACTTTTGTCAATATGGCATGTATATTTCTTCATGGCATGTATATTTCTTCGACTCTTGCTTACCCTTTAGAAACCAATCTTGGGTCCTATTCTACTAGTTAGTTATTTGGGGGCCTCAAAGCTTTCAATTCAGTTGGTGTTGCTAGAGAAAGTGCTTAAGAAGCTACCTCAGGATAACATATTTCCAGATTCAGCTTTATAATGAACTAGAATAACAAAATCATGGAGCAATATACGCTTTGCTTTTTGTTTTTGCTTGAACTTAAGTGTCTAGGTACTGTTCCTTGGTTTGCGTGTTTACTCAAGGCTGGGGCTCTACCACTTAAGTCATTCCCCCACTTCTGCCATTTTGCTGGCTGACTGGAGATAACAGTCTCAGGTTTATCAGCTGGGCTGGATTTGAGCCTCCATCCTCAGACTTAATTCTCCTGAGTAGCTAAGTGTGAGCCACCAGTACCTGACAGCTTTAATATTTTGAATTTATTTTTTACAAGATTATCACAGAGAAATAAAGAATACTGGTTATGGCAGAGATTGCTAGCTGCCCACCACAACCCATGTGCATCCTCATTTATTTACATTAGATACTAGTCATGTGGACAGAAGTGATGTGCCACTTCATGGGCCAGGACCCGTAGAGATGTGCCTTCTCTGCTACTTTTCCCTTCCTGCTACTTTTCCCTTCCTGCTATCTTGAACCAGGGGAACCTATCCTTAGCCACACAGAGGGTAAAGATCTAGAAATGGCAGAGCCAATGACCATTAGTTACTGCAGAGGAAAGCATTCTAGCTACTTGGAATACCTGGAGTGGGTACTCTGGATGTCAAAAGTAAAAGAAACAGTTTGAGCCCTTACTTTGGGTGGTTTGCTACAACTTTTTACCCATATTTGTAGAAGAACATAATGTACTATGTGTATAAATAAAGACCTATACAATATAGCAGTTAGGCCCGGGGAATAGTATGGGACCCATTATGCACTGTTACAAAGAATTTCTGTTGTTCGTAAGGGAAGAGGGGGAAAAAAAACCCATAGGAAAATAGTGCTGCTATAAAATTTACTTAAAAGGATCTTTTCTTTGACTGCTTCAATCCTCAGTGGACTCTCTTACTCCTTTAGAACTCAATGGCAATTGTGGAATAGAGCAGAGTTGAGCTATATGGGGAGGTCCCAAGTTGTGCAGTGTGCCTTCATCTTTGTAGATCCAGAAACATAAGGCAGAGTTCATCAGGCTTCCATGGCCAAAGACTTGTGCTAACTATGGTGGATAACCAAAACATGCCCATACATAATTCTGTTTAAGCAAATACTGTCTGGAAGCCCTATGGGTAAGTGTAGCATCTGGGAAACAAAGTGAGAAGCCCAATAGGCTGATTGCTGAGAAGAAATCAGAGTGAATAGAATTGAGTAATCTTCGGAGAATCCATCATCCAGACTGAGTTATTACACTTCTTCTTCTTCTTTTTTTTTTTTTTTTGCCAGTCGTGGGCCTTGGACTCAGGGCCTGAGCACTGTCCCTGGCTTCTTTTTGCTCAAGGCTAGTACTCTGCCACTTGAGCCACAGCGCCACTTCTGGCCATTTTCTGCATATGTGGTGCTGGGGAATTGAACCCAGGGCTTCATGTATATGAGGCAAGCACTCTTACCACTAGGCTATATCTCCAGCCTGAGTTATTACACTTCTGTCTGTTATTACTTCTTTTTCGTGTGTGCTAGTGAGAACCAAACCTAGGGCCTTACCATGCTAGACAAACATTCTACCACAGAACTGAATTCCCAGTACGAGTTGCACTTTTAATGACTAATTCCTTTTTTTTAAATTTAGTCCTCTTTCTTGCAGAGCATTGCCAGCTTCTGTTTAATCCAAGTGCAGCTCTTTTCTGATAAGTAAATGCAAGTGAGCAGAGTGCTATTTTCAGTCACACTTATCTGAATCTACATCCTAGTTTCTATGATTGGACTTGAGTGTTACATAAGTTGTCCCTTATCTTATCCACTGGAACTTTAATTCCCCTCTATTTCTTATAAGCCCTATTAGGACGTGTTTATAGCAAAGTGCTTGGTAAGTAGTTCTGCAAAGGTAGTTAATATTAACATTATTGTTACATATACTATAAACCTTCTATAATATACTTTCACAAGCACTAGACATGTTCCAATGTTTTAAATCAAGTAAGAACCTAAGGCTTGATGTGGTTTAAGGAAGTTGCTGAGGTAAACATGGAAAACCTCCCTAGGATCTGTGCAGTTCATACTTTGTGCTTGTCCTGGGCTTCAATGCAAGGCCTGGAGGCTGTCCCTGAGCTTTTTTGTTTTGGCTCAAGGCTAGCTCTCTACCACAGCTCCACATCTGGCTTTTTGATGGTTTACTGGAGGTAAGAGTCTCACAAGTTTTTCCGTCTGGCCTGGCTTTGAACTGCAATCCTCAGCTCAGCCTAGAATACAGGAATGAGCCAAGGCCATCTGGTTTCAAAAGATTTTTTTTTTTTGCAATTTGGTGGTACCCATTGTCTAGCAAGTGGGAGGCATGGGTTCAAATCCCAATGCTAAAAAAACCAGACTTTTATAGATGTTTCATTTAGTCATTTTTCTCTTCCATTGTCTTTGACCTGTCATATTTTTCTTCTCATATACCTATACTTCTTTAGTCATCTGCATTTCTCTGATTAAGATCATCTTTTGTAGCATAACAGATAAACAATTCTAGCTGCAGGTACACTTTTGATGATATGGTAAGATTTTCTGTTTTGCTTCCAATATGACTTTTGTTGGTGATACTGATTAACCTTAATGTTCTAGGTCATTGTTGGTCTTACAGGTTTATTTTCCATGTTACTGCTTCTTAAAATTTTTACATTTCTCAGAAATTTGGCTTTGTACTGAATTTGGGTTCAAGAGAAAAGTTCAAAATTAAAATCATGATGAATCCATGTTGGTATCAATCCACATCTTTAACAAATATTCAGATCTATAGTGTCTGTAATGTCACACTATACCATGTCACTCCAAATTCCCCCATCACCCCAAAATAATGACATACTAAATCTGGATACCAGCTTGAGAACTAGGGAGCTAACATTTCATTCCCTAATGGTTCAGATCCTCATCCGAAATATAGGTGGGAAAACACTCAAAGCTGTCAGATATATCACTAATTTTTTATTTTTTATTTTAAAATTTACTGTAAAGGGGATGGATGGGAAGTGTTATAGGTACATAAGGTAACGAGTACATTGCTAAATTTTTTTTTAAACTCTTTTCTTTATTGTCAAAGTGTGGTACAGAAGAGTTACAGACTCATATGTAAGGCAGTGAGTACATTTCTTGTTCAACTTGTTACCTCCTCCCTCATTCCTTCCTCCCCCTCCCTCTTTCCCTTTCCTCCCAAGAGTTGTGTAGTTGATTTACACCAAATGGTTTTGTAAGTATTGCTTTTGGAATGGTTTGTCTCTTTGTCCTTTGTCTCTCAATTTTGATATTCTCTTTCCCTTCCCCAATTCTAACACCCATTTAAACAGTATCCAGGGTATTCGGATGAGATATAGTGGTAGCAGGGGTACAACCATGAAGGGACTACATCGCTAAATCTTAATGTGTTCTAACCAGGAGATTTGGGGGGAGATAAACTGCAGAGTAAGTAACATAAACTTTGGAGGCAGAAGACTCAGACATAGATCTTAATTCTGATACTTGGCAGCTGTGTGACTTCAGGCAGATTACTTCTTGGTGCTTCTGGTCTCATACCTATAATCGTAGCCACTTGAGAGGTTGAGATTAGGAGGAGGCAGATAGAGGCCAGACTGGGCAGAGAAGTTTGCAAAACCACCTTCTCAATGGAGAGGTGGATGTGGTAGGGCATGCATCTGTTAATCTTAGTAGGACAAATCTTAGTAGGACAAGAAGCTTAACAGGCAGATCATGCCCAGGTGGACATGTAGGTAGGAAGCAAAGTCTCCAAAGCAAAACAAAACAAACAAACAAACAAAAAACCCAGCAAACAACCAGCAGGAGGTGTGGCTCAGCACAAAGAACCATTGCCTAGAAAATGGAAGGCCCAGAGCTCTAACCCAGTGTCACCAAAAAAAAATTTGTCAGGCAGTTGTAACAGTGCTTAGAAACTAACAAATAGTGCCTTGTAAATAGTAAATGTTAGATATTTCTTTTAATATGCTTTAGGTCCTCAGACTTATTTTAGAAAAAAATTGAGAATTCCTATTATATATTTCTTCTAAAGTAACAGTACTTAAATTTCTTTAAATCCTGTTGATTATCCTGCTATTTTACTTGTTTCCCTTTACAGTTTTGGGATACGGGAAGTCTTAACTGCTACCTATTTTGTGACCGTTAGGCTTAGGTTAATATGTTAAGAATTTCACTGTCCAAAACCCAACGTGTGCAAAACAGTATCCATAATAGGGTCTATGTCATAGGATTGCTGGGAGAATTGAGTTGATCCTGCCAGTCATATGACATTTTGAGTTGTACTATGACAATATGAGTATGGCCTGTACTTTGTCACAAGTTCCTATTTGTGATCCAGGCCAGTAGGAGTTGGCATAACACATATAATTTATCTTGTCATTATTTGTCCCCAGGGTGCCACCTAAAAGATTTTGGAGACCTGACTTTTACTCCAGTCCCCAAAGATGACCTCTACAACAACCTCGTAGTGAATCCACGCTCCGTGGGCCTTGCCAACCAGGAACTGGCTGAAGTGGTTAGTAGAGCAATATCAAGTGGCTATAACTGTGTCACTGTGGGAGGAGACCACAGGTAAGCTGGAAGCGTGGTAGGAGGCTGGGAAAAAATTGCTTTGGGCTGACCTCAGTCTCCTCATCTACAGAATTTTTAGTGCAGGCTGCACATATCAGTGTTTTAATATCAGCTGCTGGATCCTGTATTAGTAAGAAGACGTGCATCCAACACAGCAAGTGCAGAGGTAGCTGAAGCAAGTGTTTTAGTCACTCTGTTTAAATGCGATGTCCCGGAAAGTTCTTAACAGACTGTCTTGACGACTTTCATTTAGCTGTTTTGGAGAATTAGGATTCACCAAAAGACTGAATCTATGTATTTTTTGTGAGCATTTTGCTAACAGAATATGCTTGGCTTTCTGCCTTCCACAATGTGAACCCTAGGTCACTCATGCAACCAGTCCTTTGATCCTTTGTTTCAGAATGGATCAGCATGTCTTTTATTGAGAACTGGTGATATCACAGCAATGCTAATAATGCTAGACTATTAGAAACATATCTATTAGGACTAGACAGAATAAATGCATGTAGAATGAAAAATACTGAATTCTACAGAATTTCAGAGGAGGAAAAGATCTGTCCAATCTCAAATAATCACCCTTCACATGAGTGGGGTGTGAGCTAAGTCATAAAGGTTTCTGGTAGAAAGAGGCTCTGAACACTTCAAACATAATTTCCGTTAACCCTAATGTTACCATGCACTAGATCTGGCTTTATTTATCTCTGGGAGTTTTTTGTTTTGTTTCTGCCAGTCCTCAGGCTTGAACTCAGGGCCCGAGCATTGTCCCTGGCTTCTTTTTGCTCAAGACACTCTACCACTTGAGCCACTGTGCAATGTCCAGCCTTTTCTGTGTATGTGGTGCTGAGGAATCAAACCCAAGGCTTCATGCATGCTAGGAAAACACTTTACCACTAAGCTACATTCCCAGCCCTACTGCTGGGAATTCTGAGGGACAGAGAGTAGATAATTTATTTACGGCCTAGAGCCAGGAAGTGGAAGACCTGGAGTTCAAATCGGTATGACCCTGGTAGGGCAACATTTCTCTTTTTAGATCCAATATAGCAATTTTCTCTGAGGTTCTTAGAGCTTTACATATTACCATTAGAAGTTAAAGCTTTGCTACAGCAGGAGCAGGTATATTCCTAATTAGGAAGAAAAATCAGATCTAGGTTCTCTACAGAGTTGAGAAAGGCATTCAATTAAAACAACCATAGGGGCTGGGAATATGGCCTAGGGGCAAGAGTGCTTGCCTCCTACACATGAAGCTCTCGGTTCGATTCCCCAGCACCACATATATGGAAAACGGCCAGAAGGGGCGCTGTGGCTCAGGTGGCAGAGTGCTAGCCTTGAGCCAGGAAGAAGCCAGGGACAGTGCTCAGGCCCTGAGTCCAAGGCCCAGGACTGGCCAAAAAACAACAACAACAACAAAAACAACCATAGGGCTGGTCTTCTACCTCCTAAAATCAGTGGTAATCTCTAGAAGTTTATTCTTTGGTCATGTCTCACTATCTGGGGACTTCATCAGTGCAAATGGCAATAGTCCTTAGTTGTGGGGTTTTTTTTTGTTGTTGTTCTGTTTTGCCTATAGTTATATACATTTCAGCCATGTTACTGTTAACTGTTTTCTGCTTTAGATTCTGAGAAAGTGATACATACACAAAGAGAATAGGCAATTTTAGGTTATGCCCTTCTATATGAAAGAACAATACAGCAAATACTATGACTTTTATCATTAAGCCAATCCTGTTTAAACAGACTAAATATTTCTATAGGAAAGGAAAATATAGCTCTTGGACTAATTAGTCCAATATTTGAACTTAATCCACTGCCTTTAGCACTAGAAACATACCATTCTTCAAAAGGGCCTGACAAGTCTTGGGCTGTAGTTAGCTCCTAACGGGCTTAAATTGCATTTCCCATCCATGTCAAATCCCTTCGTTACTGGAAAGCTAGGCAGCTTTCCAACCACAATCTCATCAACTATATTCCTGCAGTTGAGATAGGACAGGTGGCTGTTAAAGCAGAGACCAAGGACAAGGAAAGCCAAAAACAGAGAAACACCTAGTAATTTGAATGCCATGTCAATGTATGTTAGACTAACACTACAAATCTGTTTTATTCTGATTTATTGGATCATTAATTGGGGATGCTCCATTATTTTAATGTCTAAAAATCTTGACATGATGAATTTTAGTATATGTGTATATATGAGAAAGAGAGTGTGTATGAGAGAGAGAGAGAGAGAGAGAGAGAGAGAGAGATGCTGGAGATATAACTCAGGGCCCCATGCATGCTAAGCAAGTGCTCTACCACTAAGCTACATCCCTAGTCCTACTTCCCAATTTTATCCTTATTAAGCCCCTGGTGATTCATACCTATAATCCCAGCTATTCAGAAGGCTGAGACCTGTAGGATCGTGGTTGAGTAGAAAGGTCCAACTGTTTCCAAAATGCCAGACTGGAGGCATGGGCCAAATAGTTGAGTGCCAGCATGAATAAGAAAGCTGAGCAGGGCTGGGAATATGGCCTAGTGGCAAGAGTGCTTGCTTCCTACACATGAAGCTCTCAGTTCGATTCCCTAGCACCACATATATGGAAAACGGCCAGAAGGGGCGCTGTGGCTCAGGTGGCAGAGTGCTAGCCTTGAGCAGGAAGAAGCCAGGGACAGTGCTCAGGCCCTGAGTCCAAGGCCCAGGACTGGCCCAAAAAAAAAAAAAAAGAAGAAAGCTGAGCAAGAGTTCAAGCCCCAGCAGCAACATAATATGTTTAGAAGCTATGTATAGTTGGTATATGCCTATAGTCCCAGCTACTTTGAGAGGGTAAGATAGGAGGAATACCTCAGCTCAATGAACTTGAGACCAACTTGGGCAACATAGCAAGACCCTATTTAAAAAAATAAAACTGAGTCTTTGGACATTAGAAGTAAATCTCCCTGGTACCCCTTAAGAGCTATTAGGTACCATTTTTGAGTTGCTACATATAGATCAATCATTTAACTGGAATTTTTCATTGAATCAATATTTGAGGTCCTTTTCTTGGCCAGGACTAATAGTTCAAATAAACATGGATTTGGTGAGCAGCAATTAGCATCCATCTGTCACAATGCAAAGTCAGACAGTCATTAGCACCAAATCTTTAGTATTGTGTATTTCGCCTTGTCTAATCTACTCAAGGTTAATCTGTGGTAACTCAAAACCAAGGGACTTTCTCACCCTAACCCAGCCTCAATCCAGGCCCCGACTTTGCCCTGAGGACAGAGTATAAGAGCTATGCTGGCTGAAGTTGTTGTTTCTGGTGCTTTGCCAAACAGAGGACCTTGAAAATTACTTATTGTATTTGTCCTTTGCAGCCTGGCAATTGGTACCATTAGTGGCCACGCCCGACACTGCCCAGATCTGTGTGTCATTTGGGTTGACGCCCATGCTGACATAAACACACCTCTCACCACTGCTTCAGGAAATCTCCATGGGCAGCCACTCTCATTTCTCCTCAGAGAACTACAGGACAAGGTCAGTGGGCCAAAATAAGAAGGAAGGTGATGGCTTGCCAGGTTGTCTTGGGGTTTTGAAGGATATAACGTAGAAAGATTAGAGCAAAGGATGGATAGAATGTGACTTATCACCCCTTCATTTGTTCATTCATCACTATTATGGGCCAGGCCTTCAGAGATGTAAAGATGCCTAGTACAAGGTCCCTGCTCTCGGGGGCTATTTAAAAAAAGGTGGTAGTAAGCAGTGAGTGAAGACTGAAAACTTACTGGTTAGACTTCCAGGACACATCCTCAGGTATACTGTTCTTGAAGGTCATACCACAATGACATTCGGGTAATATTTCCTGAACCGTTTCAAAAGACATGGAAGTCCATTTTAGGCAGACTAGAATCTGTACGTCCTTCCTCTCAGTGAGAAACCAAGTTAAGTGAAGTCAGATTAAGACTTAGGAAAGATTATTCACTATGTCGAATTGGTCTGCTTGCAACTTGAGATGGCAACTGAGTTATAGCATTTAAAAAAACCAATCTTTAAATAGTTCTATAATATACTAAAGGGTAGAAAAGGACAATTGGTATATTTGTGCTATTTAATTTAATGAGAAACATGCTAAAAGAGTTATTCTTCCTGAGAAAACTATACAGATTTGCACTTGCCTTTCATAAACATTTCCACTTGTGTTTTCTCTCCTAGCTCAAGTATGTCTTGTATTTACTTAAACATTCACTATTATCTTTAAACATTTGCTGTTAAGAGGAGAAAGTGAATACATATCCTCGGGACTACACAGTATAGAATTCTTGACTAATCTTGTTCTTAACTCTCTTCACAGGTACCACAACTCCCAGGATTTTCTTGGATAAAACCCTGTATCTCTTCCCCAAATATTGTGTACATTGGCCTAAGAGATGTGGACCCTCCAGAACAGTAAGTTGGCACATTAGGTTTATGCACTGGGCCTATCCTAGCTACTCATGTTCCTCTTTAAAGTAAATTTTGACATAATCTGTTGTAGCCACCCTCCCCCCATATGTTAATTAAAACCATCTTTTTTTGTTTTTTGTTTTGTTTTTGGTTCCCTGGCCGGGAAGTGAACCTTAAAACTGCTTTTTAAACTAAGGATTCCTTTCTTTGTATCTCACTAGTTTTATTTTAAAGAACTATGATATCCAGTATTTTTCCATGAGAGACATTGATCGACTTGGTATTCAAAAGGTCATGGAACAGACATTTGATCTGCTGATTGGCAAGTAAGTAACTGAACTGCAATATATGTCTGTCTACCGCTGGGAGGTGGTGGTGGGGTGATAGGGCACAGCAAACTTCCAATGGGCAGCACATTTGTCTCTTGAGCATAGTCACTTTAAAAATAAAAGCCAAGCACATACATATAACATTTTTAAATAATTCAGAAAGACATAACATGAAATAGATGTTACATTCTTCCTCTGGGATTGAGAAGAGGTTTCATTTAAGTCAGTGTCATAATCCTGTCCCTCATGATTCTCTTTATTTCCATTTTCACAGTTACCATTTGCAATGAGAGGCACTGATCATTCCAGTGGTCTCATTGTTGTTTACTCTGCCTTTTATATTAAGCAAATCTTGATAGGATAGTAGAAAGATCAAATGCTAGCTTAGAGTATTTTCCCAATACTGAGTCTTTACTTCTAAGTGGTTAATGTCAGATATGCTACATTTAGCTACATCAATTACCCAAGTACCAAAAACAAAACAAATCAGCTATTTGACATAAATTATGTTACAGTCTCAGCCATTGGACACCTGCACTCAAATTGGAACTGGAAGATAAATTTGCAAACAAAATTAGAATCATGTCAGCTCCTGCTACACTCAGCTAATCAGATATTATTATATATTAATATAAATCATATATTAATACACATTATATTATGTAATACATTTTACTATACATTAATATATGATCGATTAATATGTACATATAATACAGCAGCTGTAACCCAAATCAAGCTTAGTATATAAAAGCCCTGCCTCACACGGAAATGAAGAATTTTCTCTACCTGATGTTTATTAGTGTAAGAGGCTCTAATGCCTACAGTAAGCCAGATATATGCACTGGAGTTACTCTGAGGAATACAGAAAGGCAATAATACAAAGTATAAGAAGCTAATAGGCTAATTTTAATACCTTTCAGGAATTAGAAATATGCTGTATTAATATAAGTACCTAGCTGGGTGCTGGTGGCTCACACCTGTGGTTCAAAGCTAGCCTGAGGAGAGAAGTCCGTAAGACTCTTATCTCCTTTACCCACCAGAAAACCAGAAGTGGTGCTGTAGCTCAAAGAGGCAGAATACTAGCCTTGAGCAAAAAGGCTCAGGGACATCGCCCAAGCTGAGTTCAGGCTCCACACCCACAAAAACAAATAGCAAAACAAGAACAACAACAGCATGTGTGTATACCAGGACCAACAACACAAAATCATGGGAGGTAGTATAATCATAAGAATGGATGGGGCTGGGATGTAGATCAGTGGCAAAGTGCTTGCCCAGCAAGTGCAACGTCCTGGGTTCGGTCCCCAGTACCAAAAAAGAAAAAAAAACCAAACAGTTAAAAAACTGTTAGGGGGCTGGGAATATGGCCTAGTGGCAAGAGTGCTTGCCTCATATACATGAAGCCCTGGGTTTGATTCCCCAGCACCACATATATAGAAAACGGCCAGAAGTGGCTCTGTGGCTCAAGTGGCAGAGTGCCAGCCTTGAGCAAAAAGAAGCCAGGGACAGTGCTCAGGCCCTGAGTCCAAGGCCCAGGAATGGCCCAGAAAAAAAAAAAGAATGGCATAACCAAAGGTACATTCTCTTATCCTCTTCCTTTCTAGAAGACAAAGGCCAATCCATCTAAGTTTTGATATCGATGCATTTGACCCTACACTGGCTCCAGCCACAGGAACCCCTGTTGTAGGGGGACTGACCTACAGAGAAGGCATGTATATCAGTGAAGAAATACATAATACAGGTATGTAGTACCATCAGATCTGCAGCCTATTAACTACATACATAAATATGCTAATCTCTTACCTACAAGAAATCTTCTACTCCTTATCACCACATCACTGTAGACTTTTGCTTAAACTTTGGCAGGTAAAGTCATATAGCCGGGGAAATGACATAGATGTTTAGAGACATGTTTGGATCTGGATTTAACAAAATATGCTAAGTAATACTGAATAAGAACCAAATGCCATCAATATCTGTAATCTCAGCTACTTAGGAGGTAGAGATTGAAAAGGCTGTGGTCTGAGACCTCCATCTCAACTAATAATCCAGGTTTGGTAGTATGTGCCTGTGGAGGCTGAAGACAGGAGACTCATGGTCCAGGTTGGCCCAGCGCAAAATGAGACCTTACCTGAAAAAGAAGGGCGAAGTAGGCAGGGTGGATTTAAGTAGTAGAGTACCTGCCAAGCAAATGCTAGGCCCTGAGCTCAAACCACAGTATGAAAAAACAGAATAGAGAGCCAAGCTGATGCAGTTCCTCATTTCTGAGCTATCTAACGGTGGTTTTAAGATGAAAAGGCAAGGCCAAGTAACGTTACTTTCACTCTAATGATAGAAGCTAGTTCCCTGGGAATTTGGGGTTAAAGCTAATCTCTTAGAGATACTGTAAGTTGGACAATACCTTGGTCCTTTAATCTAGCAAGTACTGTACTACTAGAGCTTTTCATAAGGAGGATACAGTTGGATGAATGGTAGACAGAAATGAGATGAATTCTAGATTCTTAAGAGTGGCCTAGTGGCCCTGCTGTATGTAGTCTATCACTGGACGATGAAGTAGGAAGATCATAAGTTTAAGGCCAGGATGGCTAATAGTTAGACTCTGTCTCAAGAAAGAAAGGGAAGAAAGTGGTTAACTTTCTGGCAGAACTCAAGACTTGTTTGTAAGCAGCTGCTAAAAGCTCCTGATTTTTAAGGCTACTTTGTGACCTTTCAATCCAAAGTTTAAACAAATACCACATGATAACTGCTTCAGTAACCATTTCATGAAACTGAGTATAGGTAGAAACATAGAAACTCAAGATTCAAAGGTCCAGGACTAAGAGAACCCTTTAGTATTTGGTCAGAAATAGGCACTCAAGCTTGGAGCCTGCTAGAATCTTAGACAAATACTGCCAGACAGTCGCTCTAAAACCTACTATCTTATACACTGCTAGTGGTCTTTGGGTTAGTGGACAGGGAACTTAGGAGTTCAGTTCTTTTTTCCCCCAGTGATACCAATATGAGGAGGAGTTGACAGCTTTAGCACTTAGAAGCAGCAATGTTTGCTCATTTCTTATGTTTTTCCTACCTCTGCTACAAGAGTTAATCTGCTGAACATCTCCAGGGCTATGCCACTAGCAATTTAGTTTATATTCTGAGACAGGGTCTCTTGCTAACTTTGCATGGGCTAGCCTGAGACCAGAATCCTCTTTCCTCTACTTCCTGGGCAGCTGGAATTACAGACATGTACTTCTGTGCCCAAGCTTCAGTATTCAAGATGATTGTCATGACACTGTCAACTAGATACATTAGAGCAGTTTCTTTACACTAATTTTGTAGGTTGGTCAGTAGTCTGAAAACATAGGTATATATATATGTGAACCCTATTAATTACTAATTTGGGAACTGCTAAAGGTACAGGTTTAACCAGTAGAAACTAAAGACTCAATTCATCAGAGACATAGGTCAATGTTCAAGACATGATGGAAATACTAAGGTAGCATCCCTAGTCACTGAAGTTTTACATAGTGTAGTCAACTATGCATTGCTAAGAATATAGAACACATAGAACAGATATAATGTATTGAGCATATTGTGGATGTAATCTAATGGCCATCTTAAACATCTCAGGTACTTGTGTTCTTGAATACTAGTTTTTCAGACGGTAACTAACTGGACATAAAACAACACAAGTTGGGTGCTAGTGATTCATACCTCTATAATCCTAGCTACTCAAGAGGCTAAGATCTAGAGGATTTCGATCTGAAGCCACGCAAGGCAAAAAGCCCATGACATTCCATCTACAAAATAACTATTAAAGAGCAAGGTTGTAAGTATAGTTTAAGTGGTAGAGTGCCAAATGAGCAAGAAAACTGAACATGAGACTCTGAGTTCCAACTCCAATACCACCGCAAATAAAAATAAAGATATATATACATATGTATATATACATGTATGTAACATAGTATATATAGATATATCTTTATTTTTTAATATATACACACACATATATATGGTTGAATTTTCTGATGACCAAGTGTCAAGATGCTTAGTCTACTGGAAGATGGGAGAAATGTGTTACATGAGCAATCTGCCCTCAGAACTTGGCATCAAAAGGCAAGAGAGTTTGGGCTGAGTATGTGGTGCATACCTATGAGCCCAACACTTGGGAGGCTAAGGTGGGAGGATCAAGTTCACAGTAGCCTAAGCTAACAAGATCCCTACCAAGACCCATCTCAAAACAAAGAGAATAAAAGTTTCCAGTACTGACAACTTCAGGGCTACTATTGTTTCAACGCATGTGGGGTGGTGATTTAAGAGATAGCAACAACAGGGCTGGAGATATAGTTCAGTGGAACAGTATGTGCTTAACACTTGAAAGCTCTTGATTTAATCCCTTGCTTGTGGGGGTTAAAGGGAACCAGAAATAACAGTATCAAAAAGCCTGACAGGTATTCATGTTATATTACGTGGGCAGGGAGAGATGTTTCATTATTTTAAAAGTTTATTCCAGTCCTACTCTAATACGCTAGTTTTTTAACTTAGACTCACTGCCACAAGATGATGAGGACAAGGGGCCTTCTGACAGTTTTATACTGCAAACTGACTAGGTTTACAAGTTGGGACAACTCTCTGAAAGTAGCAGCTCTGGGACAACTACTGAAAGTAGCAGCTAGGAAGCTTCTGACGTTTTGTCATACCTTGTTCTTCCAGGATTGCTGTCAGCACTGGATCTGGTTGAAGTCAATCCTTGGCTGGCTGCTTCAGCGGAAGAGGCAAAGGCTACAGCTAGCCTGGCAGTGGACGTAATTGCTTCAAGTTTTGGCCAGACAAGGGAAGGAGGGCATATTGTCTATGACCAACTTCCTACTCCCAGTTCACCAGATGAATCCGAAAATAAAGAATGTGTGAGAATTTAGGAAATACTGTGCACTGACACATTTCACAATGGGCATTCCAGAGGTGCGATTTTAGGGTACATGTTAAACAGCTGTCTGGGTCAATATTGCCTTAATGAGAATATCTGTGCATTCTTACAATTGTAAAATTTCCCCTCTCCACTTTGGTGACCAATAATAATACTGTAAATGTATTTGGTTTTTTTGGAATTCACAAGGCATTAATGTTATACTATATAAATTTGAAGAAGAAATAAACAGCATTTATTACCTTGGTATATCATAGTGGTCTTGTTGTTGTTCCTTCATATTTATGTGGTTTTGTCGCCCTCCCTCCTCCCAGTCTGGCTATACAGTACATCCTTGAAATGGTTAGCCCACAGCAGCAAGATGCTTATTTCCATATTCTTGACACCATTCACTCAGAGTCAAGGTTCTGGTCCACAAACACTCCCCACCAGGAAGTTCAATGCTTGCGAAAGAATTTGTAATAAACCAGGCCTCCCAGGATGGCTATCTCCAACAAGATGACAATGGAAAGCAGCAGCTTGTTGGTTGTCACTCTACAAAGTAAAACACAGTACGCAGTAGTCAGTAATCTGAAAAACCTCATTTCCTGCTTTGTCACTTAGCCCTAACTTAGGGCTAAAGAACTTACTGCTATCTGGACAATAAATGCTGAAGCATAAAACCTATTTCTCTTTGAAATCTGCACTTTGAAATTCATGATCATCTGGTGATAGAGATATACATACCAGTTAGGAAAAGAGTTTGAAGAAGGCCCTTCAGTGTCATGTCAAAATCAAGCTCATGGATGGGTTCTAGTTACAGGATGAGAAAATGCCTTATGGGTTCTGTTTTTTAATTTCTTGTAAACATCTTATTTTTCCCTTCCATTATCCTTTTGTTTGCACACACATAAAATACAAAGAATCCATTTTCTGATTCTCATTTTTCACTCTAGATTTCTCCCTATTCTACAATTGGGAAAAACGTACTCTAACTTGCCCCAATTTCATCCTCAATCTCAATGGTTTTGTGTTAGCATTTAACTTGAGGGTTTTGTTGTTGTTAAAGTCTACTTACTAACAAGACAAGGATTACCAGAAAAGGATTTGATTCCCATGAAGGGCATGCAGAGCCAAAAGCAAGCAGTAAGTAATAGCAGTGAAAAACTTTTAAGGTTTTACAGATATATTTCAAGGAATATGAAGGTCTATTCCTGTATGTATTCTATAAGTATACAAGTTATGTAAGATGAGATTGAAAGTCCTTTCAGCAGACAACTTTTTCACTGTTCTAAATCGCAGCAGTACATAAATATCTCAGGATAAATTCCTTCGTTGAAATTACCTATACAAAACCATATTCTATTTATATCCGCTATGCTGGGTGATCATACTGAGTATAGAGGGACTATGCAGAATCAGCACAAAGTAAATTATTAGGATCTTTGTAAATCACTATTTTAAACTTTTCAGTTGAAAGACACTGAGTTAGAAATTAAAATTTTCAATAAGTAATTTTGACTTTTTAAACTTACTTTCTGGACATTGAACGGAGAATCTTTCGACTCTTGCTCAAATTTTCATTTGTGTTTACCAACTGGGAAGAGAAAATAGCAATTCTCAATTCTTTCAAAACTATTGTATGGAATTTAAACATCCCTAAATTAACAGTGGGCAGTAGGGGGTGTGCTGAAAATGCCAACAATTCAAATCGATTTAAATAATGGCCTTTGAGCGCAAATAGAAGAACCTGGAAAGGACAAGACATTTTGGTGCTCATTGAGGAGGTTGGGAGTCACTATATCCCACACTGGTGTGGCAATGGTAGACTGGAAGTAGGCTAATCCATTACTTTGGCTACTCAAAATAGTACAGCTTCTCATGTACCAGACCAGTAACTATGAAGTAACTTAAGATTTGAATTTCATCAGTCAAATTCCAGGAGAGCTTCCTGAGTCGGTATTTGTTTCCTAAGTGAGTATATTACCACTTTTGGGATCTTGGTTACTTCTTTCTTTAACTCTTTGAGGCAGTACATCAAATTGTGAAAGGACCTCTCTCTTTTGATCACTGATTCCTAATCAAGGTAATTAGAGGGTCTTTCAATGCTGCTCCTTGCCATCTGTTCTTATTCCTCCATGGCCTGGCAAGTTAATCTCTCAGTTTATCCGTGGGGGTTTAAATTCAACTAATATATCTGTTCAAAACCCATACAAGCTGCGTTCTCTATAGCTTGCCCTGAAATATAGCTCTTGATTGTGAATTTTCACTAAAAAGAGAAGGAAATCACTTAATTGTAAAACTGGAGACTTGTAACTATTAAGATGTACAAGAAAGGGCTGGGAATATGGCCTAGTGGCAAGAGAGCTTACCTCGTATACATGAAGCCCTGGGTTTGATTCCCCAGCACCACATATATAGAAAGTGGCAAAAAAAAAAAAAAAAAAAAAAAAAAGATGTACAAGAAAATCTCAACCACAGTGAACTAATATTTTCCTGTCCAAATCTCAGCCGCAGTTATATTTCAGTTTGGGTTTGCCTTAGTCTATAGCATATTGCTACTTTTTTTTTTTTTCTGGCCAGTCCTGGGGCTTGAACTCAGGGCCTGAGCACTGTCCCTGGCTTCTTTCTGCTCAAGGCTAACACTCTACTACTTAAGCCACAGCACCACTTCTGGCTTTTTCTCTTTAGGTGGTGCTGAGGAATTGAACCCAGGGCTTCATGTATACAAGGCAAGCACTCTACCCCTAAGCTATATTCCCAGCCCCAGCATATTGCTATTTTTAAAAAGTCTTTATCTAGATTAACTCATAGAAATAAATAGGATATTTTTGAGCTTCTTAGAGTAGCATTAGATTGGGGGTCCCCTAATACAATCATCATTTGACCTAAGTATTTTCTTTCCACAACGATCCTACTTTGGTAACAATAAAAGGTTATAGTCTAGGTTTGAGCTATAATTTATAAATCTGTAAACTATGTGTGATACTATTTCTCGATAGGAAGAATCACTCTAAATGAAAGGCTCTTATAAGCAGCTGTTACTTGACATATTCTCTTGCCAGTTAATAAAGATGGTGTGGCTGCAATCTTATAAATGTCTTTAAAATAATAAGAGCAAATGCTATACTTTCAAACAATGCATAAACTGTAGGGACAAAATTACTTCTAAGAAGAGATAGAAAAACAGGACGTAAGATATCACAAGAAATGTACACACTGCCCTACTATGTAACTGTACCCTTTTTGCACAACACCTTGTCAAAAAATTTGTGTTCAATTAATAAACAAATAAAAAAATTACTTCTAAGAAAGATCATCTCTTAGCTAAGCAATTTTTTAAACAATTTAAAACACAAAAGGCTACTTACTCCCTGAATTCAAAACTGCAGTAGTATCTACCTGCCTTAGAATGGTATCCAAGTATAGTGTAAAACCTCTTTTCCCATTCTTGCCCCCTTCACCATCTTCCAAGACTTACTCTGTTCTTGGTACGTTCCAACTGCTCTCGTTGCTCCCCCAGCTCTTCTATGATTTCTGAGCCAATCTGATCAGTCTCTGTGGCAATCCGATGAGAACGCTCAATACTTTGGGTGGCCCTGTTCAAGCTCTCAGTGCCTTGTAGAAGCAACGTCCTTTGGGTCTGTAGCCGATTCTGCTGGAGTATGGGAGGGAAAAGTTACTTTTTCCACTGTAAATTCATTGTCAGCATGTTCTGTATGACCTTCCTTGTGCAAAAAGGATACAGTAAGCAATAATTTGCATTGTAGTTGTCCCTCTGTATCTGTGAGGAAATAGGTCTAGAAATCTCCCCCTCAGCATGCCTAAATCTACAGATGTTCATGTCCCTTTTATAGAATGAGCTATTTAAATATCTATGTTCATCCGCTCACATATATTAAATCACCTCTAGATTATTTTATACTTGTAAATATAATACAATGTAAATGCTATATAAATAGATGTTCAGTTAGTACAGATTTAAATTTAAAATATTTGTAATGGAAGCTTACTGAATACTCAGGTGCAGTGGATTCATGCCAATTGTACTTTTAAGACTTCTAGAACCATACAGAAGAGGTGACATTGACCAAGATGCATGGTACCTATAATTTGACCTATTGGACTGAAATCCCTCTGTACAAGTGTTTAAAGATTTTTTAAGGGCTGGAGATATGGCCTAGTGGCAAGAGTGCTTGCCTCGTATACATGAGGCCCTGGGTTCAATTCCCCAGCACCACATATACAGAAAACGGCCAGAAGTGGCGCTGTGGCTCAAGTGGCAGAGTGCTAGCCTTGAGCAAAACAGAAGCCAGGGACAGTGCTCAGGCCCTGAGTCCAAGGCCCAGGACTGGCAAAAAAAAAAAAAGATTTTTTAAATTACAAAAAATATGAGATCTGGGGCTGGGAATATGGCCTAGTGGCAAGAGTGCTTGCCTCGCATACATGAAGCCCTGGGTTCGATTCCCCAGCATAACATATATGGAAAACAGCCAGAAGTGGCACTGTGGCTCAAGTGGCAGAGTGCTAGCCTTGAGCAAAAAGAAGCCAGGGATAGTGCTCAGGCCCTGAGTCCAAGGCCCAGGACTGGCCAAAAAAAAAGAGACCTTATTTTTAAAAAGAACCAGATGCTAATGAAGTGTGAGGTCATAGTGAAGGTCACATGCTAAAGCAGAACCTGAAGTCCAATCTACATGGTCAAAAGTCCTCCAACTGTTATACTTAAATTAAGCAAAAATCGAAGAAGACTAAAAAACACGTGGAGCCTTTTTACTGTAGACCAATTCAAACTCATCATAAACATGTGCCTCTTGGACTAGGAATGGCCCACAAGGGGAGGTGTGAGAGCTACTTTATAATGCACACAGCTTGTAACTTTGGTAGTGCTACAAGCAAATCAACCAATCTCTATAGCCCTCGAAAAAAGAATTCTCTGAAGGTTCCCACATGACTGGTCTTGAAGAATCAGGGACCACAAAAAAACTATTCTTTTTCTGCACATAAACTATTTAAGAAGTCAGAGACATTACTATATTCTGCACAACAACAATAAAACCTAAGGTGACTATATTATTTTTTTATTTGTGGGTCGTGGGGCTTGAACTTGGCCTGGGTATTGTCCCTGAGCTTTTTTGCTCAAGGCTAGCACTCTATTTAGAGCCACAGTGCCACTTCACTTCCAGTTTTCTGGTGGTTAAATGGAGACAAGAGTGGACTTTCCTACCCAGAATTGGCTTTGAACTATGATCCTCAGATCTCATCCTCCTGAGCAGCTAGGATTATAGGTGTGAACCAGAAGCGCCTGGCAGTGGCTATATTCTTTTTTTTATTGCCAGTCCTGGGGCTTGGACTCAGGGCCTGAGCACTGTCTCTGAATTCTTTTTGCTCAAGGTTAGCACTCTGCCACTTGAGCCACAGCGCCACTTCTGGCCATTTTCTGTATATGTGGTGCTGGGGAATTGAACCCAGGCCCTCATGTACAGGAGGCAAGCACTCTTGCCACTAGGCCATATCCCCAGACCGGCTATATTCTTAATGAGCCAAAAAGAACCCCACCACCACTTTATGCCAAATACACACACACACACACACACACACACACACACACACACACACACCCCAAAACCACAAAAAACAAACAAAAAAAACTTAGAAGCGGGCTGGGGATATAGCCTAGTGGCAAGAGTACCTGCCTCGGATACACGAGGCCCTAGGTTTGATTCCCCAGCACCACATATACAGAAAACAGCCAGAAGCGGCACTGTGGCTCAAGTGGCAGAGTGCTAGCCTTGAGCGGGAAGAAGCCAGGGACAGTGCTCAGGCCCTGAGTCCAAGGCCCAGGACTGGCCAAAAAAAAAAAAAAAAAAAAAAAAACTTAGAAGCTACCACATTGGTGATTTGATTTCAGGGAAGGTACTACCTGGCTTTCCAAGTGCCCTTATTTTCTCAATCCCCACCAACATTTTACTCTACCTATTATCCTAAGCACAGACAGCATGAGAAGAAAAGTAGCTTTTGTCAGGCCAGAATTAACAATTTTATAAAACAGAGGTACAGCATCATGTTCATTCCAAGTACACATTATAGGGGCCTAGTTATGGAGCTAATCCTAGAACAGGTGGCAACAAGGGATTATCAAAAAGCAGTTTCTCAGCTGGGCACTGGTAGTTCATGCTTATATCCTACCTACTTACAATGCAAAGCAGGAGAGGACTGTGGATTGAGGTTAATCCAAGCGGGAAGTAAGACCCTATATCAACAATAAGCAGCAAAAATTAGGGCTGGAGGCCTGGCCCAGCAATAAACCTAGCAAACTCAAAGACTGTGTTCAAACCTCAGTACCAAAAAAAAGAAAAAGAAAAAAAAATTCCTAGTAGAGCATCAAATATTTTCATTTAACAAACTGCATGCAGATGAGAAGATACCATTGAATAAGGTTCAAATACATTAGCCATTTCGCTAACGTTTTTATAACTTCAGATCAAATGATTTTAGAAAAAATGTTTGGAATTTTCATCTTTACTATTTTTCTTTTTTTTTTTTTTTTTTTGCCAGTCCTGGGCCTTGGACTCAGGGCCTGGGCACTGTCCCTGGCTTCTTTTCGCTCAAGGCTAGCACTCTGCCATTTGAGCCACAGCGCCACTTCTGGCCATTTTCTATATATGTGGTGCTGGGGAATCGAACCCAGGGCTTCATGTATAGGAGGCAAGCGCTATTGCCACTAGGCCATATTCCCAGCCCCATCTGTTGGGGTCCAGCCTTTGGACTTGAAGGGGGATGGGCATTGGGAGCGCTCCAGAGACGCCGCCCTTCCCCCAGCCCTGGGGAATGCGGAAACAGGCCACAATTCTCTGGGTCCGGAACCAGAAGAACCGGCTTTGCGAACAGCCCCCAAACTTTCTCGACAGCCCATGCGCCCCCAGTCTCCCCCTGGCCTGGTGTGTTCCGAGTGATGTTAGCTCATGAGGGGGTCATATGGCAAGCTCGTAGCCTATCAGCATCCTGGCCAATCCGCCCTCTCTCATCCATTCCTATCATTAGCCCTTGCCCCCGCCTTAATAAATCAGATTGCTCCCAAAGCTTCTCCGAGGTCCGCTTACGCCTGGCTTTCTTTACGGGTAAGGAGGTGGGCAAGGCAATCTTGTTCGGTCACGCACACTTGAGGTCTATGCTGAGCCCCCCACTCCACCCTGGCTTTACCTGCGGGTCGGGTGACTAGGGGAGAGGGTGAGAAAGGGAGCTGTGAGAAGCGTAGCAGAGCCTTGATATCCGCGCCAGGGGAGGCGACCCGAGCCCGACATCTGCCATTTGAGCCACAGCACCACTTCTGGCCATTTTCTATATATGTGGTGCTGGGGAATCGAACCCAGGGCTTCATGTATAGGAGGCAAGCACTCTTGCCACTAGGCCATATTCCCAGCCCCATCATCTTTACTTTTTGTAATAAATGACCAATGCTGCTTTTACAATGTCTATTTTTACCAAGTTTTACCTCTTTTAGTCTCTTCAGAAGAGATTTCTTGGATCCATTTGAGTTACACCATATACAAATGATTGTGATTATTTTGACATCACAATGTCACCCTATTATTCTGAATGGTTTAAAGACTATAACCAAGATGCACCATGAAATAGCATTTGCTTGAAATCCTATTACCACCCTTCCTAAATGTTAGTTTTCAGAAGTAGATCCCTTTCCATTTCTTCTGTGCTACTTACGAGACCATTTCTACTTCATACTACATTTGCAGAATATAATACAAATGCAGTACACTAAGTTTAATCTTAGTTGTTTTTTGTTTTTGTCAGTCCTGGGCTTGAACTCAGGGCCTAAGCACTATCCCTGAGCCTCTCTGTGCTCAAGATTAGTGCTCTACCACTTGAGTCACAGTGCCACTTCTGGCTTTTTCTGTTTATGTGGTATTTGTAAGGTCCCCCCCTGGGAGGGCTCCATGCAGATGCCCCCCCCCCACTTGCTTGAGTCTGTGCCTAGTACCTGCGTTACCTAGAACTGGCATACTTGGAGGCAGTTACCTCCTTCTCTGAGATCACATCCAATCCACCTGGCCATACCTCCTGCCTTTCCCTATATAATCCAGCTCAACATGAGTTCCCACTCTTTCCTTTTCTCTCTTACTCTCTCTTGCTCTCTTTCTTTTTCTCTCTTATTCTATCTTTCCTTTTCTCTCTTCTTCTTTCCCCTGTCTCCACATGTCTCCATCTTGTTGGGCTAGCAGTTTGCTCTCCTCCCAATAAATTCTTCTCTGCCTGAACCATGTGGCAGGTTTCCTTTCCAGAGAACCTTGTAGTACTGAAGAATCAAACCCAGGATTTCAGGAATGCTAGGCAAGCATTCTACTGCTAAGCCACATTCCCAGTCGTTAGTTAAGTTTTATTTCCTTAACTATCTAAATGAGACTGAAGTGCCAGACTTTGAAGTCAGACCCCACTTTACCACGCGAACCCCACTTTACCACGTGAACCTGAGATAAGCAGGCCCTGTGAGCAAACCCAGGACAAGCTTATTAGGGCCCAGCCGGTCTAGAACTCTAACCGCTGGGAATGCTTAACTCTGACTGCCCCCAGAATGCCTCGAGCCCTGAGCCAATCAGATTTGTACCTGTGTCCTAATCTTGCTTGCTTGAACACCTGATTGTTGTAACTTTGTTTTATGCCTTTATAAGCCCTGCGTAATCGCAGCTCGAGGCTTCCTCCTAACCTCCACTGTGTCGGTGGGTAGGATGAGGCCCGAGTTGCAGCTCGCTTGAATAAAGCCTTGCCTTGCTTTTGCATTTCGGAACGTCTGAGTCTCGGTGGCCTTCTTGGTGGTTGTTTCACGACTTGGCACAACAAGACAACTTCAGGATAGATTTCAATTAGTACATTTTATAAATCAGTATTTTGAATGTAAAGCAATTTGGCTTATTCTCCATTACAACAGAATAGGATGTAAGGAAGACCATTACTGAGACACACCCTGCATTTCTCCTGTATTGAAACTACAGTAAAGCAAAGTTTGGATTAATTTTCTTTTTCTTTTTCTTTTTTTCTTTTTTTTTTTTTTTGCCAGTCCTGGGCCTTGGACTCAGGGCCTGAGCACTGTCCCTGGCTTCTTTTTGCTCAAGGCTAGCACTCTGCCACAAGTCACAGCGCCACTTCTGGCCATTTTCTGTATATGTGGTGCTGGGGAATCGAACCCAGGGCTTCATGTATATGAGGCAAGTGCTCTTGCCACTAGGCTATATCCCCAGCCCCTGGATTAATTTTCTAACAATATTCTTTTGTTTATTTATTTTTGGTGCCACTCCTAGGGTATGAACTAAGAGCCTGGGCACTGTCACTGAGAGAATTGCTCAAGGATAGTGCTTGAGCTACAATTCCACTTCTAACTTTTTTGGAAGTTAATCAGAAATAAAGAGTCTCCTGGGTTTTCTTGCCTAAGCTGGCTTCAAGTGGAGATCCTTAGATCTCAGCCTTCTGAGTAGCTAGTATTACAGGCGTGAGCCAGTGTGCCTGGCATAATACTCTTAATAAACTAAAAAAATCTAGTTAACCGGCTCTTAAGAGGCTGAGGTAGGAGGATCACTTCAGGTCAAGAGCTGCCTTGGGCAGGGAACAAAATAAGACCCAGTTTCAAAAAAAGAATAAAAAACCTATGTGGGGGCTCCTCTTTGCAGCCCCTCTCCAGATGGGGAGTTTCTGCTTACTTTCTTCCATGGCTTTCTTTTCCTTTGAAATAAACTTACTCTGTTTACCTTAAAACAAAAAAGCCCTAACTGGGGTTGGAGGCATGGCTCAGGTCATAGAGTGCCAGCCAAAAAACAAAAGCAAGCTTTAGATAGAGTTCTAGTCCCAGTCTTGGACAAAATAAATAGCCAAACTGAAGCCAGGTGCTAGTGGGTCATACCTGTAATCCTAGCTACTCAGAAGACTGAAATTTGAGGATTGCTGTTGAAAGCTAGCCCAGGCAGAGCATCCTCTAGACTTTATCTCCAATTAACCAACAAAAAAGCTGAACTAAGGAGGAATAGCTCAAGTGAGCATCAGCTACAAGCAAGAAAGCTGAGAGCTCCAAGTTCTAAATTCAAGCCCAAGTACCAGCAAACAAACCAAACACAAAAATCAAAGTCTAACTGAATTTCTATTTTTTTTTTCCACTTGAGCTACAGCACCACTTCTGGCTTTTTCTATATACGTGGTACTGAGAAATTGAACCCAGGGCTTCATGTATACAAGACAAGCACTCTACCACTAGGCCATTTTCCCAGCCCCTAACTGAATTTCTTTTAGCATACATGAAAAAGTGTTCCTAAAACTTACATGAACAAAAGCTCAAGAAAAGAAATTAGATCAATAAGTCTAGATAGGAACAGATAACAATAATAAGTATTAATACACAAGCCACTTTGTCTTATTGCCTCTCCACCTACCTACCTACTTACCTATCTATACAATGAAATCTAACACAGCATATACTTTAGAAAGACCAGAATTAAAAAACAACCAGGCACCAAGAGAGAGAATGGGAACTAGATGCAAAGTAGAGGACAAAGGTAAGGAAAAACCCACAAAAATTCAGTATGCATTGACAATGTAAACAATACTTCATAGTATGTTTAAAACACTTACCATGTGTTCATTTTCTAAGGCATATGTGCCATACTTCATGTCTCCTCGGCCCCCAGTTGTGGCTGTCAAAGGTGTGGTCCTCACCTCCCTATGGAGTTTGGCAAGGTCCTTCCGGTAGTTTCGTAGCTTAGACATCATGGAGTTACGGAAGGACAGGGGTGCATACCGTAGTTCCTCCTCCATCTCTGCCAGCTAGGGAGACAGAAAATAATGAGTAGGTGGCTTGGTTCTCCCCTCCCTTACCTGTAGGTCTGTCTAGTTAGAACTCAAAACCAGACTACCCTAAATAGCATTTTTATTTGCCTAAGATGGACAGAGTAAAATCGTTGATTTTGCTAAGGTCAGAGAAAATACATAAACATCATGCAAATCCGTAGTCATAAGACTTTAAAAATGCTAAAAGATGTTAACTAAAAGAAAGACTGGTTATAAAACTGGTATCAAGGATATACCCAGCTGTATACTGGTATTAGGAAGTGTCCTGTATATTATGGGGAAATGGTTTCCACAATTTAGTGGTCTGGACTGTTCTTCTGGTCATGAAGGATGAGAAAAGGATAAAGATAAGCTTAAGCTGTCAAAATTTCTGTGGGATAACTGGGAAGTTGATCTTCAACCAGACAAAAGTTCTTTGGGACAAAAAAATTTCTCTTCAGCTTGTTATTATTATAACAAAAGTTAGGGGCAGCTATTTTGCAGAAGATTACTAAGGACTTGGATTTTTAGCAATAACTTTAATGGGGTTGCTGACGCTAGAGTTTGAGAAGGAACTAGGACTCTTTCTTCCAAAAGAGCACAATTTTCCTCCACAAAGAAAAGCCACAGATTATGCTGCATGCTTTGGCTTATGCCTATAATTCTAGCTATTCAGGAGACCAAATCAGGAGTACTATATCACAGTTCAAGGCAAAACCTGGACAGAAAGTTCAAGAGACTCCTTATCAACAGAAAAAAAATCAGCTACAATAAGAAGCATAAATAGGAAGAATCACCAATCTAGGCTGGCCCAGTCAAAAAGGGAAATCCTATCTTAAAAATAGCCAAAGCAAAAAGAGCTACAGGTATAGCTCATACCTAGCAAGTGCCAAACTCTGAATTTTAACCCCAATATTAAAAAAAAAAAAAAAGGACAGGGTGCTGGTGGCTCATGCCTGTAATCTTAACTACTCAGGAGGCTAAGGTCTGAGGATCATGGGTCAAAGCCAGCCTAGGCAGGAAAGTGCATGAGACTCATCTCTAATTAACTATCAGAAAACTGGAAGTGGAGCTGTGGCTCAAAGTTGTAGAGCTCTAGTTTTAAGCAAAAAGAGCTCAAGGACAGTGTTGAGGTGTTGAGTTCAAGCCCCACCACCAACAAAATAAATAAATAAATAGCAACCAAATTTTAGAAATCAGAAATCAGCAACTGATTTCCAACAAGGCTTTGAGTAACAACTATGGCAACTCATCTAATTCATACATATCTTATCCAAGGAACCAATTCCAGCTACTATGTTGCTCCTCAAAACAAAAAGGAATATGGCAATGGCCAGCTTATAAGAGATTTTAAAAGTACACTCCAGTAAAGTTATGAAAATGCCCTTTTTAGGGGCTGAGGATATGGCCTAGTGGCAAGAGTGCTTGCCTTGTATACATGAGGCCCTGGGTTCGATTCCCCAGCACCACATATACAGAAAATGGCCAGAAGTGGCGCTGTGGCTCAAGTGGCAGAGTGCTAGCCTTGAGCAAAAATAAGCCAGGGACAGTGCTCAGGCCCTGAGTCCAAGCCCCAAGACTGGCAAAAAAAAAAAAAAAGAAAAGAAAATGCCCTTTTTACTCATATGAGGGTTATACTATAAGATTCATTTCAAGAGTCTTCAAATTTCACTTATTTCTATTTGTCATCCCCTCTCAACAACAATCTCATTTAATAATAAATAGTCAAAATCAAGATAAATAGACAGGAATAGGTAATTTGTAATCAAGTCATGACATTACTTCTGGAAAGAACCAATACCAATACCAAGAAGAAACAAGGACTTTCTTGCTTTCTGTTCTCACCGTTTCATTTGCTTCCTGTTGCTTTTCATCAAAATCTCTGATTAACTTCTTCTTCTCTTCTAGAAAAGAGTACATTTCAAACACTTATTCTTACTTCCACAAATTTGTAAAAGCTAGTCCTTATGCTTAGCATGACTCTCCCATTTTTTTCCCGGTGGGGGTAGTCATACGTAATCACTCCTAGGAGGCATTTAGAAATGTGTAAGTACTCACAATGACTGAGAAAAAAATTGGTATTTAGTAACAAGGAAGAAAGAATATTCATGCTTGAGATAGTCCTGCAGAACAATTATTAGATCAAAAGCCAACAGTTTTCCTATGAAACCTTTCAAGTTTAACTTTTCTCAATCTTTTCTCCTTCCCCACACTGAAGTTGACCCAAGTACACATATCAATAAGAACATTTACCAATACTGGTTCTCTGTCTCCACATTCACACCCACAGTGAATCACTTCTTTATTTACTTTTTTTTTCTTTTTAGGTATTTTGAGATAGAGTATCACTAGGTGACAGGAAACATACCATAATATTCAACCAAGTGGGTAACCTTTTATTGCGATTTGTATACCAGCCCAAGAATGACTAATCTCAACTATGTACTACTAGAATTATCTCTAAAAATAACAAGTCTACCAGATCTTAAAAATGAGGTTCATTTGTTTTTGGCGCCCCACTGTGGTACTTCTATGACCTACATCCTCTACTTGTAGACTAATAGTTGCTCTTACAACATACAGAAATTTAAAAGCAACAGACCTCTCTAAATCCATTTCCTCATTTATAAATTGAATCACAATACTACTAACTTCAGCATCTGAAGTTCTGGAGAAACCTCTTCAGATGGTGCAAAACAAAGACTAGAAATGCTACAATGCTTAATATATTAAATGTGTTACTAATTATCATGTGTGGTAATAGACTGTCACAGCCACAAAACTTCCTAAAATAGCTATATTTCAAATGTTGAACTGCATATCGACTTTACTGCAGAGAAATAAAGCTGTTTTTGTATTAGTAGGTCTATACATCAAATTAAAAAGTAATGATGCCAGGCACCGGTAGCTCACGTCTGTAATCCTAGCTACTCAGGAGGCTGAGATTGGAGGATCAAGGTTCACAGCCAGCCCAGGAAGGAAAGTCCATCTCCAACTATCAGAAAAAGGGAACAGCGCCTTGGCTGAAAGTGATATATCAATAGCCTTGAGCAAAAGCACTCAGGGACGGTAGCCAGTCCCTGAGTTCAAGCCTTACAACTGAGGGGGAAGGAGGAGGGAGTAATGCAACATCAAAACATGGAATTATTCTCAGTTTCAATACTGAGTGCTAGCCTTGAGCAAAAAGAAGCCAGGGACAGTGCTCAGGCCCTGAGTTCAAGCCCCAGGACTGGCAAAAAAAAAAAAAAAAGAATTAGCATTCTAACTAGTACCCAGACAGTGATGAAGCTGCTGCTTCAGAGACCACCCAACACTTAAACCACTGTTTTAATGGAAGGAAGATATACAATACATATAAATATCATAATATAAATATCATAATGTATCATAATGTAAAGTGCTGAGTATGTTAGAAAATATGTGCTCTGGAAAAAAAAAGTACCCAAAAAAGTGATTGTAAAAAGAAATATTATTGTTCATTTAAATGAAATACCAAATTTCCCATGTCATAATAACAATGACTAGTAGCTCTTACAGTAGGTCCCAGTATCCTTAGGGCTTGGCGTACATTATCTCATTTACTCCACACAAAATCCCTGTGAAGTTATGAGCCATGATTTATTTTCACTTCCCATTTGGCTAAAATGACTTACAGCTATCAAGAGACAGACTTAATCCAGGCAGTCCAGCTTGAGAGTTTTTGCTTTTAAGCCTTACTATTCTGCCTCTCAATTCACATTAACATGTTCTCCATAAATGCTATTTTTGTTGTGGGCCCTGTTCCTGAGCTTTTGTGCTCAAGTCTATCACTCTACCCTATGAGCCACTTCTGGTTTTTTTGGCAGTTAATTAGAGATAAAAGTCTCACAGACTTTCCTGCCCAGGCTCCTCAGATCTCAGCCTCATGAGTAGTGGAGTATAATTGCTATTTTTTTTTTTTTTTTTGGCCAGTCCTGGGGCTTGGACTCAGGGCCTGAGCACTGTCCCTGGCTTCTTTTTGCTCAAGGCTAGC
The DNA here is from genome assembly GCF_023159225.1 of Perognathus longimembris pacificus. Classification (NCBI taxonomy): domain Eukaryota; kingdom Metazoa; phylum Chordata; class Mammalia; order Rodentia; family Heteromyidae; genus Perognathus; species Perognathus longimembris. The sequence continues at coordinate 35,862,565 of NC_063174.1, forward strand.
ACTCTGCCACTTGAGCCACAGCGCCACTTCTGGCCATTTTCTGTATATGTGGTGCTGGGGAATCGAACCCAGGGCCTCATGTATATGAGGCAGGCACTCTTGCCACTAGGCCATATCCCCAGCCCTATAATTGCTATTTTTAATGGCAAAATTAATTCTTTGTCAGGCTAGAATGAAATGCATTATGATCTCTATTCTACAGGCACCCTTGATGTTCTCACCCGCAATCAAAATGCTCCTCTTACATCTACTTAAGTTCATTCATCCAACTGATCAACTGAAATACAGAAACCCTTGAAGTTCTCTCTCACTTCTCACATTCGATTAGTCTTAATTTCTGCTTCAGAACCACCTCCTGAATTTAGGACTCATTCTCAAGATTCTCACAATTATCAAGGGAGGCTCCCAAAGCCGCTCCCTGTAGCTTCCCTTTTCCTTTTCACCAGAGCTCTGCTTCTAAAATACAACTCCCTAAAAGTCAGCTGTTTAAAATCCTTTACTGTGACTCTCCCTATCAAGTCCAAAAGTCTTAATGTGTCATTTATTCTACAGCCTGGCTGTTTAACTTTCCTCAACTCCTGCTAGTTTTCCACAGATCCTACACTCCACAGTTGGGGATTATTCAATTTTGCATATCCCTTCGTGGTCTCCTTCCACTTCCCCTGTTTGGCAGACTCCCATTTAACCTTTTACAATCCCCAAAAGTTATGATTCTTTTGTCCTACGGGGCTTCTATCCACCTGGTGAAAACTATGAATCTCCTCTCTTGAAGTCGCTGCTTTTAAACGTGGGGAATAATGTAGTTTATGGGTAGCGCGCTTGCCTGGCACGTGTGAGGCCCTGAGTTCGATCCCCAGCATGGGGAAACACGAGCCAATCCTCATCCTATTGAAATTTGTCACTACGGATTTATGAACCTCCTTCAGCGGCGGCGGGGCGGCGGGGACCAGGGATATGGGGGAGGAGAACCTAGGAAGATGGCCTGCTGACTGACGTCTATCCCGGAGCGCGTGCCCGGCCCACCCTAGTGGCCGCCAGGGGACCCCGTGCCCTGGGGCGTAAGGGGGGGGGGGCACGGCTCGCCCCCGTCGCGTCCTCACCGGTCCCGGCCGTCCCCAGCAGCCGCTCGGGCACCGCTCGTAGGTCTTCATGGAGACCACGGAAGATCTCGTGCAGCTTCTCGAAGTGCTCGGAAGAGGCAGCGGAGGTGGCCATGGTGCAGGCCGCTCAGGCGCGGCGGCCGCGAGACGCCGGGCGCGAGGCCCACTCCTAGCCCAGCGGTCAGCCGCCCAGTCCCGAAGCCATTACCGCCCGCGCCGCGACACCACCGCCCGGGCCCAGGCGCTTCCGGGGCCGCGGCGGGGTCCTCGGAACGCCGGGAGCGGAGGCCTGAGAGGAGGACGGGGGAGGGGAGGCGTCCCGGCGGCTCCTAGGGCAGCGACGCCACAGGGGGCGAGCAGCTGTCAGCGGCCTGGGAAATACCGGACCCGGGATGAAGAAGGGGCACTGTCGAGAGGGCCGGCAGGGACCCGCCGGACGGGCAGCTCGGCCGCCAGCTCCGACGCCAGCCAGGGGGTGCGCCGCCGCGGTGCACGCTGGGAGTTGTAGTACGGCGGGGCGTCCCGGTCGGGCGGGTGGGCTCGGCTGCGCAGGGGCACGGTAGGTACCGCGGGGCCTTGGAAGCCTTCGCTGCCAACGCACGTTGCCTTGCCATCGCGTCTGCTGTGGTCCGTATCCTGCCTGGGCGTTCGCTTTCACCCCCGGGAAGGTGGGCGGTCAAGTAAGTCACTTTTAAAAATTGCTAGGTGCTAGTGGCTGAGATCCGTGGACCGAGGTTCGAAGCCAGCCCAGGCAGGAAATTAACTACTAGGAAACCGGAAGTGATTCTGTGGCTCAAAGTGGTAGAGCAGTTCAAGCCCCAGGACTGACAAAAAAAAACCCCAACAAAGTAATTTTCTGCCCTCCATGGGTACAAATTCCTGTAAATATCGACCGCATGGTCTGCATAGGAGGCCGTTCTCAAACATTTACACAGTCCACACAACGGTGCGTGGGGCTGACTGAGGGCATTGCTCTGTATGAGCCAGACTTGGGGTTCCATCCAGCCCAGCAAGGAATGGAGGGGAGATGTTATACAGCGGGAAAACACGCATTTGTGATTTTATTTATTTTTAGGCCTTATTTTTGCTAGATTAAGTTCATTGCCATTGATACAAGTAAAGACTTTGCTGGGCTCTTAGTATGAGCTGAGCATAGGTGACAGTGTCAAGCTGATGGCAATGTACTGTATTCTAGAAATTTCAAAGGGTAGGTAGGCTGGGAATGTGGCTTAGTGGTAGAGTGCTTGCCTAGCATGCACAAAACCCTGGGTTTGATTCCCCAGCACCACATATACAGAACCGGCCAGAAGTGGCGCTGTGGCTCAAGAGGTAGAGTGCTAGTCTTGAGCAAAAAGAAGCCGGGGACAGTTCCAAGGTCCTGAGTCCAAGCCCCAGGACTGTCAAAAAAAAAAAAAGAAAGTTGGTACAAAAGGAGAGCCAGGTGCATCAAAAAATTTGAAAAAGGGCTGGGAATATGGCCTAGTGGCAAGAGTACTTGCCTCGTATGCATGAAGCCCTGGGTTCGATTCCCCAGCACCACATATATAAAAAATGGCCAGAAGTGGCGCTGTGGCTCAAGTGGCAGAGTGCTGGCCTTGAGCAAAAAGAAGCCAGGGACAGTGCTCAGGCCCTGAGTCCAAGGCCAGGACTGGCAAAAAAAAAAAAAAAATTGAAAAAGTGATGTTTCAACTGTGTCATAGAAGATTATGGAGGAAACAGGATGACCAAATTATTCAAGACCCCAAATTAATGACATATGAATTGTAGTTGTACTAAAGTTGGATTCTGAAACATTTATCGTTTAGATTGAGAGTTGGATAACTATAATTAAAAAAGTGGTTTAATTACAATTAAACTTTTGTTTTATTGTTTTATTCTGGTAAATAAAAACATGATAAGAACTTTGGTCACTGACAATTCAATATAAATTAGGTAAAATATTCATTATTAATTCAATATTTATTCACTGCACTATTAGTGACTTTTCCAATTTTCCCATTAAATGACCATTTCTAAACAGTGGTTAATGGTCAAAACAAGTTCGAGATTAATTTACAAATAAGACATAAAGACTATCACTCTTTCTACCAAAGTTAAAATAAAATTGTTAGTCTGTACATTCTCCAAGCAAGTAATGCTAACATTACCACTTCCTCAGACTTCCTAGGGGAGCATTACTTTTGACAATAGCCCTCCAAATGAAACTAAATTTTATTAAGTTCACATTTTATCTTTCTTTTTTTTTCTGTTAGTGCTAGGAATAAAATGAACCCACGACCTCATAGCCCAGGAAAGCACTCTACCACTGAGTTAGACCTCAAGCCCTCAGACTGACATCTTAAATCTTTTTACAGTCATGTAAGGATATGTCCTGAAAGATTATTAAATTGACTTTAATTATCACCATTAGATCTTAAGATAATTTTTCTAAATACCTGTGATGGAGGGAGGGAAGGAACAAGTAGCAGGACACTAGTTTTGCAAGTATGAGTCCCTGAGTTTCCACCCTAGTACTACCAAAAGTTTTTTTTCTGCCTCATAGACTGATGAAGATGGTGCTACATAAGCCTTGTGAATGAGGATGTTCACACTCAATTCTCTATTATTTTCCTAAGTCCTCAACTAACCACTTTATACATTTCATAGCCTTCTAAGTTTGTTTTTTAACTTCATCCTTGCTTCTCATATGCTTCTTGGTGACCACTTATCCACATCTAGTCTGCTTACCTTTGCAGCCCATGGGGTCTTTGTACTAGTGTCTGATCGTTTATCAACACTAGGGTCTGGTTTCATACTGTTCCTTTGTGGTCATTAAGAGTTTTATGAAAATACATAAGAAGACACACAGATATATACACAATGACTGAAAAGTCCTTTTATGGTTTTCTGAGAGACTAAGGCACAAAAAAGGAGGCTTCCATGGGTCTGGGCTCAGTAACTGAAGCCAAGAGGTCTATCTTCTCATAATGCCTCTTTTATTATCTCCTTATTGGTCTGAGAAGACTGTAGGAAAATGACAGCTTTATTTCTATTTCTGCCTTCAGATTTTGCAAACTTTCTCAAAAAGGAAGCTCATGTGGAAGCTACTGCTTTGGGTTGTCTCTGGATAAGGAAGTCCAGACCACAGTCCAGATGCAGTGAGAATTCCAGCGTTGCTGAGATTGCAAAGGTCACTCAAAGTGAAGACTGTTTGGATGTAAGGAACAATGTTGTGAATAAGGAAGGCAGAAACTAGCCCATATCTACATACATCAACCCTGCGAAAGGTTGGATGTTCTTAGATAATAGGTTTCAGAAGGAAGATATGAGCTGTACAGGACATATGAAGGTTGTCTTATCCAATGATATATAGTTAGAAACTCTAGTAGTTAACAGGAAAAGTTAAGTCTAGATGAACCTGGCAGTGTACTGGGTTTGAAGTAGATATGAAGCAGGCAAGGCTAGAAAGTTCTGGTCTTTATGGTCAGTTTTGGCCTCCTTGCAAGGAGATTTCTGCTTTTGTCTTCTTTTGGGTATAACCGCAATCACCTATCAATCCACTGGGAGACCCAGCAGGTCACAGCTGACGTCCCATAGCCGCCTTGCTACTGTTTCATTTCGCGCCTGGGAAGAGACCCATGCCACCTGGCAGTCACTGGAAAATAAAGAGGAAAAATGATTGAAGAACATTAAGAATGGAGTCTTCACTCTGCTTGCCATAAATATGACCAAAAACCAACAAAATAGTGATCACAGCAGTCCTCCAGGTCCTTCACACAGCCAGTGCTATCTATCCTATTTCCTCACTCTCCAATCTTGTTTTTTGTTGGGTTTTTTTTGGATGGTAACTGGGCTTGAATTCTAAAAAAAAACATTATTATATATGTTCAAATAATAGTGTACAAAAGTTTGCTGCTGCCCAGGTGCTGGTAGCTCATGCCTACCATCTTAGCTATTCAAGAGGCTGAGATCTGAGGATTGGGCACGGAGCCCTCAGTGTGAACAGACAAATCCAAAAGACTCTTATCTTCAGTGAGGCAGCAGAAAGCCAGACCTGGAAGTATGGCTCTAGTGCTAGAGCACCAACAGCACACACACACACACACACACACACACACACACACACAAAAAAAAAAAAAAAATTAAAAAAAAAGCTGAGTAAGAGTGCAAGGCCCTGAATTCAAGCCCCCAAACCAGTATTTTTTTTTTTTAAAAAAAAGAGCTTCTTGTAGCTCCAGACTTCTATCACATAAACCTTTGCACCATATAGAGTAACATACTTGAGCCTCTACATCATAACACATGCAATAATTAACTCAAAATGGACCATACTTCTAGATGTAAGCTAAAACTATAAAATGGTTGGACCAACAGACTAGTAAATCTTTGCTTGGGTAAGGCAGTGCTTTCTTAGATATCATACCAACAGCACAATTGACAAATATAAATAAGATGGATTTCATCAAAAGTAGACATTTTAGGGGCTCAGTGCTAGAGTACTTGCCTAAACATAGGTGTCACTGTGTTGGCATGCACACACAGACCCCAAATGAAAACTTTTGTGCTTCAAAGGACACCAATAAGAAATTTTTAAAAATCTGTAGGATGAGAGAATATATTTGCAAACCATATATCTGATGAAGGACTCATGTCTGGACTAAAAATAATTCTTGTAACTGAACAATAAAAAGATTACTTGAGAACAAAGAATTTGGAAAGATATAGAAATGAACTGAGTACATGCAAAATGTTCAACAGGGGCTGGGGATATAGCCTAGTGGCAAGAGTGCCTGCCTCGGATACACGAGGCCCTAGGTTCAATTCCCCAGCACCACATATACAGAAAACAGCCAGAAGCGGCGCTGTGGCTCAAGTGGCGGAGTGCTAGCCTTGAGCGGGAAGAAGCCAGGGACAGTGCTCAGGCCCTGAGTCCAAAGCCCAGGACTGGCCACAAAAAAAAAAAAAAAAAAAAAAATGTTCAACAACACTGATATGAAAATGAAAATGGCAAATACTACTTCCTCTTCACTAGGATGTCTAAAATCAAAAGGACAGACAGTAACTACTGTTGCCTATGGGCTATAGAAAGCCTTCACATTGCCACTTCAACATAGCTTCTAGATGACCTGGAAATTCCACTTGCATGTACCCAAGAGAAATGTCCATATAAAAATATATATGAGGGGGGAGGGGGGAATGAGGGACGAGGTAACAAACAGTACAAGAAATGTATCCAATGCCTAACATATGAAACTGTAACCTCTCTGTACATCAGTTTGATAATAAAAATTTACATATATACATATATATGTATATATACATACATACATACATACATATATATATATATATATGAGGGGCTGGGAATATGGCCTAGTGGCAAGTGCTTGCCTCGTATATATGAAGCCCTGGGTTCGATTCCCCAGCACCACATATATAGAAAATGGCCACAAGTAGCGCTGTGGCTCAAGTGGCAGAGTGCTAGCCTTGAGCAAAAGGAAGCCAGGGACAGTGCTCAGGCCCTGAGTCCAAGGCGCAGGACTGGCAAAAAAATAAATAAAATAAATATATACAAGAACATTCAGAGCAGCTATAGTCATAGCCCAAAAGTACAAACACAAATATGTTAACGGATAAAGAATATATGGAGTAAATAAAAAATATATGGAAAGTTCATTCTTAAGGCCATTTTCAGCAATAAAATGTAATGAAAAGCTGGGTGCTAGTGACTCACGCCTGTAATCCTAAGTACTCAGGAGGCTGAGATCCAAGTATAAAGGTTTAAAGCCAGCCCAGGCATAGTACACGAGACTCTTATCTCCAATTAACCACCAAAAATCTGGTAGCAGAGTTGTGGCTCAAATGGTAGTATACTGGCTGGGGATATAGCCTAGTGGCAAGAGCGCTTGCCTCGTATACATGAAGCCTTGGGTTCTATTCCCCAGCACCACATATACAGAAAATGGCCAGAAGTGGCGCTGTGACTCAAGTGGCAGAGTGCTAGCCTTGAGCAAAAAGAAGCCAGGGACAGTGCTCAGGCCCTGAGTCCAAGGCCCAGGAATGGCCAAAAAAAAAAAAAAAAAAAAAAAATGGTAGTATACTTGCTTTGAGCAAAAGAAGCTTAGGGACAGTGCCCTGGCCCTGAGTTCAAGCCCCAGGACCAGTATACACACATGTACATATGTACGTACGTACCTAATTATCAGACACTATTCTAACCCTAGTCTTTTCTGACATCAGAATTCAGAATGGATACTGCTTAATGCCTTTTCCCCCCAAAAGATCCAGGATTGAGGTGGCCAGTCTCATAGGCACATGTAACCCAATTCAAATTGTAACCCAGGTAGCTGGTGATGAAAGGTAACCCTTTAATCTGCAGTGGCATCTATTCATGTACCTTATCCTTTCCTCAACATCAAATGTCTGCTGCATTTGAAATATTGATGCACTGAAACTAAAGACCATTTAGTTCTTGTCTTAATGTCACATGAGTAAAACTGACACTTCAAATAATGAAATCACATTTAAAGGCATTAAATAAATATACAAGGATGCATCCTACCTATCAAAAGAGGGCAATCTAGGGCTGGGAATGTGGATTAGTGGTAGAGTGCTTGCTTAGCATGCCCAAAGCCCTGGGTTTGATTCCTCAGTACCACATAAACAGAAAAAGCAGAAGTGGTGCTGTGGCTCAAGTGGTACCCTAGCCTTGAGCAAAAGAAGTTCAGGGACAGTGCATAGACCTGAGTTCAAGCCCCAGGACTGGCAAATGAAAAAAATAAAAGAGAACAATCCAAATGACAGTTTCAATGGAGCTTCTTCAGTTCAGAGAATCCAAATGGAACACACTGCCTTTCTCTGTTAAGCATATGTCCCTTGAGATGTCAAACTCTGAAAGGTTTTAAGTATGTGAGAAAAACCTGAAAGAGATTAGTACCACAAGAAAAACTACTATTTAAAAGTTCTCTGTACTCTGATTCTCAAACATTAATGGTCAAACTAATAATTTTGGAATATTTCATCTGTCACTAATATTTAGATTTTTCATTTAGAAGAAAAATATAAAGCTATTTAATTTTTCAAAAGAAAAAACCCAAAACACATCAGCTGTGACCTGCTGGGTTTCCCAGTGTGGCACATGCCTAGAATTCTATACTTGGAAGACTGAGGCAGTAGGATCACAAGTTCCAAGACAGCCTATATTACAAGGCAAGACCCTATCTAATAAACAAATAAAACTGCTAGGCATGATGACTCATTCCTACAATCCCAGCCATGCATGAAGAAGTGGAGATTGGGAGGGTTGTGGCTCAAGGGACCAGGCAAAAAGTCAGTGAGTCTACATCTCAACAAGCATGGTGTCACATACCTGTGGTCTCACCTGCACAAGAGGGCATGGGGGGGGGGGGGTTGTGGTATGACAGATGGTTGTGGTATGAGTCTAGGTCTCCTAAAACTAGGCAAAAACATAAGTCCCTACCTGAAAAACAACTAAAGAATAAAAAAAAATTTTTTTAAAAGATATGGAGCTATGGCTCAAGTCCTCCCAGCAAGTACAAAACTCTAATACCCTAAAGTCCAAACTCTAATAGCCTAGAGTCCAAACCCTAATACCAATAAAAATAAATAAAAAACAACAGATAAGCACAGATTTCATTCTAAATGAAAGAAAGTCACCAAATACTACATTTCACATGCTATCCTTTATACAATATATTAGTTATAGGCAAACCCTGAGGCATAGACAGTAGATTAGTAGAAAAGGCAGAGAGAACAGCCAGTAGTAGAAAGTAGAAAGGCCTCGGGCTTCAACCAAAATAGATTTAGGTGTTCATTTCCAGACAGTAGTCTACATGATTGCTGTTTGAGCTTCAAAAGCAAGTAAATTTCAGAGTCTGTGGCATGGATTCTTCCAAAATCTATTCAACAATTGCTGTTATAGATTAGAGGCTGACTTTCTTTAAGCCAGCCAGTCAAAACTAGGGTAAAGATTTTTTGCATGTGTCTTTTTTAAATCTCCAGAGCAGAAGAACATAGTCATTCTTAGACAATCATTCTAGTGTGCAGAACTTATAAATCTATCCTGTGAACTTTGGGCCCACATTACCATATTACAGAGGACACACAAGACAGAGTCAAGTTTCCTATATGGTGGGAAACTGTCATTTGACTGTCCATTCCACCTTCTTTAGACAATAGCAACTTGGTATCTTTTGTCCAATACTTCTTCCCTGGAGAGTGACATAAGCAACAAAACTAGACTAAAGACTGCTGGTGTTCCTGCTAGCTAAGTGGCCACTCTGTTCTAAGCCTGCTTTCCAGTCTTCCCTTTGGATCTAGGAGCACCTCCCCTCTAAAGTTGTAGTATCTCCCTCTTAAGTTGGTCAGGAGTATGTCTCTGGGGTTATGGAATCCAAGAACCTTCATTCACATACATTAATTCTCCCTGTCTGCTGTCTTATTTTACATCATCAACATCAACTCTAACATACAGACATGAAACCCGGACCCAGGTTACCAAATCCTCTTCCATCTTCTTAGTCATCTAGTAAAACTTCAGCCTTAAATAAGGCTAGCTTACTCATTCATTCTGATGTTTTTGGAGAGCATAGACCAGATTTTGTCTTTCCTGCAGCAACTCCAGTGGCTCCTCTAGAAGTCTGGCACTATAAACTTTTCATCATGTTTACCTTTCTTTCCATCTGCATGCTATTTATAGCTTTTAAAGTGCAGCTTACTTCAACACTATTACATTTTTTTAAATCTTCTGAGATGTTTTGGATTTTCTTCAAAATAATATAAAATAAAAATATAGGAAGGGGGCTGGGGATATGGCCTAGTGTCAAAAGCGCTTGCCTCGTATACTTGAAGCCCTGGGTTCAATTCCCTAGCATCACATATACAGAAAATGGCCAGAAGTGGCGCTGTGACTCAAGTGGCAGAGTGCTAGCCTTGAGCAAAAAAAAAAAAAAAAAAAAAAAGAAGCCAGGGACAGTGCTCAGGCCCTGAGTCCAAGGCCCAGGACTGGCAAAAAAAAAAAAAAGATAAGAGACAGTCCTCAGGCCCTGAGTGCCCACCTCCCCATGAAAAAAAATTCCTAGAAGACAACAACAAAAAACCTATAGTCAAACCAGTGCTGGTGGCTCACGCCTATAATCCTAACTACTCAAGAGGCTGAGATCTGAGTATGATGGTTCAAAGCCAGCCCAGGTAGGAAAGTCCATTAAGACTCTTATCTCCAATTAACCACCAGAAAACCGGAAGTGGAGCAGTGGCTCAAAGTGATAGAGTGTTAATCTTGAGTGAAAAAGCTCAGGGACAGTGCTCAGGCCCTGAGTTCAAGCTCCATGACCAAAACAATAACAAAAATGACACTTCATTGTCAAAAGACAAAAGTGGAGGCATGGCTCAAGTGGTAAAGTACTAGCCAATGAGCAAAAACGTCTGGTACCAAGTTTGAGTCCCCATCTCAGACCAGAAAGGAGGGAAAAATACACACACACACGTGTACGTGTGTGTGTGTGTGTGTGTGTATAATATATGATATATATATAATCTTTTTCCTAATTTAAGACACTGTACTTTTTCAAATGGCATGGTATTCCACACAAATCTAGATTCTTTCCTTTGGGTAACAAAATCTCATTTTCTCAAAGACAGATACATTCATACCTGAAATGTTTGCCACTTAGATGCTCAAGACCTTCCGTCAGGGCGCAGTACAGGCTGGTCTGGGCTCCCTGCTGAGGAGTTTTGATGAAGAAGGAGAACACCTGCCACATCAAACTCATGACAGTTGAGTGCCGAGTCAATTCAGATTTGACAGTGCCAGGGTGGACAGAATACACTGTTACACCAGAGCCTGGGGTAGCAAACAGAGAGGGAAGACAGGACTTGATTTGTACCAAATAGCCAAACAGAGCAAAGGTTGTGAAGAAACATGTTACCCCTACATGTGATTCCAGGCCCACAGTAGCCTCACAAACACCACTCTCAGAAATTCACAGCTCCATTTTACAGACTCAGCTCAGGCCCTGAGAGGTAAATATAACCACACCCGGTTACAGTTATAGTCATGGAAGTAGGTCCTGTCCAGGAGAGGGGCTCTGGAAAACGAGTCCTATTCTGAGGTCTTAGCTGCTATCCACACACTCACATCTCCCCACTCACTGCTCCCCACTCACCCTTCAGCCTCCTGTGCAGTTCCCGGGTGAAGAGAATGTTTGCTAACTTGCTATGACAGTAAGCCAGACCTGCACTGTAGAATTTTTCCCCCTGCAGGTCATGGAAGTGGATCCTTCCCAAGTGATGTGCCAGGGAAGACACATTTACTACCCTTGATGGGGCTGACTCCTTCAGTTTCTCCAGCAGCAGATGGGTCAGGAGGAAGTGACCTGTGGAAGATAACCAGGAAGAATCTGAGTTCACAACCTGTGTGAGGGTAATAGTGGTGCCTGTTCAGCTAATGGTGGGGGGAAACTAAATGTCCGTGAGCAGGAACTGGAGCTGGACCCCCATCTCTCCCTCAGTACAAAACTCAATTCACAAGAGGATCAATGAGACCTGAAACTTAAACCACTAGAGGAAAACATAGGACAAACACTTCAAGATCTAGGCATATACAATGACTTTCTGAATAGAACTCTAGTAGCTCAGGAACTAAGGAGATAGTGAGACTGCAGTAAATTAAATACCTTCTGCATGCAAAAGGAAACACTAGCAAAGAGATAGTCTACAGAATGTGAGAAACCTCTGTCAGCTTCTCATCCAATGGGATCAATATCCAGAATATATAAAGAACTAAAAAAATTAAACATCAAAAGAGAAAATTACTCAATCAATAAACAATGTATATGAATGAACTAAACAGCTCTCAATAAAGTACAAATGAGCCAGGTGCTGGTGGCTCACACCTATAACCCTAGTTACGCAGGAGGCTGAGATATGAGAAAGACAGTTTGAAGCCAAGCCTGGGAAGGAAATTCTGTGAGAGTCTTATCTCCAATAAATAACTCAAAAAAAAGCCAGAAGTGGCACTGTTGCTTAAGTGGTAGTGTGTTCACCTTGAGCAAATGAAGCTCAGGGACAGTATCTAGGACCAGAGTTCAAGCTCCAGGACTGGCAAAAAAAAAAAAAAAAAAAATCACAAACAACCAAAATATAGTTAAATATTATTCACCATGTTTAGCCCTAATGGAAATACAAATAAAAACTACACGTAGTGATAGAGGGGTTGAGATTCATTGGGATATATTATAAATGTAGGGAGATGTAACAACAAAATCTCTCTTAGTGTAAGCTAATTTAAAAAAAAAACCTACACTCATCTCAGTTTTTTGTTTTCTGGTGGCTATCATCAAGAAAACAAAACCACAAAGGTTAGTGAGAAGGAATCAGTGAAAAGGAGGGGAGAACAATGGGGGAGAATGAGTGAATGTGATCATAATACATTATACACATACACGAAATGTCATAATGAAACCCATTACTTGGTGCAATCAAGACACACACATTACAAAAAATGCAATAAAATTTGGTCCCTACAACGCCTAGTTTTTGCATAAACATCACTAATGCAATCAGGTTGTTCAGAAATGCCACAAGGTAAATCAAATTTGAATTACAGATTGAAAAGTGGACAGAACCCAGAGCAGGCTTCAGGTTTACCCCTCAGCTTTCAGGCAGGTCTATATTATACTACTTATTTTTCACACTTTATTTTTTTCCTATTTATTATTCTACTATGGCCCAGAGCTCTATTCAGACCACAAAGATGACTTAATCTGATGCTACCTTTTCCAAGGAGAACCTTAGGTTCTCTGGAGCTTTGTGATGATGCCCAATTTCTTACCCAAGTGGTTGACTCCCATGTGCATCTCAAAGCCATCTGCTGTCTTAGAGTAGGGACACATCATCACTCCTGCATTGTTGATCAGAATATGGAGGTGCTTTTCTTCTACAAGGAAGAGAAGGCGAAAGATGGAGCATGTGGCCAGCCACAAATCTGCCTCACCACTCAGGCTTTGCAAATGGGGATCCGTGCTGGACATCAGTGGCTCAAGCCTATAACCCTAGAGACTTAGAAGATAGACCTGAGGATCAAAGTTCCAAGTCATTCCTAACAAAAAAAGTCTAAGAGGCTCTATCTCCAATTAATTAGCAAACTGCCAGACTGGAGGTGTGGCTCAAGTGATAGGGTACCCAATGTGAGTGAAAAAGCCAAGTGAAAGCAAGAGGACAGGAGGTCAAGCGCTGGTACCAGTGCAAAAAAAATAAAGGAAGTAGGGGCTGGGAATGTGGCTTAGTGGTAGAGTGCTTTCCTAGCATGCATGAAGCCCTAGGTTCGATTCTTTAGTACCACAAACACAGAAAAAAAGCCAGAAATGGCACTGTGGCTCAAGTGGTAGAGCACTAGCCTTGAGCAAAAAAAAAACTCAGGGACAGTGCCCCAGGTTCTGAGTTCAAGCCCCAGAACTGGCAAAAAAAAAAAAGAATAAAACTAAAAAATAAAGGAAGTAGAGATGCAGGACTTTCTCCACTTTTGTCAAGGTTATGTAGGGCTTTAGATGAATGTTTCACAAAGCAAAATTCCATTTTATATCAGCAAAAAGCTTTTCCAGTCTTTTCAGATCAAGAAATACTTGTTAACTCACTGTATCTACCTCTCCCAATAGAAAGTATTTATAAGCTGAGTGGAAAGATTCCAAAGGCAGGGCAAAAAGGATGCTCCATACAACCCCGCATATAAGATTTGGTCTAAGAAGAATCCTGTCAACTCTCTGTGACTCACTTCTTTATGTGGTGTATGATTTATGACTATAAGTGTATAGCAATGATGTTGTTTTCCCTGAGTTATAAGGAGTTATACCTGCAGAACACTCTTAAATTCCCTTTTGATAAGATACCACGTTAATATGTCAGCTCAACATTCTTTTTTTTTTTTTTTTGCCAGTCCTGGGGCTTGAACTGAGGGCCTGAGCACTGTCCCTGCCTTCTTTTTGCTCTACCACTTGAGCCACAGCACCACTTCTGGCCTTTTCTGGTTATGTGGTGCTGAGGAACCAAACCCAGGGCTTCAGGCATGCTAGGTAAACACTCTACCACTAGGCCACATTCCCAGCCCCATCAGTTCAACATTCTTGCACAAATTAAGTAAGTAATACTCTACACTGTCTGATGAAAGAGCTCTAGACTCCAGATGATACCAACTTGGGATTCTAATTTCTTTCTCCTTTTTTTTTTTTGCCTGTCCCGGGGCTTTAACTCAGGGCCTGAGCACTGTCCCTGGTTTCTTTTTGCTCAAGACTAACACTCTACCACTTGAACCACAGCGCCACGTCTGGCCTTTTCTGTTTATGTGGTGCTGAGGAATCGAACCCAGGGCTTCATGTATACAAGGCATACACTCTACCTCTAAGCCATATTCCCAGCCTTGGGATACTAATTTCCTACAGATGACTTTTTTTTTTTTTTTTTTTGAGTGGGGAGAGCAGTACTGGGGTTTGAAGTCAGAGCTTTGCTTTTGTTAGGCAAGCAAACTACCAGCCCAGATCTCAGATGACTCTTTGAAGAGACAGTCTGCTTCTTTATTGCACCTCTGAGTTGGTGGGCCAGAGTTTTAGTTTTAGCCCCCTACCATGACCAAATAAGAATCTCAATCTTCTATACACAGCTCCAGATCTCAAGGGCCTGAGGCCTCAGCTCCTATTCTCTCTTCATGGGGGCACAGCCAGCAGGACCGAATGAGCCCATACTAAGTTCTGATACTTGGGTGAAATTTCTCGCTTCAGCTTATGCTCACTGCTCTTTTGGGATTCCCTATTTACTTCTGTCTTGAGAGGCTATCCCTTTGACATAATTCTTATCCAGATGATGTCCTTGTGAGTTCAACTGTTCACCTTTTTGTCTATTTGTCCATTATTTCTACATGTTAAAAGCTAAGCCTATCATTTTGACCATGATCTCCATAATAGAATGGCGTTGTGGCTCTTACCTGCTAAGAAGTCTTTAGCAAAGGCTCGAATAGACTTAGTATCAGACAGATCCAGTTTCCGCACCAACACCTGTTGGTTCCCTGTCAAGCCTTTGATCTCCTTGGCCACCAATTCTCCCTTTTGCACATCTCGGCAAGCTAGATATACGCGGGCTCCTGTGAAACATGAAAGACCAATTGTCAGCTTTGTTTCTGAGTGTTAGAAACCTCATGCTGATGTTGAGTGGTGTTTTCTACTCAGTTTTTTCTTTTTTGTTTTTACAAAATAGTAATTTTTATCCATACTTCACTAGAGCAGAATCTAAAGCAAATGAGGAAAGGAAATTAGACCAATAATATTTGTTAGGTGCCCATTTTATGGCATATCCTAGCAAATTCATAGTAGTAAATTCAATGGAGTACATGGAATATTCCTGCATTCTGAGACTGGGAAGAAACAAATGGCTGTGACCATGAGATGTAAAAACAGCAGTAGCAGAAGGGGTTTAGGAGCAGATGAACTTGCCTCTTTGAGCCAGCTCTCTGGCGGTCTCCTTCCCGATGCCTGTGTTGGCTCCAGTGACTACAGCTACCTTTCCTGGAAGCTGGACAGTAGATGTGCACACCCCAGAGGACAGCATCCTCCTACAGATAAGGAGAACACATCACTATTATAAGTTTAAGGACAACTGGGAAGGAAGAAGAAAAAGTTCTCAGCTCTTTAAGCCAGTGGTGCATTCCTATAATCTCAGCATCAGGGAACATAAGACAGGAAGACCAAGAGTTTGAAGCTTGGCTGGGGATATGGCCTAGTGGCAAGAGTGCTTGCCTCGTATACATGAAGCCCTGGGTTCAATTCCCCAGCACCACATATATAGAAAATGTTCAGAAGTGGCGTTGTGGCTCAAGAGCTAGCGTGCTAGCCTTGAGCAAAAAAGAAGCCAGGGACAATGCTCAGACCCTGAGTCCAAGCCCCAGGACTGGCAAAAAAAAAAAAAAAAAGATGTACTTGCCTTACATATGAAACTGTAACCCCTCTGTACTCCACTTTGACAATAAAGAAGAACAAATGTGTAGTGCTGAGAAAAAAGAAAAAAAAAAAAGCGTTTGAAGCTTGCCCGGCACCAATGGCTCATGCCTGTAATCCTAACGACTCAGAAGGCTGAGATCTGAGGATCATGGTTTGAAGCCAGGCCATGCAGGAAAGTCCATGAGACTCTTACCTCTAGCTAACCACAAAAACACTGGAAATGGAGCTGTGACTCAGTGGTAGCAAAAAACATCTTAGGAGATGGCTAGGTGCTGGTCACTCACAACTGTAATCCTAGCTACTCAGAAGGCTGAGATCTGAGGATCAAATTTCAAAGCCAACTTGAGCAACAAAGTCCACAGAGCACTAGCTTTGATCCAGAACAGCTCAGGGACAGCACCTGACCCCTCAGGTCAAGCCCCCAGTCTGGGGCCCTTGTGCACACTTGAGTACATGTACACAGGCACACAAATGCGTGTGCACCCACAGATAGCCAAGAGACAGCACTCAGGCCCTGAGTTCAAGTCCTACTACTGGCACAAGAAAAATAAAAGTTTGGGCTGGGAATATGGCCTAGTGCTAAAGAATTTGCCTCGTATACATGAAGCCCTGGGTTTGATCCCTCAGCACCACATAAACCGAAAAAGCCAGAAGTGGCGCTGTGGCTCAAGTGGTAGAGTGCTAGCCTTGAGCAAAAAGAAGGCAAGGACAGTGCTCAGGCCCTCAGTTCAAGTCTCAGGACTGGCAAAAAAAAAAAAAAAAAAAGAAAAGTTTGAGGCTGGCTTGGAATATATAGTGAGATGTTGCCTCAATCAAAACAAAACAAATTTTTCTTCTTGCTAAGGACAAAAGTGACTATTACAGGGCAAAGCTTAGAGGAACTTCCTATAGCACAAAAACTAGATGAGTATTTGAGTTGCCAGGCATCTGACATCTGTTTGAGCTCTCAGACACTTTTGGATTAGGAGACCACAAGACTCAGTCAAGAGGAGGAAAGAACTGGGGTCCACTTGTCCATGGTCTTAGAATGGCAAATCTAATTTGAAAAGTTAAAATTAGAAAGCTTGTGAATCTGGGACAAAACAATAAAAACAAAAACAGTACACTCAGGTGGATGCCAGTGGCTTATGCCTGTAATCATAGCTACTCAGGATATCTGAGGATAGCAGTTTAAAGCCAGCCCAGGAGAAAGTCCATGAAATTCAGCTCCAATAAACTACAAAAAACAAGCAAGGAGGGGCTGAGAACGTGGCTTAGTGGTAGAGTGCTCCTCTACCATGCATGAAGCCCTGGGTTCGATTCCTCAGCAGCACATACACAGAAAAAGCCAGAAGTGGCGCTGTAGCTCAATGCTGCTAGCCTTGAGCAAAAAGAAGCCAGGGGCAGTGCTTAGGCCCTGCATCTAAGCCCTAGGACTGGCAAAAACAAAACAAAACAAAAAAATACCTCAGCATCTCAGGGACAGCAGCAGGCCCTGAATTCAAGCTCCATGACAGGCACAAAAACAAACAGAAGACCACCACACTCACATTAACACCTTTACAAGTAAGACAGGAGGCTGGGAATGGAGCTCAGATGTATAGCATGTGCAAAGCCTTGGGTTTGATCATTAGGGCCACAATAACAGCCAAACAACAACAAAAAGAGTTCAGGACAAAGGAGATAAATTATTCAAAAGCTAGTTTGCCTAATTACAGTCCTGGTTCCTAAGCACTATATTGCCTTTCCGAATGAACAAATGCACATACATAGATTAGCAGTCCTTATTCTTTTCTCTACAATCCTTAAGAGGATCATATGGTGAAAGGGATAGAGAGCCTGTGTTTTCCTCTGAATATGACACCCATGTGTGCCTAGCACTGGGAGCAGGGGGAATTATTCAAAGGGGAGGGGGAAAAAAATACAACTGGTAGAGTCACCACTGGAGGGAAGATAAATTACATATAAAGAAAGGAGCAAGAGGAAGTCAGGCTAGCGTAGATATATCAGTCTTTTTTTTTTTTTTAGTTACAAATGGGAACAATTTTATTGTTACCTTTCCACATATGTTTACAAGATGTTACACTCAATCTCATCTTTATAATTCTACCCTGCCCCATTCCCTGTTTCGCAACCATTACTAATATTGAACAGGTAGCATTATTTCATTAGTCCATAAGATGTTTATCAAATAGATCTATCAGTCTTAACTATGGATAAGATATAACACAGTGATAGACGAGGCACAGCCTCAGGTTCAACCGGCACCATGACCACGTGTAAGGAATAGGTCTCTTCAGTTACTGGTTGGTTCATCGTCATTACTGGTGACTTACCCAGAGCCAATCAGCAGGCTGCTATTTCTCAGGGACATCAGGCCAGCCTTAGGCTACTCAGTACCTAGCCAAGACATACTACCCCCGCCCCATTCTCAAGGCCCTACCTCTCAGCCCTTCATCATTTAACTTGAGACCCATTCCAACCCGCAGCCCGTGTTCCTGCAGCGAGGAGCAGGACGGGGGCTCATAATCACCCCTCTTTTTCATATTCCTCCTCCCATCTCGCCCTGGAAAAGAGCGAATCTAACAGCAACAAGAGAGCATGCACTAGGCCTGCGGATGTCGCCTTCTGAGGGCAAAAAGTGCAACTTCTCCTTTGCACCTCCATGGCTGGAGGCAAGGGGTGGGAGTGAAGCGGGGCGGCGGGGGGGGGGGAACGCATCCTATTCTAAGGTCTGAGACCCATCCAAAGCGGCAAACGCGAGCGTCCGAAGTCGCCTTGCCCTGGGAGGCTCCCTGGAGTCGAAAGCCGGGGGGGGGGGGGGGGGGGCGGAGAAAGGGGACAGGAGAAGCGAGGAAGGATGCTGAGAGCCCCAAGCCTTTTCACTACTGACCGAGATCCCGGGCCTCGCCTCGCCCAAATCCAGGACACCTGAACCTCGCCTCCGCCCCGGCCTCCGCCGTCCCGGGGACCCCTTGCCCAGCCCGCCCACCTGGCGGAGCTCCCCCGTTCTCCAGAAGAAGGAGCTTCATCCCCTCCCGCCGCCAAGGCTTAGCAGCACCCGTGCACACACCTGATCTGGGGCGCAGCCACATACAAGACGAAAGGGAGCAGGAGGAGCGGGAGCAGAAGCAGGAGGCCGACCATGTCTGCACGGCGGCGCCCCAGAGGCAGATGGATGCTTCCAGCGCAGCCCGCCGGCGACTACCGCTTCTCCTCCTAGCCCCGCCCTGGTAAGGGCAGCGGCCTTGGAGCACAGCCCTCTGGGAAGTGTAGTCCAGAACGTGGGGCCGCCCAGGGCTGCAGAGCCGGCGCTGCCGGCGGGCACTGGGAGCTGCTGGGGGCAACGTGCACCCCCACCCTGCCACCTGCCAGGGCCTGGGTCCTGCGGGATCCTAGTATCCGTTGCGGGGCTCGCTCGTGGCTCTTGCGAAATCTGCCCCCGTGTCTAGTTCCAGAGGTCTAAGTCCACTGCTTGGCGTAACTGTCTGCAATCACGGGTAGCCAAATTACTAGATTGTTTCTGTTGTTAAGTATCCAAGGCCAATTACTCCAAAGAAGAGCGGTTGAGAGTCTGACTGTTGGCGTGGTGGGGAACATGGAGCCCTTCCTCCGGGGTGGGGGTGGGGGGAACCCCTTCATCCATGGAAGCAAAGCAACCCAATGGTTACCTGGAAGATTCTCTCCAGAAAAACCACTTCATTGTGTCTATTTTGAATTATGATGGTAACTTTCATAATGTCCCCCAGAGTTTGATTGTCACTTGATAATAAAATATGGTCTTCCTGATGACTTGTGTTGATATGTATTAACTGCTAATCTAGCAATGAATTTCACGGATTGGTACAGTTGATTATGGCTAATTTGCAAAAGATATTTATTTGCCTGGCGCTGGTGGCTCATGTCGGCAATCCCAGCTACTCAGGAGGCTGAGATTTGAGGATTGTAGTTGAAAGCCAGCCCAGGAAGGAAAGTTCGTGAGACTTTCATCTCCAGTTAACCACCTAAAAGCTGAAAGTGGCTCCAAAACTGGAGAGGTTCAAAGCAGTAGAGTGCTAGCCTTGAGCAAAAATGCTCAGAGACAGTGCCTAGGCCCTGAGTTCAAGCCCCACAATATGATGATGATGATGATGAATTCTGCTTTGAATTTAGGCCATGACCATGTTCTCTGGGAACAGTGGCCTCCTTAATCTTTTCTTTCATCTGAGGCCTATTTCCTGAGGGTGAATGTGGGCAAAGTTTAACAAGTTAACACCCATCCATGGTCCATGCCTACACAGAGTAACGTTTTCCATTTCTTTTGCATAAATTAACTTATACTTGATTGAGAGAGACACATGTTCCAAGGTTAGTTGAACCAAAATATATTATTAGTTTTGACTACTATAATCAATGCTGTTATGAATTTTTATGTGCAAGTCTAGATAGACATATCTTTTCTTTTTTCTTTTCTCTTCCCCCCCCACCTTTTTTTGTTGTCTTTTTGGTTGGCGGTTGTGGGACTTGAACTAGGGCATGAGTGCTATCCCTGACCACTCTTTTGTTCAGGGCTAGTGCTCTACCACTTTGAGCCTCAACTCTGCTTCCAGTTTTTGAGTGGTTAATTGGATATAAGCATCTCACAGGGACTTTTCTGCCCAGGTTGGCTTCAAACCACAATCTTCAGTTCTCAGTCTCCTGAGTAGCTAGGATTACAGGTGTGCCCAGCTTAGACATATATTTTCATTATCTTCAGTATGTAACAAAGAATGGAAATGCTGGGTCATATGCTATTTCTATGCTTAATTATTTAAGAAAATGCCTGTTGTCCAACAATATGAACCATTATTTTGTTTGTTTTTGTTTTGTTTTTTGCCAGTCCTGGGGCTTGAACTCAGGGTCTGAGCACTGTCCCTGGCTTCTTTTTGCTCAAGGCTAGCTAGCACTTTACCACTTGAGCCAAAGCACTGCTTCCGGCTTTTTTCTATATATGTGGTGCTGAGGAATCAAACCCAGGGCTTCACGTATACTAGGCGAGCACTTTACCACTAGGCTATATTCCCAGCCCTGTTTTTTCGAGAATATACTCTCACCAACAGTCTGTGCAAATTTCAATTTCTCTACATTCTTGCCAACACATTATTGTGTATATAATATTTTTTGCCAGTCCTGGGGCTTGAACTCAGGGCCTGAGCACTGCCCCTGGCTTCTTTTTGCTCACAGTGCCACTTCTGGTTTTTCCTATATATGTGGTGCTGAGGAATCAAACCCAGGGCTTCATGTATGCGGGGCAAGCACTCTACCACTAGGCCATATTCCCAGCTCCATGTCTATGTAATTTTACATACTAATGAAAGTAAAATGATATCTGACTCTGACTCTGTGTGTGTGTGTGTGCGCGCGCATGTGCACATGCACTTGAGACTTGAAGTCAGTGTTTTGGTGCTGCCCCTGAGTTTCTTTTGCTCTGGGCTGTAACTCTACCACTTGAGCTACAGCTCCACTTCTGCCTTTTTCTGAGTAGTTTCTTAGAGATAAGGGTCTCATGGATTTTCTTGCCATGTTTGACTTTGAACTGCAATACACAAATCTTAGCCTCCTGAGTAGCTAGGATTACAGATGTGAGCCACCCGTACCCAGCTTGGTTTTAATTTCTGTTTGCCCGATAACTAATAATGCTGAGCATCCTTTTTTGGACTTATTGGCCCTCTTATTTTTGGAAACATTTTTCTCAGAGAAAGGTCTATGCTTTTACCTTGTTTTAATTGGGTTATTTGTCTTTTTTCGTGTTAATTAAACCCAGGAATTTAAACTCAGGAAGTATGGTCTCAAGACCTGTAGGATTAACTCTCATACATTACTGCCTTTTGGCAGGAGTAAGTCTCATACATTACTGCCTTTTGACATGCATCGTGGCTACAAAGGAGTACAAATTTTTTAAATCTTTTTTTTCCTTATTTATTGTCAAAGTGATGTACAGAGAGGTTGCAGTTTCATACGTTAGGCATTGGATACATTTCTTCTTCTTCTCTTTTTTTTTTTTTTTTGGCCAGTCCTGGGCCTTGGACTCAGGGGCCTGAGCACTGTCCCTGGCTTCTTTTTGCTCAAGGCTAGCACTCTGCTACTTGAGCCACAGCGCCACTTCTGGCCATTTTCTATATATGTGGTGCTGAGGAATCGATCCCAGGGTTTCATGTATATGAGGCAAGCACTCTTGCCACTAGGCCATATTCCCAGCCCTGGATACATTTCTTGTACTGTTTGTTACCTCCTCCCTCATTCCCCCCTCCCCCTCCCCCTCCCCCTCCCCCTCCCCCTCCCCTTCTCCCCCCCATGAGTTGTTCAGTTGGTTTACACCAAACAGTTCTGCAAGTATTGCTTTTGTAGTCCTTTGTCTTTTTTTCCCTGTGTCTCTTGATTTTGGTATTCCCTTTCACTTTCCTAGTTCTAATACCAGTATATACAGTTTCCAATGTAAGGAGCACAAATTTTGTTTGTTTGTTTGTTTTTTTGGCCAGTCCTGGGCCTTGGACTCAGGGCCTGAGCACGGTCCCTGGCTTCTTCCCGCTCAAGGCTAGCACTCTGCCACTTGAGCCACAGCGCCGCTTCTGGCCGTTTTCTGTATATGTGGTGCTGGGGAATCTAACCTAGGGCCTCGTGTATCCGAGGCAGGCACTCTTGCCACTAGGCTATATCCCCAGCCCCAAGGAGCACAAATTTTGTTTCACCACTATTCACTCTAAAAGTAGGACGGAGACGGAAAGCTAACAAACAGCTTAGCTTTTATTTTTTATGTTTTTCTTTTTCTTTCTTTCTTTCTTTTTTTGTCCCCGTTCTGGGGCTTGAACTCAGGGTCTGGGCACTGTCCCTGAGCTTTTTTTTGTTCAAATCTAGTACTCTACCACTTGAGCCATAGCTCACTTCTGGCTTTTAGGTGGTTAATTGGAGATGAAAGCCATGGACTTCCTGAGCAGGTGGGCTACCCTCAGATCTCAGCCTCCTGAGTAGCTAGGATTACAGACATGAGCCACCAGTTCCAGCTCAGCTTAGTTTCTTTTAGAGGTGGCAACTGACTGATTTTGGAAATATCTTTATAGCACCTATATTTGTGGAAGGATGCTCTAAGGAGACAATTTAACAAAGTAAGAGCTGAATTTTTCAATGAGAAGGTAACAGGAATTTGGGAGTTGGTGTGAAATGTCAGATATAACTCCCTAAGTTTGGAGACAAGAAAAGTAGCAGGAATTGAATTTATATGTAAAAGCGACCTGTGAGAAATTTTAGTGTTAAAGTACTCAAAAGGCTTTTTTAAAAGTATTAATTAATTTACTTTATTATTATAAAGGTGATGTACAGAGTGTAATATGGAGGTCAGATCTGGCCAGCACCATCATTGGCCACATGGCCAGTTGTACTACCTGGCATCTTGTCTTGATGGATGTGCCTGATTCCTAGAGGAAGGGAAGTCCCATCCCCAGGTGATGGATTTTCCTGAATCCCTAGAGACAGGGGTGGGCATTTGGCCTATAGGTTACTGAACCTGTCAGTCAAATGTGTGGGACTGGGAGCTTCCTGTGACCCTGACTCCTGACCTGACCCGATTTAGGGTTGGATCAGCCCAGGTGCCATCACGCCATGCCACATGTCTCCAGGTTCATGTCCTGTGTCCTGTCTTCCTGGCTTGCCTCTGGTCACCATGGGGTCCCACTTCAGCTCTCCATTGGAGCTGAATTGGATTGTTGGTATGGTTTTGTTCTTTCTTTCCTCTCTGGCTGTTTCCTGGTAGTTTAAATGTATTTGTGGGCTGCAGGCCTTTGTAACAACTGGCTGTCTGCAGACTGCTAATGCTCTAATAAAAGCTCCAAGATTGGATCCTTCAATATGTGGCTTCTCGAATAATTTACTGTATAACAAGAGGGAGTACAATTACACGAGTTAAGTAATGAGTACATTTCCTTTAAGACAGACTTTAAGCAGGACAGCCCTTTAAATTAGCTCCACTGTCTTTGGCCTCTGGGGACCCAAACATGTATTCATTGTATGCCGGGTCAGTGCTTGTATATTGTGCATAACAGAGCCTTATATTCTGTGTGAAAGCCCTTTGGAAAACCTTTGTAGTCCCAGCCTGCGCTGAGAATATTACTGTCATGGCAGGGCTGCCTCACAGCTAGCAGCCCAACTCCACACGGGCCATCTCCACCATGATGACCCTAGAAAGGTGCGATGATAGTACTAGGAGAGCCATCCAGCCATCCTGCTCCACACCACCTTAGGAAAAACTACAATTAACCTATGGCTAAAAGGTTTGTGCTTGGTTATATGTATGTTATGTACCAAGCATTAAGCAAAAACTTTACTTGCCCCTAAAACTCCAGAAATGGGTGTCATAAGGTAAATTATCTAAAAAGCCACATTTTGAAGGATAGAATCTTGAGTCTTTATTACAGCACTAGCAGTCTGCGGGCAGCCTGTTGTTACAAAGGCCTGCAGCCCACACATACACTTAACACTATCAGGAAACAGGCCAAGGAGGAAAGTTAGAACAAAAGCAATACCAACAAACCAATATAGCTCCAATGGAGAGCTGAAGTAGGACCCCATGGTGACTGGAGATGAGCCAGGAGACAGGACACAGGATGCAAACACAGACACAAGGGGCATGGCATAAAGGTACCTGAGTTGGCCTGAGCTTAAATAGGGTCAGGTCAGGGGGCAGGGTCACAGGAAGCTCCCAGTCCCAAGCACTGGACTGACAGGTTCAGTAGCCTATAGGTCAAGAAACCACTCCTGTCTCCAGGGTTTCAGGAACACCCATCACCCGGGGATGGGATTTCCCTTCCTCTAGGAATTTGGGTATACCCATCAAGACAAGATGCCAGATCCTATAATTCACTATGTGGCCAAGATATGGCTGGCCAGATCTGACCTCCTAACTTCATGAGTTGACTAGTTATTACAGATGATTTTCATTCTGAGTTCAGTTTTCATGTGGGCTTCTTGGCATATACCTAAATGAAAACTTTTTGGGTGTATGTGTATGTGAACATCTTTCTGATTTTTCCCCCCAAGGAGGGTTCTTAAACTGATATTACAGAATTAATATGCAAAAACTGTTGCCATTATTGAGTAGATTAGATTGTCTTATCATAACAAGGACTAAAAGGCAGGCATTTAAGAATTAACACTCAAGCTCACATTGAAGGACAAAGGACTGGGATCTTGGACTTTTTTTTTGTTTGTCATTCTATCACAAATATGGTTTGAATTCAACCCTCTTTTACACTATATGGGTTACTAAGAACATGTTTTTGTAAGTTGTTCTTGCATAGAGAAACAATTTAAGATCGCTTTCTTTGTGAGTTTTGAAATAATGACTACAAAATTATTTCATTAAAAAAAGCAACTTTCGGGGCTGGGGATATAGCCTAGTGGCAAGAGTGCCTGCCTCGGTATACCCGAGGCCCTAGGTTCGATTCCCCAGCACCACATATACAGAAAATGGCCAGAAGCGGCGCTGTGGCTCAAGTGGCAGAGTGCTAGCCTTGAGCGGGAAGAAGCCAGGGACAGTGCTCAGGCCCTGAGTCCAAGGCCCAGGACTGGCAAAAAAAAAAAAAAAAAAAAGCAACTTTCTAAAATTTAAAAGGATATCTAAAAGGCTTTCTAATACCAAAATTTAATGCACAGGTGTAGAATTAGCACCAATTCTCTAGGTCTGTGAGACATCCAAACCAAGAAAATTCACCTGTAGTCCTAGCTAAAGAGGCTGAGCCATCCCAAGCAAGCTGAAAGCAGCTTGACTTAGGATGAGACCCCTTCTCAAAGGAATGGAAGAAAAATTGGGACTTGGGTAGTCAGCATGTCCCTGCTAGCTCAAAAGAGCAAAGGTTACAAGATAAGCAATCCTATCCATCATGATGCTTAGAAAACAGAGTTAAGTTGTAAAATAAGGAATTTACTAACGCTTGTAGTGCCCACAATGTATGCTTGTGATTGGATGCTGATCTGGAAAAACAGGATACCAGAGTTAAAAATTAGTGTCCTGCTAGCCTAACTGCAAAATCTTGCTTCTGTAAACTGCTTGCTTGCCTAAACAGAATTTTCCTGGCCACGTGACTTGAGTGTGGCCCGTATGGCTTTAAAAACCCAGCCCTACTGAAGCTCAACGCTGTTCTTCTCTACCTGGTGGGGAAGAAGAGACTAAAGACTGCTAGCCCAATTGACTGAGTGTAGGTGACTTTATTATTGTGGGTTCGAGTCCCACCTGGTGTCCAGCATACAATAGTCTGTAATCAGAAAGCTGTTTTAAGAACATCTTTCTGCTTTTATTAACACTTGAAACTGGCTTAAAAGAAAAACATTTTATTTTATCAAGGTAATTGCTCATGTTCTATTGATCTTGTCAAGCTTCCAACTACTTAAGAAACAGCACAAACGGAGCCAAAGTTCATTTGAATATGTTCCTCAGGTATTTTACCTGACAGTAAAATAATTTACGAAACACTTAATCAGGATAGAGCTTTTGCAAACTTGTAGTAACATGGAGATCTTCGTGATTCTTTTGTAATACTACTATTATTATCCAAAATGTTGATGTGATTAAATACATATGGATTAATCTGTTCTGTTAATGGCTACACTATTTCAGACTTTTTCTTTTTTGGCCAGTCCTGGGGCTTGGACTCAGGGCCTGAGCACTGTCCCTGGCTTCTTTTTGCTCAAGGCTAGCGCTCTACCACTTGAGCACTTCTGGCCTTTTCTATATATGTAGTGCTGAGGAATCGAACCCAGGGCTTCATGTATAAGAGGCAAGCACTCTTGCCACTAGGCTATATTCCTAGCCCTACTTCAGACTTTTCTATTCTAGGTCTATTCTAGATCTATTCTAGGTCTTTGTCATTGCTAATTTGATCTGTTCCTGGAACATTTTTCAAGAAAGTATTATTATAAGGTAAGTCAGTTGGCGAGAAACAGAAAAGCCACTGTGTGTGTGTGTGTGTGTGTGTGTGTGTGTGTGTGTGTGTGTGTGTACACCAGTCTTGGGGCTTGAACTCAGGGCCTGGGCACTGTCCCTGAGCTGCTTTTGCTCAAGGGGAGCACTCTACCACTTGAACCATGGCACCAGTTCTGGCTTTCTCTGTTTTTGTGGTACTAAGGAATTGAACCCAGGGCTTCATGCATGCTAGGCAAGCACTCTACCACTCAGCCACCTTCCCAGCCACAAAAGCCACTTTTTGAGAGGTTGAATTGGGAGTCTTTATTGGGGAGCTTGCATCTGCAGGTGGCCTCCTGTCTCAAAGACCTGCGGCCAAGAACAGAGGTAGCACAAAGCTTTTCAAGACAGAACCAACAAGCCTGGGGTGGAGGCAACCAAAGCAGACTATATTTGGAAGTAGTTCAGGTACTGTTACAGGGTTTGAGGGAGGGGATTCCATGTCCCTCCAAGAGTCTACCACTCAGAGACAGTCTCAAGCAAAAAGATGTATTTATTGGGGAAGTAAAAAGTGAACTGACTGGCCAGGGACACAGTGCAGACTCGGGAGTTAACAATGTGACCCCAAGCAGCCCTCAAGTTGGGGTTTATAAAGGCAAATACCACATGGTCAAGCCTGGCCACACGCAGGTGTCCGATGAGGTTACAACACTTACAGAGAAACCGCATAGTCATGTCAGATCACACGCAGATGGCCACCGGAGTTAAGTGTGTGAGTGAATCCAACCATTTTAGGGAGATAATCAAGGCAGAATCAGAGCATTCTCTGTGGAAAGACTTCCTAAGGCATGACATCTGCAATTCAATGAATGCCCTCTTGCACCTCTAGGCTTTCAGTCCTAGATGGAAAGGTCCCTCCACCCAGTATGGCACCTTGTTGGCTGTGAGAAGTTACTTAGACCCAATTTCACCACTTCAGTATATAGGTGATGGTTTGTTGGTTTGTTTGTTTTTTCAAGTACTTAGTTGTGAGATGAGTTCGTTTTGGCTTGTTTATTTGCTGACTTGAGGCTTGAACTCTGGGTCCGGGTGCTGTCTCTGAGCTTTTGTGCTCAAGGTTAGTGTTCTATTGCTTGAATCACAGTGCCATTTCCAGCTTTTTGTGGTTAAGTGGAGCTAAGACTCTCACAGACTTTTCTGACCAGGTTGGCTTCAAACTGAGCTCCTCAGATCTCAGCCTCCTGAGTAGCTAGTTGCCTGTTTCTTTGTTTTGCTTTTGGTCTTTTATAGCTCTTTTCCCCCATAGCTGAGGACCAAACTCAGGGCCTTGCACTTGCCAGCAAGTGCTCTTCCACTGATCTAAATGCCCAGTCTCCTAAGTAGTTAAGATTAGAGGTATGAGCCACCCAGGTGTGACTCTGAGTTTTTAAACTAAAGAGACTCCAGGTAAGCACTGCCTAAGAGTAATTCCTTTTAAACCGCTGAGTTGCTTAAATTTGGTCAAAAGTCTCATTGGTACAGACTCCCACCTAATCATGCCTGTGACTCCTCTCCGCCGACATGGAATCAGACCAACTGGGACATCTCATCTTGGCAACTAGGAAACACCTATGATGATAAACCTTATCCTGACAATGAAATATATGAGTCAAAGACAAATGAGGCAAAACTGTACAAGCAAGAAGGGATATTGTCAGAATTAAAATGGAGTCACTTATGCCAACTCTTCCAAAATCAAATAAAGCAGAGAGGCTGAAAGAAACAGTATATAAATACAGTTACCAGATGTCCATCTGTCTACCTTCCATTGGCAGGAACTTATACCCTTGCCTTTCTACTACTTGCTACTTCTATTGCTTCAGAAGAAACTCAGATGTTTCCCTTCCTTATTGGATCTCACCTTGTTAATGTTTTAATCTAGTTTGTTTGCTCTGATCTCCAGACTATAAAACTATAAATGGTGCAACTCAAGTGCTAACTCTACTAAACTGTAAGCATGGACCCTCCTCCTCAAACATCGCCAAAGAATATTCTCCTTCCTCAGAGACATCTTGGATCATCCACAACCTGGGATCCCAGCTGTACCCATTAACAGAGAGCAAAGGCAAAAGAATCCTGACCTAGGCCTACACCCCATCCCCAGCATGAAAGAATGGGGATATGCAAAGGGAAACTAAAATGGAGGATTCTTCAAGGCCTCTAGTCCCTTAGGAGGGTAAAGTATGTTAGGTAGCAGGTAATTGGCCTCTGTTAAGATCAAAGTAGCTGGTTAAAGTCATGAAATGTCACTAGATTTTTGTATATGTTTGTGCCGGTCCTGGGGCTTATATGCAGGACCTGGGTGCTGACCCTGCACTTCTTTTTCTCAAAGCTCTACCACTTGGGCCACAATGCCACTTCTGGCTCTAAGTAGTTTATTGGAGATAAGAGTCTTAAGGACTTTCCTGCCTGGGCTATCTTTGAATCACAACTCTCAGATTTTAGCCTCATGAGTAGCTAGAATTACAAGTTTGAGTCTGTAGCACTCAGCTTAAATTTTTTTTAATGTCCTTTACCCAATTAAAGATTTTAAGAAGGCTTCAGTCTAGCCTAAAGTATTGGTCAAGGGACAATAGATCTTTTACTCTCCCAGGCCAATATCCATGCCCTAGAAGTTAAGTATAATTCAATAAGCCTCCCCCAACTTCAGGATTTAGCACAACAAGCCCCTTATAGTTCACTAAAAAATTGTGCTGGGATAAAAATAATTGCCACCTTGTCCTAGAGTTGAACTGCTTTTAGTCTATGAAAAGTGTATTCTTTTCCTAATAAATTTTTATCACTTTCACTTTTAAAAAAATCCTGCTTTCTATAGTAGAAATTCTACAAACTTCAAATGACTATGTATAAAGTCATAATTTAGGCAACTAACAATAGTTAAAAACAAATTTAAGCCTGGCACTGATGGCTCACACCTATAATTTCAGTTACATGGAAGAGTAGACCACAGTTCAAAGCCAGCCTGGGCAGAAAAGTACATGAAGTCCATTCTCAACTCATAGCATGGGAAACTAGGCCTGGGAGGATTGCTGTGCCAAGTCCGCCCAAGGAGAAAGTTCTTGAGATACCATCTTCACCTGAGGGAAGCTGGACATTTGGACGTGCACCTGTGATCTCAATGACAATGAAAAGCCCAAAGTAAGCAGACCAAGGTCCAGGCACACACCTGCATGGGAATTATACCAAAAATAACCATTTGGGCTGGGAATGTGGCTTAGTGGTAGAGTGCTTTGCATGCATGAAGCCCTGGGTTCAATTCCTCAGTCCCACATAAACAGAAAAAACCAGAGGTGGTGCTGTGGCTCAAGTGGTAGAGTGCTAGCCTTGAGCGAAAAGAAGCTCAGGGATGGACCTCAGGCCTTGAGTTCAAGCCTCAGGGCTGGCATGAAAAAGAAAAGTAAAGAGATACAGAAAGAAAGAACGAAAGAAAGAAAGAGAGAAAGAAAGGAAGAAAGGAAGGAGTGGAGAAAGAAAATGTGGATAGCACACAGTATATA
This sequence comes from Perognathus longimembris pacificus, assembly GCF_023159225.1. Lineage (NCBI taxonomy): Eukaryota > Metazoa > Chordata > Mammalia > Rodentia > Heteromyidae > Perognathus > Perognathus longimembris. The sequence continues at coordinate 35,893,070 of NC_063174.1, forward strand.
AAGAAAAATGAAGCTGGACATTGGTGGCTCACGCCTGTAATCCTAGCTACTCAGGAGCCTGAGATCTGAGGGTCACAGTTCAAAGCTAGCCTGGGCAGGAAAGTCCATGAGTCTCTTAATTACCAAAAAGGCAGAAGTGGTGCTGTGGTTCAATGTGACAGTACACTAGCTTTGAGTAAAAGAGCACAGATGCAGCACTCAGACCCTGAGTTCAAGCCCCACGAACAGGAAAAAAAAAATTAAAGGAAAATTAAAAAGAAAAACAGGATGTCATTTTTTTAGGATTTCATTGTTTTATTAATATACTTTATAACAGCACACATTCCCACATAATGTAAACACTAGTATTTAAAATTGCATTGAAGGACAATTTGGGATTAGTCCAATTTTTTCTGCTTACCTCAGAAATTTTACTACTTCAGAAATTCCTTACAAAATCTTAGAAGTATCACACAATACATATGAAAAATGCTAATGCTGAAGTTAAACTATGTTGAAGGAGAATACAACTTTTATCCATCTAATTTTATATGAACCCATTTCAAATGTAAAGATTTCTAGAAAATATTTAAAAATTATTTGTGAAGTTTTTCTTTGTTCACAATTTCTCAGAATATATATTTCACTAAATACTTTAATGCTGGACCTGAAGTCATATCGAAGAATTCTGCTTCTGGACTAGTTTTATTTTATTTTTGCAGGCCCTGGGGCTTGAACTCAGGGTCTGGGCTCTATCCCTGAGTCTCTTTGTGCTTAAGGCTAGCACTCTACCATTTGAACCACAGCACCACTTCTAGATTTTTCTGTGTATGTGGTATAGAGGATTGGAACCCAGGGTTTCATGCATGCTAGGCAAGCACTCTACCACTAAGCCACATTCCCAGCCCTCTAATTTTAGATAAACATATTTACATATAAATAAAATGGAAATTTATATCTAAAATTTCATATCACTTATAATTGCTGGAACACATAAACTGATTACACTTTCCTAAGCAAGACCACTGCCAAAACACTAGGTTATATTACTAGGCTAGGGTTCACAGTCCTACAAATGGCTGGTCAATCCTCAGTCTATCATGAGTGGTAAACAAAGAACTTCAGTGGTACTTTTAACACTCATGACAGCAGAAGACTTGACCATCAGCTGTGGGACTGGAGAACCCAAGCGTGGCAGTGTGAACAAATGTTTCATGAATGTTCTGGAATGCAGACATGCAGATATATGAGGAGGCATAGGAGTGGCAGCTGCATGGCCAAGATCCTCTTATAAACTTTTAAAGGTTGTTCTTTAAGGTCTGTAGTTGGCTTCATATAACTTGATGTAGACTCCTTTCTCCTTTGTTCTCTCTATAGTCTTGAAACTTTGCTTTGGGTGGTTTGTGCAATGTTTTTCTATATGGCTTGCTATGACTGACTGTTCCAGAAAGGATGTGTTTTGGCCCTTCACAAGCAAAGTGTTTTTCATGTAGCTGCTTCCTGTTTAGTTGCAGCTGTTCTAGACAGATATGAATTTTTCTTGAATAGGTATCTTCCTTAGTGCCTCCACTGTTCCTTTTTAAGTTATCTTTTAATTTGGGCAGTTTCTGTTCTTTGCAGCATTTATTTTTCTCTCTGATATTTGGTGATTGTGTATAAGTTCTGGAGCACTCAGGAAGTATGTTCCTAGAATCCACGTGTTTCCACGGGTTCTGTTTGCTCACTTGAGATGGTGGCTGAGGGATATGGACTGGTGTGAGGCATTGGACATTCACCCTTACTGCATCCAGGTTCAGTAACTTCATGCAGATTTTCCACTTGGGGATGAGTATAACTGAGATTGGCACCTGGTGCACTGCTTTTGTTGTTGAGTCATCCTTAAGTGATTTTGTAAAGCACCAGCCCAGAAAGCCACACAGACACAGTCATATATAAGAAAGAAAGAATTTTATTGCCAACCAAAGCTGTTAAGCTCTCTCTCAAGGGGTAGAGTGTAGTAGCCTGCTCTCAGGCAGGGGAGGTAGTTATAGAGTTATAGAGTTATCAAGGAGGCTGAAGGCCTGAGAAGGGGCTGGGAGCAGGAAATCTTTTGTAGTCACAGCTGGACACCAGAGATATCAGACAGCCAGAGCAGGACGATCTATAGCTGGCACAACATTCTATAGCTGGCATGTAGACAGGGAAAACATCTTATATCTGGCACGTAGCCAGGACAGGACATACTGCAGTTGGACACTAAAAACAGCACATGACCAATATAGGGCATCCTGACTGTGGCAGTAGCATGTTGCTGATGCAGTTGGGGCTGGGGGTACATGCCGTTTAGGGGGGAATGGGCAACTGTGGCTGGGCCTGGCTTGTGGATGACCCAAGATGAAGGCTGTCAATCCCAAATAGGGGTGAATATGCCAACAGGTTTAGCTTCTTTGATTTTCAAATTGCCTCTGGCAGCCAAAAGTTTTTTGGCCCTGGGGATTAATGGTGAGATATATTTTTTTTGTCACTATTGCGGGCCTGACAAGTTTAACCTGGTGCAAGGAATGAAACCCTAGCAGGTAGGAATTGACTGGGTTGGCCTGCTACATTGGAGGGATTAACAGTTTGATCCATGATCTTGATACTCTCAATGGCCTCACCCAGTTTGGTGTCCTCTGGCTCATGACATTCATTAATGCCAGCAACCTCAATTTCAACAGCTGTGGCCTCAGCTAACTGGGGGCTTTGGGTTCTTGGCATATTCTTATTGAACAAAGTGGCACTTGGTTGGAATCCTCTACTGCCAAATGCAGCCGGGGTCTTGTGGTTCCTCCCTTTGTTCTTTGGAGGTTGGAGGTTGGCACCATTTCAGCTCCTTGGCCAACATCCCTAGCTACCAGGTGTTTAGTGGCTCGGTTCTCTACTCTTTTTTTTTTTTTTTTTGGCCAGTACTGGGCCTTGGACTCAGGGCCTGAGCACTGTCCCTGGCTTCTTCCCGCTCAAGGCTAGCACTCTGCCACTTGAGCCACAGCGCCGCTTCTGGCCGTTTTCTGTATATGTGGTGCTGGGGAATCAAACCTAGGGCCTCGTGTATCCGAGGCAGGCATTCTTGCCACTAGGCTATATCCCCAGCCCCATGGGTTCTCTACTCTTTGGGAGATCAGGTCAAGCCTTACCCTCTTAGTGATCTTTGAGGAGGACTTGCCTAATGTAACAGCATCTGCTGATGGACTAGACTTTTGGCGGTGTTTCCAACCACTTCATTCTCAACTCTTTGAGAGCTCACAGTTTTTTTGGTCAATAGGATATCTAAACACCCTTCTTGGGGTTCAAGGTGTCCTGGAGCAGTTTAGTGCCCTTTGCTGTCACCTTATACCTGGCAACAGGAAGTTCAGTAGCTTCGGGGAGTGAGGGCTCAAGTCAAATTGCAGTCTTGCTGACCTTTGATGACCCTTGCTCACCTCTGATGGCCCCTTGCTCTTGCCTAGTTTAGTCTCTTTGGCTTCTGGACGTTTCCTGGCAGCTGGGTTACCAATGGCTCTGCCTTCAATTAATTGGCCACTGAAGTTGTTTGGGACACTCTTTGATGGTCAAGGCAAGGCCTGTGTAATGTAACTTCATCATCAGCAGATTTGGCCCTGGCAGACTGAAGTCGAACAGGTAGGCCCTCAACTGCAGTATTATCTGCTGAAGCTGAGAGTTTCAGGGGTTTGAACATCTCTTTGGGGGCTCACAGTGACATGCTGTTTCTTGGTTGAGGAGGTTCTTCAGGGTTTAATCTCCTCTGTTGATGATTCACACTCAGCACCCAGGAATACAACAGCTTGGCCCTGCAGGATTTCGTGTTTTAAGTTTGGAAGGTAGAGGTTGGTCACTGTGAGGACTCTAGGCACAATCTCTCTCCTTCAAGAAAGAGATAAGAGCCCCAGAGCTGGGAATATGGCTTAGCGGTAGAGTGCTTGCCTTGCCTGCATGAAACCCTGAGCTCGATTCCTCAGCACCCCATAAACAGAAAAAGCCAGAAGTGGTGCTGTGGCTCAAGTGGCAGAATGCTAGCCTTGAGCAAAAAGAAGCCGGGGACAGTGCTCAGGCCCTGAGCCCCAGAAGTTGTCTGGGGGCTACATGGTCAAAGATATGAAGGCATACAGCAGTTGAAAAATTGCTGGTAGTGATCATAAAACAGGAGCTTCCAAGGTTATCCTTTGTGTCATAGATATGAGCCCCAGGTCCACGGTGGCTTCAACAGTCATCATCATTGGCCTCCAGGTGGGTCTGTGCAAATTATGCTCCTCCTCAAAGTGGGGAAGTCTGTTTGGTCTGATCTCCGCTAAGTGGGGTACAGTAAGTTCTGGTATATGTAGTCAGAAACCCAAGTGGGTCTGTACAGATTACCATCTTCTGTGGCCAAAACAGGAGCCCCAGTAGATGGCTTGTTTGTTTTGCTGGGGAGCCCATCCTCTACTATTTGGGGATTTGAGTCAATGTTGGCAAGCCAGGGGGATCTGCACTGATAATCCTTCTTCATGACAGAGATGGGTGTTCCTGTAGATGAGTCTTGGGATTCTTCCCTCCATTTGGAGGCCCTCAGCACTCAAGTACTTGCCATGGCCAGAGGCCCTACACTGGTTCACTCCCTGCATGTCAATAGAAGTTGCCCCTGCAGATGGCTGGCTGGTGGTAGGTTGGCCTTCTGCTCTCTGCTCTTTGGGTTCCATTGCCCTGTCTCCCCTTTGGGGACCCAGGGCCTTGGTTTTCTTAAGTCCTATGTTTTCAGGTTGACCTCCAAACAATATTTTACTAAACATATCCTTAACTACAAAAACAGTTCAAAATTAGCAGCTTCTGAATCTTAGAACTGAGCTGTGGTGTGCACCATGGCTCTGGCTCTTGGAGCTGAAACAAAGTAAACTTTGTGAACAATCTGAATCTAGAATGTGAACACCAAGGTGTGGCTCTCTAGCTATGCAGCACCTCTATGATACTATGGGTGGGGTTGGAGGTCACAGTGATGGGCCGAGCCATGTGCTCCTAGGTAGTTTTCCATCCGTCCTTGTGTGGTAGCATAGTGATATCTAAAGAAGCAGATGACTTATAAGGCTTATTGGTTATGAGGTTGTGTATGCCTGACAGAAGGGACCAGAGAAACTGAAGACTTGTTTGTTTTTTGCTGGTTTGTTTGTTTTGTTTGTTTTTTGCCCATCCTGGGGCTTGAACTCAGGATCTGAGCACTGTCTCTGGCTTCTCTTTGCTCAAGGCTAGCATTCTACCACTTGAGCCACAGCCCCACTTCTGGCCTTTTCTATATATATGATGCTGAGGAATTAAACCCAGGACTTCGTGTATATGAGGGAAGCACTGTACTACTAGGCCATATTCCCAGCCCAGCTTGTCTGTTTTTGACAGTGGAAGGTCCAGACTTTGGGAGTTACCGACTCCACTATCTTTTTTGTTGTTGTTGTTTCGAAGAAAGCTCCTTTTATTGTACTGATAATTTTTCCATATTTTTGAAAGCATCAAAAGTTTTAAAGATGCATATAACACTACACACATGTTTTAAAACATAAATGCAAATCCAAGCATATAACACTACACACATGTTTTTAAACATAAATGCAAATCCAAGCATAGTAATGCATGCCTGTGATCCCAGCACTCAGGAGTTTGAGCCACTAGATCTCAAGGTTGAGATCATCCTGGTCTATACAGCAAGACTCTGTCACAAAACAAAATGAAATGCAACACAGCAACTGAACATAATAGATACATATTCTGAAAACATACACGGGGATGTGCCACAATATACAAATCATTAATATAACTTTTATATTTATTACTATGTTGCAAACATCACCAGCACATATATATATATATAATCTGCATGATAATTTTCCAAAGCAAATGCAATTTATTATAGGTATAGACCAAAATTTAACCAAGTTTCTCTACTAGTTGTTTTTGATCATTTCTATTCTTTTTTAAAAAAATTATTGTCAAGGTGATGTACAGAGGGGTTACAGTTACATAATAAGATAGTGAGTACATTTCTTGTAATACTTGTTACACCATCCCTCATTTTTCTCTCACCTTTCCTCCCTCCCTCCCTCCCAGCCTGCTAGTTGTTCAGTTCCTTTCCAACTTATTGTCTTATGAGTATCACTATTGCATTGGTTCACCCTTTATTCTTTGTCTCACCATTCTAATGTTCCCATTCTTTTCCTTAATTCAGATAAATATATATACAATACCCAGTGTACCAAAACATATATAGTAATAACAGGGGATAAGCTATAGGAAATTCACATAGTACATTAAAATAACAACAACAATGAAATCCTCCTGTTTCCATAGCTTGGAGTTCATTTTGCTTAGCCTCATCTCTTATATGATCATATCAACTCCACTTTCATCCTCAAAAATGCTTCAGCTCCCAGTCAGTTAGGGCTGCTTTCTGCACATCAGTGCAAGGTACAGCTGAGAATTTTGGATTGTAATCTGAGCTACTCTGATAGATAGATCAAGAGGATTTTGGTTTAAGGTCATCTTGAGCAAAATGCTAGAGAGATCCCAGATCAACAAAGCATACACACACACACACACACACACACACACACACACACACACACACACACACTGTACCTTGCCATTATGTACTTTTCCTGATAGGTTCCATGGCAAATAGTCCCTCTTTTGCAATCATGTCTTACTATTACCATCATCATTATCTGTCTGTGGATATGAAATACCATAATGAAACACATTAAATACTGCCTAAAAGGGGGGAAGGGCTAGGAAAATATAATAAGATTAATTTGATCCAAGTGTACGTGTTCAATATGCATATATATTTATATATGGAAATATATTAAACTATATACAATTAATTTGTGTTAATAGACAAGGGAAATAAAAAATAAACCTTTTAATAAACAGGACATGAGGGGCAGGTAGAAAAAGATTCCTGGGGTGATGGTACTAGGGAAGTTGGAGATAGCTGATCCCATGTGCGTGCTTTTAGTTGTCCTAAATCCATCTGGGTCAAATAGTCATAGATTAACTATCTGCACTAGTCACTCTCTCACCTGGAGAGAGGCCCCAGCGGCCTGGACTTCTGCCAGACTGGTACAGTCCTCTCCCACATCCAGCCACCGGCCTTCGTTCATCTACACCGGGTAAGTGGACTTGGGCTCCCCTCAGTGCCCGTTTTCTCTACCGGCTTGAAGCTGTCCTAAAGCCTAGTACCCACCTCTGTGAGTCTACGGGCCTTTGCGCTCATGGCTCGGGGTGGCTGGAGGTGCCTGTTTCCTCCCAGAGGGTCGCCATGGGAAGGCTGAGTCCCACACTCCGGGGGACCCCCCACCCCCCTGTATTCTGGCCACTTAGCTATCCCTCCATTGATTCCTGAGCATGGCCTGTTATGACCTAGGGGGCCAATCCAAGTGGCCATTTAAGGGCACCTTTGATCCTACCATAATAAGGGAATTATTTACATATTGCCAGCTCAGGGAAAATGGAACCCGGTGCAGTACGTTCAAGCTTTTTCCTCTTGTTTATTTGTTTTGTTTTTGTTGCTAGTCCTGGGGTGTGGACTAAGGGCCTGAGCACTGTCCCTGGCTTTTTGCTCAAAGCCAGCACTCTACCACTTGAGACATAGCGCCACTTCTGGCTTTTATCTATATATGTGGTGCTGAGGAATCTAACCCAGGGCTTCACGTATTGGAGGCAAGCATTCTACCACTAGGCCATATTCCCAGCCCCCTCAAGCTTTTTCCTTTCTCTGTGCTCATCCAGAACTCTCATTTCCTGCTGGCTGGCACAAGTGATGCTAGTAACTAAACTAAGCTATGCCCTTTAAAGGGACTGGGAATGTGGCTTAGTGGTAGAGTGCTTGTCTAGCATGGATGAAGTCCTGGGTACCACATATGGAAGTGGCTCAAGTGGTAGAGTGCTAGCCCTGAGCAAAAGGAAGCCAGGGACAGTGCTCAGGCCCTGAGTTCAAGGCTAAGAGACCTCTGCCTTGGATCCTGCCAATGAAGTTCCTCCTCCTTACCTGCACCTTGTCCCTACTAATCTACCTCCTAGCCCCTCTGGGCACCTCTTGGCCTCTAGCCTTCCAACTCCTTCCATCCCTTTCATCTCCTTAGCTCCTCCAGCTCCATCCCTCCCATCTTGCACCCCCTTCTCCAAACCCTTCTCCCTGCTGCTACTATACCACCTCCCTGCACTCCAATCTCTCCAGCTACTACGCCTCCCTTCCTTCTAACCGTTCCCCAACCCCCCTCCTGATCCTCCCAGTCCTCTGCCAACTTGCTCTGAAACACTTGAAGCAACTTGGGATGCAGCCAGGATGCTGCCTCTCAGGGAGGTAGCAGGAGCTGAAGGAATAATAAAAGTACACACATTACAGCTACAACCTTTTTTTGTGTGTGTGTGCCACATTCCCAGCCCCAACAACTTTTGTCCTAGAGCATTCCCTACCATGCTGTTCATATACTAAGCACTGCTCTCCTTCCTGAGGAGCAATGACCAGTGTGGAAAAGGGCTGGGGATCATGCAGATGAGATCCATTTAACAGATCAAACCCATCCAGCTGGAGCGGAGGCCTTCCCGGAAAATGACCCCAGTTGGGACTATAACTCCCCACCAGGCATAGCTGGGAGGGACCATTTTATTACCTGCCTCCTCTCTGGCTGCTATAAAGCCAGCCCTAAGGCCATTAAATTATGATAAATTAACTCAAGTGGTTCAGGACAAATTGCAAAATCCACTGGCTTTCCTTCAGGTTATGTCCTCCAGTACATTAACCTGGACTTGGAGACACAGGAAGGCCAACAGTTACTAATGAATTATTTTTTCTCCAATGCACCGCAGATATTAGGGCTAAACTTAAAAAGCTGGACAAGGGACTCCTTACCCCCCAAGCAAAGGTTCTAGATCACTGGAAAGGGACAGAGTAGGAAAGTATGAAAACAAAAGCCATGCTGGGTCAGAGAAGGAGAACTCATTTAATTTGTATAACACAAAGAGATAGAAACAATGAACTTGATGCTGATGGCATTCCATAAGGGAATGGTAAATCCTCTGTTATTTACCAAATCATGTCCCCACCCACCCACTGACCCTGCCCTGTCCTGGGACTTGAACTCTGGGTTTGGACCCTGAGTTTCTTTTTGTTCAAGAGTGCTCTACTAGGGCTGGGAATATGGCCTAGTGGTAAAGTTCCCACCTTGTATACATGAAGCCCTGGGTTCGATTCCTCAGCACCACATATATAGAAAAGGCCAGAAGTGGCACTGTGGCTCAAGTGGTAGAGTGCTAACCTTGAGCAAAAAGAAGCCAGGGACAGTGCTCAGGCCCTGAGTTCAAGCTCCAGGATTGGCAAAAAAGAAAAAAAAAGAGTGCTCTTGTAAGGGCTGACCTGTTTTTAGTAAAAAATTATAACAGCTTCTAAACCCTGGTGATGACTCCATGCTAGAGGGCTGCACCCCCACCTGTGAGGCTAATTTCTTGTAGTTTAACATTTAAAAATATAGGGAGCCCTTCCTCCCCTCTGTACCTGGGTAGCAACCATGGTAATGAACAGTAAAAAATTATCATAGTCATAGACTATAGAAATAACCATAATAGTAGTAGAAATGCCATGGTAACTGTTGGGTTGGTTTACTTATGATTGAGTACTGGATTGTTTTGGCCTGCTCATGCTTGCTTAGTGGTAATGGGAAAATATGGTGGCAATTGTTAAAATAAAGTTGGTACTAGGTCAGCCTGACCGTAGAATTCTGCTTCTGTAAATGGCTTGCTTAACCCATTTGTGACTTGCCCTACCCCCTGCATTAACCCCCTGCATCAGTGCTTTGTGACACCTGCTGTTAGTTCTTGATACCAAGGCCGGTTCCAGTTATCAAAGCCAAAATAGATAACTGAAAGGGTAGATAGCCAATAGAAATAGGACAAGACTTGCTTGCTAAATGCCATCCAATCACGATCCAATCAAGTATCTGCCAAGTTGGAAATACCCTGCCCCTGTTGTAATCGCAATAAAAACCCTGCCTATCTGAGGGACGGGGCTCTCGATCCAGATCTGCTGCATCCGTGATGGTTGAGAGTCCAGGCTTGGGCTTGCAATAAAGACTTTCATGTGTTTGCATCAGAATCAGCTCCTTGGTGGTCTTTGGGGACTGGAAATCTAGCCATAACACTCTACCACTTGTCACAGTCCCACTTCTGGCTTTTTTGAGTAGTTGATTGGAGATGAGAGTCTCATGAACTTTCTTTCCCAGGTTGGCTTCAAACCACAATCCTCAGATCTTAGCCACCTGAGTAGTTAGTATTACAGGCATGAGCCACTGGTGCCTGGCTCATCTTTCTTTTTCCAACCTTCCCAAAAATCAATTTCCTTTCTCAGATCTCTAAAGGGTTTAGGCTGGCAGGATGACACTGACCATAATAATGCATGAATACCTTTAACTGATGATGAAATGAGGCAATTCCAAGTTATTAGTCAACAGTTCCCTTAGACTACTCTGAGACAAAATGGCCTTTTGAAAAATGGCCTGATCTGTGACTTCAAGTTTGGACTCTGGAAAAACGGCACTTGAAACTGACACTTGAGAATGATGGATGACACAGAGGCAAGTAGCAGTGACACATCTGATGACAGCTATATGTGAAGGGTTTCTTAAACGATACAGGAAGTTTAGAGCGACATATCTCTGCTGCCATTTGGAGTAAACTGGAAAAATGAATGGTTAGTGAAACTCCCCTAGTAGAAAATTGATGGGGGTCAGGTTGGACTTCAATGTGAAGGGAACCAAGAATATTGTGTTGGCTGTATTAAACATTATTTCTTTGTAATTTGTTATTTTCTGTGTAAATGAATGTTGTAGAAATGGGACTTGGTTGATCCAACGCTCATATTCTTGGCCACTGCAGCTTTTCTCTGGTTAGCAACATGACGATGAACCAAGTAAGATACTCTCATTTAAAAATAAAATCAGCTTGTGGCTGGTGGCTCATGCCTGTAACCCTAGCTACTCAGGAAGCTGAGATGTGAGGGTTCTGGTTCAAAGCCAGCAAGGCTGGAAAGAAACTCCTTGAGACTCTTATCTCCAATTAAGCACCAAAGTGAAGCTGTGGCTCAAGTGGTAGAGTGCTAGCCTTGAGTGAAAAAGCTCAGACAGTACCCAGGCACAAGTGTGCATGCATGTACACACACACACACCACACACACACACACACACACACACACACACACACACACAAATCAGTTGGGTGCCAATAGCTCATGCCGATATTCCTAGCTGCTCAGGAGGTTGAGATCTGAGGATTATTGTTCAAAGCCAGCCCAGGCAAGAAAGTCTGTGAGAATGTAATCTCCAGTAAGCCACCAAGAAAGCAAGAAAGTCAGAAGGGGAACTGTGGATCAAGTGGTAAGGCAATAACCTTGAGGGGAAAACAAACAAACTTAGAGATGGCACCAGGCTCTGAGTTCAAACCCCAGGATCAGCACTAGATACTAGTGGCTCATGCCTATAATCCTAGCTACTCAGAAGGTTTGAAGTCAGTTTAGGCAGAAAAGTGGACCTGTGGCTCAAGTAATAAAGCAAGTGGCTCACACCTAACTACTCAGGAGGCTAAGATGTGAAGATCACAGTTAGGAGCCAGACCAGGCAAGAAAGTCCACAATTCTCTTAACTAACCACCAAAAAGCTAGAAGTGGAACTGTGGCTCAAGTGGTAGAGTGCAGGCCTTGAGTGAAAAAGCTAAAGGACAGCACTCAGCCTTAGTTCAAACCCAGTACCAACGCAAACAAACAAAGAAAAACAAAATATAAAACAAAATGTTACGCAGGAATTTGATCATGAGATAAGGAGAAGCTACACTTTAAAAGGCTGAATGGGGAGTCTTTATTAAAATGCTGGGATCTGCAAGTGGACACATGTCCCAGAAAACTTGCAACCTGGAATGCAGCTAGCACAAAGCTTATATAGGCCCAAACCAGATATGGTGTGAGCAATTAAGCCCAACAAAAGTGTTTCACATAAGTAAAGCGAACCAGATGAAGAACAATTAGGGGCTTAGGGTAACAATTCCCTGGAGCAAGACTTTTCTGGAGCTAAACATGACACATCTGCAATTCAAAGAATGACCTATTTCATCTTTAGAGTTTCCCCTTTCTCTATTAAGGAGCCCAGATGGCAGTGAGAACAAGATTGCATTACTTAGATCCAGAATCCTTATTTCAAAAGAACAACCACAACGACAAAATGACTGTGATGGCATCTCTCGGTAGAAGCAGGATACTTGCAGATTGAGTCCTGCCTCATTTCTCCAGGTCAAGCAAGATACCAGGTGCACAGGAACAGGCTTAACCACCTGCCTGTCCACAGGCAGGTTACTCCAATCTAGGCCTGGCTGAAAGTCCTGACACGCCAAGCAGGACATTCCATTCTGGATCTAACTGAAGGTACCCAGCCCTACCCAGTACCCCCCCCACCCCCCCCCCCCAGTAATTACAGCCTGAATTTTACTCTTTTGTTTCCTTGTTAAGCCCCATATAAACTCGGCCCCAAAATCCAGTCCCTTGAACAACCTCCAAACCCATGGGAAGGTCTGTGCCCCTTGCTGGGAATAAACAGTCCTCTCCTATTGATTGAGTCCGGCCCATTCCTTTCCTGTTCGCCTCCATTTTCCTAACAGTAGGTTAAAGGGAGGAATTGTGAACCCATCAGAGAATCAATGGAAGTTAATATTAGTAGCAATCTTGTCTTATTTATTTATTTATTTATTTTTGCCAGTCCTGGGGCTTGAACTCAGGGCCTAGGCACTGTCCCTAAGCTTCTTTTACTCAAGGCTAATGCTCTACCACTTGAGACACAGCACCACATCTGGCTTTTTCTGTGTATGTGGTACTGAGGAATCAAACCCAGGGCTTCATGCATGCAAGGCAAGCACTCTACTACTAAGCCAGATTCCCAGTCCTTATTTTTATTTTTTTAAGAAAGATGATGTCACAAGTTGAACAAGAAATGTACTCACTGCCTTACATATGAAACTGTAACCCCTCCGTACTTCACTTTGGCAATAAAGGGGGAAAAAAAGAAAGAAAAAAGAGAAAGATGATGTCTCACCTTTGCGATCAAGAAAAAGAAACATCATTATTATTAAGTAAAACAAACAGAGATATCCCTGTATTTTGATGCAATTTGAGGTGTGAACACAGGCAGAGGCAGAAAGTTCTTCATGGCTGGAAGTAGAAATAGTGATGTGGTATCATTTAAGCACTCTTGTATGGGAAACAAGCAGGGGCTATGGGCAGAATGTTAGATTTATGACCTTCCTCTTGTCTGGCTGGTTTCTAGAGTCTGTGATCTGGAGATTAGGTGAGAAGTAAAGAAAGGAGGAGGCCAAAGAAGGGATAATTGCAGAAATTCCACCTGCTCTGATTCTGAAGAACACCAATCACTATTACTGTAAGCACCAGCCCAGAAACCACTTAGACACATAGTCATGTAGAAGAAAGAAAGCATTTTATGTCAGTGGAAACTGACAGGCTAGCTCTCCTAGGGTAGAGAGTAGCAGCCTACTCTCAGGCATGGGGGTAGTTATATAGTATCAAGGAGGCTGGAGGCAAAAAAGGCTGGGAACAGGAAATCTGTAGTCACAGCAGGGAACTGGAGATATCAGACAGCCCGGACAGGACATTCTATAGGTGATTTATGGCCGGGGAAAACATCCGATATCTGGCACATAGCTGGGGTAATACCTTCTATAGCTGGGCACTAGAAATAGAAATAGCTGTGGGATCGGGAATGGCATCCTGATTGTGATAGCAACATGTTGCCCAGTTAGGGTTGGGGGTACGTGAAGTTTGGATGGGAATGGGCAACTGTGAAAATATTCTATATCTTGACACTTTAGCCAGGAAAATAGCTTTTTTTTTTTTTTGCCAGTTGGAGCTTGAACTCAGGCCTTGAGCACTGTCCCTGGCTTCTCTTTGCTCAAGGCTAGCACTCTATCACTTGAGCCACAGCCCCACTTCTAGCCTTTTCTATATATGTGGTGCTGAGGAATCGAACCCAGGGCTTCATGTATATGAGGCAAGCACTCTTGCCACTAGGCCATATTCCCAGCCCCAGGACAATACCTTTTGTACCTGGGCACTTAGAAATAGCCATGGGACCTGGATAGAACATCCTGACTTGTGCAGCAACTTGTTGTTGTGCAGCCCCCATTGGGGCTGGGGGTACATGTAGTTTGGGTGGGAGTGGGCAACTGTGAGGGTCTGGTTTGTGGGTGACTCAAGATGAGGCTGTCAACCTAAAATTGGGGTGAACATGCTAACAATTACAGCATGTCCCACCTGGTAAATTTCAAGCAAAAGTCAAATTGGAGAGCCAATTTCCAGCTCTGCCTTATAGCCTGGGTCTCAATCAGTCCTGGGAAAATGGCTGGCCTATAAGACTGATATGTGATTTGCTAGAGGTGAGGTGGATGAAGAACCTTACTCAAGGGTATTACAAATGGCGAGTACTTTGTCATACCTGGATTTCATCATTCTTGCTCTGATTCCTCTCTGGTTTCTGGTATATGGGCCAGGTAGGAAGTCTGAGAACTGCTGACATTAATGGACAGCCTTGTGACACAGACAGGGTCTTGCTGACATATGTCCCCAGAAGCTCATAACAAGTAATACTCCTAGTGTGACAAAGTTCAACAACGCCCACATAACTCATGGGAGGAGCCAACCACATATAGTCCAGTGTCCAAAAGTTAATGACATATTACCCAGTTACCAAGACTGGCTACCTAATTTCTTCATAGATCTCAATAAAAAGCTTGAGGTCTTGGGATCCCTCAGCATAGTGCTCCTTCTTGAACCTTGAACCTGTCCATTCTTCCATCTGCTGATGTGCCTTTGCTTTGCTGCTGTTTCTCCTCCTCCTCCTCCTCCTCCTCCTCCTCCTCCTCCTCCTCCTCCTCCTCCTCCTCCTCCTCCTCCTCCTCCTCCTCCTCCTCCTTTTCGTCCTCCTCCTTCTTCTTCTCTTGGTCATGGAGCTTGAACTCAGGGTTTGGGCACTGTCCCTGAGCCCTTTTGCACAAGGCTAGTGCTCTACCACTTTGAGCCACAGCACCACTTCTGTTTTTATAGTGGCTAATTGGAGATAAGAGTCTCATAGACTTTCCTGCTCAGGCTGGCTTTGAACTGCCATCCTCAGATATCAGCCTCCGCATAGCTAGAATTATAGGTGTGAGCCACCAGTGCCGGCTTCTTTTTTTTTTTTTTTTTTTTTTTTTTTTTGGCCAGTCCTGGGCCTTGGACTCAGGGCCTGAGCACTGTCCCTGGTTTCTTCCCGCTCAAGGCTAGCACTCTGCCACTTGAGCCACAGCGCTGCTTCTGGACGTTTTCTGTATATGTGGTGCTGGGGAATCGAACCTAGGGCCTCGTGTATCCGAGGCAGGCACTCTTGCCACTAGGCTATATCCCCAGCCCCCTGGCTTCTTTTTTGTTGTTGTTTCACTTCTTTTTTTCTAATTATTATTAAGGAGTTGTACAAAGGGATCACAATTCTGTAAGTCAGGTTCTAATTACAATGCTTATAAGGGCAATGTCACTCTTTGCTTTCTTTTGCATTAATAAATCTGTTCTCGGGGCTGGGAATATGGCCTAGTGGCAAGAGTGCTTGCCTCATATACATGAGGCCCTGGGTTCAATTCCCCAGCACCACATATACAGAAAATGGCCAGAAGTGGTGCTGTGGCTCAAGTGGCAGAGTGCTAGCCTTGAGCAAAAATAAGCCAGGGACAGTGCTCAGGCCCTGAGTCCAAGCCCCAGGACTGGCCAAAAATTAAATAAATAAATAAATAAATAAATAAATCTGTTCTCGGCTGTGAGCTGGTGGCTCATGCCTATAATCCTAGCTATTCAGGAGGGTGAGATCTGAGGAGCATGATTCAAAGCAGCTGGGAAGGAAAGTCCATGAGACTCTTATCTCTAATTATCCTCCAGAAACCTGTGAGTGGAGCTGTGGCTCAAAGTGGTAGAGTGCTAGCCTTGAGTGAAAAAGCTCAGGGACCGCACACAGGCCCTACGTTCAAGTCCCACAACTGACAAAAAATAAAAATGAAAAATTTGTTCCTGTTTAAATCCTCTTTGTGTTTATCCCTAAATCCTTCTCTGCTATAGACATGAACCCAGTGACCTGAATCTGGTAATATTTTGGCAAACTGAGCCAGGAGACCGGAAGAGAACCCTACTTAACAGGATGACTTTATTTTTCTCAGACTCTAGCAAACCTACTTTATTTCTGATTAATATAGGAAGGAGGTCTTCCTTTTTTGTTTTATGCTTCCATAGTAGTGGAGGTTTGCTATTTTGGTCTGGGAAGACCAAATCATTTTTACTTCACTTACAACTATAGGGTATAACATATAAAGAGTTTGAGCTCTTGGTGTATTTTGTCTCCCTTCTGTCTTTTTGTATATACCAAAACACTTTTGCTACTCAAAAGATCAATGGAAAAAAATGTGTGAAGGCATACTTTTTTAAAAATCCCTTTAAAAATTCAATCTGGGCCAGCACAGGCAAGAATGCCTGTAAATCAAACTTACTCAGGAGGCTGAAATTTGAGGATTGTGGTTCAAAGCCAGCTGGAGCAGAAAAGTCCATGAAACTCTTCTCCAATAAACCACATAACAACAGAAACACGCAACAAGCTGGTACCAGTGGCTCATGCCTGTAACCCTAGTATTCAGGAGGCTGAAATCTGAGGATTCAGGTTTGAAGTTAGCCCGGGAAGGAAAGCCTGTGAGACTCTTATCTCTAATTAGTCACAGAAAAAGCTGGAAGTGGTGCTGTGGCTCAAGTGGTGTAGACCACTAGCTTTGAGTAAAAGAAGTTTAGTGACAGCACTTAGGTCCTGAGTTCAAGCCCTAGGACTGGCATGAGTTCAAGCCCCAGGACTGGCATATACAAAAAAAATTCAATCCAGCTGGTTGCAGTGGTTTATGCTTTGTAATCCTAGCTAATAGGATCTAGCCAGGCACTCTAACACTAAGCAATGACTCCAGCCCATGAAAACTTTAATTTTTAATACATGATAAGTAATAGGCTTATAGGTATAAAAGGGCAGTCAGCAAAAAGCCTTCCCTACTCCTGTCCCCTGGAAGTTACCCTTGGACTCAGGGCCTGAGCACTGTCCCTGGCTTCTTCTTGCTCAAGGCTAGCACTCTACCTTTTGAGCCACAGAGCCACTTCTGGCCATTTTCTATATATATGGTGTTGGGGAATCGAACCCAGGGCTTCATGTATACAAGGCTAACACTCTTGCCACTAGGCCATATTCTTTTCTGAGGTACTCTGCATGTACAACCATCTTCTACTTCCTTTTCAGTCTCACAGTGTTTATTGATCAATACAAGTATATAAAAGCAGAGCATGAATATGATGATAAATGACATAAACCTAATTTCAGAGTCTTACAGTTTCTGAAAGGACAGTAACTTCTTAGCTGTAGGATGTCTCAAAGATCAATCCTGATGGGTGCATTAAAAAATGACTGTAGAGCCATATTCTGATAGACTTTACTATCTACAGACATTTACGATTACTATTTCACACAGTGCTGCATTGATGACCTCGAATATACATGGTAATAAAATATCCAGATCAACAGATTCTTGTGCAACTTGATGAACTCTCACCACTCTCGCTGAGGCTGTAACAACCCATTCATCTTTGGGAAGTCAGTTATAATAATCTTTTTGGTCTTTGCCAATCTGCTAAGTGGATACTAACATCTGTCACTGTGGTGTGATCATTTTAATTTGAATCTTTCATTATGAGAGAGGTTGAATGTATGTTATATCTCTAATGAATTGTTTATTATTTCAATTTACTTGTTAGTCTTTTGTAAGAGTTCCTTACCTACTGAGTAAGATTCTGGCCTGCAATATTTTCTGTGAATATTACTATCCAGTTTACCATTTGTCTTGGCTTTGTGTATGGTGAGCTTTATTTTTGTCATGAAGACTTTGAAATATTTGAAGCTTGAAGTATGATTCAAGTGGTAGAGTATCTGCCTAGCAAGTACAAGGCTCCGAGTTCAATCCTCTGAGTTTCTTCTCTTACTAGAAAGATCTTTCTACTCTAAAATAATTTTTAAAATTTCTCAAAGGTTCTGCTTAGAATCTTCATAGTTTCAGTCTCTATATTTATACTTTCATCTATTGGAACTTTTGTGTAAATAATTAGTTAAGGATCAAGTTTACTTTTTTTTTTTTTTTTTTTTTTTTTGGCCAGTCCTGGGCCTTGGACTCAGGGCCTGAGCACTGTCCCTGGCTTCTTCCTGCTCAAGGCTAGCACTCCGCCACTTGAGCCACAGCGCCGCTTCTGGCCGTTTTCTGTATATGTGGTGCTGGGGAATCGAACCTAGGGCCTCGTGTATCCGAGGCAGGCACTCTTGCCACTAGGCTATATCCCCAGCCCCTTCAAGTTTACTTTTTTCCAGTTGAATACCTGCATGTTTTAATACTTCAAAACATTATTTTTCCTTTTCTCCACTGATTTGAAGTGGCATTTTAAATCATATCTGAAGTTGAGTACTGACTCTTTTTGTTTCTTTTGGGGGGAGGATTGTGAAGCTTGAACTCGAGTTCTGGTTACTGTCTCTGAGCTTTTGTGCATAAGCTAGCCTGCTATCATTTTGAACCGCAGCTCTACTTCCAGTTTTTAGGTTGTTAATTGAAGATAATGATTTCACAGACTTTCCTGCCTGGGCTGGCTTCAAACTGCAATCCTCAGACCTCAGCTTCCTGAGTAGCTAGGATTATAGTTATGAGCCACTAACACACCAATGCCCAGCTCCCATGAGATTCTTATCTTAATAAACTACTCAGAAAAAGCTAGAAGTGGCTCAAGTGGTAGAGTGCTAGCTTTGAGCAAAAGAAGCTCAGGGACAGCACGTAAGCCCTACGCTCAAGCCCCAGGACTGGCACATACACAAAAATCATACCTAATATCAATATGCATTTTGGGTTTACTTTTTGCCTTTCTATTCTGTTTTATTATTTTTCTATTTGGCTACCTGGATCACACTATTTAAATTATTATAGCTTTGTAATATGGTTTAGTATTTGATACAACCAAATAATGGTCTTTGGGTTGTAATACCTAATTCTTGCTTTTAGCAAACTATAGGGTATTTCCATATTTCTAGGTAATTTGTATTCCCTCCCCCACCCCCTTTGTGGTACTGGAGAGTTTGATCTCAGGGCCTTTGCTTGCTAGGCAGGTGATCTACCACTTGAGCCATATGCCCAGCTCTATATTCCTTCTAATATCTTCTCTTTAGTGTATATGGTTCCCTGCCTCTTATACTTGAGGTAAATTGAACACCATTAAAAATAAATTTATGAATACATTAATCACCTTTTTTCTTTGGCCAGTCCAGGGCCTTGAACTCAGGGCCTGAGCACTGTCCCTGGCTTCTTTTTGCTCAAGGCTAGCACTCTGCCACTTGAGCCACAGCGCCACTTCTGGCCATTTTCTATATATGTGGTGCTGAGGAATCTAGGCCATATTCCCAGCCCCATTAATCACCTTTCTATATAATAGCTATGTGGTTATGGTTATGGTTAGCTATATTGATTGTCATGGCTACTGTTACCCAAGTTTTGAGTAAAGAAAGTGGAACATATCAACAAACTAAGTGAGAATTTATCTCAAATAAAAAGAAAAATCCAAGCCATGGCTGGTGATTCTTCTCTTTAGTCCCAACGATTCAGGGAATGGAGGTAGGAATATTGCTTTTAGTGTTTCTGGGCCAAAGTTCATGACCCTGAAAAAGTAAACTGTAAAAAGCAAGAAGGGCTGTGGGCATGGCACAAGTGGGAGTGCTATTTAGCAATCACGAGACCCTTTCAAACCCCAGTACCACAAGATATACATATATTCTAAAATCCAAGTAAGTGTATTCTATCTTGCAGGAGTAGAGGTAGAGTGGTCAGGAGAACACATGCTCCCAGAAGACAGGTGTCATGGAGGGTGAGTGAGTGAGGAGGCAGTGACTCACATTTCCCTCAGATCTCTTTGGCTGTAGGAGGAAGGTTATCCTCTTTCCTCTAACCCCTCCCCTCCAGGACTACATCTCCCAGGAGGCTGTGCTCTGTGCTCTGGCAGCACTTGGATTTAAATAGGATTCTGGGCTCTACTTAGAGCTAAACTATTGCTGACTGCCCAGGAGTGAAAGGAGCAAGAGACAGCTGTAGTCGCCAAGAGTTGGAGCCAGACCAGGAGCCCCAGCTGGAGTTAGGTTTGAAACTGGAACTGGAGCAGGAGCAGCAGCAGCGACTAAAGAAGTTGAGAGATGCTGGTTTTTTTAGTACTGCTCACTTCCTTCCTTTCACTTTTGTATGTGACAGCTCCATCGATCAGGTTTGTCTTGATTTAACGATTCATAGTAATAGTTTACTAAGCTTCCTCAGCTGCTGAAAGAGAACGGGAAGAAGGAGGAGGGGGAGAACATTACAGCATAAAAAAAAAAAAAAGCAGGAAGGAAGGAGAGGTTCTAGATGCCACGAATGGGAAGGAAGCACCTGGCGGGGATGGGAAGGAAGCACCTGGCGGGGTTGGGGCTGCATTGAATTCTGACTCTTGCGCTAGACTGAGTGGGTGACTCTGCTAAGCACTTTAGTTTAGGCACTTTAGTTTAGTTTAGTTTAGTTTAGTTTAGCACTTTAGTTTAGTTTAGGCGTTTCCTCCCCCTCCTCCTCCTCCTCCCCCCTCCCCCCCTCCCCTATCCCCCCTCCTCCCCTCCCCTATCCCCCCTCCTCCCCTCCTCCCCCCTCCTCCCCCTCCTCCCCTCCTCCCCCCTCCTCCCCCTCCTCCCCCCTCCTCCCCCTCCTCCCCCCTCCTCCCCCTCCTCCCCCCTCCTCCCCCTCCTCCCCCCTCCTCCTCCCCCCCTCCTTCCCCCTCCTCCCCCCCTCCTCCCCCCCTCCTCCCCCCTCCTCCCCTCCTCCTCCCCCCTCCCTCCTCCCCCCTCCTCCCCCCTCCTCCCCCTCCTCCCCCTCTTCCTCTTGCCGGTCCTGGGGCTTGAATTCTGAGCCAGGTGCTCTCCCTGAGCTTCTTTTGAGCTTCTTTTGCTCAAGGTGAGCGCTCTACCACCTAAGCCACAGCACCACTTTCAGCTTTTTTTTTTTTTTTTTTTGGCCAGTCCTGGGCCTTGGACTCAGAGCACTGTCCCTGGCTTCTTCCCGCTCAAGACTAGCACTCTGCCACTTGAGCCGTTTTCTGTATATGTGGTGCTGGGGAATCGAACCTAGGGCCTCGTGTATCCGAGGCAGGCACTCTTGCCACTAGGCTATATCCGCAGCCCATACTTTCAGCTTTTTTGAGTAGTTTATTTGAGATAAGAATCTCAGGGAGTTTGTTGCCTGGGCTGGCTTTGAACTGCGATCCTTAGATCTCAGCCTCCTGAATAGCAAGGATTACAGACATGAGCCACCGGCTCCCTTTCATTCTTCTAGTTAGGGTTTTCCCTGCTGAGCTGATCATTGCAGAGTTGCTCCCTTTAATGTACCAGGACTCTGGAAAGGAAATGTATCTTTGATTCTATTCTAAAAGCTTAGGATGGCTCTTCAGCTGTGAGATTTCTAGAGATGTCCAAAAAAATGTGTTCTGAGTGGAACACATTTTAAACGGTGGCTGACATAATTAAGTGGATATATGGGGGACTGTCAGTTTAGGTGTATGCATGAAAATCTGGGCTCAAATTCCAATTTTACTGCAGTTAGAACTTCTCCAAGCCTCAGTTTTCTTCATTGCAATGTGGAAATCTGGACTGGCTGAGAAGACTAAAATAAATTATGTCTGCACAAAGTGCCTTGCCTGCTGCCTGGCAGTTAGGCGGTGGGTTCTCAGGAAGTATTGTTTCTGAGCCACTCTGGTCTTTTTTTTTTTTTTTCTAACTCATGAAGTCAGGAGGGGAGATTTTCTCTGAATATACCCATGACAGAGAGCCACTGAGCATGCCCTGCTCCCTGAAACTGGACTGACAGCTAAGGTAGATATTTGTGAGTACCACCCCCAAGATTATGAGTCTTCAGTTACTATGACAACGCTCACTGGAGACCTAGGGCTCAAAGCCACAGATTCCACCCATCTTTATCCCACATATTTTACAGAGGGATTAGAAGAGGAAGCAGATCTCTAGGAGATGCTAGAGATAAACATGAGATACCTTTGTTATCTGACAGCAAATGCTTCCATAAACCTTAAGAGCACTTCACTCATTTTGCCCAGGTCATCACTTGTAGACTCAGGGCATGTGACCTTCCCAGATTGAAGTTTATGAGCTGGCCACTACCTTGCCCAGTAGAAAAATGGCTGGGATGTAGCTCCGTGGCAAAGCACTTGCCTAGCAAGTGCAACGTCCTGGGTTCAATTCCCAATACCCTCCTTCCCCCAAAAGAAAAAGGTCCTGTGCAGCTGGACACCAGTGGCTCACACCTGTAATCCAGCTATTCAAGAGGCTGAGATCTTAGGATTGTGGTTCCAAGCCGGCCTAGACAGGACATTTCCATGAAACTCTTTTCTTCAATTAACCACCCAAAAGCCACAAGTGGTGCTGTGGTTCAAGGGGTTGAGCAAAAGTCTTGAGTGAAAAAGCTAAGAGGCTAACAGTTCAAGCCCCAATACTGGCATAAGAAAGAAAGAAAAAAGAAAGAAGGAAGGAAGGAAGGAAGGAAGGAAGGAAGGAAGATGGCCCATGCAGATTAACTTCTTTAGGGTTTCCAACTCTAACTTAAACTATCTCTCTTTGGCATTAGATGGCTTTCTTTCATGCATCTCAGTGTGGGGTTGGGAAGGATGGTGTGTGATGCTTTTGTTTCCCTTGCTGACAGGAAGTTCTTTGGTGGTGGAGTCTGTAGAACAAATGCGCGGCTTCCTGGGAAAGTGGTGCTAATCACAGGTGCCAACACGGGCATTGGCAAGGAGACAGCCAGAGAGCTGGCTCGCAGAGGTGAGTCTTCTCTTTCCTGCCCATTTCACTGGGACTCATGCCACATTTCCTTGTCTTTCCTCTTGGGCTTGGAGACTCTGATAGGAATTCAAGGAACTTAGGACACAGATCTAAGGTGATACTAAGTTATTGTCGATGGTGCCCATGTATATTATTGGTCAATCAGTCATTCTAATTGGAGAGACTAAGCAACATTCACTACTGGAGGAGAATACCAAGGTTCCCAGTTGGAAGTTAAACTGACAGCAAGAAGACAGAGCAGCACGACTCGGGGAATCCACAAGGGGCAATGTGATCACTCCAATACTTTAGGAGTTGCATCTACTGGTCCCTAGCTCACCTACTGTACTACTACTTTGTCAGTCTAGAGTCTGAGCACCTTGTCCTTTCTGTTTTGACCCCAGGAGCTCGAGTCTACATTGCCTGCCGAGATGTACTAAAGGGGGAGTCCGCAGCCAGTGAAATCCGAGCAGACACAAAGAACTCCCAGGTGCTGGTACGGAAACTGGACCTCTCTGACACCAAATCCATCCGTGCCTTTGCCGAGGGTTTCCTGGCAGGTGAGACTCCCGAGGGAAGAGAGGAAAGCAGGAATGGCAGCATGGGAATGGTTGTTCTACCCCAATCTTACTGGACTGGTTCTGCCGTGGGAACCAGCAGGACGGGGAGTTGGCAGAGGGACAGAAGGTGGAGAAGCAGGACAGGATTCTTATCAACTTTATGTTCTTCAGTGGGAATGTTGAAGATGTCAGCATCCTGTCCGGACTTGTGTCTTGGCATCAAGGTGTGGTCCAATGCTACTACCTTCTTTCATCCAGAAAGTCAAGCTTCTGTGGCAGAAGCATAGTTTGTACCTTTGCTCCAGTTCTCCTAGGTCTTGGGGAAAAAAAACAGTATCCAAAAAACCTCCAAAAAAACAGTATCCATGAGGAATAGGACCGGGTCTGTCTCGTTTCACTACTGGATTCCCAGGGCCCAGTAGTGTGGGCCAGGTCCAGATTTGGTAGTTAGTACACAGCGGCTAAATACATGAATGAACAATGTCCAGGAAGATAGGAACAACTAAAATGAGAAACCAAGTGACAATTATTATTGAATATCCCTGAGAAGGTCCAGTGGGGGATGGGTATTGACTGCTGAGACAACAGCCTGTGTTGGAAGAAAGGAGCAGGGTGAGTAATAACTTTGTCCCAACAAGAAGAGTTCATGGGCTGGGGATATAGCCTAGTGGCAAGAGTGCCTGCCTCGGATACACAAGGCCCTAGGTTCGATTCCCCAGCACCACATATACAGAAAACGGCCAGAAGCGGCGCTGTGGCTCAAGTGGCAGAGTGCTAGCCTTGAGCGGGAAGAAGCCAGGGACAGTGCTCAGGCCCTGAGTCCAAGGCCCACGACTGGCCAAAAAAAAAAAAAAAAAAAAAAAGAAGAGTTCATGCATAAAGACAAAAGGCAAAAATGCTCAGAATTGTGACGCCCACTGAGGCACTCTTCAGTAACCATGGGCTTTTTTTGGTTGTGCTTAATAGAGGAAAAACAGCTCCATATTCTGATCAACAATGCAGGAATCATGATGTGCCCCCTTTCTAAGACAGCAGATGGCTTTGAAACCCACCTAGGGGTCAACCACTTGGGTAAGTATTCTTGACCGGTTTAAAAATGAGCCTCCTGTCCTTCACCAAAAGATAGCCCTATACTAGTGCTGAGGATCCATGGAGCCCACGGATCCTAGAATTCCAATATACTGGACACAGTGCTTGTTTTCATGATCTTTCTGACGAACTATTATATACATAGGGTGAGACTCTTTGCCCATATATTTAAGAAAGCCCTAGCCATGTATCAGTGGCTCATACCTGTAATCCTAGCTATGCTGGAGGCAATGATCCAAGGATTTGGGTTGAAGCCACCTGGGGCAGGAAACTCCATGAGACTCATCTCCAGTTAGCCCCCCCACCCCCCTCCAAAAAAAAAAACCAGAAGTGGAGCTGTGGCTCAAGTAGTAGAATGCTAGCCTTGAGCAAAGAAAAGTTCAGAGATAGCACCAAGGCTCTGAGTTTAAGGTCTAGTACCAGGAGAGAGAGAGATAGAGAGAGAGAGAGAAAGAGAGAGAGAGAGAGAGAGAGAGAGAAGGAGGGAGAGAGAGAGAGAGAGGGAGAGAGGGGCCCAATCTCTGGAGATACAGGGAGATAAATGATTTCCCTGGGTTGGGCAGTGGCAGTGCTAGGCTTACTAGGAGAGCCAGGCCTGGAGATTTGCAGGAATCTGACTATAGCCCAAGGAGTCACATACCAATGAGGGTCAAGCAAGCTAAGTGTTGAGCCATTCAGATAGACAAATCTTGAGAACTTGAGGTACAAAACTGGTTGAGGTTCAGAGTTCAAGGTGATAGCTCTAGAGAAGAAAGCATGGGAAAATGTCCCCTGATCTAAGGAAAATATTATTTTTCTTAACTAAGTTCTTTTTCCTTCTGTACCTGGGTCCACAGTTGTTCCATGGTGGAAGTTGGGAACAAGTGGCTGGTTCCCATGGTTAGGGCAAGGGCAGAGGTCAGAAAAACAGCTGGTTGGGGCTGGGGATATAGCCTAGTGGCAAGAGTGTCTGCCTCGGATACACAAGGCCCTAGGTTCGATTCCCCAGCACCACATATACAGAAAACGGCCAGAAGGGGCGCTGTGGCTCAAGTGGCAGAGTGCTAGCCTTGAGCCGGCAGAAGCCAGGGACAGTGCTCAGGCCCTGAGTCCAAGGCCCAGGACTGGCCAAAAAAAAAAAAAAAGAAAAACAGCTGGTGCTGAAATCCTGTATCACTTCGCATATCCTGAGTCTAGTCTGTCCTCTTACCCTCCAATCTTCCTGCTGGCTCTCCTTGTAGGCCACTTCCTTCTCACCTACCTGCTGGTGGAACGATTAAAGGAATCTGCTCCTGCACGGGTGGTGAACCTATCTTCAGTGGCTCACCTTATTGGCAAGATTCACTTCCAGGATCTCCATTGTGAAAAGTACTACTCTAAAGGTCTTGCCTATTGCCACAGCAAACTGGCCAATGTGCTTTTCACTCGTGAGCTGGCCAAGAAGCTCCAAGGTAAGCCTAGAGAAAGAGCCAGGATTAAAATAATAAAAACAGCGTTTTTGGTTAGGTTATAAGTTCACAGAAATTCTGGAGTCAGGCTATTTGAAACATGTATATTTCAGTAGTAGGTCTGTGTACTAAGAAGGATGAAGTTACAACCAGAAGAGTCCCCTCCTCTCCCGGGAAGCTTAATATTGAATAGGCACTAGAAGCACTATTAAAACTACCTCACATCCATCACATTTATGTGTGCGTGTGTGTGTGTGTGTGTGTGTGTGTGTGTGTGTGTGTGTGTGTGTGTACAGTACTGAGATTTGAATTCAGGACCTCATGTTCTTGCTTATTTGTCTCCCGCCACCCACCCACCCACCCACCCACCGGCTCAAAGTTGGTACCATTCCTCACCTCCAGTCTTTTGCTGGTTAATTGGAGATTGGAGTCTCAGATTTGCCTGCCTGGGCTGGATTTGAAACAGGATCCTCAGATCTCAGCTTTCTGAGTAGCTAGGATTACAGGCGTGAGGCATCGGCACCCGACCCCAGCCATCACATTTTATCTCCTGTTGTTTTTTTTTCATATTATTTTCACATCAACCCTTTGCAATAAACAGAGCAGATATTATTATTTATTTTTTATAGGACAAAATCAGTGCCCAAGAAAATGGCTGACTCAAAATAATGTAGTAAGAGAAAGAATCAGAATTGGATTGTGGGTGCTCTGCCCTAAATTGGTGCTTCTTTCTTCTGTGTGCGATTTGCTGAGGTCACATGGTGAGCTGACCTGCACTTTTAAGCTCAGGGAGACAGGGCTGGATTTCAGGCCCTGACTCTGTCTTCTAAGCTGTAAAATGAGCTTAGGTTAATTCTTTATCAGTGATTCTATGCTCGCTAGAATTTTACATGAGCTGTTAGCTCTGACATCTGTGAATCAGAGGGAATTAACAGTTAGGGGAAACAATAGCTTTTACTATCAGAATGCCAAAGGCAGAAGACTAATAAAAATTAATAATAATGATAGTAAGAGCTGTGCACCGGTAGCTCATACCTAGAAGCCTAGTTACTCAGGAAGCTGAGATCTGAGATCACTGTTGGAAGCCAGATTGTGCAGAAATGTCCATGAGATTTTTTTTGGTCTATATTGGGGCTTGAACTCAGAGTCTGGGCATCTCCCTGAGCTTTTTTGCTCAAAGCTAGTGCTCTATCACTTTGAGCCACAGCACCACTTCTGGTTTTCTGGTAGTTAATTGTAGAGAGTACTCTCACAGATTTGCCTGCCTGGGCTGGCTTTGAATGACAATCCTCAGATCTCACCCTTCTGAGTAGCCAGAATTAGACGCATAAGCCAAGGGTGCCCAGCTGGCCTTGAGATTCTTATCTTCACGTAACCCCACCACCACCACCACCAAAGGAATCTGTGACTCAAGTGGTGCCACTCAAGTGGTTAAAAAAATGTAAAGGGGCTGGGAATATGGCCTAGTGGCAAGAGTGCTTGCCTTGCATACATGAGGCCCTGGGTTCGATTCCTCAGCACCACATATACAGAAAATGGCCAGTTGTGGCGCTGTGGCTCAAGTGGCAGAGTGCTAGCCTTGAGCAAAAAGAAGCCAGGGACAGTGCTCAGGCCCTGAGTTCACGGCCTAGGACTGGCCAAAAAAAAAAAAAAAAAGTAAAGGATTGCACCCAGGTCCTGATTCAAGCCCCAGTACTAGAACACAACAAAACAAGCAACAACAAATAGTAACTGGAAGCTTGTTTACTTTTTGTACTATATGGCTTAAGCTCATGTAAGCCTCACAACGTTTTTATGTGGTAGATACTATTCCTCCTCTTCTATGCTATAAATGAAGAGACAGGCATAGGTAGATGAAGCCAGACAGCTTGGATCTGGAGGCTACTCAATCAATGTTGAGACTCCTACCCTGCAGCCTGTTAGGTATGACCTCAGGTTTGCTTAATTTTTCTGTGACTCAGTTTCCTCAGATTTAAGTGGCATCTAAATGTTTCCTACCTTGAAGTCTCTTTAAGAATTAAATGAGAGCCAGGTGCCCGTGGCTCATGTCTGTCATCCTAGCTACTCAGGAGGCTGAGATCTGAGGATCAGGGTTCCTGCCTGGGCAGGAAAGGCCATGAGACTCTTATCTCCAATTAACCACCAGAAAACCGGAAGGGGCGCTGTGGTTCAAAGTGGTAGAGTGCTAGCCTTGAGCAAAAGAGTTTAGGGATAGTGCCGAGGCCCTGAGTTCAAGCCCCACAACCATAGTATAAAGGTGATGATGAAATAGGATACTTCCTTTGGAGCATAGAAAGCTATGGATTTTTCTAGAACATATCAGTCTGGGTGGCCGAGAGTAGGTGCCAACCCTAGGGCTGTGTTTCTGGAGTCCCTTCTCCCTTGTGTATTTTTCTACCATCATGTGCTTGTTGTGCTTCACTATGTCCTCTCTGCCCTAGGCACGGGAGTCACCACCTATGCTGTGCACCCGGGCATCGTCCGCTCCCAGCTGGTCCGCCACTCATTCATACTGTGCCTGTTCTGGTGGCTTTTATCCCCCTTCATCAAGTCACCGTGGCAAGGGGCACAGACCAGCCTGCACTGTGCGCTGGCCGAGGGCCTGGAGCCTCTGAGTGGCAAGTACTTCAGGTGTGTGGGAATGGTGTGTGGGTGAGTGGCTTGGTGTCCAGCAGCTGAGTTTGTGCCTGATGGAATCCAGATTTGGGCTGAATTGCAAATCAAATACACTTAGGTTTCCAAGGGAACTTGTATTAGAAATAATATTAGAATGAATTTTTATGATTCTATTTTATACATGTGGGCTGTGGTTTCACAACAGTTTGTAACTTGAAGACTGTCTCAGTTGGTTATGCCAAGGAAAGAACATTTGCAGACCCTGTGGATCCTCTTGACTGATTTTTAGTCCTTCCTTCTTTCCTCCATCCCTCTCTCCTTCCTTCCTCCCCCAGCCTTTGGTGTGAGCACTGGGGCTAGACCTCAGGCCAGGGTGTGCTGTTCCTCAGCTTTTACATTCAGGGTTGGTTCTCTACCTCTTGAGCTACACATCTACTTCTGGCTCTTTGGTGATTAATTGGAGGTAAGAGTCTCACAGGCTGGTTTGGAACTCTGATCCTTAGATCTCTTCCTCCTGAGATCTGTAATCGTAGCTAGGATTACAGGTATGAGCTACTAGAGTCCAGCTACTCATGGAATTTTTTATTGTACTCAGCAGAAAGTGCTGTATAAGGTAATCTCTTCCCAATGGGAACTCTGTTTCCCGATGTTGTCAATATGGGTATTGCCTGTTGGAATATAAAAACGGACTGTACTGAACAGATTCAGCACTGAATCTTATCACAAATTCAATGTGCAGTTGGAGTTTGAGGACAAAGGGAAGTCCAGGATTAAGTCACTTTCCCACTCCATGATTTCATCTAACCAAGTCTGCCTGGTTGCCTCTTCTGTTCAGCACTGTTCATCATTGTGCCAATTGCCAAGTCAAATATTAGATAAAACCGCAGAATATAACCATAAGGGAATGGATAAATGATAACAGCAAGCACTGCTTGAGTTCTTACAATGTAGCCAGCATTTATCTAAGTGGTTTTTTTTGTGTGTGTATTAACTCATAAATCATCAGAAACCTGAGAGGTAGATAACCTTTTCTCCACTTTACAGATGCAGCCCAGGTAGAGGACAATTACGAAACATGTCTGAGTTCATAGTTTGTAAGTTGGAAGAGTATGGCAGGCTGATTCCAGACCTGTGCTCTTCAGTGTGCTGCCATTAGCTGCATGTGGCCATTGAGCACTTGAAATATGATTGTTCCAGCAAAGATGTGCTGTAAGGATAAAATGCAAACCAGATTTTGAAGACACAGTATGACAAAAGAAATGTAAAAGAGTAATTTTTATATTGGTTATGTGCTCAAATGTTTCGGCTATACTGGGTTCAATAAGATATAGTACTGAAGTTAATTTCACTCATTTCTTTTTGCCTTTTTTTAGTGGAGGTCAGGGTCACACTATATATATGCCAGACTGGCCTCAAACTTTATTCTCTTGCTTCAGCCTCCTGAGTGCTGGTATTATAGATGTGCCACTATCTCCTGCTTCTTCTCTTCCTTCTCCTCATTCTTCTTCTCCTTCTTCCTCCTCTTCCTTCTTCCTCTTCCTCCTCTTCATTCCTCTTCCTCCTCTTCTTTTTCCTTCTCTCCCTCCCTCCCTCCCTCCCTCCTTCCCTCCCTCTTTCCCTCTGTCTCTCTTTCTTCTTTTTTGTGCCAGACCTGGGGCTTGAATTCAGAACCTGGGCACTGTCCCTGAGATTCTTTTTTTCTCAAGGCTAGCGCTCTACCACTTGAGCCACTGCTCTTTCTGAGTAGTTTGATGGAGACAAGAGTGTTCTGGACTTTCCTGCCTGGGTTGACTTTAAACTGAGGTCCTCAGATCTCAGCCTCTTGTGTAGTGAGGATTACAGGCTTGAGCCACTAGCCCTTGGCAAAGCCCAGTTTTCTATATAGACTATACTCTATCCTATCCTACTATCCTGCAAGTCTCCAGTACCTCCCGTTCCCTCCAACATAAACAGTGCTTAGTTTAGGGCTCACAGGATGCAAGTGACCCTGGATGGAATTCAAGGTGTTCAAACACTTAGATAAGGAAATAATTCCATCTTTCATTTCACAAACCACCCACTGAAATGTAGCATTTCCTTCCATTGTGAGAGTAGGCAGGGTACCTCAGGAGTTAGTGGCAAGGTGCATGACTTGGTCATCAGTGGAATTATAGATACATTTGTGTCACACTGCAGTCCTTGTAGATGTCCTATGATGCCCCATTCGGCTCTTTGCTACTTTGGAATCTGCTGGCTACAAATCCTGGCTCTAGGTCTTATTGTAGAATATATGAATAAAGAAGTGTGTTTTAAAATTGCATTTTAATATAGTTTCTTAGAATCTTGTCTACTGTGGAAAGACACCACAAATATTCCCTGACGGTCAAGTCTCACTCCTACTATCCACCCACCGTCTCTTCCCTCCAGTGACTGCAAGAGGACCTGGGTGTCGCCAAGGGCCCGGAATAGGAAAACAGCGGAGCGCCTGTGGAAGGTTAGCTGTGAGCTTCTAGGGATTCAGTGGGACTAGCCAGTGGGAAGGCCATGGCGCTATCTGGTCCAACCCATGCCATCAGGAAAGGAGACCAGAGAGAAGGCCAACCCGAAAGGATTGTCTTGTTGGCTGTCTGATGTTGCTGTGGGTGCTGCCTGTTGTCATTCTCCTGACCCTTCTAGAAACCATGACCTTCTAGAAACTGGCATGGCACACGACCTGCACATGTACTGACCATTCTTGAAGATTCAGAGAGTTGCAAGCTGCTGTATTAAGAGGACTGAGCAGATCCCAGTCTGGACATGAGCTGTGTGGGGAGGGGAGGTGTGGAGTGGAAGAAGAACCTGAGAAATGGGATCTGTTTCCTCAACGTCACCAGGAAACACTAAGCATGTATGCTCAGCTGAGGGTCCAGGAGCATCAGCATTGCATATGTGCAGGGAAAACATGCCTCACGGTCGGTCTGGAAGGATTCCTTTCCTCTCTGAGTGTAATGTTAATCTGGACCTACTCAGGAAAATCATGGCTGACTTGGACCAAATTTTCTTCCATTGGGAATGACTTTATTCTTAATGGGTTTCATTATGACATTTTCACACACAGAGATCAGGAATATTACCTTTTCTCCATTGCCCACATTTGTCCTTCTCCATAAAAAGCAAGCCTTTAAAAAACTCTTTTAAGCCAGGCACTGGTGGCTCACACCTGAAATCCCGGTTACTCAGGAGGCTGAGATCTGAGGATCACAGTTCAAAGCTAGCCTGTGCAGGAAAGTCAATGAGACACTTACCTCCAATAAATTACCAGAAAATCTGGAAGTGGCGCAAGTCAATGAGACACTTACCTCCAATAAATTACCAGAAAAGCTGGAAGTGGCGCTGTGGCTCAAGTGATAGAGTGCTAGCCTTGAGCAAAAAGAAGCCAGGGACAGTAAGAAAGAAAGGAAGGAAGTCCTTTCAAATGGTTTTCTCTTTTATTCATGGTACTGGGGAACAAAGCCTCTCACCTACTAGCCATTGCTCTACCACTGAAGAGCCCCTATTTTGAAATAGACAAAAGCAGAGCAAATAATATCATGAACCCCACCCACCTTTCAGCCAGCTTCAACATTGTCAACAGGAGCCTCACTTGGGCTACAGCTCCACTTTCAGCTTTTTTGGTAATATATTGGAGGTGAGTATCTCATTGACACTTCCTTTCTCCAATTTGTCCTATGATAGTTATGGGTAGGGGATAGAACAGGGATATTTTATTTATAAAATCAAGCTTTTTTCTTTCTCTTTTATTGTGTAGCAACCTGATCTGTCCTTGCTGGCCTTCCTGCTGCAAGCTCCAGGTTTCACTAGAGAAGTGATCCTGGATTTGCTCCTGGGGTGTTGTCCTGTGGCACAGTGGGGTGCTATTCCTCTAAGCAATAAGCCCTGCAAGACAGAGAGTGATATTGAAAGCACTAGGGTATATATATACTTCAGTTTGTATTACTAAATAAAAACCTCAGAAATCAAATCTCATCACTACTATTATGCCCAACAACATTAATAATCCTGAATATCACTTCATACTTAGGAGTTCAGTTGTGTTCTCTTTCCCTGTTTGTCTTCCCAATGTGTTTTTGTTATTTATTTCTCTATTTAGCCAGTCCTGGGGCTTGAACTCAGGGCCTGGGTGCTGTTCCTGGGCCTCTTTGTGCTCAAGGCGAGCACTCTCCCACTTGAGCCATAGAGCTAATCCCAGCTTTTTTTCTGAGTAGTTTATTGGAGACAAGAGTTTTATAGACTTTCCTGGCTGGGCTGGCTTCAAACCATGATCCTTAGATCTCAGTCTCCTGAGTAGATAGGTGTGAGCCACAGGCAGCACCCGGCCAACCAATGTCTTTTTCTTTTTCTTTTCTTGTGCTGGTCCTGAGCCTTGAACTGAGGGCCTGGGTACTGTCCCTGAGCTCAAGGCTAGCATTCTAACACTTGAGCCACAGCTCCATTTTTGGGTTTTTCAGTTGTTTATTGGAGATAAAGAGTCCATGGATTTTTTGTGCTCAGGCTGGCTTCAAACCACGACCTTCAGATCTCAGCTTCCTGAGTAGCTAGGATTATAGCTATGCACCACCAGCACCCAGCTACACCTTTTGTTCCTCCTTAAACTGTTGGTTTGTACAAATCAGGGAAGGAAAATGGCTCTAAAAAAGAGAGGAAGCTTTTCTTTCCAGAGGAGCCGCAGTCTCCTCAGAGCATTAGGTGGAATAGAATGCTGGGTTCCCTTGGAGTTCCTCACTGTGGGCTGAGATGGGCTATGTTCATTGGCGTAAGCCAATCACTACCCACACATAAGCTGGGGTCCCTTCTTTCTTTTTGTCCAGGGGTGAGAACAGTAGCTTAGGTAAAGCACTCACATGAGTTAGATATTCTCAGAAGAGCCCTTTGGGGGTGGTTACTATAGTTATCTGTATTTTACAAGTGGGGACACTGAGGCACAGAGAAGAGGCTTCCCAAAGTTCACATACTTGGTAAGTGGAAAAATGGAACTAGGTAGACTGATAGCTTCTTCTTCTTTTTTTTTTTGTGCCAGTATTGGGCTTGAACTCAGGACTTGGCTGCTATCTTTTAGCTTTCTCACTCAAGGCTGATGCTCTATCACTTAAGCCAGAGCTCCACTTCTGGCTTTTTGCTGGTTAATGGATGTAAGAGTCTCATAGACTTTCTTGCCTGGGCTGGTTTTGAACTGCAATCCTCATATCTCAACCTGAGTAGCTATGATTACAAGTATGAACCACAGCACCTAGCAAAGAGAGCTTGTACTCTCTTAAGGGCCCTTCTCCGCTGTTTCCGATTGTGGAGGAAATGGCATATGTCCCTGAGCTTCCAGTTTAAGCTACATCTTGCCTGCTCCAGCTGACAACCCAACACCAAAATTAGTGTCTATTCCTCATCCTGGGCCAGTTCCATTTCCTTCTCCATTCCTGTCTCCTCTCAGACTCTAATACACTGGGATATCCAGC
This sequence comes from Perognathus longimembris pacificus, assembly GCF_023159225.1. NCBI lineage: Eukaryota > Metazoa > Chordata > Mammalia > Rodentia > Heteromyidae > Perognathus > Perognathus longimembris. Next base: position 35,927,200 of record NC_063174.1, read on the forward strand.
CCTGGGGTGGAAAAAATATTCTTTTCTCATTTTGCTTACCTGAGAGACTGTGTGTGTGTGTGTGTGTGTGTGTGCGTGTGTGTGTGTGTGCGTGTGTGTGTGTGTGTATGCATGCATACATACATACTGTATATATACTTAAATAACACCTGGTAAACCAAGAGAGCAAAAATAGTCAAAGAGACTACTACAGATTCCTTTGGTTGCAATCTGGCCCATATTCAACTCAAATGAGCAAACAGCATTGCTAGACATGCAATGTTGTCCTTTCCTGGAGGACCCTCTTTGTGTATTACTAGATTCACTTAGTATAAAATAAGTACTCACATTGGGCAAGGCAGGCCGAAAAAAACCATGGGATATATTGCTCAAAAAGCTCAGGAAAGTGATAAATGGGAAAGAGTGGGGGATGAATCTCAGAAATTAGGATCCACGTGGTAAAAATTACCCGGCTATGCTGTCTCTGTCTCTCTCTCTCCTATTTGTGTCTTCACTTTGACTGTTGAAGCCTCTCAAGCTTTACAACTCTTGTTTCTAGCACTGAAGAGGTACTGCAGCTACTTCCTACTTTCTGAGTGTAAAAACCCCAGGTTCAGCTTTGATTGGATGCTTATTATCAAGTATGAAGCTGTGCTAAGGGGGAAGGAACCAGGTAAGAATTTGATCTGGGTAAAATTGGCATTTCAAGTAAATGAGAACAACATGGAGTCAGACAAGTAGCTATTCAAATGAACTGGAAGTTTTCATTTAGAAAAAAATTAGAAGAAAATATAGAAAAATATCTTTAAGCCCTTGGAAGGTTTACTTCCATCCCTCTCCCCTTGCAAGTACCTACCCCCTTGCAAGTATCCATTTCCTGGTACTTATTTTGTTGGGCTTTGGCTTGGTCTTTCTAAGGAATTATAGTCTATTATACTTCAGTTAATTCATTTATAACAGCTTGCATACCACTCAGTGAGTTTACGTATAGATTATAGGCACATGCTAGCTCCCACACATGAGGGAAACCATACAACCTGTGTTTCTTTGGGTCTTGCTTACTTCACTGAACATATCTTCTTTCTATTTCCTTACACATGGTACAATGTCATTCTTTTGGATGGATGAGAATTCCACTGTGTATATATACCACATTTTCTTGATCCATTCATTCAGTGAGGGGCATCTGGGCCGATCTCATATCTTGGCTGTGGTAAATAATGCTGAAGGGGGGAGGAATAGAATGCAGGCAAGAATGCACTGTATATTCCACAGAACTGAGAAAAAGAAGAGGAGGGGCGTGAAGATGTTGAAGGGATGACACAGATCAAGATACATTGTATACATAAACTATTTTGTTAAAGGGCAAAAAATTCAAAATATAACCTAAAAATTGAGAAACGTGAGGGAAGGAGTTTGGGTGAGAAGACTAGATGAGAATATTGAAAGAGGTATCACTGGCCAGGCACTGGTGGCTCACGCCTGTACTCCTAGCTACTCAGGAAGCTGAATAGCTGAGGATTGCAATTCAAAGCCAGACTAGGCAGGAAAGTCCATGAGACTCTTACTTCTAATTAACCACCAGAAAACAGGAAGTGGCTCAAGTGGTAGAGCCCTAGAAGAGCTCAGGCCCAGAGTTCAAGTCCCATGACTGACAAAAAAAGAAAAAAAAAGAGGTGGCACTGATCACTATATTCATGAACTTCTATGTAGAGTAGCAACTTCTTTGTACATGATTTAAAGATAATAAAAATATATCTTTAAAAAGAGTGAGGTTTTATTTATTTTTTGGTAGGGAGGGAGTTGAACTTAGGGTGTTAAGTTTGCCTACTCTTACTGTTTGAGCCACACTGGTAGTGCTGAAGGTCTCCTTAAGTAACATTAAAAGCATGTAGGAAAAGAAAAATACAGCCTGAGGTACTAGAATGAATTTCAGAACCAAAGAGCATACCATTCTGAACACTAGGGCAGAGGCAATACATTTGTATAAATTCATAAGTAATAAATTTGGCTACTTAAATTTTTTCCATTATGCTAAGCAAAGTAAATCAGACACAAAAGGATACTAGATGCTATTTACATGAGACTACATAGATTAGACACATTCACAAGGTAGAGGTTACCAGGGGGTGAAATGAGAAATGGGGAGTTGGTGTTTAATGGGTAGAGTTTCAGTTTGTGATAATGCAAAACTTCTGGAAACATAGTTGTGAAGATTGTTCAAAAATATGAATGTATTTAATGCCACTGGAGTGTAAACTTATACATGGTAGAGTTATGTAAGGTATATTTTAGAATAAAAATAAGTCTTTCAAGGATTCTGGGTTGTATCTACTTAGAAAGATTTTCAATACGTCTAAATTATAGAGAAGTCCTTTTATTCTTCTAGAATTCCTTTTACTCTAGAGGTCTTTTTATTCTTCTAGAATTATTGTTGACATGGGGTTGGTTGGAATTGTAACTTGAGGAAGAACATTTAAGGTAAAGGAGAGATGATGAAAAGGACCCGAACTTAAAATAAAGGAGAGGTGATGAAAAGGACCTGAACTCAAATAATGAAGCAAAAGGAACAGGTTCTCCTGATTGGGAAGGTAGGGGCACAGGTCTTCCACTGGGCATGTGCTTAAATATTTATTTAATGAGGGGAGAAGAAGAATAGCTGGGAATGTGGCTTAGTGGAAGAGTGCTTGCTAGCATGCATGAAGCCCTGGGTTCAATTCCTCAGTACTGCATTCACAGAAAAAGCTGGAAGTGGTGCTGTGGCTCAAGTGGTAGAGTGCTAGCCTTGAGCAAAAGAAGCTCAGGGACAGTGCCCAGGCCCTCAGTTCAAGCACCAGAACTGGCCAAAAACAAAACAAAAAAACAAAGGAAATAAAAAGAAATAGCACAGATATTTCTAACCCAGGTATCATACACAACAGTAATAATATTAATGCTACTATTCACCTAAGGAGGAAGATTGATTGTGGAGGAAATGATTCATTCCAATTTGGATGTGCTAATATTTTTAGGTGTAGGTTGCTCTTGTGGATTCCAGCAGGCAGATCTCATGCAGGAGAGTTAAGAGGAATATATTTGGTTTAGAATTTAGACAGTGAAGATGAGTGCTGAATTGGTGGATCTGGAGAGTATAAGGATGTCCAGAGGGACTGATTAGAATGGTGAAGAAGGATGAAGAGGACATACGGCCTGAGAAGCAAATAACAGAAATGATAGTCAATATTGGGTTGAAGGATGAGCTTTAAATATGGTAGTCTGTTGGGTAGGGTAGGTGATGAGAAGATAGAGTAGGGTATCAGGCAGTCAGGGAAATAAGGCCTTATATAACATGTAGGCCATAGGTTAAGTTAATAAACCAAACATCTCAGAGCAATGAAATGGGGACAGAAAACTAAAAGGAAGCAAGGAAGTGGAAAGACTTGTTGAGCAAGGACAAAATAACAAGGAAAAGCTGAGCACTAGTGGCTTATGTTTGCAATCCTAGCTACTCAGCAGGCTGAGATCTGAGGATTGAGGTTCAAAGCCAGCCAAGTGTGACATACTTATCTCCAATTAACCAACAAATAGTGGAATCAATTGTGGCTCAATTTGTGGAATGCCAGTCATGAGAGAAAAAGGTAAGGGACAGCTTGAGCACAGGTCTTGTGTTCAAGCCCTAGTTAGTACTTGTGCACACACACGTATACATACATGTACACACACACACACACACACACACACATCCAAGGAAGTAAGAGAGAAAATGGTGCTGAAATCCCCCCCTTTTTTTTTTGCCAGTCCTGGGGCTTGAACTCAGGGCACTGTCCCTGGCTTCTTTCTGCTCAGGGCAAGCACTCTACTAGGCCATATTCCCAGCCCAGGCACTGAAATCTTTGATGCCACATCTTCATAGGGAAAGAAATGAAGACCCACCAATCTGAGGACTCTTTCTGAAGGCTTGAGAAACTTGCCCAGATGAAACAAGGAAAAGCCCTAGACAAGGCCATTGCTGTGGCTCATCCTTTCCGAGACCCTCCTATGGGGAAGTTTTGTTTCTCTTTCAACAAAACTTTCTGCTAACTCTTCTGCCTTTGTCTGAGACCTTCAGTTTTTTTTTTTTTTTTTGGACCATCCCCTGGCCCAGCAAAACACACAGACACAGTCATGTAGAACACAGAAAGAAAGTTTATTGCCAGCAAAGGGACTGACAAGGACTTCATCATGGTGAGCTAGGATTTGATGGCTGCCCAAGTAGTAAATAAGGGGCTGGCAGCTAGCCAAACTGAAGGTCACTTAAAGGATTGTACCTGACCCAATGGAGTGTCATCTGAAGGTAAAGGGAAAGGAGGCTGGTTATTTACTGCCTGCACCCAGTAGGCCTAGTGCTGGTCACTCTGGGAATGAATGGTGCCTGCCAGGTCCTGGAAAGGAAAGGAGCCTATTAGAGTAACACCTGGCACACACTCAGTTCATACCACTTGGTATTAGTGGGCTAGCAGAAGGCAGGGTTCCAAACAGAAACAATATGAAGATACAGGGAGAAGGAAAGCACTTCACAAAGAAGCCATCAAGTGATCAGATACTAAACAAATCTTTCATAGAGGAACTGGCAGTTTCAGGGCTAGGAATGTGGTAGAGTGTTTGCTAGCATATATGAAGCCCCATGCGCGATTCCTCAGCAACACATAAACAGAAAAAGCTGCAAGTAGCGCTGTGGCTCAAATGGTAGAGTGCTAGCCTTGAGCAAAAGCTCAGGGACAGTGCCCAGGCCCTGAGTTCAAGTCCCAGGACTGGCAAAAAGAAAAAAAAAAGAAATGGCAATTTTACGGATAGGGTGATCAGTGTCTTCATAGTGTGAATGAGGACGCAGACCAAGAATAAGACATCTCTCTCAGGGTTACTATGACTATTGACATTTGGTTGACTGCCTATGAATTCTAATAGCCTTTGATCTACCTCATTTTACTCCAGCCAGACATCAGGTAACTCAGCCCTGCTCAGGTTTCTTGACACCGTGTGCATCTATCTTATCCTATGGAGGGTTCCAATTTTCTGTGTTGTAACATATCTGTGTGCCATGTCCACACCAGATGGTTTTCAGGCCGATTTTCATCCTTACTATTTGTGCTTGTTGTGATACTTTTTTTTTTTTTTTTTTAAATGAGAAGTGGGATGAGATCGGGTTTCTGGAGAAAGGAGATGAAGGCAGTGACTATAGCCAGTGGCTCAAGTATCACACTGTAAACCTATGCCGAGAGGGCAGAAGGCAGAGTAGTTTTTGTTTTTGTTTTTTTAATTTTATTTTGTTTAACTGTTTTGTGGTGTACAGAGGAGTTACAGTTACATAAGCCAAAATACATTTATTTTTGGATAGTGTCACCCTTTCCCTTGCTCTCTCCCAGTTTTCCCCTCAGCAAACAGTTTTCAGTTTGGGTTCTGTTTTTCTCAAATACAACTGGTTTCAAAAGTTCACTATTTGGGCTGGGGCTATAGCCTAGTGGCAAGAGTGCCTGCCTCGGATACACGAGGCCCTAGGTTCGATTCCCCAGCACCACATATACAGAAAACGGCCAGAAGCGGCGCTGTGGCTCAAGTGGCAGAGTGCTAGCCTTGAGCGGGAAGAAGCCAGGGACAGTGCTCAGGCCCTGAGTCCAAGGCCCAGGACTGGCCAAAAAAAAAAAAAAAAAAAGTTCACTATTTGAGTTGGCTGCTGGTGGCTCACACCTATAATCCTAGCTACTCAGAAGGTAGAGGTCTGAGGATCATTGTTCAAAGCCGGCCAAAGAAGGAAAGTCTATGAGACTCCTATCTCCAATTAACCAAACAAGCTAGAAGTGGAGCTGTTGCTCAAGTGGTAGAGCACTAACATGGAGCAAAAAACCCAAAAGCTCAGAACAGTGCCTTGGCCCTAAGTTCAAGCCCCAGGACAGGCACCAAAAAACCCCACAGAAGAACAACAAAGCACTATTTGTTGGAAAGTAAAAATATAGATTTTTTTAAAAATTGACCTTCCTTTTGGTGATGGTGGGGATCACATTTAGAGGAAAGATCTCTAGTGTTTGCTAGCAGGGCCAGGTGTGGCGAAGCTGCACTCAGCAAACTGCTGGTGGGAGAATCAGAGGCTGTAAACTCTTTGGGAAGTGACTTGAGTTACTTACTAAAGGCGCATATCCCATGACTAAGTGATTCTACGTAATTCACTGCCTTGATCTTGACAAAGGGCAGCAACAACTTAAAATTTTTACAATTCACACTGGTTACGATGACATGATACCATAGAACAGTTAACTCATTGTGCTTATGAATAAAGTACCCTGGAACCGCACACTGGTAATGAGTTAACAGACAGGGATGCGATGGACTTTGCTCTTATTTCCTTGGTGATACTGGGGTTTGAAATTACTTTTTGTCCATTGTGGGACTTGAACTCAGAGCCTGGGCCCTGTCCTCGAGCTTCTTTGGCTCAAGCTAGCACTCTACCACATGAGCCACAAAGCCACTTGTGGTATTCTGGTGGTTTATTGGAGGTAAGAGTTTCATGGGCTTTTCTGCCTGGACTGGCTTTGAACCCTGATCCTCAGATCTTAGTCTCCTGAGCAGGTAGGATTACAGGCTTGAGCTATCAGCGTTCAGCAAAATCAAAGTATTTTACTTGCTAAGCAGGTGTTCCACCCTGAGTCCCTCAGCAGATGAGACAGACTTTTCACTTACCTTAAACTTTTTCTTAAAGAACTCAAGGCCTCATGTTCTTATTTGTCTTGCTTGCTATGGCCAGAACTCTACCATTTGAGCCAATCTCCAGCCCAGCTTTTTGCTCAGACTTTTCTGCTTGGGCTGGCTTCAAGACTCAGCCTTCTGAATAGCTAGGATTACTGGCACAAGTTATGTTTTTTTCTGTGTTCTACTGCTCCTTGAACTCAGGGCCTGGGTGTTGTCCCTTAGCTGTTTCGCTCAAGGATAATATTCTACCACTATCACTGGAGGCCACGGCAGCACTTTTAGCCTTTTGATGCTTAATTGGAGATAAAGGTCTCATGAACTCTCCTGCCTGGGCTGGCTTCAAACTGCAATCCTCAGATCTCAGCCTCCCATATAGCTAAGATTACAGGTGTGAGCCAATGGTACCTAGCATGAGTCACTTTTTTTCATACTTAACTGACAGTGACAAAAAGAATGAACCCATCTTTTTCAGGACAGTAGCCAAATGTGGCCTTCAGTCTGACATGTAAACCGGCTAGAACTAATGAGTCAAATGTTAAAGTGATTCATGAATTTTCTTATAGACAGTATTCACAAATGTTATGGGCAAGTTGACCTGATATAGAGTCAATATTCAAACTTCTAACCATCAACAGGAAGAAATAATTAGTAGTTTCAAAGACATTTTATAATAACGAATGTGTCAAGCAGCTAAACCGGTATCATAAAGAGTGAAAAGCCTAAGATATCCTGTTCCTTCCCACTGCTTACAATGTCCTTTTTACCTTGGGTCTCTACAAATCATCTGAAAATCAACAGTTATTATATATGCTCATTATTAAACGTCAATATCAACCCTTAAAAATGAGATGAATCCTAACCAGAGACATTAGTCATTATGAAACTTCTTTAAAGAAAGTTGAAGAGTTGAAGGCCACTTGATCTTTCCCACTAATCTTTTCCTCTCAACAAGAACACAAAACAAAAGGAATAGGTATGGCCAAAACAGCACAAATAACTCGGGAAGCCAAGGAACTAGCCAGATAACACTTTATTGTGGTTTGTTAGTAGCAGATCATTCAACACCTCAACATGTACAACTGTTTTTGTGTAACTGTTGCTTTAACAGAAGCAGCGGTGCGACACAGGCATTTAGCCTCATCTTATGTCTGTCTGGTCAATGGTTGCCTATTGTAGAGTTCAACTAGTTAGTGGAAAAGGAAAATCTGGTCTTAGAATCTCAAACTAGGGGCTACAGGATATGCAGCCCATATGTATAAAGTGCTTATGCTCAGTGCAAAATAGGGCAGACTCAGAAGGGCAAGCAGAGGCCAGGTGAAGACATTTCCTGGGTGTCAGATGCATTCTATGACACAAGGAAGGGAAAAAAAGCCATGTGTTAATCCCCTAAGGGATTTTTAGAAGTTTCCATATACTCTTTCTCTTCTCTAGCAAGATCAAAATTGAATCCAACAGATGTTCACAGATGTTTAGTTTTTTAAATTTTATTTTGCTATTGAAATTTTTGGTTCAGATGGAAATCCACAGGGTTTCTAAGCACCAGAGACACTGGCTACAGCTTCCAGCTCCCGTTTGTCTCAGCATCACAGGTGAGATAACAGACTGAGCTCTGGCTAGTGGGAGACTCAGGGTTTCAGAGCTTTCCTTTAGACCTCCCATTTGCAAATCCAAGTCAAAGACTTTGACAGGCCCTTTCTCAAACATTACCATGTCACATGGGAAGACAAGCCAATGAACATTCTATAAGTATTTCACCTAGTTTCCCATCATCTAGACATGATCTGTTCATTGTACCCTCCTCTGGTTCCTATCTAGACTCTTGGCCATAGGCCCAATTCTGAAATGAATCCCTGGTTCCCTCTGTGAAGACAGAAAAGCAGCACACGCTGTCTCAATGACTCAGGTGTTTGCATATCCACCCTGTGGTCTCAAAGAGACTGAAGAGAAGTGGGGGTGGGGGGGAAATGAGGAAGTGGCTTCTTAATCAATTCTAGAGGCACAAACAGGACTAGAACTCAGATTCACAATGTCTAGCCATTCAGTCACAGGACCTCAACTACTATATATGGCCCCAGACTCTAAAGAGGAAGCCATGTTCCTTTACCCATCAGCTTTGCAGCAGGGATATTTACAAGAGCCATCTCTGTGCTTGTGTCCTTACTTGGACAGGTCTGCCTGTCCTTCCCTTCAGGATGAATGCAATGGCACATACTCTTTTCATGCGTTGACATGGCAGATTTCATCATCTCTACTGCAGCCAGAGCTTTCTGGTGCAGGCGTCAGAAAAGCCCCGTCTTCAGGCTTCCTTCCAAAGACTCACGTCATCGCCTTGTGCTTGTGGGAGGAGTCATGTGTAAAGCCATTTCATTCCACAGGTTGAAAAGTCCCCTATGAATTTTGGGAAGGGAATAGCTATCCTTTTGGTGCTGCTTTATAACCTTCTGTTAAACCTGTCTAGTTAAGAAGAGCTACCAATGTCACATGGAGAAGGGACTGTGTACAAACAGGAGAACCCGGGTTAAGACCCAAAACGCAGGGAAGGTTTTCAGACTGGCAAAAGTCTAAAGTAAAGTGCCTCTTTTCAAGGAAGGAGAGTCTCCTTTGTTTAGAAAATGTTTGGGTGTAAACACGAGTGCACAGCAGCATGCACGCACACACACTCACTCACTCACTCTGAGGTAGAAAGAACTGGCTATCTTCGGACAAACACAGAGATTCCACAAGTCTACGGAAACATGGCACTTGTGTGAAAGGTCCTATTCTTGCCTAGGTAGGAAAGAAGGGGGCCAATCCAGCTCTTTTCCATCTGGGGCAGAGCCAGAGAAGTCCTTTTCCACAGGAGAAAATAGGCTGTAGGGCATTGCTCCTGTTGCCACAGTTCTCAGGCTATGTTTTCTTGGCCCTGCTACCCAGGGTCACTTCCTGGAGCCTGAGCCATGGCTACCACGGGAGAGGCTTGTCAGAAGCCACTGGGCACAGATGTCTTGTACTACTGCATCCCCGCTGCTCTTGGCAGCCTGCTGCACCTGTTGGACCAGGGTGGTGGCCCGTGAGTGTTCTTGCTTCACAGCAATCAGATACGCCGAACGCAGTTTGCAACAAGTAAGGTAGGCCTGAACCTGGTGTTGGAGAGACAATGAAAAGGAATCTATCACAGATGAGTCACCAAGCAATATGCAGAGCTGAGTCAGATGATGCAAGCAGACTGCACTTCTCACCAATCAGTATTGGGATACCTTCCCACTACAATGGGCTCACAGATTCCATTTCTCATTCATTCATTTGGTCAGTCATGGGTCATAGGGCTCAGGGCTGTCTCTAAGCTGCTTTGGTAGCTCTACCACTTGAGTCACAGTGGCATGTCCAGCCTTTTCTGAGTAGTTTATTGGAGTCTCATGGACTTTCCTGCCTGGGCTGGCTTCAAACTGCGATCCTCAGATCTTAGCTTCTTGAGCTGCTAGGATTACAGGTGTGAGCCACTGCCACCAGTGCCTGGCTTTCTATGTTTGTTTTTAACTTGGTGAATGAAAAAAATCTTTAAACAGGGGCTGGGGATATAGCCTAGTGGCAAGAGTGCCTGCCTCGGATACACGAGGCCCTAGGTTCGATTCCCCAGCACCACATATACAGAAAACGGCCAGAAGCGGCGCTGTGGCTCAAGTGGCAGAGTGCTAGCCTTGAGCGGGAAGAAGCCAGGGACAGTGCTCAGGCCCTGAGTCCAAGGCCCAGGACTGGCCAAAAAAAAATAAAAAATCTTTAAACAGGAAATTTGGGAAGAAAAATGGATGTACACAACTAGAAAAGATTTAATTAAGGTCTAACTTCAGCTATATGTGGTGGTATACAAATGTAATTACAGCACTCAGGAAGCTGAGGCAGGAAGATCATGAGTTTGAGGCAAGCCCATGCTACATGAACTCCTGTTTCATAAAACCAAAACAACTCTCCCTCCTTCCATTCCCCCCTCTTCTCCAAAAGAAAACGTCTAGCCTCAATCTATTCTCTTTTTTGTTTTACTTATTTTTTAACTGTGGCTCTCTGTCCCATGAGTTCCCAGCTTAGTAAGGGGATAAAAATTCCTTCTGTCTCTGACCAGGGTCTCACCAGTACCTCCCTTGTTAGCTTGCATGCTCAGTGAGAGAGCAGTAAGGTCTCCATAAGCCACCATAAAACTCCCACTGCAACTCCTAGTAGTTGCATGTGTAATACTTTTGTTTTTGTTACTAACATCTCTTTCCTTAGCTCAATTTCATATTATTTTCTATTTACTAGAAGCTGTCTGGCATGTCCTCAACTCACTAAATCAGGTCATGCTGTTTGTATGTATGTGCTGTCTCCCTAGGTTGCAACCGGGTGGGGGTGGGGTAGGGAGGTGAACCTTCACCTGGGTTGCCAGCTCTAGTTAAGCCTAGATATATATGAAATATCACAAATTGGAAGGCAAAATTCCTACTAAGAGAAGAAGGGCATTTTTCCAGAGAGTTTGGAATAGGATTTTGGCAAGATCATGTGGCTTGAGATCACGTCAGTTCATTAGAACAGTTGCTAAGAAAAAAACATACTTGAAAAGTATTAATAATTGCCTAGATTGCAGAGCATGTCTTTCACAGGGACAAAGCCACTGCCCTGTTGGGGGTGGCTCAGTGAAGGCTTAGGAAAGAACCCTGTGTGGGACTCAGGGAATCTAGGTATCTTTCTTGGCTGTTGTGTTCTCAGTCTGATTCTAGAAAAGTCTTTCTCCATATCAGAATATTGGAACTGTATCCTTTCCAAGGATCTCATTAGGATATTGTAGAAATAATGAGGAAATAGTTACAACAGGAGGTTTCTTAACATCTTCTGTCCTGGGATTAGCAATAATGCCCCCGGGAGAGCTCTTTAAAAGATGCTGTTTGCCTAATGTAAATTTTCATCACCAGGGATTCAGTTGCCCTAACATTCCTCTGCTGATGGCCAGGGCAGCTCTGTCTGGCTTGCAGATGGCAGGAGGATCATGGTTAGCCACAAGTGGGGTAGTTGGGAATAGTTCAATATGGCTGGCAATCCTCACAGAAGCAATATGAAGCAATGTCGACCCATTTCCAAAACAGGGAAGGTAAGAGTTCACTAGCACCAGGGTGGAAGCCTAGCTTGGTGAATAAGAAAAACAGTGGATAGGTTGACTGAGGCTTTTTCTTATTGTCACCATTTCTCTCTACAATAAAGAAATAATTGATCACCTCATTTACTTAATCATCTTAAAGAAAGATGGAGGCACTTTGTAGAGCTCTCTGAGGAGAGACCGTAAATATTCACCTGTTCCCTATTTATTTCTTCCTTGCCAAACCACTATCCAAGTCCCAATTCCACCTCTGGATAACACACAAACCAGGATAGAATACTACACAGAGTTGTTGTGGGAACAAGGAAAGTAACAGGGGCTGCTTATTAGCATTGCCTCACCTTATTGTCATCATTATGTATTGCCTGGATCAGGCCCTCCAGCTCCTGTGCAGAATGGAGACAAAGCAGTGTGAGTAGAAGGCTCTCTACCTGGGAGCCAGACAGGGCCCAGTCCAGTCTGTGCTCCAGGGTGGGGGTACCTGCCTGATTCTTCTTTTTAAAACTCAATGCCTATTAGAATAGCAATAAAGGAAAACTAATGCTAACAACAAGTGTGGCAATTTCAGGAGAAAGAAAATCTCTTAAGAAGCCAGTCCTTACCCTTCACAGACAGATGTGCCTGTTTAGCTCACAAAGAAACTATGTGCCTGCCATAGCTTCATAGCTATGTGCCTATTTAGCTTCACCAAAGAAGCTATGTGCCTGCCATTTGTAGGCAACACACTTCAAAGACCATAGGCTGGTCTATCCTGATCTCCTGTAGAATCACAGAGAGCAGCTGAACTATGCCAGCCCACAGAGCTTTTCATGGGCATACAATACGCCTTCTGGGGATAGAGGTCATGAAGGGAAGCAGGGAAGACCACTGTTGCAGAGGGTCAGAAAGAGAAAGGGAACTTGTAGCTAGCATTTCAGGTATATTATGGGGAACAGAGAAATAAAGAAGATGAGGAAAAGACCGTGAAGTAGATGGAGGACCCAGAGAGAGAGGTAAGGGAGCGGGTGCACCTGGGGTGGGATTCTCCTGAAGGCTTCCACGCAGTTGAGGAGGATAGTGTCCCCGTCGCTTTTGGCCGCCATGCCCGACTCACTGACACATTTGAGCAGTTGTCGGATCTCGCTGTATTTCTCCCTTTCCACCAGCTGCCGGGCAGCTCTGCAGTAGGTTGCAGCAGCATCCAGCTGGAAGTCCTGGAACAGAATACGGGCCAATGGCCTTCGGATGGCAGGGGACAACAGCAGGAAGGGAGGAGACATGCTTAAGGCAGATAAGCCATGTGGTCTATAGTAATTACAGGAAGTATAAATATAAATACAAACAGACCAAAAAACAAACAGCAAGTTCTACGTTAGAGCCAGGCAGATATTTAGTATGAATCCATAAAAATTGTAATCTTAATATCTGAAATGGTACATCTTGCTGTGCACTGGTGGCTCACATCCATAATCCTTATTACTCAGAAGGCTGAGCTCTGTGGATCATGGTTCAAAGCCAGCAAAAAAAGTCCAGGAGAATCCTGGCAGGAAAGTCCCTGAGACTCTTATCTCCATTTCAACACCAATAAGATAGAAGCTGAAGTGTGGCTCAAGTAGTAGAGTGCCAGTGTTGAGTGAAAAAGCTCTGAGTTCAAGGTCCACTATTGGCACAAATAAAGTAAAATAATGAAGTGGTACTTTCTGAAAATGTTCTAATCTAATTCCCAAGACCATTTTGTCCTGTCTCCTGAGTTACCTTTCCCTGGAAAATGGCATAGGAAGTTGGTGTTTATCGAACACCTGGCCCCTGGCTAAGAGCTGCCTTAGTGTTCAGAAAAAGACTGATTTGCTGAAAACTGCCAGAGAAATGCCTTAAGCTTGGTCTAGGTTAGCCATTAGGCCATGGGCCTGGGGGATCTTCTCCCAAGTGCTCTCTCCAGCCACCCTCCTCTGTGAGGGCAGGTGGAGGTTCTACAGGACAAGCTATAGGAACTGTTTCAGATTAGGGTTTCAGGTACTTGATAGCCCTTGAATGGTTATTGGCTTTTGGTAAAGTGATCTAGAGTCTTGCATTTAACCCAGTTCACTAGTTGCCACCTCCCTAATTTTGTCCCTATAGTACATATATATCTGCCTTCAGATAAAAAAATAATAATTTTTTTTGCTTTTTTTTTTTTTTTTTGCCAGTCCTGGGGCTTGAACTCAGGGCCTGAGCACTGTCCCTGGCTTCTTTTTGCTCAAGGCTAGCACTTTATCTACCACTTGAGCTAACAAGTGCCACTTCTGGCTTTTTCTATATATGTGGTGCTGAGGAATTGAACCCAGGGCTTCATGTATACGAGGCAAGTACTCTACCACTAGGCCATATTCCCAGACCCTCAGATAAAATTTCTTAAAGAATAATACCTCACAGAAATGTGAGAAATGTGCTGATTGCCGTTAGCATAATTTTGACTAATCCAAGTCATACCTGCAGAACACGGAATGCAATCCCAAAACCATCTTCCACATTTTTCCCTCCTAGCATGATCTGAAAGGAGAGAAACATGTATTTTAAGAAATATTAATTCCTAGAGTAGCTCCTTAATCAAGAATGAGAACCCTCTCCTTCATTCAATTTTTAAACAAATAATTATTGAGACTCTGCTAAGTGTCAAACACTAGGGACACAGAATGAGGAAAATGGACTTAGCTCCCAGCCATCTGTGGCTCCTGACCCAGTGGGAGGGGAGCCATCAAACAGCAGAAGCGAGGCCCAGATGATTAAAACTATGATGAGCCTTCTGAAGGATGGGAGCAGTCTGCTGGACATGAAACACTGTACCTTGCAGGCAACTTCCATTTTCATGTGGTTATTTCCAAACAGTGTTGGCAGAGGCAGAGTGGTGATTTGTGAGGTGCCAGCAGTTTCACACCGGTGTAAGAACCTGGTCACTTCCATCTGCAGCTGAAGTGTATTCATGTGCCTAGGGGGAAAGGATATGTGGAGTCCAGCCTCTTGAGAGGCTTCAGAGGGGTGAACTGTGTGGGGATGGGGGACTGAGCACTTGTAGGATGAGGGTGACAGAAAAAGCCAAGGAAACAATGTGAAGGGAAAAAGAAATCCAAAATGCCCTCTGAGCAGTTATGACCAAATGAAACTGGGTTATTGAGTACCATGCACAGTAGTTCAAGGGTACAGTGGAAACACAAAGGCCAGGCATGGGATCAGTAAGTATTTACTGAGAACCAATATTTCAGGGGCAATACCAGAAGTTAAGGAAGGCAGAGGTCATGCCCTCATTGAATCTATAAAGGAGAGGAGAAAGAAAGAGCAACACAGAAAATATCCAGTGATTAAGCCCATGAAAGCAACAGATGAGAAAGATGAATCATTTTCTATCTTTGGTGTTTTTTTTTTTTTTTGTGTGTGTGTCTTGGGGCTTGAACTCAGGGCCTGGGCTTTGTCTCTGAGCCTCTTTGTGCTCTGGGCTAAAGAACTCTTATCACTTGTGCCATAGGGCCACTTCCAGCCTTTTCAGTTTATGTGGTACTGAGGAATTGAACCCAGGGCTTTAGGAATGCTAGGTAGGCAAGCACTCCACCACTGAGCCACATTTCCAGCCCAAATCATTTTCTTTAGATGTTGCATTCTCAATGGCAGTATCAAGCAAGCTTGATTAGATTTTAAGCCTAAAGGAAAAAACGACTTGGAGACCGATGGTTAGCATAGAAGCAGACAGGAGGAGAGACAGAAGGAGACCTCAGCAGCGACAGGATCATGCAGGACCTTTGTTGCCCACTGTAAGGAGTGGTGAATTTGGTTTAGTTGTAGCATGTGATTTTAATCCTCCTTATCCCCTCTTGCCCTATAAGCTCCTCTAAATCACTTTCTGTGCTTATCCAGACTCTGTCCTCCAGGGACAAAGCTTTTTTGGGGGCCTGTTCCAGAGCTTGAACACTAGTCCTGAGTGCTATCACTGAGCTTTTGTGCTCAAGACTAGTGCTCTAGGGCTGGGAATATGGCCTAGTGGTAGAATGCTTGCCTTGTATACATGAAGTCCTGGTTGGATTCCTCAGCACCACATACAAAGGAAAAGATGGAAGTGGTGCTGTGGTTCAAGTGGTAGAGTGCTAGCCTTGAGCAAAACGAAGCCAGGGACAGTGCTCAGGCCCTGAGTTCAAGCCCCAGGACTGGCAAAAAGTAACAACAACAAAAAGACTAGTGCTCTACTACTTGAGCCACAGCTTTACCTGTGGCTTTTTTTTTGTTGTTGTTGTTGTTATTAATGAGAGAGTCTCACAAACCTTCCTGCCCACTGGCTTTGACATGAGATCCTCAGATCTCAACCTCCTGAGGAGTTAGGATGACAAGCATGAGCCACCAATACCTGGTGACAACGCTTTTCACTTATGTTTTTTTAAGCATTCAAGGGAGGGCAAGAGCAGCTTCATTACTGAGTCCCAGCCTTCTTCCTGCACTGACTAGGTTCTGAGCCTCAAGCTACCTACCTGGACACATCAGCTGCAGTCATCTTTTTCCGGAAGAAGGCGCTTTTCTTTCTTCCAGAGCCGCGGGATGTTTCTTGGAGGTAGATCTTCAGGTGGTCCTTGGCCTTAAGGAGCCATGAGAGCTTCTCTCCCAGCTCTGTGTAAGACTTGGCTTTGTGACTGAAGAACCGAATACAGGTCATGGCAGCCCGAACTTGATCCTAGAAGAGCAAAATGAATGACCAGATCTAAAGTGATGAGGGTGGGGTTGATGAGAATTTCGTTCTAATTCCCAAGGAGGAAGTAGATTTTCTTGTTCTGGTCTCTTCTGTGTCCCTATCTTTATCTCCTGTTCATTTCTTCTTCCTTGCTAAGGATGGCTACCCACATCCCATTGCCAGCTGAACTGCTAGTCTATCAGTAATTCAAAGGCCCAAGAAATTCTAAAGAAAACTGAGTGGCTGAGCTCCTGGGCCAGAATTATTCCACTACCAAAGTGATCTAAAAGTAGATAATTCTGGTTTTTACCTTTCACCATGGCTTTGTTCTTAGCCTGAATGATTTAATGTCTCCATGCTTTAGTACTAGCAAGCCTAAGATAGGTTGAGAGGAAACTATTCCTTCTTCCTCATGCATTTTTCTCTAAATATACTTACTATTTCATCATTTTTTATGAGTCTTGTATCTTTTTTGACCTTTACATTCTTTGAATTCAGCTAAATGCCATTATGGACAAGATTTAAGTTCACCTCTACATTGTAAGTGAAATCCTCATGCTGAACAATAGTAGAGAGCAAGATGGATCTAGGGCTCTAGAGCTAAATAGCAAAGCAAAGAGATGAAATGACAGTCCTGTTCCCTCCTCTTATACACCTTGTCCTGCATGGCGGGGCATTAGACACATGGGTAGAAGGGAGGATAGGGCTATTACCTTCATGAACTGCTGTAGCTCATACAGAATGTGGTAATAGTTCTTCTTCTGTAGATGCTGGCAGGCAGCAATCAAGTATGCTCCCCAGCTCTCCAAGGTTGGATCGATGGATTCTAGCAAGTTTTCTAAAGTGTGTAGCTTTCCACTTTTATAGCTTGGCTGGAAAATTCCTTCTATAAAGACTTCTGGAGGACTGTCCTAAAGCAGGGCAAGGTGAGAGGTCAGGAGTCTGGAGTTTGTTCCTGGCTCAGTCTGGCATCCACTCTGTATTTCCTTTTATTCATGACCCTGCTACGGTGTATTCTCCTAGGCCTGGTGCTAGCCAGGATGGTACTCTACCACTTGAGTCACATCCCAGCACTTTTTGCTTTCCATTATTTTAAAAATAGGTTCTCTCTCTCTCTGGCCTGGACTACAATCCTTCTGTTTATGCTTTCTGCATAGCTGACAGATATATACCACCACACCCAGCTTTTTAGTGGTTGAAATGGGTTCTCATGAACTTTTTGCACGTGTTGGTTTCAAAACCATGATCCTTCAATCTACCCCTCCCAAGTAGCTAGAATTTCAGGATTATAGCCTCTTGGCTTCTTTTCCCCGAAACTTCAACATCAAATTCATTATCAAGTCCTATTGCCTCTACTATAAAAATATACACAGAAGTGGTGAGAATATCTACAGTGAGCAGGGGTTAAGGCTCCTTTCTGATTTCTATTTCTTCCTAATCAAGAAATCCAGGCCCAACTTAAGTGTTTTAGTTTAGACTTTAAGCAAGGGGATCAGTTTCAAGGAGAATTCCTTCTCCTTTGACAGCTCTCTTCTGAGAACTCCTTAGCAGGGTAGTTTAAGAATATTCCTATTATCCATTCATCTACCCATTCATTCATCCATAACTAGTACTAAGCCATTGCCTGAATGCACACAGAGGTAAAATGTAGGCCTTCTTGGTGAGGATAGGAAGACTCACTTATAAACAAACAGTACCAATCAGGTGAAATAAATGCAGTAAAACAGGCACATAGGTGGTATACAGGGAGGGGTAATTAGGGCTGCTTGTGTGTTCTGTGAGTACTTAACAGGGAGGCTCTGAAAGGATAAATAGGAGATTTCAAAAAAAAACAAACAAACTAGGAAGGTCAGGGCAGTAGGTAGAAGGAACAGAGCATGAAGATTGGCAGAGATAAGTCACTACATGGAATGATCAGTAAAATTTAAGTAATTTAATAAGTCTGGAATGAGGTATAGATAGAATTTGTGGTGAAAGTAAAGTAGAAAATTTGGGGGGCTGATGTGTGTGTGTGTGTATAGGTCCTATAGCAGGCTAATTTATTTGGATTTCATATTGGGTAACCATTGGAGTATTTTAGGGAGGAGAATAATGTGAGTGTATTTAGATATTAGGAAGCCTATTCTGCAGACAGAATAAGCACACATAAGGTAGGCAGGGAAAACACTAAAAACAGAATTGTTTCCAAAGATTCTAAACCCTAGGCACTCAGGTCATTTCCACGATATGTGCTTGAGATACCTGCTTGAGAACAAAACAAAGTTATTTCAGGCCAAGGGTTACTGATTACAGGGCATAAAAAGAAGACTTTCTTCCTAGTTCTGACAGCCACAAAGCAGGGGCATGCTGCTGTCAGCTTCTACCAAGATAAGGAGTTAAGCAGCTTAACTCTCTGACTACAGCTGTCTAAAGGAACAGGAGGGGATGAGTCCCATTCTCAATTTCTGCTTGGGAGAAGCATTTTTACCTCTAAACTCATTGGAAATAGATGAAAAAAGTCAGCAGTTAAATTCCAAATCACATGTTTTCTACATGGTTCTTTAGGACTTCAGCTAAGACACAAGTGTAGCCAAGCAATGGCCAAACATTGTTTTTATTACTGTCCTATAGGGATCTGCTTACCACCATGCTATAAACTGTCGATTTCACTTGCAGCCATCCGATGAAGATATGTCTACCTATAAACTCACTAACCATTGTTCAAATTTAAGGTACATGGATAACATTAATATTTACTTTGAGCTCCTTTAGTTTTTGTATGAAATTTGGTATTACTTAATTTCTCAGGAAGGTATTAGTGAATGTTCAGATGAAAAGAAATGCTGAAGGGCCATGGTGAAATGGAGTTCTCCTAATTGCTTATCAGAGGTTCCAATGAAGCAATGTACTTCAGTGGTGCCCCAGTCTCTGTGGGAGGAGGCTAGGGGAAGAAGAGCCAAGCAAAAAGAGCACCCTTCCTTTTATCAAGTGCACAGCACCTGTGCCATGGCCCTCAAGGTAACAACTGTGAGTGGACACCATTCCAGGGCAAAGTGGGAGCCCAGTGGAAACAGGCTCAGCCCTTTGGAAGAAGGGATGAACTTTGTCACTGCTAGCCAGGAGGGTGACCTGAGATCTAAGTTAAGACTTGTTACACACTCATCAGACAATAATGAAAAACAAATCTTCCACTTTGAGCTGACTCTGCTGGAGCTGTTGTCACGCCCTGACTTTGCGTTAAGCCGAAGGGAGGGTCCAAGGAGAGGAGACGCTGCTCCATGTCTCACCTTGTTGAGGAGGTGCAATAGGGCTTCCCGCAGGCAGCTGTGCCTCATGTAGAAGCTGACGATGGCCAGGTTGGTGCTATAGTTATGCAGGTAGAAGAGGCATTCTTGGTAGTAGGTGTTGTTCATGGTTTTCCCTTCAGGAATCACTTCTAGGGAGAGGCTCTGGGTTCGAAGGGTCACTTCAAGTTCCCTTAAGGTGGCCAAGTAATCATCATCTTGCTGATAGGAAAGGAGAGAGTACAAAAGGAAAAAAAAAAAAAAGAGAATCCAACAAGTTTCAGCCACATTGATGTAAGCCTCTAAGCCAAGACTGCCGCCATCAGTGAAGTGAAGCCAGTCCCCAAGCCCTCACGTTCCCTAGCATTCCTCCCAGAGCCAGGCACTCTGCTGCTTTGCTCTTACCAGGGAAATAAGAGGTCTTGCTGTGGATTCCAGGTATTCAACCACATCCTGGACTAGCCTGGAGCCATGACTTAGGTGGTTGAGGTCAAAAGGGGGCTTGAGACAGCGGCTGAACTTTTCTCGTGCAGCAGTGAGGTTCCCAGCTTTGAGGCAGGCCATGCCCCAAGCATGCCAAGCCCCAGCAGAATCAAGCCCAGTCTTTGTGGAAACCTGGAGGAAAAATTGTTTCTTTTGGTGAGAGATGCCTGTGTCTAGGCTTGAGAGTCTCCCCAAGATCTAAATCTTGCCCTTTGTAGTCAACCATCTCCTTGCCACCCTACCCAATGTTACTCCCACATCGGCACACTGGTCATACCCTGGATATTTCCCCCCTGGTTAGAATAATCTAGAGATGGTAAGACCTGTTCTCAAGGCCAAGGAAAGGCCATTCATTACTGTGGGGTAGGACAGAAGCGTGGTCTCGCCTCACCTCAATGCCCAGTTGATAGTATTCAGCTTCCAGAAGCTGGTTTCGTAGCCTGGTTACAGCAGCCGGCTGTAAGATCTGACCTAGAGATGGCACGTGGCGATAGGCAGCAGCGACTAAAATATTCAGTACATCCACCTTGCTGATGTAACTACAGGGAGGAAAAGGGCACAGCGGTGACATTGCATAGAGTCTTACTAAGAACCGTTGTTGAGGGAAGGTGTTCTAGTTCCTTTTCAATGTGAAATGTGATCATGAGAACTGTGGGTACCAAAGACACTCAGTGAGGCTCTGGAGTCACTGTGAACTCCAACTCCATTGTGTAGTAGCTTTGCAGTTTAGGGCAACTTGGTTTACTTTTCATCTCCTTCAACTTATTAATCTATAAAGTTGATATAATAGGAAGTTAAAAAATAAAATGAAATGTCACACATAAAAAGAGCTTAGGATAGTGTCTAAAACTTCTCCAAGCACTCATGAATGTTAACTATGAATGACTGGTGCAGAGATGCTCAGGTTTCTATGAGACAGGACCTTTATGAAAGTTTGGGGCACACAGCTGTTTAGGTTTTGGTCCTGCTTGCTTGGGAAACAGATTCAGCACTGATGACCTGTACTCCCAGCCAGTACAGAAGTCACATCACTACTGTTTCCTGGAAGTGATGCCAGACATGTGGGCTCTTGCATGTAGCATCCTCTCCTGAGGCAAGGGATGGGCCTTCCTTACAGATCACTAGGATTACCTGCTGTGACCTTACTCCTGACACTTGAGGATTTTACAGAAACTTTATGGGGACAAGAGAGCTCAGAGGGCTGGACCATTCTGTTTGACGCTGCTTCACTCAAATTCATACTTATGGTTCTTGAGTGCTGCTCATAATTATAGCAAAGATCCCTGTGGATCCTGACTTGTCGACTAACTTCCCTGGAAAGGGGTTTTGTACATTAGTGATGCTTAACTTAATTGGGAGGGAGTAAGGTAGTACGTAAAAATAAATTAAGAACTGTAATATATTTGGAAAAATTAAAAAAAAAACATTTAAAAGAGATGATATGTTACTTGCAAAATATGTATAATTTATTTATCTATCAGAGGTTAAAAACAGTATAAGAGTACTGAGTTGAAACCAGAACAAGAATATTATATAAACTAAGAGCTCTTAGCTGGTTTGCATGGCATTGTGCAGGAAATTAATCCAGTCCCATGGGTAAAGAGGCACAAAGTCAATGTGTCTCCATAATGAATGTTATCAGAATGGAGGGTAGGGGAAAAGGATGTGTGATTTGAAATCAGTGCTGGAAACTATCCAGCTAGCCCATGATTCCTTGGGGAAGGTGAGAATCTTGCTGAAATACGGATTTTGTTTTTGCTCCCCTCAGCTGAAAATGATTTTAAAGGACATGATGGTAAATTTACCACTCCCTATCAAAGTAGCCCCTCCTCTTCCCACTCTTCCCATTCCCTACTTTCTATTCAATACCATGGTTTTGAATTCAGGGCCTTGAGCTTGCTAGAAGGGTGCTCTACCACTTGAGATAGTGGAGCTGGGGCAAATACTCCGAGAAAGTGTCTAAAGGAGACAAAGAAAATTATGCTCTCCCTCCCAGATCTGGTTAGGACTGTTACTGGGAACACAAGGTGTGAGTAATGCTTGTGGGTGGAGAAGCAGAGAATTAAGGAGTTTTCATTGCCAAGTTAGTAGGTGGAGTCAAAGCAGGTTGTGCAGGAACCTAAGGGAAACTAGTCAAGTCTTTTCCATGGATACTTTGACTTCATGACTCACTGTGATTGTGACATAGCAAGATGTGTGTGTGTGCGCACGCGCGCGTGACACTGGGGATGGAACTCAGGACCTTCCCGAAGATGCTCTCACAGATCTACTATCCATAAATACCAGTCAAAACTGAGTTCTGTGCAAGGTTAATCAATAATCATTGGACATTCAGGGGAGGATACATTTCTTTTAAAAATCAGGAAGTTCCAGACAATAAAGGTACTTTCCTAAAATGATTTTAACTAGAAATTAACCAGGCGAAGTCTTCTCTTTCTGTCAGAGTACAGGTAGGGAAACTCTGCTTTAAGGATATACTTTTGGGTAAAAGGACACAGAATAGGGTGATTATATAATAGTATTTCATCCACATCAAAGTGAGATATGAGGCCGGGCGCCGGTGGCTCACATCTGTAATCCCAGCTACTCAGGAGGCTGAGATCTGAGGATCATGGTTCAAAGCCAGCAGGGGCAAGAAAGTCCATGGGACTCTTCTCTCCAATTAATTACCAGAAAACCAGAAGTGACAAAAAGTGGTTCAAAGTGGTAGAGCACTAGCCTTGAGCTGAAGAGCTCAGGGACAGCGCTCAGGCCCAGAGTTCAAGCCCCATAATCATCAACAACAAAAAAAGTGAGATATGAACATTATAGCATGTCTCATCAGAGAGGATAAGGAGATATTTCCCTATCCATTAAATGAAGAAAAGACCAAGAAAGGAAGATAGATTAAAACTGCCACCACTAAGAATCAAGATTCAGCCTGGTGCTGGTGGCTCATGTTTGTAACTTTAGCCATTCAGGAGGCTGAGTTCTGAGGACTGAGATCTGAAGCCAGCCTGGGCAGGGAAGTCCACAGAATTTCTTTTTTCTTTTGCTTGTCCTGGGGCTTGGACTCAGGGCCTGAACTCTGTCCTGAGTCTTTCTGTGCTCAAAGCTAGTGTTCTACCACTTGAGCCACTTCTGGCTTTTTCTGTGTATGTGGTACTGTGTATGTGGAACCCAGGGAGGGCTTCATGCATGCTAGTCAAGCTCTCTACCACTAAGCCACATTCTCAGCCCCCATAGACTCTTTTTTTTTTTTTTGCCAGTCCTGGTCCTTGGACTCAGTGCCTGAGCACCATCCCTGGCTTCTTCCTGCTCAAGGCTAACACTCGGCCACCTGAGCCACAGCGCCCCTTCTGGCCGTTTTCCATATATGTGGTGCTGGGGAATCGAACCGAGAGCTTCATGTGTAGGAGGCAAGCACTCTTGCCACTAGGCCATATTCCCAGCCCCCCATAGACTCTTATCTCCAATAAATTACTCCCCAAAAGCCAGAAGTACAGCTCTGGCCCAAGTGATAGAGTGCTAGCCTTAAGCAAAATGAGCTCAGGGATAGTGCCCAGGCATTGAGTTCAAGCCAGGGGACTAGCACAAAAAGCAAAACACAAACAATCAAACCAAACCAAAGACTGGAGATTCATTCTCATATACCTGTCACAAAGAGCCAAGTCCTGGCTCTGGCCAGCCTTGACAAACATCATCTTGGCACTGAAAAGCAGCTGCTTCATGATGTCTATGAGCAACCCAGCATCCACTTCTGGGTTGGTGAGGCCCTTTGACAGTCTACAGCAGTGCTCAATTAGCTGATGACCACAGGCCACGCCGTCCCGGTGCAGATTCAGGATGGCAATGCACAAGGAGGCACTAGGAGCCTGTCAAAGTAGAGACACAAAGAGAGACACACACAGTGAATGGAGGGACCAGAGCGATCTTTAAATGTAGCTTTGTGGCAGTAATTATCCTTCCTAGAAGGTTGAAATACAGTGGAGGAAGGAGCCCAAAATTCCACAGCAAAGCAGTAGAACTAAGTAAACATCACATATTCTCTGTGGCACTGGCAAAGTTCTGGCTGCTAGACTGTCACTTCACACTTTATGAGAATGTCCACAGGTGCTCTTATTCCTGGACTATTATCCATCAGTGCAAACTCCTGACATGGACTACAAAGTCATCTTGTTTGTCTGATCATGTGGACGAGTCTTTGCTTCAAGTCCTGAACACACTACTTCTAAATTAATATTCTTAAAGCATCCTTGAAAATGTGTGTAGGCCCTTGACACCTATGAGCAGTTATTCCTTTCTTTATAGCTCACAACTCTATATGTACTAGTCCTTTTCAATCCCAGGCTTTACTTCCTTTCTATCAACACTCTACATTTCTTCTCATCCAGTTTTTCAATCATGCCTTGTTTTTTTTTTTTGGACACTGTGCCTTTGCTCAGAAATTTTAGTTCTGTACTCTGTTCTTTCTCTATTTTACTCCCCTCACAACCTCCATATTACTGCTTGTTATATTCCTGCCCCTCTTCTAAGGCATATCTTAATAAATGCCATCTGTTCTGTAAAGCAGGTGTATTCCCCAAGATGCTCCTCATGTTCTGCTTTCACAGCTCCCATGTTATCACACAGTAGGCAAAGGGATGGCTAGGCTGTGTTCACCTACTTCTCTACTTCTTGCTATAACTATAACACACACTGTAAAGAGAGTTAAATGACCATTACATTTTACTGCTATTACCTGCTCATAGTAGAATTCACTCCGCACTAGTTCATTTTCCTCTTCATTTAGACTCAAAATCCATTCCACCTCAGCTGCTTTGGGAACTCCCACCACAGCCAGATATGGAGGACTTTCACTCTTAGAGCTATCTGCAGCTGAAAAGAGAATTACATTTATGTGTCAATCTAGCCCAGTGCAGCACTGGTGTGCATGGAAGGCAGACGGTGCCTGCTATTTGGGGTCCTCTTTCTTTCTCCTTGGGTGCTACTAGGCACAAACTTTCTTCCCCAGGCAGAGACCTGGAATAATCTCACAGCTTGTCACACAATGCTACTATTTTACACAAGAAATACTGAGAGGTTTATCCATCCATCCGTCCGTCATTTCTTTCTTTCTTGCTCAAGGGTAGTTCTCTACCACTTTGAGCTACACTATCACTTCTAGTTTTCTGGTGGTGAACTGGAGCTAGGAATCTTATGGATTTTCCTGCCTGGGCAGGTTCTGAACTGCTATCTTTAGATCTTAGCCTCCTGAGCAAAGAGGATGAGAGATGGCCAGCACCTGGCTTTCTAAGTGGATGTCTGAGTCACTGGATACTCTAAAAACTATAATGTACCGTGGAAAATAATTGGTCAAATTGATAACAATGATTAGCTGAGAAGAATGAGGGAACACGGATGGTAGGATGACAGTGAAAGGGAACCTGGGGTAGAGTGGGTGGTAGCAGGGAAGAAAAAAAATCAATTAAAAGGTAAGGATCAGCTGGCACTGGTGGCTCACGCCTGTAATCCTAGCTACTCAGGAGGCTGAGATCTGAGGATCTCAGTTCAAAGCCAGCTCAGGCAGGAAAAGTCTATGAGACTCTTATATCCAATTAAACACCAGAAAACTCAAAGTGGAGCTGTGGATCAAAGTGGTAGAGTGCTAGCTTTGAGCAGTAAAGCTCAAGGAAAATGCCCCGGCCCCGAGATCAAGCCTCATGATGGACAAAAAAGTCAAGAATCAAACTCATTGATCTCAGGCTTTCTTAATGCAGGAAGCTAAAGGGTCCATGTGATAGGTGACTATGATGAAGTCCAAGGGAGACAGCATAATAGAAAAGCCAAGAATTTTCTTCAGCAAACAAGGTGGATTGAGTTGCCATGGAGTATATTTGTTGTAGGTGATAGATTGATAAGAGAGGCAACTTGAGCATATAAGCCAAGAGTCAGAGAATATAGGTTAGGCCTTACCTTCCGATTGGCCTGGATTCTCCTCTGGTGTACTAGAAACAGAGAAAGAAAAGTGAAATACAGGAACTTTTTCAAGGACTCATCAATAACCCTTTCCTCTCCCTCATGTGTCAGAGTCCATCCATTACACAGTCTCTCTCTGCATCCTGTCCATTCTACTTTTTAAGCATCCCTTTAAATGGCCCCATCTCTATTGCTGCTTCAGAAAGGGCCCTTATCATTTATTACTAGAGGCTGCAATTACTTTCCCATGTTTCCTTGATTCTGATTTTGTCCAGCTACTTTATAGCTTTCAAAAATGCAAATCTGAAGTCAGGTGCCAGTAGCTCATGCCTGTAATCTTAGCTACTTAGGAAGCTGAAATCTGAAGTCAAAGTCAGCCTGGACAAGAAGGCTCTGAGACTCTTATCTCCAAGAAGCTGGAAGTACAGCTGTGGCTCAAATGGTAGAGAGGCAGCCTTGAATGAAAAAGGTAAGGGACAGAGTCCAGATCCAGAGTTCAAACCCCAATACTGGCACACTCCACGCATATACAAAAATGCACGTGCACACACTCAGACACGTGCACATACAACACACGTGTGTGCACACATGCACATACACACACACACAGACACAGAGGTCTGGTCACATTCTGTCCCTGCTTAATGTCATCTAATAGCTGCTTAGGGTAGAACTTTTCTACCGTCACCATTCAATAGACAGGCACTTTTAAGATCTTGCCTGCCGGATGGGAATATGGCTTAGCGGTAGAGTGTTTGCCTTGTATGCCTGAAGCCCTGGGTTTGATTCCTCAGCACCACATAAACAGAAAAGGCCAGAGTGGGGCTGTGGCTCAAGTGGTAGAGTGCTAGCTTTGAACAAAAAGGAAGCCAGGGACAGTGCTCAGGCCCCGAGTCCAAGCCCAACGACTGGCAAATAAAATAAAACAAAAAGATCTAGCCTGCCTACCTGTTGAGGTCATCTGTCACCCATGACTGGTATTCAAGCTATATCCTGTTCTGCCACTGTCTCTGATCAACTTCTTAGTGCTGGTTCTAGCAAGCACTAAGTCTGAATGCCACAGTCAGTGATCACATATATCACCTGTATGAGGAACTTGTTGGTCCACCCTAGTCTATGAGAGCAAGCCCCAAGCCTTTGTGTCATTACCTAAGTCCTCTCGATTTAGCTACCAGTTATGTCCAGGCTCCACTAGTCATAATCCTAGCCCATCATACACCTATTCACATTTTTTTCTGCCTCTACCTTTTCAGTATTACTCAACCTTTGGGTGGGAACTTCTTTTGGTTTTCTTACCTACTAAGCCTCTAAGGCTCATTGTCTCAAGTTACCAGCAGGAACCCTCCTGACCTTCTGGGCTGAGCTGTGTATACTGTCACCACTCATTTACACAATCACATGGGCTATGTTAGCTATCTCACTAGTAAAATGGAGGTTCCTTCGGGCAAAAGTATGTTTTGCTGAATGACTGCTAGTGAAAGATCCAGATTAATTGCTGATTTCTTAATCTCCGCAGTTTTGTGTATGAGTAATCCCCATCCTGCACCCAAGGGAAGGAAATAGGTAGTGCTGTGCCAAGGCCATAGAAAATGTACAAGAAGCAATTGATACTCATCATGGCAGATAACGACCATAAATGTCCAGATTCAAACACAAAGAAAGAAAACAAAAGAAGCTAACGAGCAGGATATAAAAGCTAGTTAAGTCTGTCTAATAAAACAAAATATGGAGAGTTCAAAGCCTTTTTGCCTTTAGATAGTTGTTTTGGCCCATATTTCTATGTGCTATAGAAATCTTAGTTTTATACTATTTTGCTATTAGTAGTGGGGAAATAGTTGGTTAATACTAAGTCAGCAAACATGGTCTTGATCTGTCCTGTCAGAGGTCAGAGCAATTCTTTAAATTTATCTGCAGGTGAACTATGTGTAGAAAGTTTAAGGGCTTGGCCAGGCACTGGTGTATTCAGGAGGTTGAGATCTGAGGATCTCGGTTCAAAGCCAGTCCGGGCAGGAAAGTCCATGAGACTTTTATCTCCAGTTAACAACCAGAAAACTGGAAGTGGTGCTGTGGCTCAAAGTGTTGGAACACTGGCTTTGAGTAAAAGAGCTCTGGGACAGGGCCCAGGCCTTGAGTTCAAGCTTCGCGATTGAAAAAAAGAAAAAGAAAAGAAAGTATAAGGGTATATCTAATTGTGGACAACAAGCCAGGACTACCTAGAATCAGAGCTGATATAAGTGCTGTCAGGACATTTAGCAGGTGTGGACATGTACCTTCAGGCAAGACCAAATGAAGAATGAGTAGCCAGGAAATAGAGAAGGCGATGAAGAATATGATGGCCTGAGGCTGGGCAAGAGCAAAGGCTGCAGAGCCAAGTGTCCTGACTTTGGGAAGACCAGTATGCAAGAACCCTGACTCAAGTCCATTTTTACAAGTGTTCCAGATGTGAAGTGCTCTCTGCACAGTGAGATTCCTAAAGTCTGAGGGAGGGTGTAGTTGTCATAAGCAGTATCAGCTTCAGCAAGACACTCACCCTTTGTTATAGTAACTGTAGCATTGGTCACACACACGAGTAGGGCTCTCCCTGCAGCCTTCCACCACCATTTTCTTAGTGGAACAAGAACCACACACTAGCCGGCCACAGCGGCGACAGTGATGACGTCTGTTGAACTGAGGAATGCCATTGGCATAGAAAAGAGAGGGAAGAAGAGATGGTGAGAGTGTCATCAGTCCATTTACACTTAGTTTCTGTCACCTGTGTCCTATTAAAAACATCAGGTGCTTGAGCTTGTTTTGAAAATGAACACACCCATCCTTGCTCTTAAAAAAGGGAACATGGAGGGGGCTTGAAGGGTGTAGCCCAGTGGTAGAGTGCTTGCCTAGCATACACAGGTCTCGACATTTGATCCTCAGCATAAAAAAAGAAAAAGAAAAGAACAGAAAAGAGAAAGCAAGCTGACATTTTAAGATCACTCAGCTGATAGGAAAACATTCAAGATACAGACATTTTTGCAATCAATCGCTCCTGGTATGTGTTATTTCTGTGTGAATGCAACGTGTGGAGACATAGCAAAACAATGGGGAAGAAATAACTTTCTCAGCCAGAGAGAATCACATTTTGACATAGTATTGGTGGTGAAAGAATATCCTTTTCTCTAAATTTTTTTTTCAACTATGGCCTCATTTCATTAAGAGAGACTGATAGATATCCCACACTCTTTCATATATGAAAAAACAGACATATGGGAAATTAGTCACCATTGTTTTCATCAGCACTAAGCTAATTTGTCAAGGAGTACTGTGCTAAGTGGGATCTTTGTCATTACATTTAATCCTAAAAGTTCCATGAGGCAAGCCATATATCACCCTTACTTTCTAAGTGGACACAAGTGACTGAAAAAGTTTATGGTCATATTAATATTGGGAGGCAGAGCTGGAATAAGGAACCAGGTCCTCTTTCTTCTGAGCTAGCAGGTAGAACCACTATCAGGTTGTTGTCTTTTTGAGAAAGACATGGGAGCTAGAAATAGGCTCCCTTAACACTTGGTGACTCTTTTACCTTTCTCATTATCTCCTGATAATAACAAGTTAAAATTTAAGGCTATTTGAAAATGACCATGACTTGAATAAATTTTAAAAATATACTCAGGCCAAATATACTCAGGAGGCAGAGATCTGAGTCTCATGGTTCAAAGTCAGCTGAGGCAGAAATTCCAAGAGACTCTTATCATTTAGGGCAAAAAGTTGGAACTCAAGGCATAGCTCAAGTGGTAGAGCACCAGTCATGTGTGAAAAAACAGAAAAAGAGCCTGAGGCTCTGAGTTCAAACAAATAACCCCCCAAACAAAACAAAACACAAAAGCAACCAAACCTAAAAAGATAACCTGTGATTAGGTCAAAGGTAAATCCAAAGTCTTAGCTTTGGAAATTCCTTAGAAAATAGCAGTATCCTCTAGGACATGAAATGAAGTTAGGCGCATGGCGTGGTGCACACCTGTCTTTCCCTGAGTGCTGCTGAGAGCGATGTCACTTACCATAGTGAAGTGCTCCCTGCAGCACACCATGCAGATGCTCTCCATCTCGTCTGGTACCCACTGGCTCCTGGCAGGGGGTGCTGTTGGGGGCACAAACTCCAGCAGAGGCTGACCTTGAGCAAAACGCCTTTCACTTGGGCTGGGGGAACATGCCACAGAGACACCTGGGAGCCAGAGGTCAGAGTAAAAAGTGATCAATATTCCATTTCATAAACTAAAAAGGGAAGGATAGAACTTCACCGTTTTCCACAGCCCTTATCCAGTTGATGATCATCAATAGCTGCCTGTGTCACAAAAGAGGTAACAGAAACATT
Organism: Perognathus longimembris pacificus; assembly: GCF_023159225.1. Classification (NCBI taxonomy): domain Eukaryota; kingdom Metazoa; phylum Chordata; class Mammalia; order Rodentia; family Heteromyidae; genus Perognathus; species Perognathus longimembris. The sequence continues at coordinate 35,957,673 of NC_063174.1, forward strand.
GTGTGCCTCCTTTTGGAAATGTGACGCAAAACCAATCATGTGTTATTACCAAAAATTATTAAGTGCAAATTAAGACGAACTTCAGTATCTATCAGTGTTCTAGAGAACAGAGACTCAGTTTGTCATAAGAAAGCAACCAGAAAAACCACCATGTGGGAAAATTTATGGGACAAATGACATTATTTCTTCCTTCAATAAAAGAAGTATGAGATCTAATAATTAAAACAGACTTAAAAATTTAACCTGATTAAAGATATAGTCTGAGCCTGGCACTGGTGGCTCACTCCTGTAATCCTAGCTACTCAGGAGGCTGAGATCTGAGGACTGAGGTTAGAAGCCAGCCTGAGCAGGAAAGTCTGTGAAACTCTTATCTCCAATTAATTATAGAAAAAGCCAGAAGTAGCTTTGTAGCTCAAGTGTGCTAGCCTTGAGCAAAAGAAGCTCAGGGACAGTGCCCAGACCCAGAGTTCAAACTCTATGACCAACCAACCAGCCAATAAACAAACAAATTTAGTCTGATTAAAACAAACTTAAGGGGCTGGTAATGTGGCTTAGTGGTGGAGTGCTTGCCTGGCATGCATGAAGCCCTGGGTTCTATTCCTTAGCATCACATAAACAGAAAAGGTCAGAAGTAGCACTGTGACTCAAGTGGTAGAGTGCTAGCCTTGAGCAAAAGGAAGCCAGAGATGGTGCTCAGGCCCGAGTTCAACCCCCAGGACTGGCAAAAACAAAGAAAAAATGAAAACAAAACCCTGAAGATTTTAGTGAAATTTTATGTGGTGAAATCAGATTGATTCTAGACAAATTGATTGCTCAAGATACTATCCCAAATATAAATAAAGCAAAAAAGGCTAGGGGAATGGCTCAATAGGTAGGAGTGCTTACCTCTTAAGCAAAAGGGACTACGTTCAACTGCTAGTACCACAACAAAGCAAAATAAAACAACAAAACTTATTGGGCAACTGAGAGCATATGAATACTAGCTCGATATCTGAAAATAATAAGGAATCTTCATAGGTAAGATAATGGTTTTATGGTTTATTTTATAAAAGTGCTTACTTTTAAGAATTTAAAATATTTATAAATGAACTGATACTTTTGGGACTTATTTCAAGATATACCAGTAAGAGGAGAGGTACAGATGAAACAATAATGGTCATTATAAGGAGGTAGTTGTTACAGCTGTCTGACTCGTAGGTGAGCTTCATTATACTACTCTTTTTATAGTGTACAATTTCCATATAAAAAGCACACACACACACACACACACACACACACACACACTCTCCAATGCTGCACATATACTTGTGAGTCTGCGTCTCTCCCTCTGGCCTCTTGGTTGTTGAGAAGCATAATTAATTCTCAGAGATAGCCATAAAGATTCCTTTATGGTATCTAAGGATATTTCTTATCACTTAGCAGAGAAAGCAAAGAAAAAACACAGCAACCCTTAGCATTCAGATGAAGAGACCCCCAGAATCATGCTCTTCTGACCAGGTAGCAAACGATTGCTGCAGTGCTAGAAACTGGGGAGAGCAGGGATGCTGAAAAGAATGACCAAAGCATGGCTGAGGTCTTCAAGGAGCTTGTTCCTTGTGTGGGTAACAGAATTTTCCTGAGGATTAAACTTGAATAGATTCTCATTAGCAGATTCCATATTTGTGAGTCTGTCTACTCACTAAACATACAATCATCTTCAAAATCAACACTTGCAGTGTTTTCATGGTTACTTGTGGCCATGTCCAGAGTGAGAGAAATTCTGAGTTGCCCAAAATTTAAGTTGTCAGTTGAGACTGACTAAGGTGGCATTCTTCCTTCTTGTTTTAGCTCTCAGGTGGTAACCAGAGAATGAAAAGAAGAGACAACACAGGATGGGTATAAGCAGCTCTAGTTCTAGGACCAGGTGGACAGATTTTGAATCCTACCTCTGACCCTTATTAGTGGATGCCCCAGAAAAGTCAATCTCCTTTTCTTTTGTAAAATAAAGACAACAGAATGAACTGGGATAATATAATCTATATAGTGTGTGTGCTCGTGCATGTATGCGTGCATGTGTAGCTTCCCCTTGAAGCAGTGGTTTAGGACTCATGAATTCAACGTTTTTACAGAGACTTTACAGACATTGCTACAGTCAACGACAGCCAACCATATAATGAGTCATGTGGGATATGTAGAGATGGAATGATTTATGTAAAGAAATAAGTAAGAATGTCATTTATTGAAATGAAGAAAGACAAAAGAATCTGCAAGTCAGAATAAGGCAAAGTTAAAGTGAAAATTGGGTAGTGGTTCTTACCAGGAACAGCAGTAGAGAACTCTGCTGATGGTGATCTAGACAGGGTTTCAGGTTCTGAAGTCTGATGAACAAGTTCCTGGAGGTGAATCACAGAATCTGCCAAGAGAGATCTGCCATAAGCATTTTTATTCACTATGTTAGGCATTTAATTCAAAGCTCTATGAGCTTTGCTGACTGTCAAACCATGACTCCAAGATAATGGTGGAGTATTCCTAAAGCATGTTTAGGCACATGAGATAATCGAGTAGACACAAGGATTTTCAAAATAAATTCGAAAAGGTTAAGAGAAGTAGAAGACATTTGGAGGTACATACTTCATTGCTTCCTTCTAGAAGTAGCCGAGTCAGCTTCATGTAAGTTTTATCTGATGTGACGGAGAATAAAGCTCTCTCCATTAAAAAAAATGAGGACATGTTAGGGCCACTCTATCAAGGCCTGACAGAAACACTGTCCAGCAATATGCTTCCCCAAACCTTAACGGTTATTCAGTGGTTGTCTACCTTCATTTTCCTCTGACCAAGGGCTCTCTCAAGAAGAGCTATGTGTCCTAAAGTAACTCCTTTCACTTTGATCAACCCCAAATAATAAGAGCGGAGACAAAGTGAAGAATGGTGCATGGCATTGCTTTCTCCACACAGAATCACTGTCTACAATGCTGCCGTTACCTGATCGTTTCTCTCTCAGAGGGTATGGGAGGTCCAGGGCTTTCCCTGCATATCTGGAAAGCAAGGAGTCCACCTCATCCATGGTGAAGCCAATCTCCTGTCCAGCCAGCAGCTGGTTCAGAGTCTGCACAGCCATAGTGGCCCAATCCACTTTCATGTTCATCAGCAGCTGCTCTAACATGAGCAGGGGGTTGGAGGACAAGTGGGAATAGCTGGCCCGGTGCTGCTCAGGCAGAGTCAGCAGAACCTGTTTGTGGGATAAACCCACAGAGAAAAGAAAACAATATACACATTTCAAAAGAAAGTTGAAGTTTTTCTGGGGAGAAGAATTCCAGAGACCCAAAAGTCTACAGTACAACTGTGACTTTCTAGAAGTCTTTCATCAGGCAAAGTTAAACTCCCAAGTCCTCTAGGTGGCTATAAGGAGGTATCTGGTAAGTTTTTTTTTTTTTTTTTTTTTTTTTCTATAATGGACCAGAGAGTGCTGGGCACTGGTGTCTCACAACTTTAATCCTAGCTACTCAGGAGGCAGAGATCTGAGTATTCTGGTTCAAAACCAGCTTGGGCAGGAAAGTCTGTGAGACTCTTCTCTCCAATTGAGGCTATCAGAAAACTGGAAGTGAAGCTATGGCTCAAAGTGGTAAAGTACTAGTCTTGAGCAGAAAAGCTCAGAGACAGTGCCCAGGTCCCGAGTTCAAGCCCTATGACCAACAAGGAAAAAGAAAGTCACAGAGCAAATTATTTAGGCTTTAGGATGTTTAAAATGATTCAGCTTGTCCAATGCAGCATGAAAGCAACCATACACAAACATGTAAGTGAATGGATATACTTTGATTTACAAACCATGCTGGATTTGGTTCCCAGGTCATAATCTGCTAATCCCTTGTCTAGACTCTCAAAGAACAGCTGGGCTTTACCTCAATGTCGTTATTATACTGAGGAGAGGTTTTACTTAGGAATGAGCAATGCCAGGTGATGTCAGAGGGCTGCACAATTCTGTCACCTCCTGAGTCCTAAACGAATCTAAACGCCCTTTAAAGGCTTAAAATAAGTTTACTGGTTGCCAGTTTTCTCCAACTTAAGTTTGTTACATTAAAAAATAAAAGGCTATATATATTTTTTTGCCAGTCCTGGGGCTTGAACTCAGGGCCTGAGCACTGTCCCTGGCTTCTTTTTACTCAAGGCTAGCACTCTACCACTTGAGCCACAGCACCACTTCTGTTTTTTTTTGTTTTTTTTTATATATGTGGTGTTGAGGAATTGAACCCAGGGCTTCATGTATGTGAGGCAAGTATTCTACCACTAGGCCATATTCCGAGCCCCCCAAAAAGGCTATTTTCTTAAGGAACAGTAGTTATATCCACGGCTCTTGCTCTATTTTGACTGCTAGTCCAGAACAAATAGAAGAAAGTAGGAATTTCTTATCTACATATCCTCCTTCATTAGAATTACTTTTTCTAGCTTGAAATTTCTCCAATTAGTGTTTTTTTTTTTTTTTTTTTTTTGGCCAGTCCTGGGCCTTGGACTCAGGGCCTGAGCACTGTCCCTGGCTTCTTCCCGCTCAAGGCTAGCACTCTGCCACTTGAGCCACAGCGCCGCTTCTGGCCGTTTTCTGTATATGTGGTGCTGGGGAATCGAACCTAGGGCCTCGTGTATCCGAGGCAGGCACTCTTGCCACTAGGCTATATCCCCAGCCCTTCAATTAGTGTTTTTAAGGTTACATAATAAAGATAAAGAACTATTAACTTGCTTAATTACTAGATGACCTTTTCTTACAGTACAGACTAGTCTATCAAGCAGTACTCTTTGTGTGTGTGTGTGTGTGTGTGTGTGTGTGTGTGCGTGTGTGCGCACTAGTACTGAGGCTTGAACTCAGGGCGAGGCACTGTCCCTGAGCTTTTCTGCTCCAGTTTGGTGCTCTGCCACTTAAGCCACAGCTCTACTCTTGACTTTTTGGTTGTTAACTGGAGTTGGGTCTGGCAAACTTTCCTGCCTGGGCTAGCTTTGAATTGCAATCCTTAGATCTTGCTCTCCTGATTACAGGAGGATAACATGCCTAGGATTACAGGCATGAGTCACCAGTGCTGGACCATAGCAATTACTTTTTTTTTTTTTTTTGCCAGTCCTGGGCCTTGGACTCAGGGCCTGAGCACTGTCCCTGGCTTCTTTTTGCTCAAGGCTAGCACTCTGCCACTTGAGTCACAGCGCCACTTCTGGCCATTTTCTGTATATGTGGTGCTGGGGAATCGAACCCAGGGCTTCATGTATACGAGACAAGCGCTCTTGCCACTAGGCTATATCCCCAGCCCACTTTTTTTTTTTCTTTTTGCTAGTCTTGAGGCTTGAACTCAGGGCTTGGGCACTGTCCCTGGCTTCTTTTTGCTCAAGGCTACCACTTGAACCACAGTGCCACTTCCGGCTTCTTCTATATATGTGGTGCTGAGGAATCGAACCCAGGACTTCATGTTTCCGAGACAAGCACTTTACCACTAGGCCATATTCTCAGCCCCACCCCCCCATCTTCCCCAGCAGTTACTTTGAACTCAGGGCCTGAGCACTGTCCCTGGCTTCTTTTTGCTCAAGGCTAGCACTCTGCCACTTGAGCCACAGCACCACCTCTGGCCATTTTCTACATATGTGGTGCTGGGGAAATCGAACCCAGGGCTTCATGTATATGAGTCAAGCACTCTTGCCACTAGGCCATATTCCCAGCCCCAACCCAGCAGTTACTTTTAAATCCTCATATTAGTATCCTTTTAAAGGATATTCGTCCATATCCTAAGGCCACTTTAATTGTCCTGGGAGCAAGGTCAATTTTGGGGGTGTGTGTACCTAGAATGTATACACACAAACAAACACACACACAGACAGACAGACAGACACACACACACACACACAAATATCTTTTTAAAGTGCAGGTAGTTCTACAACATGGTCAGGCTTGAAAGCACTGATATAGAAGTGTCATGGAAAGTCCAAGGACAACTTAAGAGGACCAGGTAAATCCTTTTTTTGGATAAAAGAAAGGGTCATAAGAGTGTGGCAAGTCCTAAAAGGCACACCAGTATATGGTGGGCTGCGAGGTTACAATCCTCTAGCACAGGCCCAGGACAGCAGGCACTGGCAGAAGAGCTTCTGAAAGGGCAGGCTGTAATGTGGGAGTGGGGCCAGCAGTCACTCCCTCAGACGTGCTTTCCTGCAACCTTTCCCCCTTACCTTGGATCCCATGTACAGTGCCTGGATTTCATGGTGTCGGGCAGTGGTCAGTTCTCCATAGAAATGAGTGGTGAGGTAGTTGGCCAAGAAGTGTGAGGTGGCCAAGCTAGGATGCTGGTCAAGGGACTTCTCTGTGACCTCAAGGCACATAGCAGGGTCAGGGATTCTTCTCAGGAGCTATAGGAAATGAGTAGAAGAGAGAGGAAAGGCTTTCCTAAGTACTCAAGAGCTGCTAAGCTTGCTTAGAAAATAAATACTTGGCTTATTTATTTTGGGTTAATCCTTTCCTACTCATTTTTCTCACCTCCATAGCTTCACCAGTAAGTCACAGTTTTGTTTTGTGTTTTCCTGGTTGTGAGGTTTGAACTTGGGGACTGGGTGCTGTCCCTGAGCTCTTTGCTCAAGGCTACCAGTCTACCACTTCAGAGCCACAGCTCCATTTCTGGTTGGAGATAAGAGTCTCATGGACTTTCCTGCCTGGGCTGGCTTTGAACCACGATCCTCAGATCTCAGCCTTCTGAGAAGCTAGGATTACAGGTGTGAGCCACCAACACCTGGCTGCGGCATAATTTTGAGAGGACTAAGATTCTTTATTAGAAGTCTAGCCCCAGTTGCTCTACCTGGAACCTAGTGTGGAGTGAGGCATTTTCTCTCAAGATGACTGACTGGCTTCTGAAGGACAGTTAGGTAGAGATGAGACTGCAAATACTTTGCATGGGATTCACAGGAAAAACTTATCTGATTTCATTAACTTTGTCTCTTCCCAATTGAAGAAATTCTGCAGACCAGTAATACGTGGGCCTTAATAAACATGTTAGGGATTAGGTTCTATCCATGTCCCCCACTTATTCTACTACCCAAATGTGTGAATTCTACATTAAGATTTCAGGATGGGATTCCAGGGTTTTACTCAAATATTACAACACAGTGGTTCCTGGGTTGCCTTCCATATACCCGTCTGTCACGCTATGTCTGGTGTGCTGCTTGAGCTCCTTTGATCTGGACTCTGCAATCTTTGACTCTTTCATTACCCTTACTCTCCTCAAAATGTGACTCACTGGAGCACAAGGACTAACCTTATTTATTAACACTGTCCTACTATCATTTCAGTAAGTGCCTCCTAAATTAATAAGCATTCGAACGAATGTCTACATTTTGAACTATGGTATATTAGCTTCTTAAAAGGTAGATAAAATTTTACTTAATGCTCAAATGACCGAGAAACACAGAAAAGACATATTCATGACTAATAATGTCAATGTAAAATGCAACAATGGAAAGAATCGGATGCTTACTTTCAAAGCCTTTTCGTGATCTCTTCTTTCTAGTAGGTGGAGAAGATGGTTTTGATGTAGGCTGATTAAATGTTCCCTTGATATGGGGTATAGGTAGCCCCACTCCTCACATAACTCATACTCCTGCAAGGAAACATACAGGTCTTCAATTCCTTTAAGTTATTGGCTTTGTCACATATCTAATTTTTGTCTGAAAAGTTGAACAGTATAAAGAGTTGGCAAGTATATGGGGCACTGTGAGTGGGAATATAACTGGACAACCAATTTGAAGAGGGAGGTTGCTTATGCCCAATGACATAGCCGTTAGACATACATAGTGCATAGCATACAGCATTGAAAATTCTGCATAGGAACACAAGGGTTATGACAGAAAAGGGTCAATTGTATTATACTTATACTTAGCTCTATACTGGCAAGCTTTACAATTAAAAGGAATAAGATGTAGTTACAAAAAAAATAGTGGATATCCATACATATCCAGCTGCAGAGTTGAAGCTCTGGAAAGAGGATAGAAGGAATATCATCCTGAAAATGATACCTGTGCTTCCAGAATCATGTTCATGATAGCTGATGGATTCTCAACACAGCAGCTCTTCAGGGTCTGCCAGTCACACCACACTGGAGGATCCTGCAAACCTAGGATCTAAGGAAAGACAGGAAAACCCACCAAACTACACTGTAGCTTTTTCTTCCATGAGCAAGTCACTTTTATGGCCACAGAAGGGCCTACCTTAAATCTCTGCCCCCAAAGCAGGCCATCAGTACAGTCCTGGAAAGGGGAAGGTGAATCCAAATGGGGAAAAGATCATTGAGAGAGGAGAGTGAACCTCTGTGGGAGGTAAAGATAGTTCTCAGAGGTCCCAAGCTTGTCCAGTTTTCTGAGTTCATTTGTCCCAAGCTCCTCTATATCCCAACTGTACCACAGATATTCTTTTGGCTTGAATATTCTGTAGGATCATCTTTCCTGCAGCATTTCAGCTTTGCACGAAAACTGCTGAGATGTGAGAAGTAAACCTTTCTCTCCTGCCATGTTTACCTTTTCTAGTGAAGCTCTGGACTCAGTTCTGTTCCAAGGACACTTGGGAAGAGCAACAGGTACTGTATATTTGTTATGTAGCTGCATCTCTTCAATCTGCCTGCATGAGCCTTTTCAGTTTGGATATAATGCATATCCCTCAAAAATCTTTCCCTTTTGAAATTGCCACTGTCATGCAACCTTTCAAAATGGCTCTTGAAATTTAGAACAATTTTTCTGTTGTTGGTGGTGGTGCTGGGTTGAACTGAGGGCCTGGGTACTGTCCCTGAGCTCTTTTGCTCAAGGCTAGTTTGAGCCACAGCTCCTCTTCTGAGTTTTTTTCTTTTCTTTGCCAGTCCTGGGCCTTGGACTCAGGGCCTGAGCACTGTCCCTGGCTCTTTTTTGCTTAAGGCTAGCACTCTGCCACTTGAGCCACAGTGCCAGTTCTGCCCGTTTTCTATGTATGTGGTGCTGGGGAATTGAACCCAGAGCTTCATGAGGCTCTCTTGCCACTAGGCCATATTCCCATCCCCAATCTTCTAGTTTTTTTGAGTGGTTCTTTGGAGATGAGTCTTATAGGGATTTTTCTGTGTGGGTGGCTTTGAATCACGATCCTCAGATCTCATCCTCCTGAGTAGCTAGGACTACAAGCATGAGCCACCAGCACCCGGCTTAGAACAATTTTTAAGAGAAGCTGTAATATATATGCAAAGCTCAATACACATGGGAAAAAAACACCTTTGTGGACTCTGGAGCACCACTCCAATGTTAATGTTACTATTATCTTTGCTTGATTCAGATGTATTTAAAACAATAGGAATAAGTAACACTGGAAACAGATAGAAGGCCTCTTCCTTGTTCACTTAAGACTAGATGCCAGATGCACAAAAGTCAGACTTATATTTTCTGTTTTTAAAACTTCCCCATCATACATGAATAGACTGAGGATTGTCCTTAGGTGAGAAGCTTGTTTCCTTCTCTTGATGCTGGAAGCCATACCTTCTGATACACCTGAAGCTCTGTCAATTTCCTCTGTAGCTCAGACTTTAATCCTTCTTGGATAGCTTTATCTGAAATGCAGTAGGCCAGAATCTCCAGACATGACTCCAGGGGCCACCTGTCCATAAACCGTAGGGCCAGCTGACTTCTCAGACATGCATCCTTTACAGGAAAAAGATACTGCCATCCTTCCTTGTCTATAAAACAAAAGCAACAAGCCTGGCCTGTAATTGCATAAGAACCTAGGTTCCTTCACTCCATCATTCAAAACAGGGCCTAGAAGACCTTTACACACCATGTGATTTTAGAGCTGGTTTTTACACTTGGAACCATAATATGACAAGGAGAAATACTATAACTTTAAATGTCCTTTTATGAAAACTTGATCATAGCCATGGGACTTTCAGAAGGCAAAGGAAGGAAGGACAAAAGATAGAAAAAAAAAAGGAAGGAAGCTTTCTATATTTTTGGCAAGTACATATACAGCACTCTTTCAAATTTATTTCATCAGTGAATGTTGAGTATTCCCCTCCAATTTCCACTTGAGAGGTATTTCAGATAAATGATTTTAATTCACTAGATATTTTGTCTTATTTGTTAGATCTCTCGCTTCCACACTCATTTCACAGATTTAGGCTGAGAGATATAAGAAAATAGACTCCACGGAATTAAGACCACATAGCCTCTGTGTTGATTCTTATCTTCTTCAGGAGGATTTTTCTCCTTTCTGCAAGTAGCCAAACTCCCTACCCAAAAGCCATTTCCTACATGTCATCCAATTCTTGCTTTCCTTAGTGAAGTGTTAAAACTCACCAGCTTTCCATCTGGTTACACATGAAAATGGAGTTGTGTGTGTGTGTGTGTGTGTGTGTGTGTGTGTGTGTGTGTGTGTTGGTAAGGGGATTGAACTACTACTGGCCTTGTGCTCTCTCAGCTTTTTTGCTCAAAGCTGGTACTCTACCATGTGAATTGTACCTCTAAGCCAGCTTCTTGGTTGGTTAATTGGAAATTAGAGCTTTGTAGCCTTTTCTGCTCTGGTTTGTGCTGAACCTCAATCCTCATATTTCAGCCTCCTAAGTAGCTAGGATTACAGGTGAACCACCAGAGCTGATTCCTAGGGAGTAGGGATTATTGACCAGCTCAGTTTGTTTCTATTTTATTTTAATCATTATTATTTTTTTGCAGGTCCTGGGCCTTGAACTCAGGCTTGGGCACTGTCTCTGAACTTCTTTTGTTCAAGGCTAGCACTCTACCACTTGAGCCACAGCACCATTTCTGGCTTTTTCTGTTTATGTGGCACTGAGGAATTGAACCCAGGGCTTCATGCATGCTAGGCAAGCACTCTACCACTAAGCCACATTTCCAGACCCATTTTTATTTTTTAATTAAAAAAAATTTTTTGGTGACATTTGTTTGTGCTGGACCTGAAGCTTGAACTTAGGGTTTGCTGTGCTCAAGACTAGAGTGCTACTATTTCAACTATACCTCCACTGGGGCTTTTTGTTGTTAATTTGGAGATAAGACTCTCATGGACTTTCCTGTCTGAGATTAGCTTTGAACCTCAATCTTTCTTTTTTTTCTTTTTTTTGCCAGTCCTGGGCCTTGGCCTCAGGGCCTGAGCACTGTCCCTGGCTTCATTTTGCTCAAGGCTAGCACTCTGCCACTTGAGCCACAGCGCCACTTCTGGCCATTTTCTATATATGTGGTGCTGGGGAATCGAACCCAGGGCCTCATGTATACAAGGCAAGCACTCTTGCCACTAGGCCATATTCCCAGCCCCTTGAACCTCAATCTTAAGATCTCATCCTCCCGAGTAGCTAATGTTGCAGGCACAAGCCACTGGCACCTGGCCTGACTTGTCTTTTAATCATGTCCTTGAACTACATCCTGGGTGGACCCAGGTTATTTGTCATTTATAGAATTTCTCAATAATTGTGATATATAGGATTAAGGAAAATTGGTTATTGGTTATATGTACCCATGCTAAAGGCTAATAGATTTTGGTTCTAAGGTCTATTCTACCATCCTGGGCAAGTTTTGTAACCTAACTCTTGGACTCCTCTCAGGAAAGAGGTTTTTAATTTTTTTTAAAATTTTTTGTTTGTTTTTTTGTGCTGGTCCTAGGGCTTGAACTCAGGGTCCAGGCACTGCCCCTAGTTAGGCTGTCTGATGCTAATGCTCTATTACTTGAGCCACAGCTCCACTTCTGGCTTTTTTGGTGGTTAATTGGAGGTAAGAGTCTCATGGACTTTGCTGCCCCACCTGGCTTTAAACTGCAATCCTCAGATCTCAGTCTCCTGAGTAGCTAGGATTACAGGCATGAGCCACTGGTACTCGGCAATAAACAGTTTATGATGTCAATTTTTCTCTGAGGTTATTATGAGCACTACATGTGAATGCTAAATATTACAATTATTACCGGTGAAAGAGGAAGGTACAGCCTTTTGCTTACCACATGCAACAGCACAGCTCAGGACTGCATCCCAAACACGGCTTAGATCATCTGTGTCTTGCCCGTACACCTCAGTGATCTGAAGGGCCCGTGGCCAATCTCTGGCCACCAGGGCATCCTCAAAGGCCTCAGTCAACACATCTATGGCAACAGAAGAATGCAGGCCCAGGAGCACAGTAGAGAGGCTAGCACGACTGCAGAAACTGGCTGCCAGACTCTTTCCCTGCTCAGAGGACCCATGGAGAGGCTCCCAGGTAGCCATGAGGGAGGCTTCAAGCACAGGGAACTGTTCCAAAAGGTGCTCACCCTCTCTGGTGAGCTGTTCTACAGTCAGAGGCACTTCCCTGCGACCGCGCAGCTCCTTCCACAAGCTGATCTTACTAACCTTTGTCCCTGGGGAAGCTCCTAGGCAAGCAATAGTAGCCAGTAACTTTGAATGGGACTTTAGGAAGGCCAGGGCAGAGGAGGTGAGAGCTGGGGGTGGTGAGTCTTTTGGGGGGGAATGGAGCTTTCTCTCTGATGTGAGATTCTCATTTGGCCTAGGGGAGCTTGGCCTAGAAAGGGAGACGTCGTCCAGGCAGCGGGAGATATGTTGCTGGGCCAGGATGCCCAGGTGAGTCAGAAGGGATGATGCCTGCTGGCTTTGCAGAGAAGGGCAAAGAGTAAGGGGCTCACAGCAGCAGTTGACAATGACCTGAGGCACACTCAGGCTGAGTCCTTCTTGGGCCAGAAGGCCTGCCAACCTGTAGAGAAGCAAAGGGCTAAATACACTGGTACCATCACCTGATTTTACAATTTATGTTATGCAGCAAATGTCATCATTGGCTCTTAATCATTCCCCTCTTTAAAAAACAACATAAAAAGGTAGCGTATTAGAAAAGTCTGTCCTTTGCTTTTCACTGAAGAGCCTACCTGATAGCTCTATCCTTATCCCGCTACAGAGAGGACGACCCTCATGCTTTTTTAAAGAATTCTCTTATATGGCTGATCCATAACCTAACTATTCTGTTGTTAATGGACAACAGGGTCTTTTGATCTCTTGCCTACATCACTTTTTACCCGTAAAGATGCATGATAAATTGCCCAACATAGATTCCTAAGTCAAAAGACACATAAATTTTGTAACTTAGACTACTTTCCTACAAGGGCTGTACCAATTAGTACCCCCACTGACATATTTTGAGAATGCTTATTTTCCTACAACCTATACAAGCCCTGATGATAAACTTTTGGATTTTTGCACTTATCTCTCCATGGAGGTTCATCCATTAATCTTTTACTTGCCATTAGACATGTTATAGAGAAAAAAGAAAAGAAACAAAGCCCAGTGAATTTTAATATGCTGTGGAAGGGTAGATGCACATTAAGGGCAAAGTATGAAAGACATTTTTCCTCTCTGTGATGACCCCAAGTACAGTGCCACTGAGGTCTGCATTTCTTTGATGAAATATCCAGGGAAGCCCAAGGCTGACTCCCATGAAGTGGCTCCTACCTCTGTGGGGGAACCTGTCTCTCAAGCAAGAGATGTGACACCAGTTGGGAAGAGCTCTGTTGCAGGAGAACAAAGGGATTTCCTATTTTCACCTCCATGTGATCTGCAAAGGAAAAGAATGTGATCCTTAGCCAGGTATGGGTGGCTCATACCTAAAATCTTGGCTCAAGCAGCTGAGACCTAAGGATTATGATTCAAAGCCAATCTGGACAGGAAAAGTTCATGAGACTATTATCTCTAGTGAAACAACAAAAAGCTGGAAGAGGTAAAGCTCCAGTCTTGAAAGAAAAAGCTAAAAGATAGCAAGTACCCAGTCTGTGAGTTCAATCTCCAGTACCACTGACTGCAACAGATCAAAGCCTTGCTTCCCTAAACCATTTAATTATTCTGTGATGCAATGAAGAGATATTGAGAGGCCTTCATGCTAGGTAAAGGGTATTCTCAAGCTGACTCATACCACAAGTTCATCTGTTCACTACTACTGCTTTAAGGACTACCCAGCCAAACAAGTTTTAGTGGGTGGGTCTAGCCACAGAGGGGTGACTCTTGTTCACTTCACCTGAATGAACATGTAGTAGAGAATGAGTATCCCTACACATCTGAAATGTATAGGACGAGAAGGGTTTTGGATTTGGGGATATTTGCATACACAGGGGACCCAAGTCTAAATATAAAATATATTCGTTTCATTTACATACTATACACAGAGCCTGAAGGTAATTTTATATGGTATTTTTCATGCATTTGCCTGTGATCTGTCAAATGTGGAACCTACCACTTGTGGTGTTATATTGGTGCTGAAGAACTTTAGGGTTTGGTAGCATTTAGGACTCTGGATTTTTGTGAGGGATGCTCTGTGAATTCAAGAATCTGGCACTTAACAACAAATGCTGGAGGGGGTGTGGGGAAAGAGGAACCCTTCTCCATTGTTGGTGGGACTGCAAATTAGTACAACCACTTTGGAGAACAGTATAGAGGTTTCTCAAAAAGCTCAATATAGACCTACCCTATGACCCAGCCATTCGACTCCTAGGCATCTATCCTGAACAGCAGGTCCCAAGATATCAAAAAGACATTTGTACTTCCATGTCTATTGCCGCACAATTCACAATAGCCAAAATATGGAAACAACCCAGAAGCCCCTCCACAGATGAATGGATCCAAAAAATATGGTACCTATACACAATGTAATACTACACAAAGATTAGGAATGGTGAAATATTGTTATTCGCAGGGAAATGGTCAGAACGTGAACAAATAATGTTGAGCGAGACAAGCCTAGAACACAGAAAACAAAGGGGCATGATCTCCCTGATATATGACTGTTAAGATGGGGTGACGGGGAGACAGTAGAGACCAGGTCTGTGAAACCAAAAACTGCTTGTCAAATGGAATTTCCCACAGGACTGGGTCAGCAACCCAACATTATGTAACTAAAACCAAACAACTACTCAACATATAAAGGTCAAAAATTGACCTCTCAGTGGAATATAATAGCTCAAAAGCTATGTATGTACGTTCATATAAGACTACTGTTGACATTTAAAGCCCTAGGCGAATTTTCTTTGGCGTAGGTCACGTGGCTACTGTATATGTTCTTGGTACATTGTGTATTGTATATATATCTACCTGACCTAGGGAAGGGAAAGAAAAACAGGGTGTAAGATAACACAAGAAATATAAATACTGCTCTACTATGTAACTGTACCTCTTTTGCACAACACCTTGTCAAAAAAAATTTGTTTAATAAATAAATAAATAAATAAATAAGAATCTGGCACTTGGCTTGTTTTTCTACTGGCCCTCAAATTCACAAGGTCTTCCTAAGATTTTTTTTTTTTTGTACTAAGGTTTGAATTCAGGGCTTTGCTGTCTGGAGGCAGAGGCAGGTACTCTACCATTTGAGCTACATCCCCAGCCTTATATTTGAGTCCATGAGATTTTATTCACATTCCCATGTGCTCAATAATTATACTCAGCACAAAGATACATTGAAAAAAGAGAGAGAGATGAATAAGGGCAGAGAACTTTACCCATCTGGAATCCTTGGCTACTGCTGTACCCAGAACCTCCTAATTGAGCACATGTACTCTTCTTTGTCCTAAATACTTGCACACGCCAGTCACGACTCCATTTCCTCTTTCTTGCTCCTTACCAGGCTCAGAGCTTAAGCTCCGAAGGAGAACTGCAGCGAGGGTGCTACAGTAGCTGAAGAAGGTGCCCACGTAGTCAGTTTGTTCACTGCCTGCTGGGGCCTGTTTGCTCAGATTCTTCTGGAGGAGCTCAACCTGAATGTGCACAGGGTAGGCCTCTGCTCCAGGAGCTTTCTGGGAGGACTGCTCCACCAAGGAACTGAGAGGAGTACTCTTGGGCTCTGAGAGAAATTGGAGAAGAGAAGGGACACAGGCTTTAGTCTATGTATCCAGCTTTGGGTCAGTTTTGGACCCAATACATGAACTGAGCCTTCTATGAACTACATGGGATCCTATAGCATAGGTGCTACACTTAGACGGTAGATATAAAACACTAATTGGGAGCATGGCACTGGTGGCTCAGGTGTGTAATCCTAGCTAGTTAGAAGGCTGAGATCCAGAGGATCATAGTTCAAGGTCAGCCTGGTCAGAAAAATCCACAAGACTCTATGTCCAAGCAGCAAAAAGTAGGCATGGCTGAAGTGGTAGAGCACCAGACAAGCAAGCAAACCAAAGGAGAGCAAAGACAGTTCAAATCTTAATACTGCTAAAAAAAGGAAAAAAAAAAAGTCCTTGCTGAATTTGCTCACCAAGAGAAAAAAAAATCTACCTGCTCACAGAACGGGAATCATCCTTTCAACTGTGAGGTAGAAACCGAAGGACTTTTTGAGTTCTGAAATGTACCTTGCCTGACTAGTAAAGTCCACTTGTCAAGTGGGGCCTCACAAGGCTCCTTCAACTCACCACTGTTTTCTCTTCCCAGTTTGGCCCTTATCTGCTTGCTTCAGTGTTCCTGAGCAGACAGCCCCCATACCTGGCAGTGCTACTGCTTCTCTCAGAGACTGAAGAATCTGATCCAGCTGTTGGGAGAGGCTGGTGTGGCTGGCAACACAGTCCTCAGTGAGGCTGGGCCAGCACATCTGCAGCAGTTCAATGACGCTGTACCGTGGAGCGCCTCCTGCTTTATCTTCTACAGCCTCTATATAGGGAAAGCAAGCAAGTGAGAAAAAGTAAAGTCTGCTACTCATGGATAGTTCCAAGTCCAGGAGAAAGAAAAAGGTGGAGGAGAATCAACTCACCTGATTTTGTTTGTCCAGATGATGTAAGTGGATAATTGAGAATCTTACTAATTTGCTGAAGAACAACGGGAAAACCTCGAATGCCATCAGCATGGAGGTGTGCCTGGTCTAGTCGGCGACCTGAAAATAGATGAAGAGAAAAATCAGATACTTCCAGAGACTGAGCTCAGCACTGAATTGTGTAATTTGATCTTCCCTAATATTGACAATAAAATACATGTAGTTCCAAATTGGCTGTAAACCAGAGAAGTAGGCTTATTCCATGCCAGAGGCTTTAGGAAGCCTCTGCTTTCAACTGCTGCTAATTCAGAACCTCCAGACCTCCTATGAGATTTGCTATCCTAACTCAAATGGATACTTTTTTGTTTTGTTTTGTTTTTTGCCAGTCCTGGGGCTTGATCTCAGGGCCTGAGCACTGTCACTGAGCTTCTTTTGTTCAAGGCTAGCACTCTACCACTTGAGCCACAGCACCACCTCCAGCTTTTTTTCTGTGTATGCGGTACTGAGGAATTGAACCCAGGGTTTCATGCATGCTAGGCAAGCACTCTACCACTAAGCCACATTCCCAGCCCCTCATACCCACATTCTGGGACATTATAAACCTCAAAGCATGATCTTCCCTCCAACTGTGATCTACTGAGTTTTCTTTTATACCTTGTTTATAGTCTCTTTGTGGTCCCAAGTTTTAGGTTAAGTAGGTCCAGCCAGGAAGGGGAAGTGTTCTAATGGGACATGTTCCTTTGTTTCTTTCTTTTTTTAGAGGGTGCTGGGGATTGAATCCAGGGCCTCATGCATACTAAACATAGGTTCTACCACTGAGCTACAGCTCCAAACCCATTTGTCTAATTTTTTTTTTTAATGGTTGGTTATGGGTCTTGAATTCAGGTCTTAGACACTGTCCCAGAGATTTTTTGCTCAAGGCTAGCACTCAATCACTCTGAACCACGGTTCCACTTCTGGTTTTCAAGTGGTTAACTAGAAATGAGTCCCATGGACTTTCCTGACTGGGCTGGCTGGCTTTGAACTATGACTGCAGACTGCTTTATCTACTAAAAATGTGAGATCCTCAGGGCTGGGGTATAGCTCAATGGTAGAGTACTTGCTTAGCATATGTGAGGCCATACATTCCAACTCTAGCATTGCAAAAAAAAAAAAAAAATTAAAAAGCAATGATCACTCAGTCGACTGCTTTTATGCTATCAGAATAGATGTAAGGACATTTAGCTAGCAGTATTTTCTCCTTGTCCTCTGAACTCTTATAAGGACAAGGCTAATGCTGCCCACTCACCACGGCTCTCAAGGCTGCTGTTCAAACGCCGTTCAGCTGTTTCCAAGAGCTGCTTGCAGGTTTTCCACAGCTGGCACTGGGAGCAAGCAAGGTCAAATGCAGCCATGGCGGGGGGACTGAGATCTTCCAGAACCTCTCTCAGGGGAGCAGTGGGCTCCATGGGAGTAGTGCTTATCCAAAAGTCTTCCTGGAGCGTGGGAATGGGGTCTCCCGAGGTGCTAAGCAGCTTCTCAGTCACGTCAGAAATGGAGTAAAATACTATCCCTGGACAATCAGTAGTGGAACAAAAAGCAAGGGGTTAAAAGTGACTCTAATCACTATGTCTATCATAAAAAGTAGTTGTTTAAAAAACAGTATTGTTCTGCACAGGATCTATGATTATTAGTACCATTCTTACCCCCTCCTCCCTTTTTTTTTTGCCAGTCATAGGGCTTGAACTCAGGGCCTGGGCGCTGTCTTTGAGCTTCTCTGTGCTCAAGGCTAGCATTCTACCACTTGAGCCACAGCTCTACTTCTGGCTTTTTCATTGTAGTTTATGGGAGATAAGAGTCTCACAGACTTTCCTGCTCAGGCTAGCTTTGAACCATGATCTGCATATCTCAGCGTGATTACAAGTGTGAGTCACCAGCACCCAGCCTTATAGCTCATTCTTATAGTACCAAAGGCATGAAAAGAGAGAAACTTGGGATGGCTGAGACAAGAGAGAGCTTCTTCAAAACAGGTTCTAAAACCAGGCTAGCTTAGAAGCATACCTATGTGTACTAAATAAAAAAGATCCCCAATATTTGTAAAATTTGAAAAAGTGAGGTGGCCAGGAGCTGGTAGCCTATGCTACTGGTAGCCCTAGCTACTCAGGAGGTTAAGATCTGAGGATCATAGTTTAGAGTCAGCCCAGGAAGGAAAGTCCACGAGACTCTTATCTCCAATAAACTATTCAGAAAACATCAGAAGTGGTGCTGTGGCTCAAGTGGTGGAATGCTGGGCTTAAGCGCAAAGAAGGTCAGATACAGATCCCAGGCCCTGAGTTCAAGTCCCAGGACTGGGGGGAAAAAAGTAAGATAGATAATGGTATCTGTTTTTAAGAGCCCATTTAGATAAACAATATAAAAAAGATGTGCTTTCATTTGTTTATTTTTTGTGCTAGTACTAGGGCTTGAACTCAGAGCATGGCTGCTGTCTCTTAAGATTTTTTGCTCAAGGCTGAAACTCTACTACTTGAGCCATACCTCAAATTTTTGCTGATTAAAAGGGTTTGCCTCGAACTGCAATCCTCAGATTCTCTCTAGTAGCTAGGATAATAGGAGTGAGCCACCATGCTTGGTATTTACACACACACACACAATTTCTGGAACAACATGTGATGCTAACTTGCATATAGAATCCAGACCAATATGAGATTGTAAATATGAGATAAGAGTCTTCTTCCAAGAAATTATAAAAGATGAGCTGTTTGATTGTACAGCTACAGCTAGAGATTGAGGCATGTGGATCCTGGGTTATACATGTTATTACACAACATGATTATAAAGAAAGGAAACCAACTCCTAACCATTTCTTGAAGCCTGAGCTAGTGGCTGCAAAACACATGTTGGGACAGCATTCATGGTCTCCAGTTTAAGTCACAGAGGACTCAAATGGCAGTTATGTGAATACTTGATCACAGAGGCTGGATGCAATTGGAAAAAAACTTTTTTTTTTTTTTTTTGGCCAGTCCTGGGCCTTGAACTCAGGGCCTGAGCACTGTCCCTGGCTTCCTTTTGCTCAAGGCTAGCACTCTGCCACTTGAGCCACAGCGCCACTTCTGGCCGTTTTCTGTATATGTGGTGCTGGGGAATTGAACCCAGGGCCTCATGTATATGAGGCAAGCTCTCTTGCCACTAGGCCATATCCCCAGCCCCTGGAAAACAACTTTTTAAGGCAGGTGTCCTGGTTTGAGTTTCTGCCCACTGACAGGGATAGTGTCTGATTTTCCCCTCATGGTCCTGCCCTGGCTACTTTACCACCTATGGTGGCAGCAGGAAGCCTGACCTGCAGCTGCAGCACTGCCGATGGCCTGCAGGGTTGAGCGGCCACTGTTGGTTCTCCGAACGGTGCTGCTACCTCCATCTGAGTTCCGGTTTTCAATCTTGTGCTCTACTTGGGCTAGCTCCTGGATCACCTCTTTGTAGCGTTCCACGAACATCAGTTCCCCTGCACTGGGTGAGGACTTCAGGTTGAACATGAACACCACCTGTCACGAGAGAGGGAGGAATATTGTCACTGCTACTGTGGCTCTAAAATCTACTTGGGAGGGTTTGAGGGTACTGAAAGTTAAGAGTACATCAAAACCAAAAATAACTCAAAGTCAGTAAGAAAACCACCAATGAAACAGGAGAAAATAAGCAAAAAATGTACACAACCTCAGGGGAGATATTAATCACCAGTACAGAAATGAGAATATATTTTCCCTTATCAGTAATCTAGCAATTTAACTAGTAACTATTTATATTTATTACAATAGCAAAGTGTAAAATTTAATTCTCAGAGGATAGGTCAATTGTCACATTGTTTCATAAAGTAGCTTGGCAATCTATAAAGCTTTAAAAATGTCTTTTGACTTAATTACTGAGTCAAATAAGAAGTATTCTTAAGGAAATTGTACAAAAGGTTTAATGCCTAAACGTGATCATCTTGGTACATTAACAACCACTGCAAAGTTGAAAATAATCTAGGAGTTGACCAAAATGAAAATGGTTACATCCTACTTGGTTAGACAATAGTATACAGTTATTAAAATTAAAGTGATTATGAGGTAAATACTTATAATGAAAAAAAAAGACACAATTTAAAGTCTGAGATTCCAAATAATTTCAGCTAAAGAAAAGATATATCTTGGAAAGATACCAGTTGAAATCTTTAGCTTTGGCTGTTCTACACAATAAGGTTAAAAGTAAGTTTATTTTCTAGTTAATAGTTTTTTTTTCTGGTACTGGGGTTTGAACTCTGGGTCTTCTACTTACTTTGCTTGCTTGCTTGCTTGTCTGGTGCTCTAACACTTAAGCTATACATCAAACCCTTGCAAATAATTTTGATATTTTCTTGTAATATGGAGAACTTGTTTAGTAACCATGTTAAAACATGAAGTTTTTATAAGATGGAAGAGGAGATAGAAGAATAGTATTTTTTTTTTTTTTTGGCCAGTCCTGGGCCTTGGACTCAGGGCCTGAGCACTGTCCCTGGCTTCTTCCCGCTCAAGGCTAGTACTCTGCCACCTGAGCCACAGCGCCCCTTCTGGCCGTTTTCCATATATGTGGTGCTGGGGAATTGAACCGAGAGCTTCATGTGTAGGAGGCAAGCACTCTTGCCACTAGGCCATATTCCCAGCCCTCTTTTTTTTTGGTACCAGTATTGGGGCTTGAATTCAGGGCCTGGGTGCTATCCCTAAGCTTTTCATGTAAGGTTAGTGATCTACCATTGAGATATACCTCTATTTCTGGCTCTTTGGTAGCTAACTGGAGATAAAAGTCTCATAAACTTTTCTGCCTGGGCTGACTTTGAACTATGATCCTCAGATCTCAGCCTCCTGAATAGCCAGGATTATAGGTATAAGCCACCAGTGCTCAGCAGGGTAAATTGTTAAGGAAAAAACGAGTAGAGGGATTTAGGGGAAAGCACACCATGGGCCTCCCTGTCAAACCTTTTGGGTTTGGGTTTAAGAAAGGCTGAATAGCAAAAAGAACAACAAGAAATATCCCCTAAGGCTGGGCTCTGGTGGCTCAGGCTTGTAATCCTAACTATTCAGGAAGCTGAGAGCTGAGGATCTTGGTTCAACAAAGTCTGTGAGACTCTTGTTTCCAATCAACCACCAGAAAGCCAGAAATGGAGCTCTGGTTCAAAGTGATAAGAGTGCAAGCCTGACCAAAAGAGCTCAGGGACAGCACCCAGGCCCTTAGTTTAAGCCTCAGGAGGACTACCACAAACAAAAATCCCTCCAAACAAACAAACACTGAACTATGGTTCAATGGCGAAGTGTCAGTCTAGCATGCTGTGTTTCAGCCGCAGCACTGCAAAGTCAAAACAACAAAAAGGAAGACTAGGAAGATCCTATTTTTCCCAAAGGATCATAATTGTCATGATCATTAAAGTATGAGATCCAAAATGATCAGAGGATGCTTAGGACAGATTATTTGTTTTTTGCCAGTCCTGGGGCTTGAACTCAGGGCCTGAGCACTGTCCCTGGCTTCTTTTTGCTCAAGGCTAGTATTCTGACAACTTGGGCCACAGCGCCACTTCTAGCCTCTCTATATATGTGGTGCGGAGGAATCGAACCCAGGGCTTCATGTATACGAGGCAAGCACTCTACCACTAGGCCATATTCCCAGCCCAACTTCTGGCTTTTTCTATACATGGGATGCTGAGGAATTGAACCCACGGCTTCAAGTATGTGAGGCAAGCACTTTGCCACTAGGCCATATTCCCAGCCCCAAGGAAAGATTATTCTATTAATTAGATTTTTAGTGGATTTATTCCCTAACAAGTCAACTCACTAAAGATTCTGACCTACAAATTCAGTCTAATACATTGGATATGTGCCATTTTATTTTACTTAGTTTAACCAAAAGCAGAAAATTCCCTACAATGTGAAAAAAGTAGTATTACATTTAACTCCAATTTTCAAATAAGGACATAGCGACTCTCTCTGTTGGCGACTATGTACTACAGACATTCTAAGTTTCCTAGTCTCCTTTCCCCACCTAGTATAGGGGTTTGAACTTAGGGCTTTTGCCCTGTTCAGCTTACTTGCTTGGATGTTGCTCTATTTCTTAAATTATGTCTCTCATTTGGCTTTTTGCTGGTAATTTCGGAGACAAAGTCTTGCAGTTTTCTGCTTGGGCAGACTTGGAATCATCCTTTGGCTCTCAGCCTTCTGAGTAGCAAGGATTATAGGCCAGAGCCACCAGTGACAGGCTCTCTGCCTTCTTATGTTTTGAACTGGCACTCTATTTATTACTAAAAACTATCTGCGATATGGTTTTAACTATATTGAAACACAGATGTGTTCACAGGAGTACAAGAACGGGAAAATATTTTAATGTTTAGAAGCGGTAGGATTGTAGCTCATCTTTCTTTCATCTTGTTAAGATGCTGTCTATGTTACGAACACAAATAACTCAATGTCTGTAAATCTGTGATGCCGAGGACTGAGTCTGGTTCATGGAAACTTCATTTTACTTTTCTAGCTCAACAGGGCCCTTCCAGGGTTCCTGAGTGGCTCTGGTGTCTGGGCTTTATCTGAAGCCCAGTGTGCCACAGCCAAGTAGGGACTTGACCCAGCATTCTCTCCTATGACAAGTGTGAAGTTTCCCTTACCTGATGAGCTTCTGCAAAGTTCCCACGAAGGATGCAGGATGCTAGCAGTGACTCGGGTGGGGAGAACATCATGGGGATGAATGAACTTTGAGATTGGGGCTGTGATTGGCCATCCAGCTCGTTCTGCCCAGACACAGCACTCAGGCTTCCCTCTGCAGGGACATAAGAGCATGAGCTGTCAGGAAAGCAAGAGAAACTGAGGAAACAGAATACTCTTGCCACCTTTCATCAAAGTCTTATCTTCCCAAAAGGTCTGAAATGACCTTTTGTCCATGTGAAGGACAAGCACAGAACCAACTGCTTCTTGAGTATTTGCCTCTTGGGCTTTCTGGCAGAGGAGTAGCTGAACTGGCAGTGAAAACAGCCCTTTCCCTTTCCCAGCTGAAATCTATTTGTCTGTGGACCAACTTTCTTGAACACAGGCATTTAAACTGGCTCAGTTCTGGTTTTCACATCATGGTAAGTGACAATTCTATCTGGGCAAAAGTGCTTGAGTCTGACAACTGGTTGGGACCCACATACCTGAGGTACTTGTACTCAGCTCACTACTTGTACTTTCCAGGGATGGGTTGGAGCTTCTGTCCCGTCCATCTAGAGGAATCAGCAAAAAGAGAAAAATCAACTTACAGTGTAAAAAGTGTGATGTCAGCTTACAAACCAAGATCTGGGTAGAGTGACCGGATAATGGGTGAGTACCACACTGCTATATTCTTTTACACATATAAATGGGCATACTACATATTAAGAACAACTGCTTTCACCTAACATTTCAAACATTGCTTACTATCCCATTGCCCTGTATAGACAGATGCTCATAGACATTTCAGCTGTGTCCAGTTTTTCACTATTAAAAAGCAGTGCTACAGTAAACAACCTTCTACATATTTCTGCATAATTCTATGAGCTTAGAGTAAGTTCCTAGCAGAATGTCTAGGTCAAAGATAGTGAGTGGTAGCACACACCCATCATCCTTATATTCAGGAGACAAAGATGAAAGAATCGCAGTGTAGGACTGCCTAGGCAAAGTTTTCTTATTAAACAAGCTGATGTAGTGACATGTTCCTGTGATTCTAGCTAGGCAAGGGGGAAAGCAGGAGAATCACAGTCTAGGTGGCCTGAAAGAAAAAAAAAAGGCTCTATCTGAAAAGTAATCTGAAACAAAAGGGGTGTGTAGACATGGTTATGGCTGTAGAGCACCTGTCTGGCAAGCCCAGGCCCTGAGTTCAAACCACCAGAAAACTGGAAGTGTATGCTGTGGCTCAAAGTGGTAGAGTGCTAGCCTTGAGCTGAAGAGCTCAGGGATAGAGCCCAAGCCCAGAGTTCAAACCCCATGACCGCCCCCACAAACCCGCAAAAAAAAAGAAGAGTTAGCTTGGGGAGGGGTGGCACTAGTATAATCTTATAGCACTTTTGTTTTGACCACGTGCTCTATCTTGAAGAG
Organism: Perognathus longimembris pacificus; assembly: GCF_023159225.1. Taxonomy (NCBI): domain Eukaryota; kingdom Metazoa; phylum Chordata; class Mammalia; order Rodentia; family Heteromyidae; genus Perognathus; species Perognathus longimembris. Next base: position 35,982,452 of record NC_063174.1, read on the forward strand.
GTAGAATACCACTTGCCTGGTGAATGAGGCATGAGGAAAGAATTCTTTGACTTACCTGCCCGGCTTCTTTTTGTCCGCCGACCCCGTCGGAGACTAGAGTGCCGTGTAGCAATAGACCGGTATCTTCGGGATGGCTGCTCCTCTGAAAGAGCAAACGAAGAGTGACTCTCTTTGATTGGATCCAGTTCATTTAGGGAAACAGGGAGGAGTTGATCTGTCCTGAGTGCTGAGGAGAGCACTACACCAGTGTTCTGATGCTGATTGCTGGAGTGATATCCTGAATTATGGTGTAATTCCTACGTTTCCTACCTCACTTCCTCCCACCTTGTTAGACCTACCAGCTCTACTCCCTTCTCTTACCTGAGCCTTGGTTGCTTGTTACCACTTTATATCTCCACTGGGCCTCAGAGAGAATCTTGGAAAATTGGTGCAGGCGGGTTTGCAGTCCTTCTCTGCTTCCTGAGCAGCTCTGGCCTTCTAGTAGGTTTGCGTTTTCAGGGGAGCTGTGGCTGCTGAGCTCTTCCAGCTGCTCTTGAAGAAGCCTGAGGAAGGCCCCCATTGCAAATTCATCAGCCAGGAATCCACTGCTGCCACTAGTAAAGTGCTTTAGGTCCAAAAAGCAACTCCCGTGAGGTTCTGGGAAGCTGTCACTGGACTCTGTTTTTAGGCAGTTTGGCATCAAATGAGCAAGCCTCCTGGGGGCTCCCAGGGAACTGTGTTCTGACTTCCTGTCAGGCTGTGCTATGTGCTGAGGGCTCTCAGATGGGGACCTCACATCCAAGGGGCCTTTCCCCTCAATGTCATCATCCTCAGCATAATCCTCAGGCAGGTGAGGCTCTGGGTAAAGATCAGCTGAGGTGATGAGGAGCAATGAGAAGATGTTTTCAAGAAGTTCCAGGCACAAAGGGTCAGGGATCTTGCACAGGTACTGTTGACACTTGGCCAGGTATGTTGAGAAGAGATGTGAAGCACCTAAAGATGCAGGTGGAAGAAAAGAGAGGAGAGGAAGAGACAGAATCTACACATTAGGAACTTGGCTTGCTGAACTCAAGTCTCAGAACTTTAACCTTATTTATTTTTCTTTCAGCAAGGTGAAATTTACTTCTGCGCAGAAGGGTGTGCCAAAAATCTGGCAAGCAAGCACACAGAGCAGGCAGTCTGCGCCGATATTTATCCCTAATGTAACAAGCCTTGACCTTCTGTTCGTTTTTTTTTTTTTTTTTTGCTAATCCTGGGTTAGGGTCTCAGAGCCTGAGCACTGTCCCTGGCTTCTTCTTGCTCAAGGCTAGCACTCTACCACTTGAGCCACAGTGCCACTTTTTCTGTTTATGTGGTGCTGAGGAATCAAACCCAGGGATTCATGCATGCTAGGCAAGCACTCTACCATTAAGCCACATTCCCAGCCTCTCATTTATTTTTTTTAATGACTTAAGGGAACTGAGGCAACAGTCAGAAGACTATGAGATGACTCAGACATAGCTCTTCATGACTGGCAGGAAGATTTTGCTATTTTAATTAAAAAGATATAGTTTACTGAACACTTGGTATTTTGTTTCTGCTTTTAAAATGTTTTTTTTTGTGACAAATACTTTATATTTTAGTTCTAGTAATGAAGGCGGTGTGCAGACTACATATTTCTCAAATCTGTTTTTCTTCTTTTTTTCCTTTTCCCCCTCCTTCCTTTTCTCTTCTCCTCCCCCTCCCTCCCTCCCTCCTTCCTCTCTCCCTCCTTCCCTTCCTTCTTTTATTCCTAACAGGCTCTTACTCTATAGCTCAGGCTATAATCAAACTTGTAATTCTCTTACCTCATCCTCTCAAGTACTGGAATTACAGATATATATCATCATGCCCTATTCCTCAGTTCTATTTTAAATACGATCACAAGTCACTTAGACCTTACAAGAAACATTCAGTAGTAAAAGTTGCCCATGCTCAGAGGTGAATGTCTATTCCAAAGTTAGAAAGAGATAACTGAGCAATAGTTGGCAAGATAAGGAATTAGAAGTTATTGAGAAAAACAAGGGAGGACAAGCCATTAGGCTGGCATTTCTCACAGTACAGATCGCAACTCACTGAACTACACTTACAGATTTGCATGGAAAAAATGAAATAAAGTCTGGTGTACTGTCTGTAATTCAAGCATTCATGAGGCTGAAGTGGAAGGACAGAGAGTTTGAGGTTAGCCTAGGTTACACTGAAACCCAAGCTTACAGAAAGTAGAGGGGAAAAAATACAGAATGGAAAAATAACCACAAGTTAATCACAAGTGTTCTATTTAGAATAAGTATTGCTTCTGAAAACTTAGTTTCAGTTTATATATCACACATATACATATTCATACACACATATAGAAAGACACAAGTTGCATGCCTTGGTAAAAACTGCAGTGTGATGTGAAATGCTATTCTTACTATGGACTGTAGTTACAAAGAAAGAAGGAAAGAAGCAAGCATTTGACAAAACACTGTACCAGGTGATGGGGGTGGGGGGGAGGCAGGGTGCAGTACCTGGGGAGGGGAGAGAGTCCTTGGCTGGCTCTGCAGTTGAGGCCAGGTCCTCAGAGGGGCTGTCTTTGCAGTCCCGGCACTGGGAGTGCTGGTGTGAGTTTACACAGAGGGCATAGATGGCATACTTCATAGCACAGAAGCCCTGGTAGAGAGTCAGGCTCTGGCACTGGCTCAGGTACTCAGGGATTGCACCTTCAGCTGAACCTGAGATGTAGAGAGAAATTGGCAGAACTTCAGAGTTAAATATTTTTTCAGGCAAAAGCCAGCAATCACGAACTGAAGCAGAAACTATACTTGTAAGTTTGTAGTCTTCTTTTGTGAGCTTGACGGGCACTCCTTTGCAGACCTTTCTTCTATTCAGCATCACACCAGTCCCTGACCATTATTTTTCTCTATCAACCCGACATCTTTATGTCTCATGACCTCCACATAGCACTGTTGTCCAGGGCCAGTACATGTCCCTTAGCCTGTTATTTCTCTTCTTTTGCCTTTTTCAAGTTCAGTGTCATGTGTATTTCAGTGGATTATTAGGGATCAGACTTAAAATATTTCTCCGGAAGGCTTTTGTACTTGCATGTGGGGGTCGGAAATCTAGATGCTTTAGACAATCCACTAAACAAGTTGCCTTTCTGTCCAGAAACAAATATGGAATGTGGTAACACTGGTTTTACAGTCAGTGGTAGAACTTTTTTTTTTTTTTGGCCATTCCTGGGGCTTGAACTCAATTGAGCACTAACCCTGGCTTCTTTTTGCTTAAGGCTAGCACTCTACCTCTTGAACCATGGTGCCACTTCTGGCCTTTTCTATATATGTGGTGCTGAGGAATCGAACCCAGGACTTCATGTATATGAGGCAAGCACTCTACCTCTAGGCTATATTCCCAGCCCCAGTGGTAGAACTTTTGAGATACAAACCAAGCTGGGTACCAGTGGTTCATGACTGGCTACTTAGGAGGATGAGATCTGAGGATCACAGTTCAAAGCAGCCCGAGCAAAAGTCCATGGAACTCTTATTTCCAGTTAACCAAACAAAATGCTGAAAGCTGAGGTGTTGCTCGAGTGGTAGAGTACACACCAAGAAAGCTGAGCAAGTAACAGGCATTGGATTTAAATCCATTTCCATCAAGGCTGGGAAACATCTACTGTCAGAGAGAAAGAGGATTACTTTCCTATCTGAGTATTCTTGGCCTGTGAAGGCAGATTGTGACTATACTATGTTGTGTCCTTTGGCAGTAACAAGAAAAGCGTTTACCAATAAGGTCTTGAATTTTAGGCAAAGATCAAAGGCTAGTGTTCCAGGCAAGTCTTTCCTCCAAATCTCTTGATCTGTTCACTAGATATGAAGAAGATATGGGAAGAAAAGAAGGCACAAAATGTGCTATGACAAAGTTTATGGAGCATGAAGCCACTCAACAAAAATATCCATAACTCTGCCACTGACTATGGTGTGGATGCAGAGGGAAGTTTCTAATTCTATTTAATTGTGATTAGGATAGGCTAGTGGTTCCTGAGATGATTCCATATGACAAAGGATGGGAGATCAAGTCTAGGGGATTATTTCTTTACCTCCCCAAAGAAGGGGAGGAATGCCTCTATGTCCCATAATCCAACTGGGATAAACAAGGCTAACTCAGAGGACACATGCTAGACCCCCTCTCTTGACAAATATTCTAGCAATAATATCTAGATAAATCTGATGTTGGAGGAAATGTGCAAGTACCTTGTAAGAGGAAAGCCTATCTGAACTGTCCCATTGCCAACTCACCATGCTCTTGGTGGAGATCCTTGGCTGGTACTTTCTGTAAGAGCTTGAGAACCTCTTCCTCCCTGAGGCCTGGAAGGTTTGTAAGGTGATGGAGAGAGTAGAGCACAGAGTGGTTGTCTCCACCATGTAAATGATACAAGAGATCTCTCTTTGGTATGGGGTGACTAAAAGAGAAAGTTTGGAGGAGGCAGTTCACATTAGTTTTTAAGAAACACAGATATTACTGTTCTGTTCCCTCTTGTTCTTCCTCACTGGCCTAGCCACCACAGATTTTACTTCCTCAACCATGATCTTTTAGTAGGTCTAGGATACCATACATCACTTCTTTACCCTCAGAGGATTAGACCCATCAAGTCAGCTCTATTTTTCTACAAAGGACTGCCTTTCTGGCCAGTGGGATTGAGAAAGAGGCTGGGGCTACTTTTTTGATGGCCCACCCTTTCTCAGTCTTTATTTTGGGCAAAGGCCCTTTGCCACTTCTCATTCTGCCAATCCTGCTTCACCTGGCAAGACAGGTGAAGAACAAGATAGGAATTCAGATCTAGGGAGTTATCACGAGATTACAGGGCTTCACAAAGAGTTCAATGAATATTTATTGAATAAAAGTGTGGCTCATCAAGGTACACTATAAGAACATGGATGTCATTAACTTGTGTAACTTTCCACAAGTTATTTTCATGGCTTCGTGTCCCACATGTAAGTTGACAAAATATTGTTGTCTACCTCATAGGATTATTTTGAGGCTTTATCTTTTATGTAAATGGCTTAGAGCAAGAGTAAGTGCTTAGGAATAGGGATCTATTTTTTAATTTTTATTTTTGCTCAGTCCTAGGTTTTGGACTCAGGGCCTGAACACTGAACACTGTCCCTGACTTGTTTTTGTTCAAGACTAGCACTCTATCTCTTGAGCCACAGTGCCACTTCTGACTTTTTCTGTTTATGTAGTACTAAGGAACTGAACTCAGGGCTTTGTGCATACTAGGCAAGCACTCTATAGGGATCTTTTTTTTTTTTTTTTTGTCAGTCTTGGGGCTTAAACTCAGGGCCTTCACACTGTCCCTAGCTTCTTTTTGCTCAAGGCTAGCACTCTACCATTTTAGCCACAGCTCCACTTCTGGCTTTTTCTATGTATGTGGTGCTGAGGAAGCGAACCCAGGGTTTCATGTGTATGAGGCAAGCACTCTACCATTCGGCCATATTCCTAGCCCTAGGGATCTATATTGTAAAATAATTATATTTATGTTGAAATAATCTTCTATTTATGACTTACTGGTCACAGAGAGGGTAACAATTACATATGTGTTCTTTTTCCTGGTTTAATATCTGGAACAATTACTCATGTCTGGTTAATACCATCAACTGAGAACACTGATATGTTCTGTGTGAGGCCAAACAGATAGAGCCCGGGGCTCAGTGTGCCCCATGGTGGGCAGGGGGTTGACCACACAGGGTTATACCTGCTCTGCTGGACACACCACTCCAAGACCTCTAGGTGCGCCCATAGTCCATCACAGGCATCCCTGAGGAACTCATCACAGCCTTGGTCCTGTGTTGGTATAATAGAAAGAAGAGATGATTCAGGCCTGTAGCATCAAGAGTTGTAACTAACTTCGGCACTGTACATTCTGCTTAGGCTTGAAACCTCATGGTATTCATTTGTGGAGAAGCCTGGGTACAGGGTATGAGTTACCTGGGTCTTGTGGAGTGTTTGGAGCAGCCTCTTGGCTGACTCAAGGCTCTGACAGTGTGTCCAGCCTAGCAGCACAAGCAGGTGACTAAGAGGCCTGAATTCTCTATCAAGCAGGTAGCCTAGGCTTGGGAAGTCTTCCTCTTTCAACAGATTGAGTGCTGTTATCTGAAAACCAAAGAAGACTGTTGTAAGCAGCTTTGTAGACTAGAAAGAATGAGTTCCAGCTGGCTGCTTGTTTGGGAAAGAAGCTTTCTAGGACAGCAGGGGATGTGGACTGACAGAGTGGCCTGTTAAGTAAATTAAATGTTCACAAAACTGTGAGATTCTTAAGCCTCTTGAAGTCAGGGACTAACTTGTGTTGTGACCTTAGTTCCTAGCTCAACACTTGATACTCAGAGTGAGATTCATAAATATCTGTTGAATGAAGTTCACTTGCATCCTAAAGGAAAAAGAGTAATCAAATTCTTGTCAGTGCTTATGGAGGTAATCTTAACTACTCAAGAGGCTCAGGTCTGAGTATTGAGGTTTGAAGCCATCCCAGGCAGACAAATCTGAATTGATCATTAAAAAGCCAAAAGTGGAGATGTGGTTCAAGCAGTAGTAGAGTGTCAGCCTTTAATGAAAAAGCTAAGTAATAGCTTGAGGCCTTTAGTTCAATTCCCAGTACTAGACTAAAAAAAAAAAAAATCAATTATAATCTTGCCATGATTCTTTCTCACATGCTCCAGGAAAGATGACACATCTCCAATGTTCTCTTTCCTGCCAAAGGGCAAATGTAGAGGAAGTACAATTATAATTATGAAGGGAACGGGTTTCTGGACCTTTCTCTACCCTGGGACTATGGGATGGACAGAACCAAATGATTTACTACTAATAGACAGCCATTGGATGGATGAATGGGAGAGAATTGAAGTATGGAAAAACTCTAGGAGATTTCTGGGTCCTTCTATGATGGAGAATAAGTTTGACTTACCAAGATCTGCTCAAGAAAGTGCTTGTTGTTGCTTAGGCAGTAGAAAAAGGTTACTTTCCAAGCTTGGGCTGGGTCAGGAGTGGAGAAGAGGGCCAGCATTACCCGGTCAGGATCTGGATGATCTGGTGAGACTGAATAGCAAACTAGACAGGGTTACTGGGAAATCAAGAGCTCTTCTTTCCTACACCAGAGTCCAAGTGAAAATAACTGATGTAAGAGTCAGTGCTTTGGATGTATGTGCCACTCTTGGGGCTTGAACTCAGGGCCTATGTACTGTCCCTGAGCATTACTGCTCAAGGCTAATGCTCTGCCACTTGAGCCACAGCACCACTTCCAGCTTTTGGTGGTTAATTGGAGATAGGAGTCTCACAGACTTTGCTGCCTGGGCTGGCTCTAAACCACAATCCTCAGATCTCAGCCTCCTGAGAGAAGCTAGTATTTACAGGTGTAAGCCACAGGTGCCTGACTTACAGTTTATTTTAAAGGCATTTTTGTTCTCTCAGAAACTTTTGGAAAGCTCTTTCCTGCAATTTCTATAATGTTATTTTTTTTACTCTGTCACCAGAAAAGTAGTGCTTTTAGAAAAGAACAATTTAGGGCCAGGTGCAAGTGACTCATGCCTATAATCTTAGCAACTAAGGAGGCTGAGATCAGAGACTGTGGTTTGAAGCCATGAGACTCTTATTTCCAATTAATCACCAAAAGTAGTGAAGATGTGGCTCAATTGGTAGGGTGCCAGCTTTGAGAAAAAAAAAAAAGGCTAAGGGATGGTGCCCAGGTCCTAAGTTCAAGCCCTAGGACTTGATAAATAAGTAAAGAAAATAAGTATACTAAGTAAGAAAAATAGAAAGAAAGAAAGAAGGAAAAGAACATCTCTTACTATTTCCACTCAGCCTCTCCTGTTACATGTCATAAGCGACAAGCAAGGCACCAGTCAGAAAAGCTGGTGTACTGCAATTACCAAAACACAGGAAGCAGCAAAGGGAACATACCTTTTCCTGAAGCTGTGGCTCTTGGTAGCTTTTCTGTAACTTTCTCTGCATACATATGGCTGTAGAGGGATAGCAAGCCACGTCCAGCCTTGTGCAACAGGCAGCTGAGCACCTGCTCCTCCTGCAGGGGAATCCCCTTAGTCCTGCAGGCTTCTATGAGTTCCTCACATAGGACACCCAACTCAACCCCAGAGCCAGATGGCTCTGCAGGACAACGCAGAGTCCGCAGGGCTCCACAGATGGCATCGACTACTCTAGAGGGCTCAGAGGCAGGGTCCTGCAGAGTTCGCAGTGCCTTTCGAGTGAGGTCCACAAGTGCCTTCTGGAGAGGCCCGTGACAGGGACTGGTGCCATCATCCTCCCCAAGCAGGAGCTCCAACAGGGCCTGCGCTAGCAGGGGCGCCTGCTTCAGAAGATCCCAGAGTAGAGAAACAGCTTCGGAGCTCAGCCATGGGGTCCAGTTCTCCTGCCTCTGACCTCGGCAAGGCACAGGGTCTACTGGGTCTTGTGCTATGGCCTCATACAGCTCCTAAGTAGAGGAGGAAGACAGTGATGAGGGACAGCCATGTCCAGAATGTTATTACTACACTGGAAATTGGAGGCTGGCCAGGCATATGCACTAAAGCCATTCTTCAAGGTAGAGTTTGTTTTTTTTCTTTTCCTTTTTTTTTTTTTTTTGCCAGTCCTGGGCCTTGAACTTAGGGCCTGAGCACTGTCCCTGGCTTCCTTTTGCTCAAGGCTAGCACTCTGCCACTTGAGCCACAGCGCCACTTCTGGCCGTTTTCTAGATATGTGGTGCTAGGGAATCGAACCCAGGGCTTCATGTATACGAGGCAAGCACTCTTGCCACTAGGCCATATTCCCAGCCCTAGAGTTTGTTTCTTATCATTTCATAAAACCTTTCTGTTTGAATATATCCTTCAAAACTTTATCCTAGGCAAGGTGGTGCATGCTGGTGATCCCAGCACTTGGGAAGCTGAGGCAGGAGGCTTTAGTCTTTGAGGCCAGCCTGGGCTACAGGGTGAATTAAAAACAACAACAACAAAAGGTGCAATGGTTCACACCTCTAATCATAGTTACTCAGGAGGCTGAAATAGGGAGGATCATGGTCCCAGGCTAGCCTGGGCCAAAAGGTCTACCAGACCCCATCTCAACCAAAAAGCTGGGCATGGTTGTACGTCTTTCATCCCAGCTGCAGTGGGAAACACAAATAGGAGGACTGTGGTCCAGTCTTGCTAAGGCAAAAATTGAGACTTTGTTAAAAAAAATAATGAAAGCAAAAAGGGATGGAGGTGAGGCTGAAGTTGTAGAGTGTCTGCAAGTGCATGGTCCTATGTTCAAACTGTAATACCTCCAAACTCTTTCCTGCTCAAACCCCATAAATGAGACAGAAAACCCAAACCCAAAACAATGAAGTTAATGTGCTAGAACCTTAACCCAAATTCCCATGTCAATGATATTTGGAGACAGAGACTTTGGAAGATAATTAGGATTAGATGAGGCTGAGGCTAAAAAAGGTGCCTATGATGAAGGAAGCAGTTTAACACGAGGAAGAGACAAGTGAGCTAGCACATGTGTTCCATCTCACCAAGTGATGTCCCCATCCTTTTTAGAGACAGCAAGAAGGCCTTTACCAGATGCTGAGCAGGTTCCAGGGATATGCTCTTCTTCCCAGCCTCTAGAATCATGAACTAAACAAACCTCTAAGCTTTAAAACTACATAGTCTTACGACATTCAGCTATAGCAACAAAGAATAGATGAACAGCTGCCAATCCATACAACTTAGATGAAATTTAAATGAGTACCACATGTTTTACTACACAATTGCCTTAGTGCCTTGTAAATACTGTTAAGACAATTTATAACCTATTTGCAGAGTGAGGAGAAAAGGGGTGGAGCGTCGGTTATTTTATACACTTAGTCTGAATCCTATAAAAGCCATTCAGGGATGCCTCCTTATTAACTGCAAGAATGTGAGGTCTTGCAGTTAATGTAATACAAAGGAAAGTTTCTACCTTAAATTCTACTATAGAAATGCCACTGGCCTAGTGAAGTACAGTGCAATGGTGGAGTATTTCCCTAGCATGTTCAAGACCTTGGGTTGATTCCTTGTACCACAAAAACAAACAAGCAATAAAAAAAGAAAAAAATAAAATTTGGGCCTTAGCGCATAGCTCAGGCACTTGAAGTAGTATATGACTCTGCTATATGAAAACAGATAATACTAGTTGGGATCTATCTGCCAAAGCAAGTTGCTGTAAGGATTAACTATAGTTTAGTGTACCTGTAACAAGAAAAGGTAGTCATCAAATTCTAGTTCCTCTCTCTCTTCATATTCCTTATCATCTACAGATCAACAATTCAATCACATCAATTTAAATTCAAATTATGTATTCCTTCTTTGTAAAATGAAAAAAAAAATTTTGCCAGTCCTGGGCTCAAACTCAGGACCTGGCCACTATCCCTGAGCTTCTCTTTTGCTCAAGGCTAGCACTCTACCACTTGAGCCACAGCACAACTTCTGGTTTTTCCTATGTATGTGGTATTGAGGAATCAAACCTAGGGCTTCGTGCATGCTAGGCAAGCACTCTACCACTAAGCCACATTTCCAGCCTATAAATGAAACATTTTAATCTCCAGCTATACTTGATACTTTCATGGTGGATTCCCCTATTTTTAAACTCTCCAGGTTACCTCCCTAAGAACACATCTTGGAGAATAGTCTATTAGTGCCAGAAAGCTCAACTGCTTGAGTAAAGAGAGGGCTCCAGGGCTTGCTCTCACCTTAAGGAGGTTCTCTGGAATGTCACATTGGAGGTTTTCAGACAAAAAAAGAAGCTCAAGCTTCCTCCGGAAAACAGCAGGGAATAACTTCTAGAAGAATGGATAAGAAGGAAGCATAGACATTAGTTATATGCTTTGATTAACAAACCATAAGTAAATATCTCTCTCTGGTTAGCCTTATTTCTATTAGTTCTCTAAGACAAAGTACTTGAACCACAAAATTCCTAGATAGGTTTTTACTTTTCGTTATAAACCAAAATGGCTAAAACAACACAACATAAGTAAATATCTCTCTCTGGTTAGCCTTATTTCTATTAGTTCTCTAAGACAAAGTACTTGAACCACAAAATTCCTAGATAGGTTTTTACTTTTCGTTATAAACCAAAATGGCTAAACTTGGATATAAATGCCTCTTAAAAAACTAATATGTAAAACTTATACTTAATAGCCTCAAACTCCACTGTTATTTCACTGTTATTTCCTACCCTCCCTCCCTCCCTTTCTCTCTTAGTGGCCTGTCTGCCTTTCTTTCCTGGGTGTGGTGTATCCAAAACACGGATTGTAGGTAAGCCTGATATTCTGGCTCACATTATCCTCTTTTGGCCCAACCTTCTGTTTTGGATATTCACTACCCACTGTATATCAATTGGAGAAGAAAGACAAAGGGGTAGGGATCTAATGTCCATTAAACATTGATATGCCAGGTAATGTGTGCCATGTCTTAAACTTTCATTTAATTTTTAACCAAATCCAAAGCACATACTTATGTATTTGAACAAAAAAATCTTTACTAGAGGTGAAATGGGTGGGAAGTTTTTCAGATTATTTCAAATATGAAAAGAGAGAGTGAGTCTTAGTGTGTTTGTGTATATTTTGCAGCACTTTGGACTTTTGGAAGGCTAAACAAGCCCTGTATCACTAAGCACACTCTCAGTTCAAAAGCTGTTTTGCTTTTGTGTTTTTGAAATAGGTCTTGCTATGTTGCCCAGCCTGGCCTCCAACTCCTGCTTCAATCTTCCAAATGGCTGGGACCACAGATGTTCATGCTCACTGCACCCACTCTCTGTTAATGTGATATGCCATTAGTAAGGGCTAAACAGAGAGAAAGCTTGTACTCTTTCTCAAACATTACTCAAGCATTTCAAAATAACTTCCCGTAGCCAGGTGCCATTGGCTCATGCCTATAATCCTAGTTACTCAGGAGCCTTAGCTCTGAGGATTGTGGTTTGAAGCCAGCCTGGGCAGGAAAGCTCATAAGACTCTTATCTCTAACGGACTCCTCAGAAAAAGCCAGAAGTGGCACTGTAGCTCAAGTGGTAGAGTGCTAGCCTTAAACACAAAAAGGCTCAGGGATAGTGCCTAGGCAGAGTTCAACCTCAAGGACCAGCAAAGAAAAGAACCAAAGAAACAAAAAATAACTCCCCTTTACGTGATCCTTAAAATTCAAGTTAGAGTCTCCCTTTATCTAGAAACAAAACAAGACTTGAATCTGACAAATCCAGACAAACATTTGTAAATTAGGCATACTTGTTAACCTTTCCAAAGACTAGTCTTATTGGAAGATAAGAAACAATTGCAGGAGTGTGTGTATGTATGTGTGTATGTATGTATGTATGTATGTATGTATGTATGTGTGTGTGTGTGGGTGCAGGGGATATGTTAGAATACAAGTTCATACTTCCTCCACTTATATGCTATTCATCTCACTATAGGCTCACATGGTGTAATGCATTCTTGGTCCAAAATCATATTACTTCTTTTTGTGTCTGGTGTCTGTGTCAGTTAAACTCAGGGTCTCACACTTGGCATTTTCACTCATGGCTGGCAATCTACCACTTGAGCCACAGCTCCACTTCTGGCTTTTTGCTGGTTAACTGGAGGTAACAATCTCTGATTTGTTTGCCTAGATAGGCTACAAACCATGATTGTCAGATCTCAGCCTCTTGGGTAACTAGAATTAGTGGCATGAGTCACCAGTGCCTGGCTTCACTGTGTAACCTTGAAGGATCCAAAGAGAAGATTTCTCAGTCTTGTTCTTAGAACTTGCTGTTTAGGCAATTCTGTGCTTCCCACCAGTTCCCTGTCCTAGATAAGGGAAATACTGACACACTTTTTAAAGATATACTTTTATTTATTAACTAGTCCTGTGTGTTATGGACATGGAGGTTACTCTGTTTCCTTCTATTAGAAGTAGCCTATAGCTGGGTGCTAGTGGCTTATGCCTGTAATCCTAGCTAAGCAGGGAGCTAAGGTCTGACAACTGAGGTAAAAGTCAGCCCAGGCAAACAAACCCTGCAGACATTTATCTCCAGCTAATCACCAAAAAGCTAGACGTAGAGATATGGTAGAACAACAGACTTGAGCAAAAAAGTTAAGCAAGAGCACAGTCCCTGTGTGACCAGCCTCAAAGAACTATACCAAGAATGAAATTTAAAACCTTGGTCCTTATAATCAAGTTTAAAAATTCCCAGAACCATAAAGATATTCCAAGAACTGTTAAAATAAATAAGTTACTGTAGCTTTAAAGACCAAATAATCACGGTACTAGAAAAAACAGAACAATTTTTGGTCTGTGCTTAAGGAACCAGGGAAGTGAAATCTACCACCTGATATGGTTGAGCAACTGTCTAGAAAATAAGCAACCAATCAGGCATTAACTGAACAAAAAGCCCCCCGTGAAGTTCACTTGGTGGCAAGTTGCATATTTGTAACAGGGAGACACTTTAATCAGTGATTCGATTTTTCTTTTCTTTGACAATACCATTGATCTCTCTACTTTAGCTCAAGGTTTTTTTCTTTTAAATTAGATGCTTACTTATCCTAGGTTTCATTATTTTCCCTGTATTGCTTCTTTTACTTCCCACTCAGTCATCCTCTGTTATGTCTCTCTGCTAGACAACTGGATAAACCCTGGATAACAGATACCTTAAGATCAGGACTTCCCCACTCTGGTAGCTATTTGAAGAAGTGTCATGTGAAAATGAAACAGAAGACTAAATTAATTCTAATGAATGGCAGCAATGAAAAGGAGAGAAACAAGGCTAAATGACAGACTTATAAAAAATTAATTTCAGTACTCATGGTGGGTGCATACCTGTAATCCCAGCATTACGCAAGGTAAAGTAGGAGAATAAGGAGTTCAAGGCCAGCCTGAGCTATATAGCAAGATCCTGTCACTCATAAACAAACAAACTTAAGAATTTTTTTTTCAGTCCTGGGGCTTGAACTCTGGGCCTGGGCGCTGTCCCTGAGTTCTTCAGCTCAAGGCTAGTGCTCTACCACTTGAGCCACAGCACTACTTCCAGTTTTCTGGTGGTTAACTGGAGATAAGAGTCTCATGTGCTTTCCTAACTGGGGATGGCTTTGAACCACGATCCTCAGATCTCAAGCCTCTAGAGTAGCTAGAATTATGGGCGTGAACTACTGGTGCCCAGCCAAAGTTGGATATTTTTAAGTTCAGTGAAAAACAATGTTGAGGTGGAAAAGAGAATTGAGTTTCAGATATCAAAACTAGCACTAATTCTCTTTATCCTTGTGCCAGTCATGTCTCTTAAGTTAGAAGTTATTTAGTTTAATTGGGTTGGGGGGGGGGCATGTTTTCACTACATTGCCCAGGGTTGCCTTGAACTCCTAGACTCTAGTGTTTCTTCTGAGTCTGGTGTTTCTTGGCTTCCAAGTAGCTGGACCCTCAGGTGTGTACCATCATGCTTGAGTAATCACTGAGTTTTAGACTTATTATTAAACTGTATCAGAAAAATCCTTTTACTAGACCTCAGTCTCTGATAGGAATGTTACAGGGTTTGAGGGAGGGGAGTCCCCCTCCCTCCAAGAGTCCACCACTCAGAGACAGTCTTAAGCAAAAAGATGGATTTATTGGGGAAGCAAAAAGCGAACTGACTAGCCAGGGACTCAGCACAGACTCAGGAGCTGAAACTATGACAGTGAAAAGTGGACTGACTGGCCAGGGACACAATGCAGACTCGGGAGCTGCTACCATGACTATGAAAAGCGGACTGACCAGTCAGGGATACAGTGTAGACTTGGCTGCTGACACTGTGACCCCAAGCAGTCCTCAAACTGGAGTTTATAAAGGTAAAAGCGTAGCACAGATGTAGAGGCTTGATGCAAGGGTAGAACAAACAACAAGCAAGTGTGGCACAGATGTAGGAGGTTGACGCAAGGGTAGAACAAGCAACAAGCAAGTGTGGCACAGATGTAGGAGGTTGACGCAGTGGGTAGAGCAAGCAAGAACCGAAGCCAGCCATTTACAGAAGCAGAATTTTGGGGTCAGGTTGACCTAATCTACTCCCCCAATATTTCCTACCATGTTCCCCTAATCAAGATGGAGTCAGCTGGCTGAGGATATGGGCTAGTGGCAAGAGTGCCTGCCTTGTATACATGAAGTCCTGGGATCGATTCCCCAGCACCACATATACAGAAAACTGCCAGAGGTGGCACTGTGGCTCAAGTGGCAGAGTGCTAGCCTTGAGCAAAAAGAAGCCAGGGACAGTGCTCAGGCCCCGAGTCCAAGCCCCAGGACTGGCAAAAAAAAAAAAAGATGGAGTCAGCTGAATTCCCTACAATAAGGAAATTCTTGTAAAAGATCTTTCAATGGAAGATATTCTTTAAACAGGAAAGATATTTCCTTACAGTTTTACTCCACAATTCATTTGTTCTCTCTATTTTTTATATTTGCAGGTTATTTTACTTAATAATTAACAAGAAGTAAATTTGTAAGATTTCACTGTAGTAGAGTAGTGAAAATAATTTTTAGATGAAAAGCCAATTTTCAGTTCAGTCCATTTTGTACTACTTGAGTGATGAACAGACCTGAATGTTATGGGTTCATATTTTATTTGCTATCTTGTCACGTACTAAGTTGCATAAAAGGCTCTTCACAAGACCTATTGTAGCAGTTAACAAAATGGCATCACCTGAAAAGGTGTTATATGTTAATGTATATTAGTGATTTAATAAATGAAATGTGAGCAAGGCAATAGCAAAAACATTTAAAAATATTCCTACTGTCAATACTGAGAAGGATTACAACCAACTCCACAGTAAAATAAAAGACAAAAGTGAAATCCCATTACTATTTCTTTTTTTTTTTTTTTTTGGCCAGTCCTGGGCCTTGGACTCAGGGCCTGAGCACTGTCCCTGGCTTCTTCCCGCTCAAGGCTAGCACTCTGCCACTTGAGCCACAGCGCCGCTTCTGGCCGGTTTCTGTATATGTGGTGCTGGGGAATCGAACCTAGGGCCTCGTGTATCCGAGGCAGGCACTCTTGCCACTAGGCTATATCCCCAGCCCCCCATTACTATTTCTAAGTCTTGATTGTAGACAAACTATAAATGTGAACTTATTTACCTTTTCATGAGCCGACCATTTTTCCAATACAAGAAGCCAGATCCAGGCTAATTTTTGTGGGCTGATGTCTTGCCCACATCTGAAAAAGGTGAAAAGGAAGATTTTGTAAAAAGGAGTTTTTACAGACTTTTGTTGTTGTTGTTGTCATTGTCCAAGATATAGATTTCAATGCTCAGTCCATCTTCAACAGGGAAGTCCTAATGAGAAAATTTCAACTGCATGCCAATTCAATAAAACATTAGAACCAGAGTAGAGCGGGCAGGTTTCACTAGAAAATTCTTGGGCTGATTGGAAGCGTGGCTCAAGTGGTAGAATAAAAGGTAAGTGATGGTGGGGGCTCCTAAGCTCAAGGCCCTGTTACCCAGCCAATTCTTGGGCTGGACAGTGGCTCAAGGGATACAAGGCCTCAAGTTCAAATCTCGGGACTGCTAATAAAACAAACTCCTCTAAAATTTCAATTCCATTCCCCATTATTTAAAAAAAGAATGAGCTATCACTATGTTACTCAAGCTAATCTCTAACTCTTGGGTTTAGGCAATCCTCTGGGCTCAGCTTCTTGAGTAGCTGGGACTACAGACATGTGTCATCATGCCAGGTTTGGTCTTTAAAAAACAAAAGCAGAGGCTGGGAACATAGCCTAGTGGCAAGAGTGCTTGACTTGTATATATGAAGCCCTGGGTTCGATTCCTCAGCACCACATACATAGAAAACGGCCAGAAGTGGCGCTGTGGCTCAAGTGGCAGAGTGCTAGCCTTGAGCAAAGAGAACCCAGGGACAGTGCTCAGGCCCTGAGTCCAAGCCCCAGGACTGGCCAAAATAAATAAATAAAATAAAATAAAAAACAAAAGCAACTAAAGCCTTCCATTCACTAAGTAAGTACTCTACTATTTGAGGTCTACCTCCAATCTTTTTTTGTTTTAGTTTATTTTTCTGATAGGATATACTTCTATTTGCTCAGGGCTGGCCTATTACCTGGGATTAGAGATGTGCACCACCATATCCAGCCTATTTTTAAGTGCTAACATTAAAATGAAAATCCAATACCTCATGCTACCTAATGTACATTTTTGAGCACACAGAATGATAAACTAAAACAAAATAAGGACATTCATAAACATTTTTAACTATTTGCAAAAAAGCTACAGGGATTCAGAGTCTTTTATTTTTGCTTTGCCAGTCCTGGGGCTAGAACACTGAGCCAGTGGGTTGTTCCTGAGCTTCTTTAGCTCGAGGCCAGTGCCTTACCATTTGAGACTCAGAGCCACTCCCACCTTTTTTGAGTGGCTTATTGGAGATAAGAGTCTTACGGACTTTCTTGCCTGGGCTGGCTTTAAACTGCGGAGCCTCAGCTCAGCCACTGAGTAGTTAGGGTTACAGGTGTGAGCCACTGGCACCTGGCTTCAAAACTTTTTCTCTGGGGCTGGGGATATAGCCTAGTGGCAAGAGTGCCTGCCTCGGATACACGAGGCCCTAGGTTCGATTCCCCAGCACCACATATACAGAAACCGGCCAGAAGCGGCGCTGTGGCTCAAGTGGCAGAGTGCTAGCCTTGAGCGGGAAGAAGCCAGGGACAGTGCTCAGGCCCTGAGTCCAAGGCCCAGGACTGGCCAAAAAAAAAAACCACCTTTTTTCTGAAGCCAGCAATTCAGGCAGTAATGGTTAGAACACATATTTAAGGAAATACAAAAACTTTCTTGGTAGCTGCTGGCAATACTTAGTGTAGTAATTAGTTATTGCAATATGGCCATGGAGAACTTCACTAAAAATCTATAATGGATAAATATTATGAGTAGACAATGAGGGGTCAGAGTGTAAATATAAAGAATAGCATCAAGAAATAAAATGAGCCTCTAGAGCAGCTAGGATTATAGGCGTGAGCCACATGTGCCACAAAGAATTCTTTTATAGATATGGATAGTTCTGTATCTTATCATGTGGGATCACATGAATTGATGTATGGATTCAAAGTACATAGGATTACAATTAAAAAACACAAATTTGAAAAAAAAAGATGAAACTAAGATCTCTAGTATAAGGTATAGCTAGCAAGTAATGTGCAATTGTCATTTTAAAAAAATATTTTACTACAGGGGCTAGGATGTGGCTTAGTGGTAGAGTGCTTTCCTATCATGCATGAGGCCCTGGGTTTGATTTCTTAGTACCACATAAACACTAATATTTAAAATCATAAGAAAGAGGGCTGGGGATATAGCCTAGTGGCAAGAGTGCCTGCCTCGGAAACACGAGGCCCTAGGTTGGATTCCCCAGCACCACATATACAGAAAACGGCCAGAAGCGGCGCTGTGGCTCAAGTGGCAGAGTGCTAGCCTTGAGCGGGAAGAAGCCAGGGACAGTGCTCAGGCCCTGAGTCCAAGGCCCACGACAGGCCAAAAAAAAAAAAAAAATAAATAAATAAAATCATAAGAAAGAAAAAGTCTTTTACTACAGATGAGTTGTCATAATTAGGAGAAGCTGGGAGAATGGTACATTGAACTCTTATTGTTTTTGAAACCTTTTGAGAGTCTATAATTATTTCAAAGTAAAAAGCTTTAGAAGTCACTTTCAGTCCTTTGTTAAGAGCTACAATCTTATCGGTCAAGAAAATACTTGTCAACATAGCTATACCATCTTTTCATTGATAAGGCACACTTCAGTGGCCAGATACTAACATAGCCATTATTTATAGAGGTACATTTTTAGAGAATGTGAAATACATTCTGCTTCTATTAATTCTTCCTAGGGTAGTTGAGCAAGACACAATGACCTGAGATCAAATACTGAAACCACGTGTCTCTAGTCCTGAGGCCTCCCCCCACCCCCCGCGGAGGTAAGAGATCCTTTACCTTAGCAGATTTGGACACCGCACCAGCGCCACAAGTATGTCTTCCACCTTCTTAGGGATATCCCCTTGTCCCTCATGTAGCTGATGTACACATGCCTGTGCCAATTCCCACTCTCCCCTTCGCAGGCATTCGCAGAAAAATTCAAGAAGCTGCTTCTCAGTAGCACTTTCCTCTTTTCCAAATGGAAAATTCATGTTTCCCAGCCCAGAGTTCAGGCAGATAGAAAGAGATGCGTTATGCCGAATACATGATCAACTGTCTCATTCCTGGAGTACCTCCTAGAAACAATACACAAGATAAAAGGAGACGGCACTCCAGACAAAACAGCAATGACAGGTCTGGGAAAGGAGGGACTCAGTTTCCTATTTTTTTTTTAAAGTTTAATTGGATCCTTTACTATCTCCTTTTTTTGAGATCTGTCACTCTCTTGCAGGGGTGGAGTCCCATCTCTACGCAGATTCTATATTTCATAGTATACTACCAGTCATCTTGGTCCCGAGTGTAGACCCATCACTCTACTTCCGTGTTCTCCGCTACACATTACTCCCAGTCGGGCTCCAAATCCCCAGGTGGGCGCCTCGGCCAGCGTGGTTAATTCGGCAGGAGCCTCCCCTTGTTGGAACCCCTGGGTTAAGGAAGATGGATCGGTATCTGAACCCGACCGCAGAGGAGGCCAGAGGAGGCCAGGGAGGCGGGGAGGAAGGGCGGAAGGCACGCTCCCTACTCAGGTGGAGGAAGGCGCCTCTGCCTTTAACTAGGCGTCTCACACTCACCGGCTCCGGGCTCCGAAAGCAATTGGGCTTCCAGTGCAGCCATGTTTGCACCGAGTCAGGTGACTGATCGCCCCGGGAACCGTGGGAGTGGGAAAGGCGGCTGAGAGCGCCGCTCCTCTCCTATTGGCTCACTGGAGGGGAAGATGCAAATTAAGTGCCATATTTGTTTGAGTCACATGACTTTGCCCCCCTCGGCGCCGCTCCTCACTCCTCCCAGCCGGAAGGGTTAGCAGCTCTGGGAGAGTGATCTGCTGGCTGCCTACCCAGTGTGGGCCACTCCTCTCCACGTGACAGTCCCTCCCCTCAATGCTGTCAGTTCTGCATCCTGCTGAAATGGTGACGGGACTGTCTTTTTTTCTCTTTAGCATTTGAAATCGACATTTACTTAGTGCCAACCAGAGGCAGTGTTTTGATAGGATTCCTTTATTCTACCTGGGCTCTACGCTACACTCTCAATTCTCATCATCTTCTGCTTTTCTCTCTTCAGGTTTTCTCAAGTGTGCAGACCAAATTTTTTTGGACTCAGGGCCTGAGCACTGTCCCTGGCTTCTTTTTGCTCAAGGCTAGTACTTGAGCCACAGCGCCACAGCGCCACTTCTGGCCGTTTTCTGTATATGTGGTGCTGGGGAATCGAACCCAGGGCTTCATGTAATAAGAGGCAGGCACTCTTGCCACTAGGCCATATCCCCAGCCCTCAGACCAATTTTTAAGATACAGTGGGCGGGGCGGGGCAAAATCACAGAGATGCACAAGGCAGCTGCACAGAAGAATTTAGAATGGGCAAGCCAGGCGCCATGGGCTCGCTTGTAATCTGAGCCACTCTGGAAGCTGAGATTTGAGGATTGTGGTTTGAAGACAGCCCAGACAGGAAAAAGACGTCACCACCAAAATGCAGAAGGTGGAGTTGTGTCTCATGTGGCTGAGCACCAGGCTTGAGCAAAAGAGCTCAGGGACAGCGCCCAGGACGAGTTCAAGCCCTAGGACTGAAGCCGGCGCGCCATACCACACAGACACACACACATAGGAACAAAGACTTCAAAAAAAAAAAAAATACAGGTATCTGAAATCACTACCTCTCAACAGTTTATTGGGCTTCCTCTCCAAATGGTGCTTTGATGCTAAACTTTCAGCTTGGTTTCTGTCACATTAGTCTTCAAGTACAGACTCAGATTTTCCCATTTGTGAGTTTCAATGTGAGCTATTTCTATCAGCCTTTCCTAATTGCTTTCACCTCCCATGGGGGGGAGGGGCGGGCATTGGGCAAGGGGTGGAGGTGGTGAAAGGACAAATTAAAACAAACAAAAAGTGTCTTCCAAAATAAATAGACACTAAATAAGCTAAAAAAAAAAAGTATTGAACTCGGAGCCTTCTTAGCGACTTACCAGCAATTGAGCCACGCCCGCCCTCCAAGTTATTTTGCTTTCTGTTTCTCAGACTGAGTCTCCTACTCTAGGTTGGCCTTTGACTCCAGCCCCTAGTAAGCCTCCCAAGTAGGCTTGGATCACTATTCCTGGCTCCTTTGGCAAGTTTTAGATGTTGTAAAGCAAGAAAGAAAACAAGCGAAAATTCCGAGCCAAGTGTTCCTCGCTTCATACTCCGTTTTCAGATGTTCAGGCATCGGATTCTAAGAATCATTGAAGGGGAAAATGAGTCGGATTTCAGAGCGCCTAGGTTGAGATGATTAGAACTACAATTCCCACTGACCCGCGGAACCAATCTGGACCAACCTACCTCTGATTGGATAAATGGAGAAGGTGGTTACCAATCCGCGTTCAGGTTGTTGCTTTGTGGCGCTTTCCGCGGGAAACTGAGTAGAGGAGGGGGGTAGGAGGGAGTTTGAAAGTTGCTTGTTGCAGTGCAAAGTTGCTTTGGGGGTACAGTTGTAGGAAAGTGTGTGTGTTCATTGTCTCCTGCTCCCTCCCTGGGCCTGTGGATATTGAATAACGGGGTGGCGGAGAGTCTCGGTTGGGTGCTGGGCACGCCCCCTTACGCCGGTAGGGATCTTCACGAGAACCATGCCTGGGGTTCCCCGGGCTTCTGGCCTTCTCTGGGGAGGCGGCATGCTTGGAAGTTGCCTTGGTTGGACAGTTCTCTCATCTGTCTCTCTGTCTATGTGATTTTTTTTGGGGGGGGGGTGAGGTTTTCACTCACCCCCTTCCTCTTCGTGCAGTTTGGGGTCTAGGCAGCCAGGGTTGAAGAATCTTAATCTAGAATCATGTTCCTAGATTCGAGTGCGTGCCTCTCATTGGCTTGCTGTTTGCCTCTTTTTCTGTAGTCTTGTTTGTAAAACACCTAAAGCGCTTGGAACAGTCTAGCATGTACTAACTGTTTAATAAATAGTAGCTATGATTGTTATTTCTCAGTTTTCATTGGATAGTTAACATGAGAATTTTTTTTTTTTTCTTGGTGGTGGAGAGAGTTCAGTCTTCAAGACCGAAGCATAGGCAGTTAAACATGGGCCATGCAAGCTCGAATGATTTAAGAAGACTGTACAGAGTGTGCTGGCAACATTAGATGAAGAGACTAGGGAAGGCTTTTGTGGGGGGAGTCCAGGGGTCAGGATGGTGCTGAGTAACCTCTCAGTTGGTCCCTGAGGCTGGAAGAGTGGTCATATGAAAACACGAGATAATGTCATAGTGATTACTTATTTTGAGCACTATGTGCCAGCCACTACCCAAGTCTTTTACCTCTCACTACAACCCTATGAAGTAGAAATTAGCTTCACCCTTGTTTTACAGAGTACTAAACCAAAGTACTAGCAGGTGAAGTAAAGATGCCAAGAAGAGAAGCTGAACCTTAAAACCAGATGTATGTGTAGAGCAAAGCAAGGGACTCATATTGTTTTAAGTTTTTAAAATGTGATCTTAAGAATTTTGGAATCTTCAATGTGGTCTGATGATGCCATTGAATGTTTTAAAGGATAAAGTAACTTTTTCATAAGTGATTTGACACTGACCTAACTTTTTCAAGCCAATTGGGACTCACTTCTGTCTGTGTAACACATTTAAATAGCAATTACAGCACTTGCTGTATGTCTATAGTTATGTGTGGATATATCTCTTTTTAATTTCTGGACTGAGTCTTCAAAAGGGAAGAAATGTTATGTCCTTATACCCAAGAGCTCGGCAGAGCACATGCTTAAGTGTCTGTGGAATATTTAAATGTAGGAACAAGTGAATGGAGAACCTTTGTGTCCTGTTGTTTGGTAGCTTAGGGAATGACTGGGAACAGCATGCAGTATTCCAGGCAAGTTATGTCCCTATTAAGGCAGATACTGCAGAAATGTTATTTATTTATTTATTTATTTATTTATTTATTTATTTTGGCCAGTCCTGGGGCTTGGACTCATGGTCTGAGCACTGTCCCTGGCTTCTTTTTGCTCAAGGCTAGCACTCTGCCGCTTGAGCCACAGCGCCACTTCTGGCCATTTTCTGTGTATGTGGTGCTGGGGAATTGAACCCAGGGCCTCATGTATACGAGGCAAGCGCTCTTGCCACTAGGCCACATCCCCAGCCCCAGAAATGTTATTGTTAAAGCATGTATAACTGGGGATTTACACTCAAGAAAAAAACTAGTTGAATTCGTCTGTCTAAATGATATTGCTCAGAGCTACCCTGCTCTGAGAAGATATTAGGGCATAATAAAGTCTGTAGGTGTTAGTTGGTCAGTTTTCTTTGGGGGGAAATAGAAACAAATACTAGGAAATCCTTATTAGGAGCAATGAGAATGTATTTTGGTGTGTGTGTGTGTGTGAGAGAGAGAGAGAGAGAGTGAGCATTTTAATCTGATTCAGAGACTTTAGGTGTTAAGTAGTAATCTAGACCACAGAAATAGGCATATTTTTATTTATTATTGTTATTTTTGTTGTTGTTGGTCATGGGGCTGGCCCTGGACCTGGTTACTGTCTCTCTGAGTTCTTCAGCTCAAGGCTAGCACTCTGCCACTTGAGCTACATACAGCACTACTTCTGGCTTTTTGTGTTTATGTGGTACTAAGGAATAGAACCCAGGGCTTCATGTATGCTAGGCAAGCACTGTAATACTAAGCCACATTCCCAGCCCCTCAGCATATTTTAAAATTCTCAGTATATATATATGTATATATTTATACTTATATATTTATATATTTATATATTTATATTTATACTTATTACTGATAATTACATTATTCTATTCCATTTTTTCAGAAGATGCTTCTCCCTATCAGTGAGATACACAGCTTTTCTTTGCATGCATTATTAAAGAAATGGTCTGGGGCTAGGAATGTGGCTAGTGGTAGAGTGCTTGCCTAGCATGCATAAAGCCCTGAGTTTGATTCCTCAGTACCATATAAGTAGGAAAAGCCTGAAGTGGTGCTGTGACTCAAGTGGTTGAATGCTAGCTTTGGGTACAAGGAGCTCAGGGACAGGGCCTAGGCCCTAAGTTCAAGCCCCAGGACTACCAAAACTAACAAAAAAAGGGGCTGGGAACATGGCCTAGTGGCAAGAGTACTTGCCAAAACAAACAAAAATAAAAAAGGAAAAAAAAATCATGGTGATTCCATTCTAGTTCTCCAACAAAAAGTACTTCATGAATTTGATTTTTTTCCCTCCACCAGGGTCCAGCAAGAGTGAAATCTTGCATGTGAGAATGTAAATTTCAGTTTATAGCTAACAAAGATAGCACTTAAAATAATACAATCTCATTTAGTTTAGGTTTTTCTGACAGAAAAATGCAAGTTTAAATATGATATGGGCTTTCAGTGTCATGGTCAAGTGGATAGTCCTCAGAGGTCGACTGCCTGGGTTCAAATTCTGGAGGACAATGGATTAGCTGATACTTTTAGATTATTTTTCTCATGTCTAAAAAGGAACCAATAATTTCCTTGTAGTCTTGCTGTGAATATTAAATGTGATAATTAGGGTTAAGTTTTGGAACAGTATTTATTAAGTAGTACTTGATAAGTTTTGCTATTATTACACTGCAGTGGACAAAGGCTTTCTAGGGAAGAGTAATTTGGGAAATATCTCTTGAAGGCTAATTAATTCAAATAAAATTTATAAGTATACTGATAACCTTAAGATGCTATATAAATGTCCATTGGGGTTACATTCATGCAATAAATATTAAAGAATTCTAGGAAGTACACATTCAAAGAATTTTTTTTCTCTGCATGTTTAATAAACACGTACTAATATTTAAAGCACTTAAAGATTCTATAGCTTCCTTGATTTTTATTGGTAATTATTATGTTTCATTCTGCATATATAGATGTTCTAGTAATTTATTATAGCCCATCCACTATAACATATGTTACTTTATGATGTTTCCTCTAGTTTCTTCCTTTCTTTGCTGGATCTGGAGGCATGGGTAGCAAGAAACTAAGACGAGTGGGTTTATCACAAGAACTGTGTGACCGTCTGAGCAGACATCACATTGTGACCTGTCAGGTAAAAGTCATGTAATTTTTTTTTTTTTGCTTGAGAAATTTTATGTACAAATTAACTGTTAAGAACACTTTAATGCTAACTATTCGGGAGGCTGAGATCTGAGGATCGCAGTTCAAAGCCAGCCATTTATTTGGGGGATCTCAAAGAAGTGAAATTTTATAGCTGCATGGGAAATATGACTGAAACAAAGAGATGGTATTCAGTGTTAATCATCAGGATGATTTTCTTAGTGATGGAGCCTGAAAACTCTAGAGCAGATGTTGCATTATTGAACACAATAGTGAAACAGATCCCTCTCAGCTGGGTAAACAAGTGCTAAATTTTTTAAAAAGATTTAATCTTTAATAAGACAGATTTTTCAGATCATACTATACATCTTGGATTTGCTTGTCATGGTAAAGACATCTTTCTCTGCTATACATTTTTCTCTGCTATACATTTAATACTTATCATGTTCATGTTTTGAAATGCTCTTGAAAGCATGAAATCTAACATTTTATTCCATAGTTGGCTCTATCCTCTTTTCTCTGAGTAAACTTTGTCTTAGAAATAAACACATTCTCATCTGACCCTTTCTGCAGTGTAATGTCTTGTAAACTTGGATTGGATTTTGCTATGTGATGCCACTTGATATGACCTGTGGTATATGCCAACTGACCTGGATAAGAAGAATGTCCCACTGGCTGGGCACTAGTGGCTCATGCCTGTAATCCTAGCTATTCAAGTGGCTGTGATCTGTGAATTGTGAATTGTGGCTTGAAACCAGCTCTGGCAGATAAATCTTGGAGATTTTTATATCCAGTTTACCAGCAAAGAGCTGGAGCTGAAGGTGTGGCACAAGTGGTAGAGTTAGATCTTAATTATAAACATGTATGAAAACATATAAAGGCCTAGATGTGCTGAGTACCAGTCATGAATGAAAAACTGGGAAAATGTGAGGCCCAGAGCTCAAGTTCTGGGCTGGGGATATGGCCTAGTAGCAAGAGAGCTTGCCTCGTATACATGAGGCCCTGGGTTCAATTCCCCAGCACCACATATACAGAAAACAGCCAGAAGTGGCGCTGTGGCTCAAGTGGCAGAGTGCTAGCCTTGAGCAAAAGGAAGCCAGGGACAGTGCTCAGGCCCTGAGTCCAAGGCCCAGGACTGGCCAAAAACAAAAACAACAACAACAAAAAAACAGAGCTCAAGTTCTAATGCGCGCGCGCGCGCACACACACACACATAATTGTAAGACTGTTTTATCACATCTTTTTTTTTTTTTTTTTTTTTTTTTTGCCAGTTCTGGGCCTTGAACTCAGGGCCTGAGCACTATCCTTGGCTTCCTTTTACTCAAAGCTAACACTCTGCCACTTGAGCCACAGCGCCACTTCTGGCCGTTTTCTGTATATGTGGTGCTGGGGAATCGAACCCAGGGCTTCATGTGTACAAGACAAGCTCTCTTGCCACTAGGCCATATTCCCAGCCCTATCACATCTTTTAGTTAAGGTGTATTTAGGGTAAAAATACTATAAAGAATGCATGGGGATTGGAGTATAGCTCAGTGATAAAACACTTTCTTAGTGTGTAATAAGGCCCTGAATTAAATCCCAAATATAGAGTAAAACAAGAGAATTCATAAATCTTGGATCTGTGATGTATTGCACTTATATCTACAATATCAACTGAAAGTTTCCTTTTAATTTCACTTTTTGTGTCCCACACATTTAAGAGAGAATGTAAAACGTTTCTCTTTATGTTTCTTTAGGACTTTTTATGTCTTTCCCCACTGGAACTTATGAAGATGACTGGTCTGAGCTATAAAGGTGTCCATGAACTTCTGTGTCTGGTCAGCAGGGCCTGTGCTCCACAGATGCAAACGGTATATACCTTCATATATATTTAACATTATTTGAATAGTAAAGGATGATTTTACTTAAAAATTATAAAATTAGAGATGCATTGTTATTATCCCAGCTGCCCAGTGGATGGATGTGGTATCAGGGAAGCACAGGTAGGAGGATTATAGCCCAGGCTGCTAAAATTCAGAGGTTAGGAGTTTGCTTGTGGCTTCAAATAGGTACAGAGGCTAAAAAAGAATTAAACCATCTTGTCCTTCAGGCTTACGGGATAAAGATACAGAAGTCTGCCAATCTGTCCTCGGCGTTTTTACCTACCACCCTTGCTGCTTTGGATGAAGCGCTGCATGGTGGTGTGGCGTGTGGCTCCCTCACCGAGGTAAAGGACTAACTCTCCAGATCTTCTATTGACTTGCAATCTTTAAAGCCAGGAGGAAAGATTGAGTCTAAAAGAGATGAACGCTAATCTGAATTACATGATAAGTACTTCAGTGGTCTGTGGGCCCTATCCTCAGTACCTATTGTGGTTGCTCTGTAAATGAAGGTGTTAAAAAAATTATTTCTTGGGCTGGGGATATAGCCTAGTGGCAAGAGTGCCTGCCTCGGATACACGAGGCCCTAGGTTCGATTCCCCAGCACCACATATACAGAAAACGGCCAGAAGCAGCGCTGTGGCTCAAGTGGCAGAGTGCTAGCCTTGAGCGGGAAGAAGCCAGGGACAGTGCTCAGGCCCTGAGTCCAAGGCCCAGGACTGGCCAAAAAAAAAAAAAAAATTATTTCTTTGACTTGATTTAGAAAGTATAAACATTATGAAATAGTATGATGAAATAATCAGAACAAATTGAAAAGAATGACAGCTTCATATGTTAGGAAAGAAAAATTGCAATTTTATCAATGTTTGGGCAAATAATACTAATACTGCTAAAATGAGCTATTTTTGTTTGCTTATGCTGATAAAACTTGGTTCTATGAGGTATTAGATTATCATGTTAGTTAATATTGTTGCATAACCAATTATCGCAAATCTAAGTGACTTACAGGACAATTTTTTTCTCTCTCTCAGTTTCTTTGAGAGTAGCTTAGTTCAGCAGTAATGGCAAAGAATGCAGCCCTGCTGGAGTTGGGGGTTCTAATTCCTAGAGGGCTGGTTGACACTACGGGCCATTACATTCTTTTCTGTAGCAGTGAATCATTAGGTTCAGTCCTCTTTCTGGGAAAAGAATATTAGCCCTCACTTTTTGAAAGAAATGGGAAGAAGTTGAGGACATTTGAAAAACACTATAGTTTTTTCCTTGAAAGCTGCAAGTATGTTTATGATGTGACTTTTTAGACTGTACTTGGCAATATACACCTGAAGATTTGCTTGAAGGCTCTAGAGGAATAGACACTTTCAGTTAATTTCCAAAGAAGAGCGGACTCTTTGCTTGCTTACTTATTTTATTTATTTATTGTGATGGGGATTGAACCTAGTAACTCAAGTATGCTCAGCAAGTACTCTACCAATGAGCTCTTTCCTATAAATTATATTCATAATTTAACTGAAAACACTTTTTTACCTTGAAGACAGAGATCCTGTAATATATATGTATTATACATATATATCATGTTGTTATATTTTATATGTAATATATTTACATGTATATATTTAATATATTTACATATATGTAATATATTTACATGTATATATAATATATACATAGATGCGTACAAACACATATTTTCGTTCCGGTCCTGGGGTCTGAATTCAGAGTCTGGGTACTATCCCGGAGCTTTTTTGCTCTATCACAGCTCCACTTCCTTTTTAGTAATTTAGTGGAGATAAGTCTCATGGACTTCCTTGCCCAGGCTGGTTTTATACTATGATCTTCAGATCTCAGTTTCCTGAGTAACGAGGATTATGGATGAGAGCCACTGGTGCCTGGATTACATAATATGTTATTTCCTAAATTAGTCTAATGGATGGTAAATGAATAAATTAAAGGATCAGCTGTTGCATTACTTTGCCACCAGATGGTGCCAGAATCAATATCAAATAATCTTTTTTTGGGATCAAGTTGGACTTGGGAACTCAGTTATGGTTTGTAACAGTAGAATTCCAGTTACACATTTATTTACATGGCAAAAAATTGAATTTGAGGAAGATTAATCAATAAATGCTTTTTATTTTTAAGACTTGTGATAATATCTACTACTTTTCCACTTAGCTTATATTAATTCTTTGTGAAACTTAAGTGGCCGAATTGAGGTATATTCTGCTTGTCAGTGACACATTTTCGGCTTTCCTTTTCTGAGCTGCAAGTACCCTCTTCAGGTTTTTTTTTGGGTTTTTCATGTAAGAATAGTAACTTAATTTATTGTTCCTTAAGAAATAAACTATGTATATATTTGTGTTTGCAAAATATATTCTTGCATATATCTGTGAACTCTTATGAGCCTGTGTTCTAATATAAAACCTAGAACAAGCTGGGCATGGTGGTTCAAGCCTATACTCTTAGCTACTTGGGAAACAGAGTAGAGGATTGCATTTTGAGGCCAGTTGGAGCAGAAAAGTTAGAGAGACTCTCAATGGCTGGGCATGATGGCATACACCTGTTATATCAAGTTATGGAGGAAGCACAATGGTTGAGTGCAATAGGGCTTGCCTGTCATCCCAGAGACTAAGGGAAGGACATGGGAGGATTGCAGTCTAGGCCAGCCTGGACATAAACTGAAACCTTGTCTTGAAAATAACCAACATAAAAATTGGTGGAGTGGCTCAAATGGTAGAAATCCTGTTTAGCAACTGATGGGGCCCTAAGTTCAAGCAACATATTGCCAAAACAACATACCACTACCACCACCAACACAAACCAAAAAACTAGAGGAATATTATAAATCTTGAAAGTAGACCTGGGCTTCTCTCTGATCCTCTCTTTGACCTTTTTTTTTTTTTTGCTCAAGGCTAGCACTCTCTCACTTGAGCCACAGAGCCACTTCCAGCCTTTTCTGCTTATGTGGCACTGCGGAATGGAACCCCTGGCTTCATTCATGCTAGGCAAGCTCTCTACTGATAAGCCACCTTCCCAGCCCCCTTTGAGCTTCTTTTGGGAAGTGAACTTCATTCGGAATTTTCACTATTCTTTACAGCAAAATTTTATTTTGGTTTATGTTTGAACTTTTAAAAATCATGTCTGATTAAATCATATCTTAGCCCATTCATAACTAGTTTTCTCATTTACTGTTCTTTCTTTTTTTCTTCTTGTCAGTCATAGGGCTTGAACTCTAGGCCTGGGCACTGTCCCTGAGCTCTTCAGCTCAAGACTAGCAAGCACTCTACCACCTGAGCTACAGTACCACTTCCATTTCCTGTTATTTATAAAATTTAGCCGTGTTGTTATAGGTGGCAAGAGTATAATTCACTTGGACTGCTGATCATAGTTATATATCTAATATATTCATACCTGTATATATATATACATATACATATATATATATACATACACACACACACACACACAAACACATATATATATAAAGCTTGACAGCCAAATCAACAAGGAATATTTATTATCTCAGACAGATTCTGTGAGTCAGGAATTTGAGAACTGCTTAAGTGTGTCTGGTTCTGATCTCTCATGAGATTGAGTCAAGATATTGACTGAAGTTATCTGTTAACTTGCCTGGAGCTGGAGAAGTGACTCTTAAGATGGCTCATTTTTATGGCTGGGAATATGGTCCTGTCTGAAGTTCTTTGCGATCTCGGAAGCTAAGCAGGGTCGGGCTCGTCTGAAGTTCTTTGCTATGTGAACCTCTTTGAACTTGATTGCCTTTATGTTATGATTGTGGATGTGACAGAATGTGATACAGGGGAGCAAAATCAAAACAGCAATGTCTCTTAGGACCCAGCCTTGGAAATTATGTACATTTTTACTGAAGTGTTGTTGTTGTTGTTGTTTTTTAATGTATATGCTAGTACTGGGGCTTGAACTTAGAGCCTGGCATTCTTCCTTAGTTTTTTCACTCAAGGATGGCACTCTACCACTTGACCCACAGCTCCACTTCTGTTTTTTGTTTTTGGTAGTTTTTGTTTTTGGAGGTAAGAGTCTCATGGACTTTCCTGCCTGGATTGGCACTGAACCTTGATTCTTCTCAGCCTCTCAAGTAGCTAGGATTACAGATGTAAGCCACCAGTGCCAGACGTCTTTATTTAATTAAAAAAATAAAAAAAAAATTTAGTTTTGTACTGACCTAGGGCTTGAACTCAGAACCTGGGTGCTAGCCTGGAGCTTTTTTGCTCAAGACAGACACTTTACCACTTGGTAGTTAATTGGAATTAAGAGTCTCAAGGACTTTTTCCTGCCTGGGCTGGCTTCAAACCACACTCCTCAGATCTCAGCCTCCTGAGTAACTAGAATTACAGGCATGAGCCACACTGGCAATTTTTAATTTGTGTGTGTGTGTGTTTGTGTGTGTGTGTGGTGTCTGTGTGTGCTGATTCACACTCATGCCGTTGTTCAGATAAAAGCCCAACCCAGTGTATGCCTTTACTTCACCCTCGTGAGAGCCTTAGTAGAGAACTCTGTGAAGCCCATCTGGACACTGACCTATAGAACTTTGAGGTAGTAATTGGGTGTTATTTTAACACTGCCAAATTTGTGGTAATTTGTCGCACAGCAATAGAGAAATGAATACAGGTGTCACTGGAG
This sequence comes from Perognathus longimembris pacificus, assembly GCF_023159225.1. Classification (NCBI taxonomy): domain Eukaryota; kingdom Metazoa; phylum Chordata; class Mammalia; order Rodentia; family Heteromyidae; genus Perognathus; species Perognathus longimembris. Next base: position 36,014,092 of record NC_063174.1, read on the forward strand.
GCTCTTAGCTTCATGTGGAAATGATTGAGTGAAGAAGAATGTGTCTGGAAACAATCAGCTGCCATTTTTGTAGCTGCTCTTTCCTTTAACTCCACAATCTTTAAATTTATTTATCATCACTTTTGGTTGGTGTGAACTTTACTGAATGTGGATATGGAAAGTTGAACTTGAAGAGATTCTTCTCTCAGAAGCTGAGGGGAGACTCAGAGACACCAATTTGCTGCATTGCCAAATGGAGGACTTAAGGAGTTTTGTCACATTATTTGAGAAAATCAAATTCCTTATTTATGGAATATATATGCAGCCAATTCTGAACCTATTATAGTGGAAAATGGTATAGAGAAGCTTGAAGCTCAACCTTTGAAAGATTCTATAGTGAAGATCAAACCAATCATTGGCCTTCTCATATGAGAGAAAATAAGTCAGCATTTCTGAACCATTAAAAAAATTGTTGCACAACACCTTGTCAACAAAATTTAATTAATAAAAAAAATTGAAAACAGAACTGGAGGTATGGCTTAAGCAATATGACATCTTCCTAGCAAGCATGAAGCCCTAGGTTCAAAAAAACAGCAACAAACAAACTATGTACAGGACATAATAAAAACCTGTTTCCATAAAAAAAAAATTGTCACCCATTAAACATTGTTCCCACATCCCTCTTCCACCTCTATTGACCAATGGAATTTTAATACTAGAGATATACCGTACATGTTTCTGTTCTGTCTGTATATCTCTGTTCCATATATAAAACAAACACTCCTCCTAACTCTCCACACACCCTACCTTCTTCAAAATTAAATTTCACCCTTGGGGTTAATGCCACCATTGCTGAGAATGCATGCAATAGACACTATTGTTACTATGCAAAAATAATGTACTGAACATATAATTGATAAAACTATTTTCGTAAGCTAGAGATTCCAGACTAGAATTGTTCCAAACTTGTGTCAACAAAGAGATGCAGAATCTATATTACTTAGTTCAAGAGTATGTGTAGGAGAGCAAGCCTGTGAAAGGTTGCTAATACTTACAATGTGGATAGTGATGCTTTAGCCAGTTCTTTGCTGTTACCTATGAGAAAGGACATAGCACACATCTACATGAGTTTTATTTTTTGAGTCATTTCAATGCTTTGTTCATGATTTAAGGAGACCAGGGACCCATTCGTGGGGGAAATTTTGCTCTGAAATTTATTCTTTTACTGGCCTAGAAAGGTAGAGTCAGGATGCTAGAGTCCTATTTTAGCATCCTGATTTTTCTTTGGAATGGGTCACATTACAGTTCTTTTCCTTTCTCATTGGCAGGGTTAGCTGTGGCCTAGAAGATGATAAAGCAGGGCTTGTAAACTCACATGCCCACAAGGGCTAGGCATGTAATAGATATGCATGAAGTAGTGAAACTCAAGGTTAAATGCTTTATTAGTATATATTTTGGCTGCTGATAACTGCACCAAACAGTACTTTTTCTTGCACATATGTCTGCAGGTCTGTAAAAGTGGGCTTTGTTTTGTTGAAGATGTAGTCATTTTCAGATCTGCCATATTTTAGCAACAGCAGCGGGAAAAGTAGAAAGAAATTTCAGATAGGAATTCCTTGAGCATGACCTGTTGACATGGTTTGTTTATCCTGTCCAGTTTTTTTTTTTGTTTTTTTTTGCCAGTCCTGGGGCTTGAACTCAGGGCCTGTGCACTGTCCCTGGCTTCTTTTTGCTCAAGGCTAGCACTCTACCACCTGAGCCACAGCTCCACTTTGGCCTTTTCTATATTTGGTGCTAAGGAATCGAACCCAGGGCTTCATGTATATGAGGCAAGCACTTTACCACTAGGCCATATTCCCAGCCCAAACTTATTGTCCTAAAACAGGATTACTATTTAATTTATTGTTATTGTAAAGGTGATATACAGAAGTCTTATGGTTACATGTCAGATAAAGAATACATTTCTTTCTGAACAATGTTATCCATTTCCTCCCTCTCCTACAGTTTTTCCCTCCTGTCTCCATCCACAAGTTGTATAGTTCATTTTCAACATAGGGGCTACTGAATATCACTGTTGCATTTGTTTACCCTTTGTCTCACCATTTCTGTGCTCCCCCTTACCCTCCCCAAAACAGAAAAACAGCAAACAAATGGAAATGAAAACAAAAACAGCAACAAGGAAAGGAAAAAAAAAACCTCTTGTTTTTACTTCCTGGACTTTAAGTCAATAAATATTATTTTGTTGGTCAGATGCACATAGCTATTGTACCCATGTGATCCTTTTCTAAGAATATCCTCATTTGGTTTCACTCTATGTAAGTGCCTAGAGACTTGTATAATATATCATGTCTCAGTGTATTTTTTAACCACACACACACACTCACACACTGAAATTCTACTCATCCATCAGAAAGAATGATATCTCATCATTTGTAAGGAAATGGAAAGACTTAGAAAAAACTATGTTAGATGAAGTAAGCCAGACCCAAAGAAACATAGGTTGCATGGTTTCTCTAGTTGGTGGTAACTAGAATGTGCCTATAAATCTGCGACTAAAACAGGATTTTAATATATATGGTTGATTGGATCATTGTTCCCAATTCTGCATTATTCCTTACTCAAGAAATAAATATACTTTTCCTTAATAGTTTCCTAATGTCTTTCATATGGCATATGTTTAGTAATGTTTGCTTTGAATGAATGCTTTCAAATGAATAATTATTTATCTCCCTTGATAGTTTGATTTTTGTTTAACTGTGTAACTTGTCATTTCTATGTCTTCTTGCTTTATTTTTGCTCTCATTCTCTCTTAGAAATTAGTGGCTATCAATATGAAATACGAGGGAGTGGTGGAGAGAATCCAACATAAAATCTCTTCCACATGCTGTTGTAATTTAAGATCAAGGTTGTTTTCATGAGATGAAATGCAACCTGGCCTTTCTAAGATTTTTTCTCTTGGTTTTAGGATTTGGAAAGTTAGTTTTTTTAAACACTGAATCCTGCAGGTCCGAAGACCTGATTATATTTCTACAGAATTGTTCAACAATCAGAGACAGGTATTGTAGTACTGGGGGACATTTAAAATGTGTAGTTTTTACAAGCTCTCTTGTCTCAGACACAACTGCACAGCTCTTAACTTTTCCTTCACCAAGTATTGGCTTGAAAGTTTGTCCTTTCCTATTGGCCCTCTCCTGAGTGTACTGAGCAGTAACTTGGTAAGATTTTAAGTCAATAGGCCTAAATTTTACATTCATTTCAACCATGTAATCTATTTTAAGATTAATGTGAGTAGGCTTTATTTTTTTTCTTTTGCTTAATTATGTTCTCTCCTTGGTAATATAATTTTTCCTTTTCAAACTAATCATTAATTTTTGCTGATATTTTGTTAATCCTTGCTGATAATTGAGTGGTTTTCCCAACCTATTTTCTTCTTTTTTTTAATATGTCTTTCCATCTCTTTTTGTATTTCTCATGAAGGAGTGTTAACATATTGGCTCTAACTACACAAAGCTAATTGTGTTTTACTGGAGTTTTCTGTATGTGAATGTTACATTTAACTCTGAGTTTCCAAGAAGCAAATAACTTAGACTGTTCTGGTTTGGCACATTTTCTTTTTCTAACCACTGTTGGGACTGAAGCTGGGAACCGAATACAGCTTGAAATTTTGTGGTTTGAGTGCTAGAATTGAGGGCTAAACTGTCTGAAACTAGAAATGATTAATGTTGAAATGTTTTCATCCACTAAGTAAACCTGAAAAAATAATGAAATTTAATGCCAGGCACTCCATAATATTGCATGTGTTATAAATTTGTAGAAGTTAAAAGAGAGGGAAGACTATATGAAGAGGCTCTAAGGAATTAGAAATTAGTTATTATAGTTTAAGTGTTTTTATTCAAACTGTAATCCAAACAGAAAAATCCCAAACAAATTCAGATATTTCTTGAAGTTATTTATATGATGTTCAGTTTCCCCAACTACCACTTACATTTGGCTAACTTTTCAGAGTTTGAAGCATATTTTCTTTAAAGATGGAATAATAAATAAAAACTTTACATTTTTATGCTACTTAATGCTTTGCTGGATATTTTCATAAACATGATACTAATTAAAATACTGGCCTGATAAAAGAAATGCAAAACAAAACAACATTGAGATTTCACCTCACCCCAGTAAGAATGGCCATTTTCAAGAAAACAACAGATGCTGGCGGGGATGTGGGAACCCTACTACACTGTTGGTGGGAATGTAAACTTGTTCAACCACTCTGGAAAGCAGTATGGAGGTACCTCAAAAGACATAGAGCTCCCTATGATCCAGCAGCCCCACTTTTGGGCATCTACCCAAATGACCACAAACAAGTCCATACTAAAGCTACCAGTACCACCATGTTCATTGCAGCATTATTTACTATAGCTAAGATATGGAACCAACCCAGATGATGAGTGGACCAAGAAAATGTGGTATATATACACAATGGAATTCTGTGCTTCCATCAGAAAGAATGACATTGTCCAATTGATAATGAAATGGAAAGACTTGGAAAAACTCATATTAAGTGAAGTGAGCCAGACTCAAAGAAACATAGATTCCATGGTTTCCCTCATTTGTGACAATTAGTATATGTCTAGGATAGTCCCAGCAGAGGATCACAATAGCTCAATAGCTATGTACATATGATCCTATAAGATAATGCTAAGCAAAATGAATTCTAAGATATGGAAACAAGAGGTTTTTCTTTGTTGCTGTTGTTTTTTTTTGTTATTGTTATTGTTTTTTTGCTAGTCCTGGGCCTTGAACTCGGCCTGAGCACTGTCCCTGGCTTCTTTTTGCTCAAGGCTAGCACTCTGCCACTTGAGCCACAGTGCCACTTCTGGCCATTTTCTATATATGTGGTGCTGGGGAATCGAACCCAGGGCTTCATGTATACGAGGCAAGCACTCTTGCCACTAGGCCATATTTCCAGCCTGTTGCTGTTATTTTTAATGTTCTATATGCAGTCATTTCTTTTTTTCTTTCATTTTTCCCCCCTATGGTTTATCCCCTGTTGTCACTGTATTTGATTTTGATACCCAGGGTATTGTATATATGTTTATCTGAATTAGGGAAGGGAGGGGGAACAACAAACTGGTGAGACAAAGGACAAAGGGTGAACCAATGCAATAGTGATACTCACAAGACAATATGTTGGAAAAGAACTGTACAACTCTGGGGAGAGGAAAGTGGGAGAAAAATTAAGGAAGGGGTAACAAGTTTGACAAGAAATGTACTCACTACCTTATGTATGTAACTGTAAACCCTCTGTATATCAACTTGACAATAAATTAAATTAAATGCTGGCCTGTTTGATCTTTTCACTAAAAATAAATCACTAAGCATTTCACAGTTTTAAACTTTTAAAATCCAAGAACAGGGGCTGGGAATATGGCCTAGTAGCAAGAGTGCTTGCCTCGTACACATGAAGCCCTGGGTTCGATTCCCGAGCACCACATATATAGAAAACGGCCAGAAGTGGTGCTGTGGCTCAAGTGGTAGAGTGCTAGCCTTGAGCAAAAAGAAGCCAGGGACAGTGCTTAGGCCCTGAATTCAAGGCCCAGGACTGGCAAAAAATAAAAAATAAAAAAATCCAAGAACAGGGGCTGGGAATGTGGCTTAGTGGTAGAGTACTTGCCTTGCATGCATGAAGCCCTGGGTTCGATTCCTCAGCACCACATAAACAGAAAAAGCCAGAAGTGGTGTTATGGCTCAAGTGGTATAATGAGCAAAAAGAAGCCAGGGACAATGCTCAGGCCCTGAGTCCAAGCCCCAGGACTAGCCAAAAAAGAAAAAAAAAATCAAGAACATATCTAAAACTTGCTGTGTAGATGGTATTTGTAGAACTCCAGTGTTTTATTCTGTTAGCTCAGACTCAGAAGTATTTGTTTGCTCTCAAGGTCTACTTTCAACTGTAACTGGCAGAAGTTTACCTTTTTCTCATATGCAATGACTATTTTTTTTTCTTTTTGCCAGTCCTAGGGCTGCACTCAAATGTTGGGCACTCTCCCTGGCTTCTTTTTGCTCAAGGCTAGCACCCTATCACTTGAGCCACAGTGCCACTTGTGGCTTTTTCTGTTTATGTGGTACTGAGGAATCAACCCAGGGATTCATGCATGCTAGGCAAGCACTCTACCACTAAGCCACATTCCTAGCCTGTCTTACTGTTTTTGATAATGATAAAAGGTTCACAATAAGTACTGGGATGTAAAGAGAGGAGGGTTGGCGGAAGAACCTGACTCATATTTTCATTTTCTACAGATTGGTATGAATTATAAGTTTATAGTTATCTAGTTAGGATTTATGGATTTAGTGACACTATCTCACAAAACTAACAAATGCCGTAAAAGATTCCTTCAAAGAAACTGTAGACTGATGACTATAGTAGTTATGCAAATATAAGTAAATACATACATGTTAATGTGAGAGAGGCTGGTCTTCCTATGACTAATGAGTAAAAGACAACCACATTAGAATCCCAAAACAACTGAAATTATAAAGAATATAATTTGGTCTATATAGATTTATTCATTATTATTGATAATGCGACTTTAATATTGACCCTCAAAATACTAGTTAATGACAGTAGAAATTAACAAACATTTAGGACAGGATTTACTATGTAAGAATGTTAAAATATTTCTAAATATTGAGCTTTCTATCACATGACTCTTTGAAGTCACATATGATACAAAATTCAATATCTGGAAAAATTTTGCTATAATTTATGACAATTTGATTTTTCTATAAATGAAAGACCAAATGCAATACATTACTGGTAACACTGGGGACACATTTATATCTCACCAGAAAATGGGTGAAATAAAGCACAGGAAACAACATGGCAACAATTTCAATGGGTTGTTTTGTGAGACAAGTAAGTTAGGAAGGTAGGCTGGAATCATTCATTGTAGATTTAAGTAATTAAATTTCAGTAATTAAATTATTTAATGTGGGAGAATACTATACATTTAAAGTATAGATGACTAATATAGTCCAGATTAATTAGCTGAACTGTATTTCAATAATAAAATAAATGAACAATGACTTTTTTTTTTTTTCCAGTCCTGTGGGTTGAGCTCACAGCCTAGGTGCTATCCTTGAGACTCTTTGTGCTCAAGGCTAATGCTCTTAACATCTTTTTCTGAAAAGTTTATTGGAGTTCAGAGTTTCATGGACTTTCCTGCCAAGTCTGACTTCAAACTGTGATCCTCAGATCTCAGCTTCCTGAGTAGCTAGGATTACAGGCGTGTGCCACCAGCGCCTAACAACTATTTGTATGTGTATATGTGTGTGCCACCGAGGTAAAGGTATTGCCAGGGAAAAGGCTTCCTGAGCATAAAGCAATGTATATGAGGGAATTTCCTGGGATAGTAATGTTTTGATATACTAAAAGTTTAGATTGCATGTGAGTGGGATTTACCTGCCAGGTGTTAGAATACTGTCTAAGCATTCATAGACTCCTGGGTTCAATCCTCATGAAATAAATAAAAACCAAATCATAAACTGTGTATATGCATACGTTGGGATATATAAGGGGTAGACAAACATTTATAAAGCTCATTGAGTGACAAATTGACCTAAAAGGGAAGAAGATTATATACATTAAACTTGAGTTCATGGTCCAGATGCTGAACTGTTGGGAAAAAGCACATTGTTGTCATTGATGTGCATTAGAAACAACAATCTAAGATTGATCCTTTGGTGAATGGATAGATTAGCAAAGTGTAGCATGGTATAGTATAAAATACAGTAAAAATGATTTTTGTAGAGTACACATGGATATTTCTGGTAACACTTTTACCTTTTCTATTGCGTTATTTTCTATTACGTTATCTTTAAGCAATATAGGGTAACATAGATGATTATGTCAAATGTACAAAAGAGTATGTTAGAATGGTATCAATTTTGCTAATTTTTATAAAAACCCATTTTAGGGGTGACATTGTCCAAAAAGAATTGTACTCTTTACCTGACTTATGTAACTATACCCCATTTGTTTATCTCCTTTATAATAACAATAAAAATTAACCTAAAAGTTGCCCAACACTTAAAAGCTTCATCTTAGTCCATTTTGCTTTAACAAAATAACAGAGCCTGTGTGCTTCATAAGGTACAGAGATTGGCTTAGAATTCTGGTGGCTGAAGGCGTATGCAGCTGGCTCTGGCATCTTTCTGACCCCTCACCCCTGAGATATACCTCAACATGACAAAGAATTACCTAGGGAAATGCCTTATGCAGAATGGATCAAGTGCATAAGGTAGCCATGATTTATAATTATCTGTCCTGGTCAGCTAAGTCATTCCACAAAGGCAATAATAATTCCTCCCAAGGAATCCCTATAGTTAAAAAAAAAATGTATGAGTACTCTAGCCTCTCTCAATTGTAGTTTTTCATCTGAATTACAAAACACAGACTTTGCCCATTCCTCCCAAGGATAGAAAATAATTAATACCAATCTAGATGCTTAGGGAAAAAGTTAATTCATTACATACAATGGATATGTTAGGGTAGAAGGGCTAGGTTCTTTTCTGGGTGCACAGGCTAGTTGGGACTGTTTGTGCAGCAAGTTCCTAAAAGGATTTGCTATGTCTGTGTGTGTGTGTGTGTGTGTGTTTATTTATTTATTTATTTTTAATTAGATTACAGGTCCACCAGGTTGTGGAAAAACCCAGTTTTGCATAATGATGAGTGTATTGGCTACATTACCCACCAACATGGGAGGTTTAGAAGGAGCTGTCGTATACATTGATACAGAGTCTGCATTTAGTGCTGAAAGGTAGGATATTTTATTATTTTCCATTATACTGCTTTTATAACCTTTAGACAGTGTGGGACATTTACAAATAGCTTAACATTTACTGTATTTTTAAGATGAAATGTGTCATATATTGCTTAAGGGAATTTTCCTTTGAAAATAGACACAGGATGCAGTTTATTTTTGTTTTTTTCTATCCTTTTCTTGATGGTATGATGGATTCCTGGAGAAGTTGTGTTTTGCAGAAGGTCTGGAAGGAAGAAGGTAAAGCAGCTGAGGAATGTTGGCAGGAAATGGGGAAAGGAAAAGACTAACAAGAAAGGAAAAAGATCAGCTGCTTCAAAAGTACTTGCTAGTTGGATGCAAAATGAATGGACACTCATTAGCTGGGATATGTATACATTTGGAGATTGATTCCTTTCTTCTGCTCAAAGTATACTTAGATACAGTGTTTGGATCCTTCTGTACCTGTGTATGAATCAGATCTTTCTTTATTTCTCTCTAAGCAGTACCATTTAGAAGAAAGTGGATCTGATTAAGTAAATTCCCCATTGATTATTTTGCTTAGAGCTTATTATTTCCTTTTTGTTTGGTCTATCTTCAATTTTCTCTTCTTTTTCACTATGTGCTATTGGCCTGTCAACTTTTAACTACTTAGAAAATGTTTGGTAAGTATTAATTGGTAGCTGTTACTCCAGATTTTGAAATCCAACTGCTACTTCCTTACAAGAGGAATGAGGATTCCCTAAGAAATGACTGCTTCTCAATCTTGACTGGGAAACTTTTGAGTCTAAAACATTATATTAGATAGTAAGGAAGCAAGTGAAATCTGCAGTGCCCAGATGACTCAGAAGTCAACATGAGGGCTGGGAATGTGGCTTACTGGTAGAGTGCTTGCCTAGCATGCATGAAGCCCTGGGTTCGATTCCTCAACACATAAACAGAAAAAGCCGCAAGTGGCGCTATGGTTAAAGAGGTAGAGTGCTAGAAGAAGCCAGGGACAGTGCTCAGGCCCTGAGTCCCAAGCCTCAGAACTGGCAAAAAAAAGAAAGAAAAGAAATGTACTCACTGCCTTATGGATGAAATTGTAAACCCTCGGTTCTTCACTTTGACAAAAAAAAAGAAACTAAGGCATGAAATACTTAAATCCACGAGCCTACAGTGATACTAAGATTTAAGAAAGAGGGGCTGGGAATGTGACATAATAGTGGTAGAGGGGCTGGGGATATGGCCTAGTGGCAAGAGTGCTTGCCTCGTATACAGGAGGCCCTGGGTTCAATTCCCCAGCACCACATATACAGAAAACGGCCAGAAGCGGCACTGTGGCTCAAGTGGCAGAGTGCTAGCCTTGAGCAAAAAGAAGCCAGGGACAGTGCTCAGGCCCTGAGTCCAAGCCCCAGGACTGGCCCAAAACAAAACAAAACAAAACAAAAATAGTGGTAGAGTGCTTGCTTAGCATGCATGAAACCCTGGGTTCAATTCCTCAGTACCACATAAACAGAAAAAAAAAAAAAATCCAGAAGTGGTGCTGTAGCTCAAATGAGCAAAAAGAAGCTCAGTGCCCAGGCCTGAGTTAAGCTCCAGGACACTTACAAAAACAAAACAAAACAAAACAAAAAACATCTCATGGGCTGGCTTTGAAACTTGATCCTCAGATCTCAGCCTCCTGAGTAGCTAGGATTACAAATATGAACCACAGGATTCCAGCTTGCCCATAAGATTCTTATCTTTAAATAGCCACAGCAAACCTGGAAGTAGAGCTGTGGCTCAAGTGGTAAAGTGCCAGCTTTGAGTGGGAAAAAACTTAACAGAAATCACCCAGGCCCTGAATTGAAGTCCTAATATGGGCACAAGAAAGTAGAACAAAATCCCAAATACCAAACAATGCATTAGCTAGTTTATTTCACACATCTTTTAGAAAATAAGCTAAGATAGGATGCTAATGTATATGTCAAATGTACGTCTAGACTGTTTAAAAATTAAATAATGAGTCAGGTGCTGGTGGCTAGTTACTCAGGAGGTTGCAATCTGAGGATTTCGGTTTGAAGCCAGCTGGGGCAGGAAAGTCCTGGTGACATTCTTCCAATTGATCACTCAAAAACTGGAAGTGGAGCTGTACGTCAAGTGGTAGAACACTAGCTTTGAACACAAAAAGGCGCAGGGACAGCACCCAGACCCTGAGCACAAGCCCCACAACTGACAAGAATAAATAAATAAGTAAATAAGTAAGTAAGCGAGTAAGTAATCTGGGGTTTAACCCCTTGGGTACTGAGGCTGTCTTAGATACTTGTAGTCTTAGATACATACTAATAAATATTTTGAAAATGTGGCTGAATAGATTAATTCAGTGAGCCATCCCCATATTTTAAACCAATGAATATTTTGGCAACTATGAGAATTCTACTATATACAAATTGAACAAATAATGTATTTTCCCTATTGGTTTTATAAGAAGGTGTCCATTAGTTGGCATTGTTTTGTCATGGGAGTCAAAGCTAACTTGTGTTGCTTGCCCTAAAGAGCATATGCATATGACATATAATTATGCATATGATACATATGACACATACATATGCATATATGATAGTTATGAATATGGTACATTTATGTTTAGCTCTTGTGTTTTTCAGATTTTTTTCTAAAATAAAAACATTTAAAGAAGTGTATAGAAAATGATGGCATATTGATGTATAAACACCCATTCACTACATTATTGAGCATGGTAACTGAATAAAGATAGTTTATGTATTGATCACTATTTCTACTGAGAAGCCTTCGTGGAATGAGATAGCTGTAGTATGTTCCAAAACTTTTTACCACACAAGCAAATGCATGAAATCCAATGAGTTACATATTCTCAATTTGGTTCCTTGCCATGTGGCAAGTTTTGAGAAGCTTTCATGTTTCTGCTAGATGTTGCCACATTATTAACATTTTCTGGGAAACACTATAGCTTTTTAGTTGACTTCTCTGATGAGCACTAAACTTAACAAATAGTTGCCTTACTAAAAAAATTATATACCTTTCCTCTAAGTGTTTTAGAATTGGCTGGTTCTGCTGGTATAATGCTTACTACTTCTTCCTGCTTTCCTTACTGTATTTCCTTCTTTTGTTTTAATCCCTGTCCCCTTCCTGAACCTCTAAATTATTATGTCAGCCATGTTGCTCTCTCTCTCTTTCCCTACATCTATTTGGATACAATTCTTACTCCTAAAGCATGGTTTTCTTCTTTCCATTCAACCTAATCATTTTTTTTTCTTTTTAGTTTGTTTAAAATATACTTTAAAGAAAATTGTTGGCTAGTTTCTTTTTATTTCTCTTTATTTTTTGCTGTTTTTGCTGTTTCCCTTTCATTTCTGATTACAGCATATTAAAGAAATTTCTTTGTTTATCTGTTTCAAGTGATCAGTCTCTTCTCAGAACTCTTAACTGTTTAGAGATGAAAACAGTGTTCTTTTGTACTCCGTGTCTCCAAATGAACATAAAAGATAGGATGGTTTTCATGTTTACACTCTCTCCTACCAGGCCCTTTGGATGGCCAAGTAGTAGGGTTGATAAAGTGTCTTTTTAACTGGGAGACAGTTAAACTCCAAGAGTTTTTTTTTGCCAGTCCTGGGGCTTGAACTCAAGGCCTGAGCACTGACTGTCCCTGGCTTCTTTTTGCTCAAGGCTAGCACTCTGCCACTTGAGCCACAGTGCCACTTCTGGCTTTTTCTGTATATGTGGTGCTGAGGAATAGAACCCAGGGCCTCATGTATGCGAAGCAAGCACTCTACCACTAGGCCATATTCCCAGCCCTGAAGAATTGTATTTTTAACATTTTAAACACTAAACATTTGTCATTTCTGCCCATGTCATAGTCATTTTTATCATGGTCTTCTTCTTTTTTTTTTTTTTTGCCAGTTCTGATGATTGAACTCAGGGCCTGAGTACTGTCCCTGAGTGTCTTTTGCTCAAGGCTAGCACTCTACCACTTGAGCCACAGCACCACTTCTGGCTTTTTCTATGTATGTGGTGCTGAGGAATTGAACCCAGGACTTTATGGGTGTTAGACAAGCACTCTACCACTAAGCCAATTCCCAGCCCCTGCCCCCATGTTTTCTTAAATTATTGCTGATAATGGTTGCCTCTGTTTCAGCTTGTTATTCTTGTACACTCAGCACACCTCATTTATTGGATCTAGCCTTGTGGTCACAGTTTCATGTTTAGAAAGTCATTTTTCCTTTGCTCTAAAACAACCAGGAGGCATCAATTTGTCTAAATAATAATATTGTTTATTAAGTAGAAGATACTGTTTTTTTATATGAATTAAATTTTAATTGAGAAAGGCTATTTTTTAAAAGCAAAGAGACATGGTAACTTACTGACATCTGATTATTAAAATGATTATATACCCTATTTGTTCAGATACACTTTGTGCATTTTAGAAAATGAAAGCATTTTTAAAATTTACTAATGTATCAAGGCAAAATATTATTTGTTTGTTTTTGTTTTTTGCCAGTCCTGGGCCTTGAACTCAGGGCCTGTGCATTGTCCCTGTCTTCTTTTTGCTCAAGGCTAGTGCTTGCAAAATATTATTCATTAAACATTTATTCCCAAGAAAATAAATCTTAGAGGGATTATTGCTTACTCAAGATTAGATGAGACCTCAAAGCCCTCGTTGGTCTCAGGCTCTGACAGCCACTCTTTGGAAAAGGACAGGTCATATTCCAGGCTTATATTTCCAGCATTTTGCTTAAACCTGTCTATGATAAACCAGCTTAGAAGTTTCCCAAGTAAAATCCACAGAGGTTCAGCAGTCATTGATTCTTATTTCCTGTGCTATTTTTCCCATCTAGGCTGATTGAGATAGCGGAATCCCGCTTTCCCAGATATTTTAACACTGAAGAAAAGTTAATTTTGACAAGTAGTAAAGTTCATCTTTATCGGGAACTCACCTGTGATGAAGTTCTACAACGGTATGCTGGGTTTTTGAATTTTTTAAAATTATTTTTGCAATACTTTGAAAAATATCTTTAAAAAAATCTTTCCTTTTTCATCTTTTAGCTTCTGAGTAAAGGAAAAAAATTCTCATGCATGAGAATTATGGGAAATAAATTAGAGAAGTAATTTAGGAAGTAACTTAGAGAAGACCAATTTGCTGTTGTTTTAAAGCTAACTATTTTTTAAAAAGAAGTCAAATTTTTTTTTTTTGCTAGTCCTGGAACTTAAACTCAGGGCCTTAGCTTCTTTTGCTTAGTGGTATACCACTTGAGCCACAGCTCCACTTCCAGCTTTTTCTGAGTAGTTTATCAGAGATAAGAGTCTCATGAACTTTTCTGCTCCAGCTGGCTTTGAACTGCAATTGTCAGATCTCTGCCTCCTGAGTAGTTAGGATTATAGGCATAAGCCACTGACACCTGACAAATGTGAACTTTTTTTTTTTTTGGCACCAGTCCTGGGCCTTGGACTCAGGGCCTGAGCTCTGTCCCTGGCTTCTTCCCGCTCAAGGCTAGCACTCTGCCACTTGAGCCACAGCGCCGCTTCTGGCCGTTTTCCATATATGTGGTGCTGGGGAATCGAACCTAGGGCCCCGCGCATCCGAGGCAGGCACTCTTGCCACTAGGCCATATCCCCAGCCCAAATGTGAACTTTTAACATGCAACTTTTTTTTTTTTTGCCAGTCCTGGGGCTTGAACTCAGGGCCTGAGCACTGTTCCTGGCTTCTCTTTGCTCAAGGCTAGCACTCTACCATTTGAGCCACAGTGCCACTTCTGGCTTTTTCTATATATGTGGTGCTGAGGAATTGAACCCAGGGCTTCATGTATACAAGGCAAGCACACTACCACTAGGCCACATTCCCAGCCCCTTAACATGCTATTTTTAACTTATGTTTTCAACTTGTCTATTATTTTATAAATTCTGCTTTTATAGGATCAAATCTTTGGAAGAAGATATTATTTCAAAAGGTGTTAAACTTGTGATTGTGGACTCTATTGCTTCTGTAGTCAGAAAAGAATTTGACACACAACTTCAAGGCAATATGAAAGAAAGGAACAAATTCTTGGCTAAAGAAGCATCTTTACTGAAACATGTGGCAGAGGAGTTTTCAATACCAGTAAGTTTTTCTTTTACTCTCATTTATCTTTCTTTTCCATTAACTTTATTGATTTATAATATCAGGTAATCAAATAGAGGAAAATATAAAATAGATGACTTTTTAAGATAGTACAGTTCAATTGCAACAGTATTATTTTTTTTCAAATTTTTATTATCAAACTGATGTACAGAGAAGAGTATTATTTTCTTAAATTACTTCATTTGCTAAGATTATTCTACCCTTTTTATGATTTGAGACAGGGACAGGCTTAATTGTTTACAGTTATAATAGATACTCTTTTTATTGTTGCTCACTTATTGTGTATGTTTTGTATCACATTTGTCACAAAGAGATAACTATTAAGTAGTAAAATACTATGGGATAGCCTAGGCATAGTTTTATGAAGTTCTTTTACTGCTGTAATCGTCAACTTGGTAAATACTTTAGGACTAGATCCTATATTGTGTGTTCAATACTCTTTTGTATACAGTTGGATTTGGTTTGCCAGAGGGTCAACCATTAAGGTATATTTGGAGTGTCAGTAATGAAAGCTCCAGTAAGAAAACCTGGAATGATTTGGCATTGTTCTCAGTTGTGGGTGCTGTTATCAGGGAATCTGAAGATGAGGCAATATTGCAAGGGTTTGTGGTGTACAAACTATAACTCCTAAGGATATAGCAAGTTTTACTTTCATCTGCCAGCTTGTGGGAGGGTTTTTCTTCTATAACCACGACAACACTTAGTATTGCTAAGCTTGCCTTTCTTTCTTTCTTTCTTTCTTTCTTTCTTTCTTTCTTTCTTTCTTTCTTTCTTTCTTTTTCTTTCTTTCTTTCTTTCTTTCTTTCTTTCTTTCTTTCTTTCTTTCTCTCTTTCTCTCTTTCTCTCTCTTTCTTTCTTTCTCTTTCTTTCTTTCTTTCTCTTTCTCTCTTTCTCTTTCTTTCTTTCTTTCTTTCTTTCTTTCTTTCTTTCTTTCTTTCTTTCTTTCTTTCTTTCTTTCTTTCTTTCTTTCTTTCTTTCTTTCCTTTTTTGAGATAGAGTCTAGATGTATGGGTCAGGCTGGCAATATACTGGCCATGTAGCCAGTTCTCAGCTCCTCCTGTAAGTGCTGAGTTTATAAGTATATACTTCCATACCCAGCTCAGGCTTTTCAACTTTAGTCATGGCTCATCCAAACAGAAGGAAATTCCTTAACCTGAGATAAAATTGGGTTAAAGGTTTTAGTTTTCAGATTTGATTTGGGGAAATTAAAATCTTGGATCTTTACAACATAAGGAATATGTATACATAGCCACATAGCTCTTTAGATTATAAAGCTAAGCAAAAAGTCACAGGAGAAAATATGACATGCATGAAGTTCTATATATTTGAATGTTTTGTTAATTTCATAATTTGGATTAAAATTAAGGCCTACAAACTTTATCTTGGATACTGCTGATCTTTTAAATTTCCTTGTAGTTATTTAAAGTAATAAATATGAATTAATATTTTCCATACTCAAGGATAATGAGGCATTTAACATGCCAGAAGTACTTGAATGAATGTGCTTATTAATTCATATTTTTTAGCTAACCTGTGCAAAATGTGAAAATATACTTTTTAGAAATTGTTTATTTCTTTTAAAATAGTAATTGTAAGCCAATACTTTTCAGGTTTTCTGAAATTATTTTCTTTCCTGAGGTTAGTTTCCTTTCTTTCTGTTTCTTTTCTTTTTCCTTTTCTCTTTCCCTTCCCATTCCCTTTCAGTTTCTCTTTCTCTTCCTCTTTCCCTCCCTCTCTCTGTCCTTTTCTCTCTTTCTCATTTTCCCTCCTCTCCATCTGGTCGTCCCCCCCCCTCCCCGACCCCCTTACCTGTTTGGTCTCAGAGCCTTGCACTTGCTAGGCAGGAACTGTTTTGTTTAAGTTATGTCTCTAACATCTTTTGTTTGTTTTGAGTAGAGCCCTTTGAAAGAATAGGTAGTTAGTATCTGTACATCTTTACCATGTTTTACTGCTTAGACTTAAATGCACAATATACTATGTACTTACATAATACAATGTAGTATTCATTTTTTGTGTGTCAGTTAAGTACTGGTTTTAAAAGATGTTTGAAAAATACTTCCTTTAGCAAATGTTAGAAATTTCATAGCCTAATTACTTCATCTGAGTAGAAAATCATGACAGTTTTAGCTTTTGTACTATACTTTAAGTGGTTTCATATGGAACTAAATTTCCTAAAATACAATATTATTTCATAGTTCATTATACTTTTCAAATTAGCTAACCTTGTGCCTCCTTGCAGTTCTGCAGACATCCCAGCAGGCAGTTTTACTTAAGAGTGCTTTTTTTTTGCCTTACCTAAGAAGATTTCACCTCTAAATAGCCATATGGTTTTCCTTTCCTGATACTTTACTAGTGAGGACTTGCCTCTGTATAACCTCACCAATCTCTCTTTCTATGCTTTGTATTTATCCATAAGTTTTTACTCTAGTATATTATATCAATATGCTTTATATCCCTTCTATTCTATAGAGTGGTTACAGGGTCTTTGTCTACTTTAACTGTTCTTTTCAGCATGAGGAACAGTGCCTGACACACAGCAGGCACTGATATTCTGAAATATTTCTAAATGTATGAGTTGAAGATTGAGTTTCTCTTCTTAGTCTTGAATTCAATTTTTCCCTTCCTTCCTTCCTTCCTTTCTTCCTTCCTTCCCTCCTTTCTGTTGTGGGGGTTGAATTCAGGGTCTAGGCGCTGTCCTTGAGTTCTTTTGCTTAAGGCTAGCACTCTACCACTTTGAGCTACAGAGCCACTTCCAGTTTTCTGGTGACTAATTGGAGATAAGAATCTAAGGGAACTTTTCTTCCCAGGCTGGGTTTGAATCCGTGGTCCTAAGATCTCAACCTCCTGAGTAACTATGATTATAGATGTGAGTCATGGGTGCCTGGCAAAAAAAGAAGATTCTTAAATTTAGAAAAGGCTTTTAGATATCTGGACTTATCAGAAAGCCAGGAAGGAGGAGAAGAGAGTCTTAGTCTAGTAGAACTAATTTAGTAGGTGTATGTTTGATGGCCTGTAAGGATTCAGTGGGAAGCAATGCATGCCAGCCTGTTCTCTACCATTTTGGCATGCTATATATCTTTTTGTTCAATTATAAGTGAACTGTAATATTTTATAGTATGAGAAATTTATATTTGATTTTGCTTAAGACTGTGTATGTTTATATACATATATGTATGCCTTTATGGGTGGAGATTGCACCTTCTCTCTCCATAATTGATAGAGCTGTATATAGAAAGACAGTAAAGATTTAGAAGACCCAACTTATATTATCACCAACTTGACCTAATTGACATTCACAGGATATACCACTCAATGCTAGCAGAATATGCATTCCTTTCAAGTACTCATGGGATATTCACCAAAAGAGACCACATTCTGAGTCATAAAACAAATCTTAACAAACTTAACAGATTGAAATGGTACAAATTATGGTCACAAGAGAATTAAGGTATTACAGTAAATGATCTAAGTACCCAAGATAATGTTTAGACATGTATTGGAACCAGGGAAGGGAAAGAGAACACCAAAATTGAGAGACAAAGGATAAAAAGACAAACCATTGCAATAGTGATACTTACAAAACCAATTGGTTTAAACCAACCATACAACTCATGGGGGGCGGGGAGGGAACTGGGGAAGGGGAAGACAGGGGAAAAATGAGGGAGGAGGAGACAAGTTGGATAAGAAATGTATTTGTCTTACATATGAAACTGTAACCCTCTGTACTTCACTTTGTCAATAAAGGAAAAAAAAGAGAACTAAGTTAGCAACTGGTAACAGAAACATACCTGGAAAATCTCTAGATAGTTGGAAATTAAATAAAACACTTCAGAGTTGTCTAGGAGTAGAAGAATTTGGAAAGTATTTTGAAGTGAATGAAAATGAAAACTTGTGATACCAAAATTGGTGAAATATAGCTTAAGCAGTGCTCACTGGGAAATTTATACAATGAAATGCATATATTGGAGAAAGTGGTTTCAAATCAATGGTCTAAACTTATAAAAATGGAATAAAAGGGATAAATTAAACCCCAAATAAGCAGAAAGAAGGAAATAATAAAAGATTAGAGCAGGGGCTGGGGATATGGCCTAGTGGCAAGAGTGCTTGCCTCGTATACATGTGGCCCTGGGTTCAATTCCCCAGCACCACATATACAGAAAACGGCCAGAAGTGGCGCTGTGGCTCAAATGCAGAGTGCTAGCCTTGAGCAAAAAGAAGCCAGGGACAGTGCTCAGACCCTGAGTCCAAGGCCCAGGACTGACCAAAAAAAAAAAAAAAAAAAGATTAGAGTAGACATTAATGAAGTTAAGAAAAAAATTAGTGAAATTAAATGCTAGATCTGTGAAAGGATCAGTGCAATGGATAACTCTCTCCCCATGCTAGGTATGGGGAGTATAACATGCCCGTAATATCTGTACGAGAGGCCGAGGCAGAAAGATTGTGAGTTTGAGACCAGCTTAGGCTTCAGAGAGACCCTTTTTCAACAATAACAACAACAATGAAAACAACAATAAAAGCAAAAACCTCTCCCCAGATTGAGCAAGAACAGGAGAAGGAAGAAACAAATTTGCAATATCAAGAATGAATAGCTACATCAGTCATTATTGTCTGATAGCTACATCAGACATTAAGAGTTTGGCAACTTTGAGGAATGGACATATTCTTGAAAGAAATAATCTACCAAACATAGTTAAGAAGAAACAGAAGTCTGCTAAGGAAACTGAACTTGTATTTAAAAATCTTTCCACAAAAGAAAAAAAAAACCCTCTAGGTCCAATGGTTTACTGGTGCAATACAATAAATATTTACAGAATAAATAATACCTATTTTATGCAAATTCTTCCAGAAAATTTACAAGAAAACTATAGACAGGTGTCATTCATGAATATCAGTTCACAGGTTCATACTCAAGTATTAGCCAGTCAAATTCAGCAATAAAAAGGGATAGTCTTATATCATGAGTAAGTGGATTTTTTTTTTTTGTCATCCCTGGGGCTTGAACTCAGGGCCTGGACACTGTCCCTGAGCTTCTTTTGCTCATGGCTAGCACTTTACCACTTGAGCCACAGCACCACTTCTGGCTTTTTCTGTTTATGTGGTACTGAGGAATAGAACCCAGGGCTTCATGCATGCCAGGCAAGCACTCTACCACTAAGCCACATTCCCAGCCCAAGTAAGTGGAATTTAAGAGTGCAAGGTTGATTTTGAATTTTAAAGTATAAAAGTCAAGACATTAGAAAACACAATTATCCCAATAGATAAAAGACAGTCTATTCATAATAAAATTCTCATCAAACCAGAGAAGGGAACTTTCTCAGCCTGATAAAGGAATCTACAAAAATACCTCCACCTAGCATCATTATGTAATAATAAAACATGGATTTTTTTTTACTGCGATTGGTAACAGTAGTCTACTCTTATCCTTATCTAGTACTTAACCAATAGCATACAATAGATTCTGCCAGTACCATCTAGCAAAAGAAAAAAAATTAAATGTAATTGATTGGAAAATAAATAAGTGTCTCTGTTCATAGAGAATATGATGTTTCTGGTGGAAAATCCCAAAGACTACTAAAATCAGAACCAAACACTATTAAATCTAACAAGTGGTTTTAGCACAATTGTAGGAAAAAAAGATACAATATAAGAAGCAATATATAAATTGTTTTTTAAATATGTGTGCAAATGAGCAATTGGAAATTAAAAACTTGCAGTTTATAAGCATTGAAAAATAAAATACTTAGGAATAAATAAATACAATTATACTATAATAATATAGTATAGCTTTAGTCAACCAGATACCAAAAACAATCTAAATGTGCATCAATTGTTGTTTTTCTTTTCTTATGCACTTTTAATTATTATTATAAAGGTGATGATGTACAGAGGGGCTAGAGTTACATAAGTCAGATAAAGAGGAAATTTCTTTTATTTTTTAACAGTGTTACCCCTTCTACCCCTTCCCTTGCTCTCTCCCAGTTTTCCTCTCCCATCCCCACCTGTAACTCATATAGTTCATTTTCAACATAGTCTCTAGTGAGTATCACTGCTATACTTGTTCACTCTTTGTCCCTTTATTTTGTGTTCCTTTTACCCTCCCAAAGAGGGTTCAAACAACACAAAAGGAGAAGAAAACAAAAACATCAAGCAAAGAAAACATGCTTGTTTCCATTTCCTGGAGTTCATTTTTATAAATGTTATTTTATATGATGAGATACACGTAGGTATATGCATCAACTATTGAATGGATAAACTCATATTTATAAAAGGAAACATTTCCGGGCTGGGGATATAGCCTAGTGGCAAGAGTGCCTGCCTCGGATACACGAGGCCCTAGGTTCGATTCCCCAGCACCACATATACAGAAAACGGCCAGAAGCGGCGCTGTGGCTCAAGTGGCAGAGTGCTAGCCTTGAGCGGGAAGAAGCCAGGGACAGTGCTCAGGCCCTGAGTCCAAGGCCCAGGACTGGCCAAAAAAAAAAAAAAAAAAAAAAAAGAAACATTTCCCATACCAAGAAAAATCCTGAATGGACCTTCTGTTTCACATGCTTTAGTTACTTTATTTATTTATTTGTATGGTAAAGGTGAGGTACAGAGGTGTTATAGTTAAATAAATCAGGTAATGAGAATATTTTGAACAGCATCACCTCTTCCCTCATTTAATTGACTTTGAAACTAATTTTGCAGGTTACAAAACTCAGTATTATTTTATTAGTGTACTATTAATCTTGTTCTATATAGCACTTCTGACAGGTAGGTGATGATAATAACAGTTGCCTAAGTTGCTTTTCAGGGACCTATAAAGGTCACTTGGGTTGAAATCGGGCTTGGGCAAATGTCCATGTGTGACTTTTTAACTTTAGCAGGCCAAAATCTCTATCTGCAGATCATGCCAACACTATCATTTTCTGAACATGTGTCCTATGAAGACCCTTGAAGTTTATGCATATGCAGGCAACTGATTTCACCTCCAACCACCTTTCCCCATCCCTTAATATTCCCAAACTCTATTCTGGGGAGCTAGATTTAGAGTAACGTTTCCTGTCTCCTTATACTTTGCTTGCTTGTGAGGAAACACATTCTCTATTGCAAAACTCATCCTTCCAGTGAGTGGCAGAAAAAGTGGACCTAATACAGCAACATTCCTATTATATAGTTTTACTCAGCAGTAAGAAGGAGTAAACCAGGGGCTGGGAATATGGCCTAGTGGCAAGAGTGCTTGCCTCCCATACATGAAGCCCAGCACCACATATACAGAAAATGGCCAGAAGTGGCACTGTGGCTCAAGTGGCAGAGTGCTAGCCTTGAGCAAAAAAGAAGCCAGGGACAGTGCTCAGGCCCTGAGTCCAAGCCTCAAGGACTGGCAAAAAAAGAAAAAAAAAAAGGAATAAATCAGAGATATAAACAACAAGGATGAATCTCAGAAGTGCCTAGGTTCATGGAAGAAACGACACTCAAATGGCTGCTGCATTTTGTATGATTTGTTTTATAACATTCTTTTCATTTGGTTTATTTGTATGGCACTGGGACAAACACTGTACCCATTGAACTACATGCTTACCCATACAGCATCCCGGAAAACTGTTAAAATGGAAATCAGGTCAGTGGCACAGAAGCTGGGAGTGGGGTAAGGAGGTTGGGTACAAATGTATAGAAGACTTTTTGGATTGCTGGAAATATCCTATATCTTGATGGCATTTTTGACACATCATTATGTTTATCAAAATTATGTCTATATTGCTATGCCAAGTCACGAAATGACCACCAAGAAGGCCACCGAGACTCAGACGTTCTGAAATGCAAAAGCAAGGCAAGACTTTATTCAGGCGAGCTGCAACTTGGGCCTAGTCCTCCCCACCGACACAGTGGAGGTTAGGAGGAAGCCCCGAGCTGCAATTGCACAGGGCTTATAAAGGCAAAAAACAAAGTTACAACTTTCAACGTCCCATGTGTATCTGTAGCTTCTATTATTGATGATGTTCTTGTATCACCTTCCAGTGGTTGTACCTACACTATCTCTGTAATCTTATCTGAGTATATTGGAAACCATGTATACTGGTATTAGAAGTAGGAAATTGAAAGGGAATACCAAAATTGAGAGACACAGGGTAAAAAAGACAAACAACTACAAAAGCAATACTTGCAAAACTGTTTGGTGAAAGTGAACTGAACGCCTGGGGGGGGGGGAGGGAAAGGGGTGGAGGGAGGGGGGTATGAGGGACAAGGTAACAAGAAGTGTATCCAAAGCCTAGCATATGAAACTGTAACCTCTCTGTACATCAGTTTGATAATAAAAATTTGAAAAAAAGAAAAAAAAAACAAAGTTACAGCCATCAGGTGTTCAAGCAAGCAAGATTAGGACACGGGTACAAATCTGATTGCCTCAGGGCTCGAGGCACAGGGCTCGAGGCATTCTGGGGGCAGTTAGAGTTAAGCATTCCCAGAGGTTAGAGTTCTTGACCGGCTGGGCCCTAATAAGCTTGTCCTGGGTTTGCTCACAGGGCCTGCTTATCTCATGTTTAAGTGGTAAAGTGGGGTTCGCGTGGTAAAGTGGGGCCTGACTTCAAAGTCTGGCTCTTCAGTATACCCAAAGACTGTTCTATATACACTCAAATTTCATTTTAAGACATAAGAAGCCCCTCTAGGTGACTGAAGCCTGTAATCCTAGCTACTTGGGAAGTAGAGATTGAGCTGTTGAAGTTCAAGGCCAGCCCAGGCATAAAAATACAAAGTCTTGAGTGTCCATGTCAACCAATGATGGCATGGTGGTGTGTGCCTGTTATCCTACTTACAGGAGAAGCACAGCGGCTGGGCGCAGTCACATGCTCTGTCATCCCCAGGAACGGGGGATGCACAAGGACCATCCCAGACCAGGTCAGCCCAGGCATAAGGCGAGACCCTATCTCAAAACAGTCCATGCAAAAAAGGTACTGAAGGTGTGGCTGAAAGGTGTCTGACTAGCAGCGATGCCGATGCCCCAAGTTCCTGAGTTCATTCTACAGAGTTCCCCCCCCCCCCACCCGCCAAAAAAAAGAGGCAATAATGCTAGAGGCTCTTTTGTGATTCTTCTTTCTTTCTCTGGTTTAAATTTTCTGCAGCCTCAAAGAAAGGAAAAGTACCATGATTGTTTAATCAGTGAACTTTATTTCAGCAGTTCAAGCTTTGACCTAGCCTACTTTTTTCTTAAAAAATTGCTATGGTCTTCAGAATTCATGGGACAACATTAAAAATCTGTTGAACTATTAGCCCATAATGTCTCAAAATTAAGGTTGCAGGCTTTTTTTTTCAGTTGATTTATAGAAGTATTAAGACTTTCTGGAACATTTCTTTCTTTTTTTTTTTAAGCTATATGTTTGTTGATGAACCTATTTGGACAGCTAGTGAATATTGCTGGCATATTAGAATCTGCTGTAAATGTAGTAATGTTTAAGGAAAATGCTGAGCCACATCCTTAACATCTAAAATTTATTTCTATTTTATCTCAGGTGGTTTCAATCCCCAAAGTAAGATCAGTAGTTTGTATTTTATTTATTTATTTTGGTAGTGCTGTAGATCAAATATCTAGGCAAGCACTCTCTCATTGACCTCTATCCCAACCACAGTAACTTGTACTTTAAATTAATGACTACTTTCTAAATGATTTGTGTATTTGTAAATGTGAGAACAAATGTTCTCCCTCAAGGTTGCTGAAAACTCATTTTCTCAAGCTTTTTCCCCCCTCTTCATCAGTATTATATAATACGATTTATTATCTTAGTCAAGATTTAGATCTACACATTTTATTAGTGTTGTAGAAATTGACAAAAAACTCTCTGGAGTAGTTTATATGAGAAAAACCTTCTTTAAAAAATAGGATGAACACCTGGGGTGGGGTGGGGGGGTGGAGTGTACCTCTTTGACATTTTGTTCAAGTAACATATTCAGTGGAACTATGTCTTGTTTTAAGTTGCTTTAATGCACTGTATTAGGTCTTAAAACAGAATAAAGGTTGTTATGAAACTTAAAAAAAATAGGATGAAGTAGTGCATAGAATTCTGAATTTTAGGGACTTTTTAGTGCCCCCAAAGGTTTTATATTTCTGACATTTGGTCCCCATGGGTGGTGTGATTCCTTTCTCCATGTTTCAAGATGTTCAGGCTAATAATATCTCAAAACCCTAGGAACACTCAGAGCATTTTTAAGCCACAGGAGACTGGAGCAAGGCATTTTTTTTTCCTGATATTTTATTATACTAACTTAGCTCTTTAGAGTTTTTCTGATTAATAGCACTAAAGACTTAACACAGCTTTTTCTTTTATGATATTTATGGAAATTTTGATTTTCAACTTATTTGACACCCTGTTAAATATTAATCTGTTCATTAAACATCAAATTTATTTTCTTCTTTTAAAACAAAATAGTAAGCCATGCGCCAGTGGCTCAATCCTGTAGTTCTAGCTACTCATGAAGCTGAGATCTGAGGATTGAAGTTTGAAGTCAGCCTGGGAGAGAGTCTGTGAGACTCTTCTTTCCAATGAACTTCAAAAAACACCCACAGCTGAAGTGGAGTTGTGGCTCAAGTGGTAAGTGCTAACCTTAATATAAAAGCTCAGGGGACAGAGCCCAGGCCCTGAGTTCAAGCCCTAGGATTGGCACAAAACAAAAACTGAAACAATAATAACAGACATGACTTTTCTTCTCTTATGACCAGTTTTTACTAGTGAATTGAAATGTGTTCATAATTGCTTTACTTTGGGGGACTTTGCTTAACTCCTCTAAAAGTTTAAGCAATAATAATCTTCATCCCCTTGACATTACCAAATCTTGCATACATATTGGATGTATTTAGCTCGCTCTGCTTATTTTACTGTGTGCAGAAGACTGTGTGCTTCTGTGTGGATAAAATTAATTCTTGCAGTTTTGAAAGTGGACAAACTTGTTCGATGTTAATTATATTCCAGTAAGTAAGCATATAGAATAGCCAGTTCTAGGAAAACAAAGATTTAAAAACTGCACCCCTAATGTCCATAATATATGTAGTCCCAATATGTGTATATTATGTAATATATAAGAATATATACTGTTCTAATGTGTATTCAGAGATTAACCACTCAAAAAAAATCATACTAGTAAAATACCATGTGATCAGTAGAAGGGTTTAATGTAACTGTAAGTCACAGAATTTCAGGCAAGTAAGTAGACCTTTTTCCTTTTTTCTTTTCATGTCATTGGAGCCTTGTCTCTGAAAATCATACTAAGGTGAAACCCCCCCTCAAAGATAATTTTTACTTCATGGAGAACTTAAGTTTAGAATTTTTTCCTGGAGTCAGATAGATCTGGATTAAAGCTTGGACTTCTTCACTTTCTATATGTAATCATACTTCATTACTTTATTGTATTTTAGTTTTCAAATACATAACATAGGAATAATAATGCCATCTTCCTTAGCACTTGGGAGGCTGAGTCAGGAGGATTATGAGTTTGAGGCCAGTCTTGGCTACCTAGTGAAATAGGGAAGCTTGCCTAGGCAAGACTCTGCCCCAGAAAAAGAAAAGAGAAGAAAAAAATGCTTACCATCTAACAGCATCATAATGTCCATTTCTTAATTGGTCCTTAGAAAAGTTAGAAGGCAAGGCTTTTTTTCTTTTCATACTTTCCTTGATAGTGGAAACTGGTTAGCTTATTTTCCTCTTGAATGAAATAGCTTCACATATAACTGAACAAATGATGAGCTTGAGAAAGCTATAAAAGGCACTTTTTTTTTTTTTTTTTTGGCCAGTCCTGGGGCTTGGACTCAGGGCCTGAGCACTGTCCCTGGCTTCTTTTTGCTCAAGGCTAGCGCTAACTCTGCCACTTGAGCCACAGCGCCACTTCTGGCCGTTTTCTGTATATGTGGTGCTGGGGAATTGAACCCAGGGCCTCATGTATACTAGGCAAGCACTCTTGCCACTAGGCCATATCCCCAGCCCTAAAAGCACTTTTTACCTTCACATTGAATACTTACATTTTACAGGTAGAGAATATCTACATTTTACAGAAACAGTAATAGTTTCCCATAAGATTGTTCTAAGATTTTATTTATTTATTTATTTGTTAGTCATGGAGCTTGAACTCTGGGCCTGGCTGCTCCTCTGAGCATTTTGGCTCAAGGCTAGCACTTTCACACTTGAGCCACAGCGTCACTTCCTGTTTTCTGGTGGTTAATTGCAGATAAGAGTCTCATGGATTTTTCTGCCTGGCTGGCTTTGAACTGCGATCCTCACATCTCAGCCACCTGAGTAGCTAGGATTACTGACATGAGCCAACAATGTCCCAGGTGTTCTAAGATTTTTATTTGCTAATGAGGCCACTCTTGTCTTTATTCAGTTCTTTTACGCCAGAGGTCAGCATATTTTTTACATAAAATGCCAGATAGTAATATTTTAGGCCTTGTAGACAATATAGTTTCTGTGAGAACTACTTAGCACTGCTATCAACAATTTATAAACAAAATCAGATAAGAGGCCATGACTGGACCCATTAGGACCTAGACTTAGGACCACAAGTCCTTGACCACCTCCCGGGAGATGAGCTCTAAGCACTTGGAATAGTTTTCCTCATGTCTTTTTATATGCCTGAGGACTTGTGCCATAGGTGACAGTTTGATCAGAGAGTATAAGCCATGTGACTTGTAAATACTGATTTTGTTCTGGGGGCTGGAATCTGTAGAGTTGAGGCTAGTTATACAGACAATTGCATGCCTCCTGACTGGCCTGTAATAAAATGCTAGACACCTGGCTTTGGCCAGATTCCAGGTTGACATCACTTTGTAACTGTTGTCACATTATTGCTGAGACAATTGAGCATGTCCATGCA
The DNA here is from genome assembly GCF_023159225.1 of Perognathus longimembris pacificus. NCBI lineage: Eukaryota > Metazoa > Chordata > Mammalia > Rodentia > Heteromyidae > Perognathus > Perognathus longimembris. The sequence continues at coordinate 36,041,812 of NC_063174.1, forward strand.
GCTCCACTGGGAGAGGACTCCTGGGAGCCGTCTGTATTTTCTTCTGGACTTTGCTTATGCATTTCCCCTTTGCTAATTTTCATTTCTATCTTTTGGCTGTAATAAGGCATAGACATGGCTTATTGAATATAATATGGCTGTGAAGACAAGAGATTTTCTGAGTAATCTGAGTCCTTCAAGCAAATCTTCTAAGCCAGAAGTCATTCTTAGGAGTCTTGATAATCAGAGCACTGATAGTATAAAAAGATTTATAGAAGCCAGCTTTCCTTCCCTCGTGTGTGTGTGTATGTGTATGTGTATGTATGTGTGTATGTATATATGTATCCATGTATGTATGTGTGTGCAGGGGAGATGTTAGAACACAAGTTCACACTTCTTCCACTTATAAACTATTCATCTCATTACAGGCTCACATGGTGTAATGCATTCTTGGCCCAAAATGACTCCCAAGGATTCCTGTTTCAGAAACTTAGCTTTTTGTGTGGTGGAATTAAAAGGTGGTGGAATATTTGAAGAGGTGGGTATACAGGGAATTGTTAGGCCTTGCTGAGGCCTTGCTTGTTCTCAGAGATTAAGGTTGCTCTCAGGTCCTGACTTTGTTCTTGTGAAAGAGCTGTTATAAAGAAGAAACCTGGCCTTCCCTCACCTTGTTGGCTTCTTGTTTTTCCATGTGATCACTCTGTTGCCATGTGTGACTGCTCTCCATCTACTGTTGGACAGTACCAATTGGGCTGCCTGATTTTGGACTTTTAACCTGTAAAACTGTGCGCTACATAAATCTTGTTTCTTCACAAGCACTTAGCTTCAGGTATCCCATTATAGCAATGGAAAGCCCACTCATATAGCACTTAACTTTTCTTTGACAAGGGTACCAAGAACGCACAATGGGGAAAGGATAGTCTTTTGACTATATAGTCATTGGAAATCTGTATATTCACATACCAAAGAATGAAATTGAACTTTTATACCATATACAAAAATCAACTCAAAACGGACTAAAGATTTTTAAGTGTAGCTGTAAATTTAAGCCTCCTAGAGGAAAACACAGATAAAAAGCTTCTTGGTGGGGTATTGGCAATGATTTCTCAAACAAGATTCCTCAAACATATGCAACAAAAGTGAAAATAAATCAAAGCTTCTGCGTAGTAGAGCAAACAACAAAATGAAAATCTACTGAATGGCACAAAGCATTTGGAAATAATTTATCTGCTGCAGTGTTAATATCCAAGTGGAAGGAAGGAAGTCCTGCCCAGTTGCAGCTCAACACAGTGGGCTAAAAAGTGGGTAAAAGAACTGAATGGATGTTTCTCAAAGGAACAGATATATCTTCCATTGAAAGGATGGTGGGATCTGCCTGTAATTATATTACTTAGGATGCCTTATGCATTGATTAAGATAGTTCTTATGGTACTATGAATTCTCTTGTGAGTGAGGTGTTATAAGAACAAATCCAGCTCTTGAATTATTCTCAGGCTTCTTGGCAGGTGACATGACCGCTCCCTCTCTTACATGTTCCTGCCACTGTGATGCTGTCTTCCAGCTGGTCCTTACCAGAGTGAAGCTGATACTAATACCACACCCTTGGCCCTCTGGAACTATGAGTTAAAAATACACTTATTTTCTTTATAAAGTTGCCCTTCTGGCTGGCAATGTGGCTTAGTGGTAAAGCGCTTGCCTATCCTGCATGAAGCCCTGGGTTCAATTCCTCAGTACCACATATATAGAAAAAGCCAGAAGTTGCACTGTGGCTCAAGTGGTAGAGTGTACTCTACCACTTTAGCTTTGAGCAAAAGAAAGCTCAGGTTAGTGTCCAGACCCTGAGTTCAAGCCCCAGGACTGGCAAAAAAAAAAAAAGTTGCCCTGCTTCAGATACTTTGTTATAGTAATACTAATACTTGATGTTTTCAGCTTTAATTATTTAAATGATGAACCTGACTCAACTCAACCTGACTTAACTCAATTTGTTTTGGGAAAATAAAAGTTTTGAAATGTTTTCTGATTTGTGTAAGATTCATTTTAAAAGTTGCAATAATATCTGGCTTCTGTATTTTCCCCTTTTATTGTTATTATAAAGGTGATGTACAGAAGGTGACTGTTACATAAATCAGATAATGAGTACATTTCCTTTTGGACAGTGTCACTCCTTCCCTTATTCTTTCCCAGTCTTTCCATTCTATCCACCTGCATTTTTTGTTCTGATTATTTCAATAAGAAGATATAGTGGTCCAGTAAATAAATCATAAGTGATCAATAGTTGTTGGGGGCTAGTTGGAAGCTGCAGGGAAGTTTCCTTGCTGCAAAGAGTAGGTATGATTATTTAGTGATACATTAGTGTGGTTTTATAAAAAAAATATTTAGCATTTTGTGTTTACAGGGTACCGTGTAATTGTGAATTAGCCTAAACCAGTGTTTATCTCCAGATAAAGGGCTGGACAGTCTCTATTGGCCTGCTTGGGGTGAGATTTCCAGTCATGCTTTTGAGAATTCTTCTATCTCTGAAGTCACATGTCTGCAGACTGAGAATTCTTAAAAGCTTAGTTGACTATTCACTACTCCTCAAAGGATAAACCCTTTTGTCTTAGTGCAGTTGTGTTGCCATAACTGAATAGCATAGACAGGGTAATTTATAAAGAATAGAGGTTTGTTAGCACATGGTTCTGGGCAGGGCAGTGGAGGGCTTGGCTCCTGTGGTCATTGTTGCACTGTGGACTGAGTTTCCACTGTGAGCCTTTGGAGATGCATACAAGTCACAGCACCATTTCTGTTTATTGTTTCAGAGTCCTTCAGTGTCCTTCAGGACCCCCCTATGGTGTAGCCTAAATACTTTCCTTCCGAGGTTAAGTAGCTGGTATTTTTAGAGCACTTCCCTAGTTGAGGCCACTAACAATTTGTGTTTGAAGGGAAAGCATGATACCTTCTCTCCATTGACTGCAAAAAGATTATAAGAGATGGAATAAACACATTTGGGTGGCCATGTGTGCAATAGTTTACTACAACATTTAAGGGCAATTTATTTTGACTACAGGGGAGGGTATTGGTTTCCAGATAAAAGGGAAGTGGTATTCCTGGCACCATTTTTGGTTGCTTATCCTTTGTGCCTTGAAGGAGCCACAGCCTTCTTGCACCAACTGACACATTGAGGTATTGACATCGTTGTGTACTCCTGGACTATTTCCAGACTGTTTTTCTTTTTTTTTCCAGTCCTGGGGCTTGAACTCAGGGCCTGAGCACTGTCCCTGGCTTCTTTTTGCTTAAGGCTAGCACTCTGCCACTTTAGCCACAGCGCCACTTCTGGCCATTTTCTATATATGTGGTGCTGGGGAATTGAACCCAGGGCTTCATGTATATGAGGCAAGCACTCTTGCTACTGGGCCATATTCCTAGCCCTCTGTTTTTCTTTTTCTAAAAACATTTTTGTTTAACTTACTATCTGATGGTTTAAAATTATTTTTGTCACTAATTATAATCCTGACATCATAGTTGTCAACCAATTGCCTGGAAGGCTTCCTATAACAAATTGCTAATAATAGTTTTGGAGTCACTAGGTCAGGCATGGGGCCTAAGAGTTTGCATTTGTGACAAGTTTCTATTGTTGGTCTTAGGACCGTGTATGGGGATTTGGGCCTTTGGAGAACAGAGAATGACCAGTGCTGACCTTAAATTGAGGATGAAATTTGGGATACTTAAGTTTTGGGCAGTTTGTTATAAGTCCTTACTACTTATGATAAAAAGACTACAATGTTATTTTTAGATATCAGGAAATGTGAGTTTAGCTTTGAGTGCTGCATTTTACCTGCTTTGGGATTATTCCTTTAGACTCTCTTCAGCTAGAGTTTTCCTTTTTTAGCTACATAGAGTTTAGTGTACATTGATTCTAGAATCATTAAGGTCTTGGGAGTGACTCTGCAAATTGTGGTCTTGTAGACCAGATAATGCATTTTAGTTACATGATTGGAAAAAGAGTTTGAGTTTCATTTTCTTCCTGTTTTTCTATTTATGTATCCATCCTAAAAATAGCATGGATAAATTAAATAACAAGCAATGTCAGAACTTTATTAGGGTTTTTGTTTTCTTTTTCTACTTTTTCCATGGAGTTAGTTGCCATGTTCCAATGAAAGAAATCATTAGGAAGTGGCATTGTGGCTTGAAGTGTTAGAGTGTTAGCCTTGAGCAAAAAAGCTCAGGGGCAGTGCCCAGGCCCTTAGTTCAAGCTGCATGATGGACAAAATTAGTCATTTAAACATCATATTTATTTGTCCAAACTTCTAATTGCCATCATGAGACAGGTTCCACTGGATAATTCAATTCACAAATTGACTACCATTCACTAATTTATTGGTAAAGAACTGAATCTGTACTGTGCTTTACAGTGAGTAAGATCTTAGCTGTAAAACAGTAATTTTAGAGAAAGTACAACTTGCTATCTTTAGTTTTTTACCATGTGCTAGGTACTATGAAACTTCATTTCTAATTCTCATTTTAGACATGATGAAAATGAGGCTAGAGAGTTTGAGTAACATGCAGAAAATTATTGAGTTAAGAATGGGACTCTCAGATCTTATTGAGCTCCTCAAAAACATTAAATTCTATAGAGTAGGAGACTGACATGTCTACAGCTCATTGTAAGGAAGGACTAGGTGAAAGGAGATAAATCACTTGACAACTACTATGGCAATACAGATCAAGTATAGCTTATTGAAAATACTAGGGACTGGAAATGTTTTGATTTCAGAACTTTTTGATTATGGAATATCTACAGATATGTAATTAGATAATTTTTTTTGCCAGTCCTAGGGCTTGAACTCAGGGCCTGTGCACTATCCCTGGCTTCTTTTTGCTCAGGACTAGCACTCTACCTCTTGAGCCACTGCGCCACTTCCAGCTTTTCTGTATATGTGGTGCTGAGGAATCAAACCCAGGGCTTCAAGCGTGCTAGGCAAGCACTCTACAACTAGACCACATTCCGAGCCCTAAACATAAAATTTGTTTGTATTTTATATGTCCCTTATGCACACAGCCGGAGGTGATTTCATACTGTAATTTTCCAGTGCTTGCATTTGGAGATCTCTGTGGGGTAGGGGGAATAGTGTGCTCTTGGGACTCTGTTCCAGGTCCCTTTGACTATCGGCTTCCTGGCTACCATATGTTGAGCAGTTCTGCGTTTACCATACCCTTCCATCATGAGATTTTGCTTCTGAAAGAAGCTGAGAAATGGTGGATCCAGCCAACCAACCACAGGCTGAATGTCTGAAACTTTTTCCTTTCCTTAAGTTGTGTCTCTCCAGTGTTTTTTTCATAGCAGTGAAAAACTGAACAGAGTATTCATTTGAAGCATCTTCCCTCCCCCCTTGATTTTCAGATTAGACTAGGTGGTCAACCTGTAGGTGTTTCAGATTAGAAGCACCAACCCATGTTCAAAGAGAGTGGAAATTTAAGAAGTACTGCAAGATATTTGTATAGTAACAATGTTTTCACAAGGCAGGTATCTACTGATTCCAAAAAGGGAAAGCAGTAAATTTATCCCTGGAAAAGTTAGACAAGCATTCTCTAAGCAAAGTGATTGAATTTAACACTAGTAATAGGGCAAATAGGCACTATGTGCCTTCTTATAAGGCATTCTGAAAAGAACGTACATCTTGTGTTTTTCCTGTATGTATCTTGCATCTAACCAAGGGCAACTCAAATTGAGGTGAAGTCTACAATTTTAGGTGCATATTTAGGTAAAAGGGCCTTATACATACTTACAGAAAAACTAGAACACTCATTTAACCTTTCAGCCAATACTCATCCATTGAAGATTATTGACTAATTTTTTAGGGGTTAAAAACTAATGATTTATTATTCTTTCTAAATGTATCTGCTGAAATCATATTAAAAGGCCTACCCCACAATCTTTGAAATATACTTAATATTGTAGATGAGATAGGTGCACAATTCATTCCTTTAAATTGCCGATTTTTAGGCTAAATAATTAGTGCCATAGTTTCTTCAGTAGCTTCCAATGAGATATTTTTCAAGCAGCTGTGACCCCCACCTTCCCTCTTTTTAATCTCTTCAGACTCATTTTCTCATTTCTAGCCCAAATGAGCCAATTATGCCTTAAATTTTTTTTCTTTGCAGTCCTGGCCCTTGAACTCTGGGCCTGGGAGCTATCCCTCAACTCCTTTTTCTCAAGGCTAGCACTCTACCACTTGAGCCATAGCACCACTCCTGGCCTTTTCTGTGATTAATTGGAGATAATATTCTTTCTGACTTCCCTAGCTTTGAACCTCAATCCTCAGATCTCAGCTTCCTGAGTAGTTAGGATTGCAGGCATGATCCACCAGTGCCTGGGCATGAAGTTCAGTTTTATATATGATGAATTGAAAGTGTCTATAAGTGTATACAAGAAAACATAACCTTGATTTGGTTGTAAAATAAAAGTGTCAACTCCTAGCCCACCAAAACAGCAGAACTGTAGAAATGTGCTTCTTACTCCTGAGGTGTGAAAAAGATTTTTTCCTCCATTTATTTACCTCTTTATAAGCATGAACCCACCTCCTCCCCTTGGTCCTGGGGCTTGAACTCTGGGCCTGGGTGCTGTCCCTTTTGCTCCTTTTGCTCAAGTCCTCTACCACTTGAACTACAGCACCACTTCTGGGTTTTTCTGTGATTAATTGGAGATAAGAGTCTCACAGACTTTCCTGCCCTGCATAGCTTTGAGCAATCATCCTCTGATCTCAGCCTCTTGAGTATCTAGGACTATAGGCATGAGCCACCAGTGACTGACTGAATTCACTTTTAAAGCAGTTTTTAAGCTACAAGTCATTGCTGTCATTTATATATATATATATATATATATATGTTGTTAACTTTGTTTATATATTGTTTGTTTATATATATTGTTGTTTATATATAAGTTGTTAACTTTTGGCTAGAGAGGTGTCTCCAAATGGTAGCAACTGAGCAAGCAGGAGGTCCTGGTCGGGGTCAAAAGATGCATTATTAAATCCTTTGTACGTCTTAATTTGAGTTTTTGATTTTCTTTCCTTTAATTTCTTTAAGGTTTAAAAAAGTTTATTTATTAGGAATTTTATTAGTCTCTGCCTATGTCCTATTTTGCAAATCTTTTTTCCTGTTTTCCTTTGCCAAGCTTTTTTTTGCCATGCATATATTTAAAAAACCTTAAATAGTCAACTTATACCCATACTTTTTGTATTGGATTGGATTTTGAGTTAGAGAACCTTTACGATACTTGCTTGTAGAAATAGGAAGACACTGTGTTTTCTGTAAGTATGCATGTATAGTTGATCCTCACTGTTCATTTTCCTGTAATCCTCAAGTGAATACTCTTGTCATGTTCATGACCGTTTGCAGATACATGTGGCGTGATAGAGAATCTGACTCAATGAATATGAATGCATCAGAGGTTATACAAGGGTCTGTCTTTTGTTCCCACTCATATTGTAAATAAGTGTCCCTTTAGTATTTTTGTGCTTTTTTTTTGGTGGTTGGACCACCAATTACACTATTTAAAATGACTCCCAAGCATAATGCTGAAATGCCACCTAATGTACTAGGTAGAAGAAATTTGTGATTATGGAGAAAATATATATGTTAGCTTCATTTAGTCATTGCGTATAGTTTTGTTGGCAGTGAGTTCAATGTTAATGAGTCAGTTAACTATTAAGTACCATTAAACAAATTGAAATAAAATGTTTATTTATTAATCAGTTGATTAAAAATACTGTTACCAGAGGTATGTGTGAACTTAATGTAATGATTCAGTTTCTTGTTTTGGTAGTCCTGGGGTTTAAGCTCAGGGCCTGCTGCTTGCTTGGTGCCCTACTGCTGATCTGTACCTCTAGCCCTGTTTTTCACTGGCTATTTTTAGGAACAGGTCTTGCTTTCCCAGTTAGTATGTGCCTGGCCTGTGATTCATCTACTTTTAAGCTTTCTGTTGTCACTGGGATCACAGGCATACCATCATGTCCAACTTCTCTTTGTGGAGATGGAGTTTTGTGGACTTTTCTACCTGGCTGGCCTGACACCACCATCCTTCTTCCTTCTTCTTTTTTTTTTTTTTTTTTTGCCAGTCCTGGGCCTTGGACTCAGGGCCTGAGCACTGTCCCTGGCCTCTTTTTGCTCAAGGCTAGCACTGTGCCTCTTGAGCCACAGCCCCACTTCTGGCTTTTACTGTTTATGTGGTGCTGAGGAATCAATCCCTGGGCTTCATGCATGCTAGGTAAGCACTGTTGCCACTAGGCCACAACCCCAGCCCTCTTTGTAGTTCTTATACAAGTCTTTGGGATGCATTCTGATCAGACGAGATAGAGTCATGTATCTACCATGGCTGTGCAGATGTGTTGCCATAAATCCTGTGAGCCCAGGCTCATGGCCTCTATTTGGGGGAATCCATTTCTCCTAATACACATGATCTGGGAATGGGCAGATTTCCAAATGGAAGCTGTTTCCCAGAAGAAGCAGGATTGGATGCCAGAGAGGCAAAAGCAACAACGATTGTTTACGGCAATATCTGACCATAGTTTATTGGGTAGGCTTGAGTTGATTAAGTTGCAGCATTTCTAGAAAGGAAATGTTCTGAATGATTTTTTTGCGGGGGCGGGGAGGGAAAGAGACTTCTTGATGCTTTCTTTCCCCCTATGTTGGCAAAAGCTTCTATTTTTTGTTTTGTTTCAGAGCTGATTCCTCTAGCTTTATTGGTTTCTGTCATCTTTGCTGGAGGGAAATGACATCATGTAAGTGAGTGTGAAAGAAAATAAGCCCAGAATCCTGCTGGCCACAGCTTTCGTCCTGCCCACCAGGCCTTCTGCCAAAGACACATAAAAAGCTTTCTTCTTGACTTTAGGGGGCAACATGTATCATTTTTACATAAGACAGAATATATACCAAATTACATACTCTTACAACAGGAGTTTAGCTGTTTGTTAGTATTTAACTTACAACATGTAAAACTTTATCCTTACTTTCTAAGGCTGCCAAAAAAAGTAGTATTTCCTTGTGTAGCCTGAAACTTTTTTTCTTTTAAGCTTCCATTTAAAGAGAATAGGTAATTTAGACATTTGAATAGGAATAGAGGAAGTAGCCAAACCCCTTTTCAATAGTTTGGTTTAAAATACATAATAGTATGTTTTAAAAGTAATTCTTTGAAAGATTGGAAAATTCTGATAGGGTTGAGTGCTATGTACCTCAGCAATGCCTTACTAAGTGAAAATAGAGGAAGCTGCATATGTCCTACAAAGAGGCCAGAAAGTTCAAATTGAAGTTTCTCAGCAGGCTGGTTCCCATCCTGTAAATGAATTCAAAGAAGTTTTTAGTGTTGCTGGAAATTTCTGTCTGATAGCTTTTGTATCGAGTTTGACACCATCTTATTTTACTACCTCATACATTCACATAAAAATTTTCCCTCTGGATTTATACAAAGAAACATACTTTTGTCATTAGTAGAAATACAAGGAAGAAAAACCTATGTTTGAATGTCCACCGAAGATTTTCTTTCTTTCTTTCTTTCTTTCTTTTTTTTGCCAGTCCTGGCCATTGAACTCAGGGCCTGAGCACTGTCCCTGGCTTCCTTTTGCTCAAGGCTAGCACTCTGCCACTTGAGCCACAGCGCCACTTCTGGCTGTTTTCTATATATGTGGTGCTGGGAATTGAACCCAGGGCTTCATGTATACAAGGCAAGCTATCTTGCCACTAGGCCATATTCCCAACCTGGATTTTCTTTTTTGTAATCACTGATCTGGAGGCAGTTGATGCTGGATCAGAAAGTTCCTGACCAGATGTTTTATGTTTTGGGTGGATTTGTGATCTTAGACAAACTAATCTCTATGCTGTGCTTCTCTCTTGTATGAAGTATTTATCCATCCATTCATTCAAAATACTTATTTAGTTCCTCTTCTTTGTGTTACACCAGTGAATTAAACAATGAAGATCTTTCCCTGTGCAGCTTATATTCTGTTGTGTGTATAGAGAGGCAACAAACAGAAGTTTCATGTTAAAAACAAGAGTTACCATAGGAAGAGAGAAAGTAGGGCAAGGAAGCTATGGAGTAGGGAGGACAGCAGATGCAGAATTACTGTCATTAGAATAGGCATCAATGAGAGTGACCCCGGAGCAATGACTTTTCTCTTGATGCTACTGAGTCGAGAATAGACTGTAAGGGGTTAAGAATAAAGCAGGGAGAATTGTTAGGAAGCTTTACAAGTAATTAGAAAATAGATGATTGTGACCTAACCAAGTAGTAGCAGTGAGAGTGATGAGGAATGGTTAAAATTTGTACATTTTTCAGAGGTCCAACCAAGACAGATTGGTTATATTATGTGAAACAAAAAGCAGAGCTTCGGTTTTTGGCCTCAGGGACTGGATGAATGGAATGGCCACCAACAGAGGAGAGGACAAGTGTAGACCAAGGAGATTTTAGGGGGTTTGGATGAAGGGTTCCATCCTGTATGGTTTCAGATTGTGGTATCAGTTCAGCACTCATATAGGGGTAATAGGTGGACTGTGAAGACCACATAGTGTAAATGCTAAGTCACATAGTATTACCTGATGTAATTATCTCTGTGACATCAGAGAATACATTGCATTAGAGAATACATGCTACAGGAAAGAAGAATTTAAAAATTGCCAAAAGGTCTCTGCAGGGAAAAAGACCTCATAGAATATGATAGTGTATGATACACAGTCACCTATAAAATAGAAGTTGAAGAAAAGTAAAAATATTTGTCTTAGTCGTAGAACACTTGCCTTCCATGTGTAAGGGTCTTGGGTTCCATCCCTAGCTCTATATAAAAAAAGAAAAAGACAAACTATATGGATGTTAAGGATGTTAAGAGTTCTAGAGAGTTAAGACAAGTCACAAGGAGAGCTATAGGATTGATTGAGTCACAGACTTCAAGAGTAACACGAGAAATGAGTTGACACTGCAGTAATACCTTCCAAGTTCTGAAGGGAACTTATTACACACAGATTTCTCTGTTCAACCAGATAGTCAATCAATTATGAGGACAGACAAAAAAAACCATTTCTAACATGTAAAATGTATATGTTTTTCCTCAGGTAAGTATTGAAGTATGTGCTCCATCAGAGGAAAAGTAAGGGGCTGGGAATATGGCCTAGTGGTAAAGTGCTTGCCTTGCATACATGAAGCCCTGGGTTTGATTCCTCAGCACCACATATATGGAAAAAGCCAGAAGTGGTGCTATAACTCAAGTGGTAGAGTGCTAGCCTTGAGCAAAAAGAAGCCAGGGACAGTGCTCAGGCCCTGAGTTCAAGGCCCAGGACTGGCCAAAACAAAACAAAACAAAACAAAAAACAAAAACAGAAGAAAAGTAAGGACTGGGCATATCGGCACACATCTGTAACCTGAGTAGCCTGTTAATGATTTGAGGCCTGCCCATACAAAAGGCTAGCGAGTCCTCTTCTCAATAAGCTAGGTGTGGGGTTTATGTCTAATCCTAGATATATGGGAGACACAGGTAGGAGGATCTTGATCTGAGGCCAGCCCCATGCCAAAGCAAGACTATGTGAAAAATAACTAAGGCATTAAAGGATGAAGGTGTTGTTCAAATGGTGCCTAGCAAATGTAAAGCCCTGAGTTCAACCCCATAGAACTACATATCAATCAATTAAAGTAAGGTCTGGAAATATGGCTCAAATGGTAGAGTACTTACCTGGCAAGCAAGAGGCACTGAGTTCAAACCCTGGTACTGCCAAAAAATCAAAATATAAACCAACAGCAATAATATCACCACCAGAAAAAAGAAGACATAAAAATAGAAGACAGAAAGTTCAGGAAAATGGGAAAGACCCTGGAGAGAGAGAAAGGAGATTCCCAGATTGATGCCCAAAGAAAGTCTGGGATGACAGCTGATTGCAGGCCCAGACAAAACCAGGATAGACAGTGGGAAGAGAAGGATGGAAGTCTTAGGGCTGATGTCTGTAAGAGGTTGTGTGAATTCATACAGAGTATATTTAACCATTCCAAAAGTATCTTAGGTCTTTCATAACATTAGGGAATAAGCTATCCCCAAGTACTTCTTATATTAGGTGAGGCTCTATAGAGTTTAGTCATTAGTCACCTGCTAGATCTCCATTGCTAGCATGGAGATCACCCAGCATCTGTAATTGAGCTGGAAAGCCAGTAACTTGAGTCTTTTGGGTTATTTCAAGAATAGTCCCTGCCATGTTTTAGAATATAAAAGGGTTTTCTTTTTTTCTGCCTTTCACAAGAAATGTATATGTATATGTATGTATGTATACACACACACACACACACACACACACACACACATTTTTCCTCTCTCCTTGGGAGCACTGAAACTGATGTAGTCCTTTGAGCCCTCTAAGGACCTCATTCACTTTCTTGCCAGCTTTCTTGTAGCTTAGTAGAAAGTCATCTGCTTCCAGCAATTGTCAGGCACTGAGTTCTATATATCTCTGTATTCAAGTGTTTTCAATTTCTGCAGCTCAGTGAGCAACCATCATGGGACAGAGCAGCCAGTATGTCCTTCCCATAGTTCCACCTCTCAATATGTATGACTAATTCTCTTGAAGCACCCATTTAATTAATAGTGCTAACACCACAGGTCAGACTCACAGCTAACTCTTGTTTTCCTTTAGTTCTCTCTCTAGGGTAGTTGGTTGACTGAGTGATTTAATTATTTTTGCAAACATTAGGGGCAATATCTGGACCTAATTGTTAGTGCTTTGGCCACCAATTGCCTCTTTTTCTTAGGGGGCCCTAGGTTTTGATTATGGTACACTAGAGAACATAGAACTTAATCTTTTTCTTGAAACTTAATCTTGTTAGATTGTGAGGCAGTAAGGTTAGAAAGCAAGTAGAGGAAAACAGAGTTAGGTATTTATCTTATAGAATTTAAAGTGTTGCATAAGGAAAAGGTCCTTATTCTACCTGAAGTGAAGTAACACAATTCATCTACTTAGGGTAAGAAACCCAATCAACTCCATAGAAATCTATTGCCAGCATTTGTAACTTTGTAGTGGATGTGAAAGGATGTGGGTCAATGTGTGTGATACTGTCCTAGGGCAGAGCTGGGGCATGGAGCTGGAATTCAGGTTGCCTTTAACTGTTTTCCTGGTACCTTTGTGATAGTGACATCTGTCACCACTAGGTGGCGCCTTTAAACTAGAAAACTGCAAAGTTGCCATTGCTACTAGCGTCAGTGTGGCTTGCTTAGCAAAGCTATTGCCAGTAATAACAGCTGGCAACAATTCCTGAAGCCTAGGACAGGTTTCAAAAGAGAGAAAGGAAGAAGTAAAAAGTAGGAGGAAAAAGGAGAAATGGAAAAGACATGATTGTAAAGGAGATAATAAAATTCCATCAACAATTACCTCAGGAAAGTACTACCTGTAGCATTTTGTTATTCACCATTCATTTCTTTCTTCATTCATTTGACATTTATGTGCTGAGACCCAGGACTTGTAGTTGATGTCATGGTAAACAAGAGCTTTTTCTCATACTGAGTGTTTACAGGTAAAGGGAGTTTGAAGCTCAAATTTAAATCTTGACACCCTTTTTCATAGAGTACGTTAAATAATGTGAGAAGGAATAATCCTTTTCTCTTTTTTCTATTCTCTGTTTAATTTTCCTACCAGATAAAAGATTTTTGGAATAAAAAAAAATCCTTTTTTTGACAGTCCTGGATTTGAACTCAGGGCCTCACACTGGCTTGGCTTGCTTGTTTAGCTGGTGCTCTACTACTACTTGAGTTGTAGTTCCAGCCCAGCTTTGCTGGTGATTTTGGAGATGGAGTCTCTCAGACTTTCCTGCCTCAGCTGGCTTTGAACCATGATACTCTTGAGCTCAACCTCTTGAGTAGCTAGGATTACAGGTATGAGCACCTATGTTTAAAAAAAAGAACTTCATATATTTGGAAAAACTAGGCTCTAGAAGGAAGGAAATGTGTATTGTTCAGAACTGTGAAACTTTCTTTGATACCTGGCTCTTAGTAATGGAATGCGGGGGGGGGGGCGGCGAGAGTCACCATCCACCTGCTCATGAAGGATCAGATAAAAACCCTTATTCAGGCATAGGCTTCATTCTCTCTGATCTCTGTAGAATCTGAATATTTGACTTCAAAAACTTTCCTCGCAGGACCCCAGTCCTCCTCTTTATAGCAAGCTGCCAGCACTGCCTGTTTCCAAGGCAGTTTTTATGTTTTCTCATAGTGGTGAATTCTTTTATGATAAGGCCTGTTTCTCATTTATTTATATAATTCCAGTGTTACCAGATGGTGAGTAGTGAATAAACTTAGGTTAAATGTGTGAATGAATCTGACTAGTTATAGTATAGCTTGTACAGCATAGCTTTGTATAGGAATTCTTCCTAAAAGGATTAATTTTGCTATGTACCATAAAGATCTGCCTATAAGACAAGTTATATGAGTATGTATAGGCAATTCATACTTATTTATTGTGGCAGTACTAGGGTTTGAACTCAGGGTCTTGTACTTGCTAGGTAGTCATTCTGCTTGAGCCATGACTCCAGTCCCTCTTTGAGATCTTGTTTCCTCCCCAGGTGGATGCATGAACTGCACTCTACCTATTTAGGCTTCTTGTAGCAGTTGGAATGAGAGGCATTGCTATCATGCCTAGCTCCTTCTATTGAGATGGAGTCTTGTGGACTTTCCTGTCCAGCCTAGCTTAGAACTGTGTCCCTTTCTATCTTAGCAACCCAAGTAGCTAGGATGACAAGTGTATGCCGTTGCACACAGCTATAGGTTGAGAAGTGTTCTCAAAAACTTTTACTTGGGCTGGCTTTGAACCATAATTTCTTGGTCTCAGGCACCCAAGTAGCTAGGATTATAGGCATATGAGGCACTAGCACCCAGCATGCCTGTTGATTTTTAGAGGACACATTTCATAAAGCCTTCAGATAACAGGAAGTCTTTAAGCAGCTTTGAGATATAATTCAAAAGCTATATAATTTTACCGTTTTAAAGCATGTAATTTAGGTTGTTTTCCTAAAAACATATTCAGATTGCACAACAGTCATCACTATCTAATTCCAAAATGTTCATCACCCCATAAAGAAGCTCTGTACCCAATAGCAATTATTATCAAATTCTCCCAGACTCTGGCAACAGTTATTTTCTGTCTCTGGATTTGTCTCTTTTATTATTGGGTTGAAAGAGCCCATTCTATATTGGATATAAACACCTTAGTAAAGATGCTTTGATTTTTTTAAATATAGCCTCCATTTTGTCTTTCATTTTCTTTTTTCCATGAATTTTTAAATTATTGTTATAAAAGTGATTTACAGAGGGATTACAGTTACATAGCTCAGATAAAGATTCTATTTCTTTTTGAACCATGTCATCTCTTCCCTTGCTCTCTCCCAGTTTTTCCCTCCCACCCCCATCCACAAGTTATATATTTCATTTTTAACATAGTATCTAATGTGTACCATGGTATCTTTTCAGTTTCTTGCTGTTTTTTTTTTTTTTTTTTTTTTTGCCAGTCCTGGGCTTTGGACTCAGGGCCTGAGCACTGTCCCTGGCTTCCTTTTGCTCAAGGCTAGCACTCTGCCACTTGAGCCACAGCGCCACTTCTGGCCGTTTTCTATATATGTGGTGCTGGGGAATCGAACCCAGGGCTTCATGTATTCGAGGCAAGCACTCTTGCCACTAGGCCATATCCCCAGCCCTTGCTGTTGTTTTTTTTTAAGCAGAACTATGGCTTATATCCATATAATACAGTATATATAGCATGTTCAAATAAGGTGATTTAGAAGTGTTGCATTATGCTTGCTTGCATTAGGTGGCCATGAAGGAGTTAACAGATGCCCCCCCCCCTTTTTTTTGAAATGCAAAGCTGTGTCCTAACTCAGTGTGGAATACAATTATAGGGAGCCAAATAAAGACCAAACTACCATGTGAAATATAATAACCTCCAGCACAACACACTTTCTTCCTACTGCCTTTGCATTATCCTCATTATGTGTTGATATGTTATATGTTGAGAAAGAAATGGATGATTCCTCCTTTTGTGGCTCAAGCATGCTATACTGCTAGAGACATAGCTAAAATATAAAACAACCATGAAGGACAAAGTGGTTCTAGCAGGAATGATAATAGTACTACCTTTGTCAACCCATCAGCGAAAGGCTTTTGCAATGGGCCAGTGCCTCAGAGCTGCAAGCTGTCTCTCTTTTCCTTTAGGCAGATTAGGACAAACATATTGGTGAGGAAGACTTATGTGTAGATTGGGGCGGGGCTGTGTGTCCTTGGCGTGTTGTAGATGGAGATGTTTCTCCAACTGCAGCTGAGCATGTGGACTTTGATAAACATGGAGTGAGACACTGAGATGGTTGGTTGTGATCACTTGCCTGTCTTCTTGGCTAGAATCCCAGTGTTCCATTCCAGAATGTTCTCAGTCCCCTTGCCACACCTTCAGCTGGATGTTGAAATGGAGTGGCAATTAGAATATCTTTAAAGTTGACTGAGGTAAATTAAGAAATGATCGTATCTGGCAAGTTACAGGCACAGATGAGCGATTTTCTTTTTTTGCCTCAGGGATCTGAAAGAGAGCACAGATAGATTTTTGAGAGAGCTGTCTTCCTCAGGGTTTTTTCCCAGGGAATGGCCTGTCAGTGAAATCACCATGGACCTTGACCCAGGCTTTTCAGCTGTTTTGTGTCCACTTGTTAGTTGTACACTTGCAAGTAGCCCCCTGGTATGTGCCACAAGTTTTTTTTTTTTTTTCTTGTACTGGTGAACTCGGCTTGAGCACTGTCCCAGGGCCTCTTTGTGCTCAAGGCTAATGCTCTACCACTTGAGGCAAAGCACCACTTCTGGTTTTTTTGACTAGTTTATAGGAGATAAGAGTCTCACGGAGGATTTTTCTGTCTGGGCCTTTTCTGCTGGTTCTGGCTTTGAACTGTGACCTGTAGTTCTCAGCTTCCTGAGTAGTTAGGATTAAAGGTGTGAGACACTGGCACCTAGCCTTTAAAATTCTTTTTTCATTTTTATAAGAACTAATGTCAGACTATAGATAATGTATGCTTAGGTGAACAGTTCCTTAAACAGTGTAGCCATGCAATCCTTTGGAATGATCTTGTATTTGTTCCTTAAGAGAGATTTTCCCATCAGTTGTGGTGGTATGACTGTAATCTGAGCTGGTCAGGAGGCTGAATCAAAGATGATCATGAGTTGAAGGCTGGCTTGAGCTATATAGGTGAGACCCTGTCTCAAAAGTAAATAAATAAATAATAAATGAAAGGTTTATGAAGAAAGGTTTTAAGAAAGGAAGATAGACGAACGGAAAGAAGGAGGAAGAAAGAGAGAAGGAAGAAAAAGAGAATGAAGAAAAGAAAGAAGGAGAAAGAGAGATCTTTTGTGTTAATGTCTTATGACTGGCTTGGATTCTTTAGGCACTTTCTCTCTTGACTTCTCTCCACACCCAGATAAATATTTTAGATCTTCTTGATCTTAATCTTGTTCTTGGAGCATAATGAATTGATGAGTCAGCGAGGTTTTCTAACAGTAATGTTTTAGGGGGGAAGATAGCACCACTTTATTTTGAATCTGAAGTGGCAGTAACTGTCAGATTTGTTGCTTGGAGCTGATGGACACATTTGTAAGCATGATTGTATTGCATAACGCTGACAGTGTTGAGGGCGTTGGCTTGGGCTTTAGAACACAGCCCCCAAGAGACTTGGGCTCAGTACAGAATGTAAAGATGTGTTAAGGTGGTTGTGAAACTCCGTGCTGTCAAGTTGCAGGGACTTCCCTGTCAGCTTGGGCCTAGTCTGCTTTGTAGATGATGATATCCTTAAGCAGGAAACAGTTTCATCTCCATGTCACATTGGCATCTGTGGTTAAGCATAGCTCAAAGGCTACTAAAGCTTACAGTGTGATAATATGCTTGCCCAGACTTCCATTGTGATAATGTGCTCGCCCAGACTAAGGAGTCAGCCCTGGGTGACTCTTGGGGATAGGGTCTCATTTGACAATTTCAGTGCCAACTAAGGTTTTTAACCTAGTATGTGTACGAGGCAGTGACCATTGTACCAATTTGTAGTCTAGGGACACAATTGGTAAACTTGGGCATAAGGGATCTCAGGAGGTCTTTTTGCTCAAGGCTGGCACCCTATCACTTGAACCACAGTGCCACTTTTGGCCTTTTCTGTTTATGTGGTACTGGGAATCAAATCCAGGGCTTCATGTATGCTCGGCAAGCACTCTACAGCTAAGCTACATTCCCAGTCTCTGTGTGCTTTTAGGTAGATTCTTGTATAAATTAGGTAATGTACATAAAGTTGACAGTGGAAGAGAATGTTAAATTCCTTACATGAAAGGAAAACTCTGACAACTGTGTTATAAGTTATTTCTAAAGAGTCAAGAATAAAATACATATATAATTCAGAATAATGATGACCATTGGTAAGGAGGCAGGAAGATGTCATTTGGGTAGGACCCCTGTGTAACTGCACTGGGATAGTGTCTTGGCATGGTGTGCTGTGACAAAATGGATTAGACAGCTTTAAGAACAAACATTTCCTTCTTATGGTTCTGGATGCTGAAGGTCTGAGGTCAGGGTATCAGCATGTGGCAGGCAGTTCCTTTGTATGTGTATGTGTGTGTTTATGCACGTGCACATGTGTGTGCGCACCAATACTGAGTCTTCAATGCAGGGCCCGAGAGCTGTCCCTGCACTTTTATTGCTCAAGGCTGGCACTCTACCACTTCAGCCACAGCTCCACTTCTGATTTTTTTGGTAGTTAATAGAGATAAGAGTCTCCCAGATAAGAGTCAGCCCAGACTGGCTTTGAACTATGATCTTCAGATCTTAGCCAGCTGAGTAGCTGGGATTGATAGGTGTGTGCCACCAGTGCCTGGTGATGTCATTGGTTCTTGGTGAGGAATTTCTGCCTGGTTATGTTATCTCACGTGGCTCCTATCATGGGGATTCTACCTTCCAAACCCAGTCTACCTCCCAAAGGCCCCATGTCCAAATCCAATTACATTGGGAATAGGGTTTCAGCAGAAGAGAAGAGATACAAACGTTTAGTTCATAGCAGGTTGGAAATAGTTTAACTCAATAGTTCAGAGGTTTACATTCTATAATTATGCTTCATAATCTACACAGTATATATTTGTTCTTTTACATTTCTTAAGTATTATGTAATTGGTTACATTATTGTAGTGACACAAAAATCATGCTATTTCAGTAATTAAACATTTTTTGATCTGAATAATATCTTGAAAGCTTTTGCTTTATGTTAAGTCATGGGAGAGAAAAACTGAGCTCACTTAGCTAGCAAAACTATCTCTGTTTCATATCTTTCTACTTCCTACACCCATCCATTTCTTTTACTTTAATTTTTGAAGCATACAACAATTATGTAGAAGTCTTTTTCTCATGGCTTGATTGTCCTGTTTCTCTTCCCCCAAGTTCCCAAGTAGTCTGTTTAGACCTAGCTTATAGGTCAAAAGGATGGCGTCAGAGCGAGCCAGCCAGACATTTCAGTATTCATTACCTCAGCAAGTGTATGAGTGCATGTATGTGTGTGTCTGTCTGCATTTAATAATATTTGTACTTGGCTTAGCTGGGGATTTTGAAATGTTTGTAGGGCTTCTTTACTTTTAATGGCAGTCTTAGAATTAAGTGTCATCTGTAGAGAAAGAAACAGAGCAAAGTATGATTGCCCCTTTTGTCTATGGCTCAAATTATACAAATGCTCATAGAAAATAGCAAGAGTTTTCTGGGAAAGGTCCTGCCTGGGACTATTTTCATCCTTTACCCCTGCTCGCCAATTCATGTTTCCTTTTTACAATGCAGTCAGGTGCTTGTCCAAGCCTGGCTTGTGAGACGTGCAGAATAGTGATGGGGTTTGGGTTTTGAAGCCTTGTTCTGAGCACGTGATACAGTGTTTAATTTGGAATGAGCTCTGAGTTCAGTCTCATGTGCTCCTTGTGGTGTTTACCTTGGAATTCATGAGTAGGAGGGACGTAGTCTTGCATTTTATACATATGGACATTGTTCAAGGTACTTCTGTGACTTGGGAAATCTGTGTGGGGCAAAATCCAAGGAACAGTATTAAAAATAACATAATTATAATATGATATATTTAATGTAAAATACAATAATAGCATTATAATAACATCTGCATAAAACCCCTAGAGAATATCCTTTGGGTCCTAGCTGACTTTGATTCTGAGATGAGCTTTTTCAGTTGTGTGCTTCACTGGTGCTGAGTACATTGTTTGGATTATAAGTTTACCCAGCACCCTCCCTTGTAGGACAAGAGCTGCCTATAGTCTCAGCTTAAAAAAAATTATTGGTATTGTAAAGGTAATGTACAGAAGGCATACAATTACATACAGTACATTTCTTTCTGCACAATGCCACCCCTTTCCTTGCTCTCTCCCAGTTTTCCCCTCCTGTCCCCACCTACAAGATGTAGAGTTCATTTTCAAGACAGTGTCTAGTGAGAACCACTTCTGTGTTTGTTTACCCTTTCTCCCTCCATTTGTGTTCCCTTTTACCCTCCCAAAGACAGATAAACAAACAAGATAAAAGGAAATGAAAACAAAAATGACAACGAAGGAATAAAAAAGTAAGCCAAACCCGAAGAAAATTTAGGTTGCATGGTTTCCCTCATTTGTGGTAACTAGAATGTGCCTATAAATCTACAAGTAAACACACCGGATGGTAAAAGAAAAAAAGTACATTGGGACATGACAAATTATACAGGTCTCTAGCCATTCACACAGAGTGAGACCAGAGGAGGATATTCTTAGGAGAGGGTCACATAGGCATAATAGTTATGTGCATCTGACCATATAAAATAATAGTTATCGAAATTTTCAGCTTTTTAGGGGAGGATTTTTGCCTTGTTTTTGCATGCAGTAAGAGAGGACAAGTGAATGCTGCTTCACAGTTGCTTGCCTGTCATCCTCTTGTTCCACAAGCATCTTAAGAGACTGTGAGGATCTCTTTACTCCCTCTCTTGGTCCTGCCTTAGTTTATCCATCTCAAAGCTAATGAGGATCTTGAGAATGCCTTGGGTCTGAGTCAGGTCTAGAGTAGAAGGCTGCTGACCTTATCCTTTTTCTGATGTCACTCTAGAAGTTGTATAAAACAGGATTGCATATGGTTCAGTGTATTACCACCTCCTTTTGCCTTGGGATACGCTAGAATGGCAAACGTGGGAAGGGATGTACAGAACTTCACTGCTCTTTGAGTGCGTTTGCATATGGACAGTATTGCTTTTTGGCCCTAGCTTCATTTTCTTTTATTCCCAAATCTCATCTTTAATGCAGCTGTGGAAGACAGGCTGGGAAAGTAGAATAAAGCCTCAAATCGATTTGCACTTGAATGAAAGAGTGATTTCTCTTGTTCACAGAACAGACTAGTTTGAGTGGAAAGCTGTTTGCTTTTCTACTTTCTGCATAAGGGCTGTTTGCTCTTCTCTCTTTAAAGGTATTAAAGAGAAGAAAAACTTAGTGAAGTAGATGGACTTGCTTGTTATAATTCACATAGAATTTTCAAATGTCTCTTTTAGGATTGTTACAGAAATAAGTAATTGGAGAGGAAAGGTCAAAGTCGTGTTAAAGTTTAAGAATTTGATAGATCTGAGATGGTTTGAGTGTTTTCATAAGACAATTCAACCAAGAACTGTTTCTCTTTGCTGGTGTCTTTGACCTTTCTTTGGGATTTTTTCTTCTTTACTTTCATCATGTATTTTGCATTTTTCATATAAAAATCGTCATTGAAAAGTAAACTTGTAGAAAATAAACACATCCTGGTTCTGTGATGGGACCCACAACTGTAGCAAAGAATGGCTTGATTTCAGCTGGAGAGAGGTTCATAGCAGAACTTCAAGGGTTGACACCATGATCATGCTTGTTAGTATTTTAATGAGTACAAAAGGAAATGGCGAAATCTGCTGATGACACCAAATGGTTTTGCTGATCCAAACAGGGCTTTCTGGGAAGCTGCTTCAGAGTATTTTGGAGTTGTGGAAAGATTGGGCAATGTGGTGGCAGATGCACTGGACTTGAAGCAAAGGTTTATGGGAAGTGGTAAGCCTGCCAAGTCCTCCAGAGGAAGACTGGAGACTCTGTAAAAGACTTGGCTTCAATTGTGTTCACGAAAGGAAGAGTCAGGCCAAAGAACATTTTGATATATAGAAAATGAAAACAATTATGGCAATAGTTACAATGACCAAGGACAGGCATTTAAAAATATGCTGTCTGAGTTTCTTTGTTTTTGAATAACAGCAGTAATATATCCAGATTAGGTGTTATTTCTCTTCAAAATATTCATGGAAAATTATGCATGCCTCTTTTGGGGGCTTTATAAGCCTTTTATGCATTTTTTGGACTGGTTTTTGTACTGGTAGATCCTTGTTTTGTAAATTGTTTTGATTTTGAAGCAGACAACTGTCATTTAGAGCTAAGTTTGATGAATAAGATGGGCATTCAAACTAATAATAGATTTTTATTGTTGCTTTTGTTTTTTGCCAGTCCTGGGACTTGAACTCAGGGCCTAAGCACTGTCCCTGGCTTCTTCCTACTCAAGGCTAGCACTCTACCACTTGAGCTACAGTGCCACTTCTGGCTTTTTCTATATATGTGGTGCTGAGGAATCGAACCCAGGGCTTCATGTATACGAGGCGAGAACTTTACCACTAAGCCATATTCCCAGCCCCTAATAATAGATTTTGAAATATGAAGTGAAGTGAACTTCCATTTATTACTTTGAAAAGTGATTTTGAAGAAAATTACTATGAAAATTGCAGGAATATTTATATAATAATAGTTGCAGAGTAAAATCTCAGTTGGTATATTTCATAAACATAACTCATTTAAACATCTAAGTTACAGAAGCTTGTTAATATACCTTCTTCATCATATTATAGATAAACTGTATGTTATATGTTTGTTTGGTCATTCATTCATTCATTCATTCATTCACTGGTGTTTGGATTGAATCCAGGGTCTCAAGCATGCTTAATACATGCTTTAACACTGAGCACTGTCCCAGTCCAACATATTATATTTATAAGTGACCTTCTCTTTAAAAACTTTGTCTCTGTTTGCCAAAGGAGGAAGCAGGAGGTTGTATAATAACTAGAGATTCCCTTAGGACAATATCTGTATATTGAAAAAGACTCACTGAGTTTAAAAGTAAGGTAGATATTGTCACAAGAATTGTGGGCTGTGACATCCATCTGTCTATCCATCTATCCATCCATTCAACCACCTACCTACCCACCCAACTACCTATACATTATGCTTCAGTTCCAAAAGAACACTCAAGACATAGCACCTTCCTTCAAAATGCTTGGTTTTATATGTTAGTAGGATCATATGAAACAAATAAACAGCATTCAGTTGTACCAATGTGGGCCAGTAGGTCAATGTGTGTGTGTGTGTGTGTGTGTGTGTGTGTGTATGTGTGTGTATGTGTGCTGGTACTGAGGTTTGAGATCTTGCTTGGCATTTTTGCTCACGGTTAGTGCACTATCACTTGAGCTATACCTCTAGTTCCAGCTTTTTGCTAGTTGATTGGAGATCAGAATCTCTGGATTTGTCTGCTTGGCTGTTTTTGAACCTGGATTCTCAGGTCTCAGCCTCCTGAATAGCTAGGTTTATAGGCATAAGCCACCAGGTCCCAGCTTAATTCAATGGCTTAATCCATGGGCACCTCATTTTAATTAAGTGTGTGTGTGTGGTAATGGTAGTGGTGGTAGTTGTGCTGAATCCTTGTCTTCTCCTGTTCAATGAGAGTTCATGGAGTGACTTTTGAAAACCACCACTCAAAGAATAAATTTTATATATAGAAGCAGCAGGAAGACTTATTTCATTTTTTCTGTCCTGTTTTGAGATTATTAAAAATTTATATTTACCAATTATATGTTTTTCTCTTTTGAAAGTTGCTATAGAAAGTCCCCTATATGTTTAAGTTTATGAAACACTTCTCCTTTCATAGTTCTCGTATTTAAATACTTAAAATGTGAGAAAGTCAGAACTACCCCAAAGTAGAGAATTTTCTTTTTCCACTAATGTCTTCTATATGAAAAATACAACTTCATGGTTCTATTTGCAAAGCCTCATACTGCTGCATCAGTCTTACAGGTGTGTGTGTGTGTGTGTGTGTGTGTGTGTGTGTGTGTGTGTGTACAGATCCTGGGGCTTGAACTCAGTGCTCTCCCTGAGCTTTTTTTTTTTCTTCTCTCAAAGTTGGTGCTCTACCACTTGAACCACAGCTGTACTTCTGGCTTTTTAGTGGTTAATTGGAGATAAGATCCCAGATTTGTCTGGCCTGGCTGGCCTTAAACCATGATCCTCCGATCTCAGCCTCCTAAATAGCTAGGATGATGACATTTGTAAGCCATTGGTGCACAGCTAGAAGTCACTGTCCCTGGCTTCTTCTTGCTCAAGGCTAGCACTCTGTCACTTGAGCCACAGCGCCCCTTCTGGCCATTTTCTGTATATGTGGTGCTGGGGAATTGAACCCAGGGCTTCATGTATAGGAGGCAAGCACTCTTGCCACTAGGCCATATTCCCAGCCCAGGAATTTTTTTTTTTTAAAGTAAGGATTTCATATTCCAGGGCTGGACTAGTAGCTCAGTGACATACTTTACCTACCACGTGCTGGGTCTGGATTTAGTCTACCACAAAACAGACAGACACACAGACAGGCAAAAAGATTTCAGATTCTAGTTTAGACTTACTAAATCAAAATCTCCACAATAAGGCCTAGATATTTTAATAAGTTATCCCATGCACAACAGAATACTTTCTTGGGGCTGGGAATATGGCCTAGTGGTAGAGTACTTGCCTCGTTACATGAAGCCCTGGGTTTGATCCCTCAGCACGACATACATAGAAAAAGCCAAAAGTGGTACTGTGGCTCAAGTGGTAGAGTGCTAGCCTTGAGCAAAAAAGAAGCCAGGGACAGTGCTCAGGCCCTGAGTTCAAGCCCCAGGACTGGAAAAAAAGAATACTTTCTTTAAAAATATATGTATATGAATCCAACAATACCAAAGAAGCCTAAAAAGTAGAACGTTAGAGGATACAGAAATAAAGCGTGATGCAATTTGTTCTATGCACTTGTAATGGCTAAAGTATGATTATTAATCATTTTGAGTCCACTGAGTAACAGAAAACATGGTGTAATGGTGATGATGGATGGATGCCGGAATCTGAATATCTGGTTATTTAACTAGCTGTGTAACTTGAACAAAGTATTTAATAGTCCTCCTGTTCCTCAATTTCCTTATCTCTAAAATTAGGATGATACTAATGGCATGGGTCTCAGGTACTTAGAAAAGTACTTGACACAAGTAGACAATAAGTAAGTTTATTGTCAGGGATGGGGATATAGCTCAGAGACAGAGCACTTGCCTGGAATGGGCAAAGTTCTAGGCTCAAATCCCAGCCCTGTAAAAACACAATGTGTGTCTCTTTTATATAGAGAGGGAAATAAATGTTCCCTACTGTGGTGTTTGTCTTGTGTTAGGCCTACTTTCAAAGAAAGTGAAAAGAAAGCCTTACTATATACTAAAGTATATGATGGGGAAAATGCAGACTTTCTTTCATTTCTTAGAAACAATTTGCTACACAATTTGCTACTTTTCTCATTTTTGCACATACAAAAAGCGATGTGATCAGAACAGACACAGTAGGTGGCGCTTTAGACTTAGTTTTCAAAGAACCAGAAATGGAGGGGGGAAAAGACAGCTAAAGCACATACTAATGGGCTTTTAGTTTGCTACCAAGACAATTTTATCTTACAGTAGATACCTCTAAGAAATAAGACTTGTTTATTTTTGACAGAGTTGGAGAATAACTTCAGCAAAAAGAAATCTCCCAGTTGTTACAGTTACACAAGGTTTGTAAGTTCGAAAATAGTAGTTGTATTTTAACCCACAAATACATTTTAATATTGTAATACATTCAAAGAAGTTATCTTCTCTCAGAACATTGTCTTATTAGTAGTTTTCCCCTACTATGTTTCTGTATTTTAATATCTCTATTCCTTCCTAGCTCTATCTGGCCCTTCTTGGGGGGGGGGGTGCTGGTCATGGGGCTTGAACTGAGTCTGGGCCTTGTCCCCTGAATTTCCCCCCCACCTCAAAGCTAACACTCTTTCATGTGAGTCACAGCTTCACTTCCGGCTTTTTGTTGAATTGGAGTCTTGTGGATTTTCCTGCCCTGGCTGGCTGTGAACCAGAATCATCAGATTTCAGCCTCTAGAGTAGCTAGGGTTACAGGCATGAGCCACTGATGCCTTGCTTTAAGTGAAACACACAGACACAGATACACACACACACACACACACACACACACACACACACAGTTTTTTTATGCTAGTACTGGGGCTTGAACTCAGGACATTGCCTTCTTCCTTTTTCACTCAAGGCTGGTGCTCTTCTACTTGAGCCATACTTCTATTTTTTGGTTTTTGTTTGTTTGTTTGTTTTTTGCCTGTTAATTGGAGCTAAGACTCAGTTTTTTCTGCCTTAGCTGGCTTCAAACTGATTCTCAGATCTTAGCTTTCTGATTAAGTAGGATACTAGGTACAAGCTACAAGTGCCTAGCTTTTATAACCTTTTTGTTTTTAGAAAAAACCCTGAATATTGGCTGGGAATATGGCCTAGTGGCAAGAGAGCTTGCCTTGTGTACATGAAGCCTTGGGTTCGATTCCCCAGCTCCACATATACAGAAAATGGCCAGAAGTGGCGCTGTGGCTCAAGTGGCAGAGTGCTAGCCTTGAGCAAAAAGAAGCCAGGGACAGTGCTCAGGCCCTGAGTGAGCCCAGGACTGGCAAAAACAAAACAAAACAAAATATTAAGTGGCTTATTAACCAAAACAAGGCAACTTAAAAAAATTGGTAGAGAGTTTGAACTTAGGGCTTCATGCTTGTTAGATAGGCAACTATCTTTAGTCTGTAATATAGTTTAATCCATTTTTTCCTCCTAATTCTTATTGTCTTCTCAGTTTGAAAGGCTTAGATAGAAAGGAGTCATAACATGGTTAAAAGTTTAAAACTGGGAATTGGAGCCTGTATTCTCTTGATCCTATGATCCTGAGTCATGAAAGACTAAGGCAGAAAGATTATTACCTTATCAACAAGTAGCAGTTCAAGTTTATCTGAACTAGAATAGATTTTAATGACCTAGCATGTTTCTGGCAACTCATGTAAAATAATCATTCTGCTCTCTTGTTTGTGAAGTGATCTTGTAGGGTTGCACAGTTGTTTACAGTTAACCTTGAAGATACCTCATCCTTGTAAGGGCATCTTTTAAAGTGTAATTTTTATTTGCAAAGTAAACCACATTCTTCTCTTGTCTTATTTAAACTGATGGAAGTATTTTCTAGCATATGGAACTATTTCTGTATCTCATTTTCTTTTAAGCAAATAACCCCACATGACTAACAAATGTTGAAAAGGCATAGGTATTTCCAACTGCTATTAGAATGGCTAAACTATATACCCTTTAGGTATTGAAAAAATTTTCACTGGGATAAATGAATATCAAAAAGAAGTCTAGCCATTGTTTCCAAGAAAGTCCAGTTGCTTCCCATTTCTAATATTGGATTTCTTTAATTTTTATTGTTTATGTTATGCTGATATTTCTCACAAAGGCTTCAAGAATCTCTCCTTAGTTGAACATAAACTATATGTAGAAAAATTTCCCTAGCTTTATTATAGAGAAAATGAGAACTGGTAAAAATTGGGTCTCAAAAGTTAAAAACAGTTACCCAAAGTTGTGAAATGTAATAACATTTTTTTTTTTTTTTTTGCCAGTCCTGGGCCTTGAACACAGGGCCTGAGCACTGTCCCTGGCTTCTTTTTTGCTGAAGGCTAGCACTCTACCATTTGAGCCACAGCACCACTTCTGGCCATTTTCTATATATGTGGTGCTGAGGAATCCAACCCAGGGCTTCATGTATATGAGGCAATCACTGTTGCCACGAGGCCATATTCCCAGCCCTGTAATAACATATTTTAAAGTATCTTTAGTAATAAAGTATATAGCAGTGTGAGATTTCAAATAGTAATAAAATCTGTGCATAGAAGAGTAAGTGAAGTATGTATTCAATGTTGACAAATGGAAAGATATATGGGAAAAGTAATATTCAATTTTGTTATGTATTCTGATGATGTCCATGAACAGAGCTGGAACACTTACAAAGATTAGTAACATATTACTGCAGTTAGATATGTATAGTGTAGTCTAAATGACATGTTGAAGTTTGGCCCTGTCCAAAAACATCTTTTGAAGAAAGACAGATGGTGTAGCTTCTGTCCTCAGGAAAACAAAAGTAGCACCACAACCTTATATTAAATTTAATAAGTCTGTCTTCTGAAAAAAACCTGGCAAGAAGGAGAAGGAGAAGGAAGAAGAGAGAGCAGCTTTTTAATAATACTAGGATTTAGAAATGTTAGAGTATCTAATATGGTTAGAAACACTGCCTGTAAGAGATTGTTGGTGGATTGTGACTCTCTGAGGATTCTAAAAGCAAAAGTAAAGAATGTTTCCAGAACTTACTACTCCTGAATCAGATGATTACACTGATAATACCTGTAATTACATCAGATGTTTTGTTTGGTTTCATTAATTCAATACATCCTTTAAGACCGTGTAGTAAAGAACACTGTGCAAGGCATTGCAGAAAGCAGCAAGATGACTAAGATATTGTTGCTGACCTTGGAGAACTTATTTTGTAGCAAGGGAGATAATAAATATACAGGCTTCTATAGAACAAAGCAGAATTAACCATCTCAGAGGACGGTTGACATGAATGAGGTGTATATGCCCTGGACATTATAGCCGGGGTGGGATTTGAGCAAATTAGGATGGGTTTAGGTTAAGAAATAAGCTTTTGGCAATAAACAAACAAACAAACAAACAAACAAACAAACAAATAAATAAATAGAGCAGTGATGGAGCAAAGGTGGAAATATAGGACATATTGGTTATTTTTGAACTAAGTGTTCACTTCTTGCCAAGGTGTAGGGCTGGATTGCAACTGGCCTATTTTGTACTTCCCATCGTAGCTAGGATGACAGGCACATGTAACTACACCAGATTTCTACTGAGGTGGATAGAGTCTGGCAAATTTTTCTTTCTTGGATTACCTGGATATATCTTCAGATCTCAGGTTCCCAAGTAACTAGCATTATAAGCATGAGCCACTAAGCATTTGGCTGGCCACCCTCCCTTCTTTTTCCCTCTCCTTTCTTTTCTCTTTTACTTTAAATTTTCCTTTTTTCTCCTTTCATTTTCCCTTCTTTTCTTTTAGTTGAACTTAGGGCCTTGAGGCCTCCTTCAGCTTGCTTGCAGACAGCTAATACTCTCATCACTTGAGCTATATCTCCAGCTAGACTTTTTCTGCTGAATAATTGTATACTTTTCTTCCTAGGCTGGCTTAAAACTATAATCCTCCAGGTCTCACCTCCTGAGTAGCTAGTATTATAGGTGTGAACCATGGGTACAGGGTTCTTTAGTTCTTTACTATGGAAGATAATCAGCCAGGTAACATAGCATCATTTTTGTTTTTACTTTATTGTCATCTGCTGTGTTTTTTAGTTAAAATTATTTGTTGCTATTGTAAAGGTGATGTACAGAGGGGTTACAGTTACAGAAGTCAGATAAAGAGTACATTTGTTTTCAACAATGTCACTTGGTCCCTTACTCTCTGTGAAGAAAATAAACTGACACAGACACAGGAATTGTTTTTCCCCATTAGTAGTGGAGCTTGAACTCAGGGCCTGGGGTCTATCCCTGAGATTTTTTTTTTTGCTCAAGACTAGCACCCTACCACTTCAGTTAGAGCTCTATTTCTGGCATTTTTCTGGTTAATCTGAGATAAGAGTCTCATAGGTTTTCCTGCCTGGGGTGACTTTAAATTCCAATTTTCAGATCTCAGCCTCCTAAGTAGCTAGGATTACAGGCATGAGCCACTGGTGCCTGGCTACCCAGCACCTGGCCATAAGATTCTTCAGAGGCACAAAATTCTTTTTTTTTTTCCAGTCCTGGGGCTTGAACGCAGGGCCTGAGCACTGCCTGGCTTCATTTTGCTCAAGGCTAGCACTCTACCACTTGAGCCACAGTGCCACTTCTGGCTTTTTTCTATATATGTGGTGCTGAGGAATCGAACCCAGGGCTTCATGTACACAAGGCGAGTACTTTACCACTAGACCATATTCCCAGCCCCACAAAATTCTTTAAAGTTAGCATTTGCAATTTAACTGTTAATTTAAAAAATATTAAGTATTTACTATATATTCAGATGATGATTCACAATATATAATTCCTATCCTCAAAATGCACAACCAATTAAAAGTAATTTCACTTAGGAAGGTTAAATCATACCAATAAAGCATACGTTAACGTTTTATATGTTACACAGAACAAGCAAACCAAGTTGTGCAGAATATTTTATATCCCATTGTGACTGTAGAGCTACACTGTTCAGCATGTTAACCACTAACTATACCTGGTTATTAAACTGAAGAAAATTCAATACAATTTAAGTTGCCCAAGTTACATTTCAAGTGCTCAGTGGCCACATGTGGCTAGTGGCTGTGATATTGGCCAACATAGACATTGAATTACAGAAATTTTTTGGATAATGCTGCTTTAGAGGTATAGAACATACTTTAATTGTTTCAGTCAGGCAAATGGGTTGTCATTCATCTCTTCAGTCTCTTCAAACACTGTCATTAATATCTACCATGTGTCAGGTGTTTGCTAGAGGTAGATGATAATGCCCTAGGTTTTTTTTTTTACTCTTGGGGGAAACAAAAATGAAGAGAATTGCACAGGTGAATAGAATAGGATATGGTAAGTAGAAGTAGAGGAGAAATCCAGGAAGGCTTGAGCGTACAGACGCAAAACTCAAGTCCTCTCGCTGGAGAAGTGGGGTAGTTATTGGCTTATTTAAGATGGGGAGAGTGAGTCACAGATAATCCGATCCCCGCAATGGAAACCATTGGGGTGTGAAAGAACATGGGAACTTTGAGAGACTGAAAGATGTTCACTGTGCCTGAAGCCCAGATAATCTCTAAGTCTCTACTTCAAACTCTTTTTTATTTATTACCATGTGTTGAAAGTACTTTTAAAAAACAGATTCCTTCCCTTTTTAAAAGTGAAAAAGAGAAAGTTGAGCTCAGTAGTGTGCATGTATATAGCTAGCTACTAGGGAGGCTAACACAGGACAATCACTTGGATGTAGGCATTCAGAACCAGCCTGGCAACATTGTAAAACCCCATCTCTCTCTCTCTCTCTCCCCCTACCCCCTCTCTCTCTCACACACACACCACAACAACCTCACTATTTTTGGAGCTGTTTATTTCTTTATAATATTCTTTATTATCTTTAAGCAGTGTACAAAGGGGTGTCAATTCAATGAATCATTTTACAAGTCAATGCATCTTGATCAATGTCATCCCTTGGGAGCTTCTTTATAACTATCTTACATCTATGGATCTCACAACTAGAGAAAGACAAGAAAAGATAAAGAGAGGAAAAAGATGAGAAAAGAAAGACCAAAGAGATAATGATGGCAAGAGAAAGTTTCAGAGAAATAGAATAGGTAACACTATGGAAATGGCAGTACCATTTAAAAACTCAAAATTCCCCCAAAGTTCAGATTGTAACATTTCAAAAGTTGATTTGGAATTGGTTTATAACTCATATGTGAGTGTTTTTTTTTGAGGGGATGTTTAAAAAGTGGATTTCTTTCCTGTCTATAACCATCACTAGAAAGTATAATAGAATTTGTTGTACTGTGTTTTCATAATCTGTACTCTTATAGTGGATACAACTTGCCTGAAACTTAAAGATTTGCATTCACTTTTGTAGGACAAAAATACAATCACCATCTGATTAAAACCAAAGGTATAGGAAAAAGTAAAATAGAATCAGGAAACAAATGTATCTTCATCATCTTGCTCCCATTCCAGAGACTATTATGTATAATACGCAAAATGTATGACACATAATAAGTCTCTAATACTTTGTAAATATTTAGTTGTTGTTGATTTATTCTGTCTTAACTGGCAGCCATCATGTGTACTGTGCATTGTGAAAATGTTTATATGTCAGCATCCTCTGCTCTAGCACAGAGGCTTCTGGAAGGCAGGGATTATGTCTATTTATTTTGCATAATATTAACATAAATTTCTTTCCATGAAGTTTTGTGTTTTTGTGATGATGGTGATTTTACTTCCTGTCTTCAGTTTGACCACATTTGATTACTGTTAATCCAAGTGAACACAGAGGTGGAATTAATTGGCCAGTGTCCAGCCAGGCTGGCAAGGGGCTTCCTCACATAAGCAAAAAGAGCCACTCTCTTTTAAAAAGGTGAAAAATAAAAGAGATGCCACACACATTGGTTTTCATGAAGGAAAAGTTAGATGTCTAGGCTTGCCATCAAGAGCTTATCAAACAAACTTGGTATGAGGTCAAAACCTAGTAGACAGAAAACTCAGGTACAAGCTACAGTGAGAGTAGATTCTTTTCCCCTTTCATTTGGGACAGGGGCCTGGAAATGTGTTGAGAGCTCAGATGTAAGTCTGCTAAGATTTTGATGATTTAGCCTCTAAACAAAATTTACTAGTGTTATCTCTTCAGAGTGTGCTTAATTGGAGAAAAGAATCTCACAGACTTTTCTGCCCAGGCTGGCTTTGAACCAAGATCCTCAGATGTTAGCCTCCCGAGTAGCTAAGATTACGGGCATGAGTCACCAGCACCTGGCAGCAAAGTGTCCATTTTTTAAAGCACATATCACTAGGTTATAAAACCAGACTTTCACAGTCAGTCATCTAGACACAACTATTAAAGTTAGTTTTTTTTATTAAAATATTCCAGAGCACTAAAAATAATATTTCTAGACTGATGACGTTGCTTTAATATTTCCTTGAAAACATCTTTCTTCTGTCACTTTATTTAATGTGCTCTTTTTCTAGTGCTGTCAGTGATTTTTCTATTATATTTCAAAGAATTTTTAGAGGAGACTTGTCAAGTCTTTTAGTATACTCAGTTTTCATGTTATATATACTTTGATATTAACCTCTATTAGTGATTCTACTTACATTATTGACCATCTATGTTTTTCATTTTATGTTTTATTCTATAGTCTGTTTGCTTATATATATGTAAAATAGGAATTTACTACCAGTATTATTACCCTTAAAATTTAGGGTGTTACTTTTGGATTTTTCAGGATGTTTCTGCTTGATTCTTTTAGTCAGTACATTCCTTTGAAACTTAAATTAGCCTGAAAAACTAAAGCTAGCCCAAGGCTGAAGGTGTATCTAAATTCTATTGATGACAGATGGTTAAAGTTTATAAAAGAGTCAATGGTTATGTTATGTCTTCTTTCCAGTACACATGCATACAACTTTATTAATTGTGTATTTGCCTATTACTGCCAAGAATAATTGTAAAAGCATTTTATTACCTTCATATTTGTATAAAGTTACAAATAATAAGTGTTTATATTTTTCTAGTTTTTAGATAATTTACTTCCTTTTTGATAGTGTGAATTTAATATTACATATTAAATATATAAATATGCTACTTGACAGAAATAAGTATAATTCCTATTGTGTATATGAAGAATCAGATTCAAAGAAGCTAAATTTCTTAGTCAAAGTCACTCAACTTATTAGGAGTTGAGATTCACATTCAGAAATGGTTTGATTCCACTTGATCATTCTATGACAGTTTTATCTCTTCCTTAAAAAATTAATTTTTTCTGATTTTTTTCCATAAGATGCTTTTGAGTTTTACTCATCATTGAAGGCTCTTCTTCTTCTTCTTCTTCTTTTTTTTTTTTTGAAAAAAACACAAAACCATAACATTTCAGGAGAGCCTATAGCTTTTATTTTTCACTGTAGAAAGATAGATTTTTGTTGTAGGGTCTTATGTCAAGATTTTAGGAATTTGATAACATCAGAGTATGAAATTCATGTTATCAAAAAGGAAATAAATATTACTCAAAGGTGAAATTTTGGATGATTTGTTGCATTTTTTGGTATTTTTTACTATTTAAATATTTATAATGAGGATACTTTAATGTTTTCCTAAGTTTTGTTTTGTTTGTTTTTGCCAGTCTTGGGGTTTGAACTCAGGGCTTGGGGCTTGAACTCAAGGGCCTGACTACCGTTACTGAGCTTCTTTTTGCTCAAGGCTAGCACTCTACCAATAGAGCCACAGTGCCTCCTCTGGCCTTTTCTGTTTATGTGGTGCTGAGGAATTGAACCCAGAGCTTCATGTATGGTAGGCAAGCAGTCTACCACTAAGCCAGATTTCCAGCCCTGCGTAACTTTTCTTGCTAACTGATGTCATCCAGCCAACTGAAATAAATGAGTCAGAGCCCAGCTCTTTGATGTTATATGCTCGTTCTTTTGCCTATAGCACACATAAATGTATTTAAAAAAATGACAGGCAAAGGACCTCTTTACATGTATGATCACATGTCAGGAAATATATTATCTTCTTCACCATGAAAAGAGATCCAGCAGGTCAGCCATTATTGACCCCATGAGCTCTAGGAGAGGAGAGTGAGTGGGATTCTGGTAGGAAAAGCATTTCTTGTAAAAAATCTGAGGTTAAAATAGACCTAAGAGTTAACTTGGCTGATGATTAAAAACAAAGCAGGTCTGAAGTGTGTGCACTTGGTGGAGAAGACGCCACTGAGGCATCCGAGGGGGAAGGGAATATTGTTTCTTTGTGTGGCTGATTTATTTAGTTATGATTTCAACATGCCTACAAGGCAAAAACTCCAAAAAACATTGCACAACAGCATTAACCAGAACAAATGGTGCTTTTTTCCCCCCTATACCTCTCCCAAAGTTTTTAAAGAAAAACAGCAGGGGGTTTTCCCATTCCCTCCCCCCCCCATATTGTTTAAAGGGCTCTGATTATATTTGACTATTGGGTGTGGCAGGTTTTAGAATCATAAGTGGTAGTGCAGGTTCTTGAACAAGAAAGAGAATTAGAGGTGATGTGACTTGAATATTGGAATGTGTAGAATGTGGATTTGTGAGGGGTATTATGGTCTACCGCAGGCTGTTCTTAGTAATAGACCTTCTTGTTAAAAACCCTATTATTATTGCAGATTTCTTTTGGAAACTACTAAAGGAAGAATTTGACAGTAAAGTAAAACAAACCATCTTGTCTCATCTTTCCTTTCCACACAGGCACTTTGAAGAAATATCTTCAGTGTTGTCAAGTCTCAATTATCTTGGCATAGGTTCACATTATCACCGTTCTCACAAACTTGTAAGCACACGGCTTTACACTGGGTGCAGCACAGGGAAAATTAGCAAACAAGATTCTTATCCTTTCGGAGCTTAGTAAGAATTGATATCTTAGCAAGTTGTTCAACAAATCTCAAACTCATTTTCCCATGCACTCTCTAACCCCACCCCCACTTTCATATTTTCTATCTTCATCAATGGCCTCCCTCTCCTCTCAGTGGAAACATCACATTCATCTTGAGTCCTTGCGTTTGCCTAGTCTCTCCATACAAATATTATCAACAAGTCCTGTCTCTTCTATCTCAAAAATTGCTTTTGAATATCTTCATTCTCTTTTCTCTGTCCTCATGGCTATTAGCCCTGTTTTGGCCTTTTTCATTTTTCCTTTCAGTTCTTTGGAGAGCTGCTTATCTATTTTCGGTCTTTCCATTTTGTAATCAATTCTCCATAGTGCTGTCCAATCTCTTGAAAAGGAGATCTAATCATATCATTCTCTGGTTTAAAAGCCTTTCTTGAGTCCTCATTAATGTTTAGCTAAACTAATCTTAACTTGTCAGGCCATAGTTTCATAATATGGTCCCAATCTGTTTGTTCTTGCCTCATTTTCTGGCCAGAATCTTTCTCTCCTTTGTGCTCATTTCCTGTTACACACATACATGTACTCTAGCTTCCTCCCAGTTGCTTGAGCTTGCTCTTTACCTGTTCTTTTGATCATGGTGTTTTTTTTTTTTTTTTTCCATCCCATATACATAGAATACTCTGCCCTGCCTAATGAACTCTTAGTAGTATAGATGAACTGAGGAAGCCAAGACTTACAAAAAGTATTCTTAGCAAATAAGACAAAAGAAGTAAGCCACATTTACAGAGCTAAGCAACAAAGGTGATGGTTTAGAACAGAGTTCAGATTAGCTTCCGATTACTTTTGACAAAGCAGGGAGAACAACAATGACTATGGAAGGATCTGGAGCCAGCAATAATGAAACTCATAATAGTATTAAATGAATCTTTGTTAATACATGTCGTCAAGAACTGTTGTTATTCTTTTTTTTTCTTTGTAATCTTTTTTTTTTTTTTTTGGCCAATTGTGGGCCTTGGACTCAGGGCCTGAGCACTGTCCCTGGCTTCTTCCCGCTCAAGGCTAGCACTCTGCCACTTGAGCCACAGCGCCGCTTCTGGCCGTTTTCTGTATATGTGGTGCTGGGGAATCGAACCTAGGGCCTCGTGTATCCGAGGCAGGCACTCTTGCCACTGGGCTATATCCCCAGCCCTGTAATCTTTTTTTAAAGTTTTTATTATAAAACTGATGTACAGAGAGGTTACAGTTTCATACATTAGGCATTGGATACATTTCTTGTACTGTTTGTTACCTTGTCCCTCATACCCCCCTCCCCCCTTCCCCTTTCCCCTCCTGAGGTGTTCAGTTCACTTACACCAAACAGTTTTGCAAGTATTGCTTTTGTTGTTGTTTCTCTTATTTTACCCGTTGTCTCTCAATTTTGGTATTCCCTTTCAATTTCCTAATTCTAATACCAGTATACACGGTTTCCAATATACTCAGATAAGATTACAGAGATAGTGTAGATACAATCACAAGAAGGTGATACAAGAACATCATCAATAGTAGAAGCTACAGATACACATAGGATGTTGAAAGTAGTTACAACTGTGATATAACAATCATTTCCATAAAATGGAGTTCATTTCACTTAGCATCATCTTATGTGATCATAAGGGTATAGCTATTGGGCTCTTGTGATCCTCTGCTGTGACTGCCTAAACCTGTGCTAATTATTCCCAATAAGGGAGACCATAGAGTCCATGTTTCTTTGGGTCTGGCTCACTTCACTTAGTATAATTTTTTCCAAGTCCTTCCATTTCCTTACAAATGGGGCAATGTCATTCTTTCTGATAGAGGCATAAAATTCCATTGTGTATATGTACCACATTTTCCTGATCCATTCGTCTACGGAGGGGCATCTGGGTTGGTTCCAGATTCTCGCTATGACAAATTGCGCTGCAATGAACATTGTTGTGCTGGTGGCTTTACTGTGATTTTGTTTGTGTTTTTTTTGGATAAATACCCAAAAGTGGGGTTGCTGGGTCATAGGGGAGTTCTACATTTAGCCTTCTGAGGAATCTCCATACTGCTTGCCAGAGTGGCTGAACCAGTTTACATTCCCACCAACAATGAAGTAGGGTTCCCTTTTGGCCACATCCCCTCCAACAACTGTTATTGTTAGTTTTCTTGATATATGACATTCTTACTGGGGTGAGATGGAATCTCAGTGTTGTTTTGATTTGCATTTCTTTTATGGCCAGTGATGTAGAGCATTTTTTCATATGTCTCTTGGCCATTCTCATTTCCTCATCAGAGAAGTCTCTTTGTAGGTCTTTAGCCCACTTGATGAGCGGGCTATTAGTTCTTTGCTGTTTTGTTTTGGAGGAAGGTAATTTTTTTAGTTCTGCATATATTTTAGATATGAGGCCTTTGTCCGTTGAATGGCCGGTAAAGATCTTCTCCCAGTCTGTGGGCTTTCTGTTTATCTTGCAAGCTATGTCCTTTGCCGTGCAGAAGCTCTGCAGTTTGATGCAGTCCCATTTGTCCAACCTTTCTTTGATTGTAGCCTTTCTGGGTCCTTGTTAAGGAAGTTCCGTCCTGCGCCAAGGAGCCCAAGTGTTTCTCCTACTCCTTCCTTTAGTGTTTTCAGGGTGTCTGTTTTGATTTCGAGGTCTTTAATCCATTTGGAATTGATTTTGGTACAGGGTGATATATAAGGATCTAGTTTTAGTTTTTTGCATGTGTTGAGCCAGTTTTTCCAGCACAATTTGTTAAAGAGGCTATCTTTCTTCCAAACTATTGTTTTATCCCCTTTATCAAAGATTAAGTAGGTGTAGTTCTGTGGGTTCATTTCTGGGTCTTCAATTCTGTTCCATTGGTCTTCAGGCCTGTTCCGGTGCCAATACCAAGCTGTTTTTTTTTTTTATTACTATAGCTTTATAATACAACTTGAAGTTGAGTATTGTAATTCCTCCAGCCCTGTTCTTTCTGCTTAGGATTGTTTTTGCTATTCTAGGTCTTTTATTATTCCATATGAATTTCTGGATTGCTTCCTCTATTTCATCAAAAAATGGTGTTGGGATATTAATGGGTATTACATTGGATTTGTAGATAGCCTTTGGCAATATTGCCATTGTTGTTATTCTTAACTGGCACTGGTTCT
This sequence comes from Perognathus longimembris pacificus, assembly GCF_023159225.1. NCBI lineage: Eukaryota > Metazoa > Chordata > Mammalia > Rodentia > Heteromyidae > Perognathus > Perognathus longimembris. Next base: position 36,080,287 of record NC_063174.1, read on the forward strand.
CGGGCTTGAATTCAAGGGTTGGATGTTGTCCTTGAGCTTTTTTTGCTCAAAGCTAGTGCTCTACCACTTGGGTCACAGATCCTTTTCCAGCTTTTTGGTGGTTAGTTGGAGATGAGTCTGATGGAGGTCTGGGAATATGGCTTGCAGTAGAGTGCTTGCCTAGCATGCATGAAGCCCTGGGTTTGATTCTTTAGCACCACATATATAGAAAAAAGCTGGAAGTGGCACTGTGGCTCAAGAGGAAGAGTGCTAGCCTTGAGCAAAAGAAGCCAGGGACAGTGCTCAGGCCCCGAATCCAAAAGCCAGGACTGGCAAAAAAAAAAAAGGAAAAAAAACAACCCAAAACAGTCTTATAGACTTCCCTGCCCAGGCTGGCTTTGAACTGCAATCCTCAGATTTCAGCCTCCTGAGTGATTAGGATTATAGGCATGAACCACTGGCTCTTGCTGGCAGCTCTTATTTTTATCGCTGGAGACAGAAAAAAAGAGACAGAGAAGACTTCTGTATAGTGGTTAGGCTCAAGAATGAAGAGAAAATTCATTACCCTCATATCTTCCATTCCTATCTTACCTCACTTTCCAATGGAGAAAAGAATGGATTAAGAGCCAGTCTTTACTATGTTAGTTCATTTTTGGATGGTAAAAGACAAAAAATACACTCGAACATGATAAAATTATACAGGACTCTAGACATTCTCACTGTGAGACCAAAGGGGAGGATATTCTTAGGGGAGGATATTCTTAGGAGACAATCAAAAGGTTCAATAGCTATGTGTATATGATAATACAAAATGATGTTTTTCAAAGTCAACTCCAAGAAATAAAAACAAGAGATTTTTTTTTGTTGTTGTTATTTTGCCTTTTTGTTTTGTTTTCTTCTTTGTTGCTATTTTCATTTCCTGTACCTTTTTGTTTTGTATGTAAGTTTATCTGTTTTGGGCAGGCTAAGGAGGAACACAGAATTGGTGGGACAAAGAGCAAAAAAATGCAGCAGTGACACTCATTAGCAACTATGTTGAAAATAAACTATACAATTTGTGTGGGGGATTTAGGAGGGAAAATCTGAGATAAAACAAGGGAAGAAGTGACACTTCAAAAAGAAATGTACTTATTACCTGACTTATGTAACCATAACCCCTCTGTATATCACCTTTACAATAACAATTTAAAAAACCAAAAATAATTATATTTTAAAAAATCAACAGTTTGGGGCTGGAGGTGTTGTTGAGTTAGCTAGTGAAAGACCAAGGGTTCAAACTGTAGCACACAGATACACATACATATGGAACAAACAAAAAATTAAACCAACAAACCTAAGCCAAAATAAACAGAATCAACAAATTAGAGCCAGAAATGATGGGTTTAGAATCAATTGCATGAAGGAAAACATCAGCAATTACCCATAATTAATGAGAAAGCAGATATCTTTCTCATAGTTGTGGCTAGTCATGTGGAAGCATACTCATGTTCAATCTTTGTCTTTTTCATCAGTGTCTGATCATTAAAATTTTTTTATTATGTAAGTAATATATTATTATGTGATCTTCAAAACATTTAAGACTATGTATAAAGGCTCCTTCGACATTCCTTTTCCCACTGTCTTCCCCAATCCTAGTTGTCTCTCTACTAATACTTGAAAATGGAAACCATTTTCAGTCAGTTTTCTATCTTCAGACCTTTTTCTACACACTGGCATAGGCAGAGATATATGATAGATAAATAGAACTAGCTGTTGATCATCTGTATAAACAAGAAGGAATCACTTAAAAAAATACTATTACAAATGTGCTTCATTATTTCTGGCTCCAGAACCTTCTATAATAGAAGGTTTGTGTGTGCTTTTCTCACAAAAATCTTAATCTGCCTCTCACTCTGAAAACTTGTCTTTTGTGTTTTTTTGAATCTATCTCTTTCTGTTATGGCATACAGATATTTGTCACATTTTTCTCAACTTCTGCCACAGTGTCATCTTTAGGATTAGTTTAACTCTTTCCTCTTTTCGTAGTAATCTCATGTGGATAATTAGAAGGTTAACATCCCCCCCCCCAAAAAAAAAAAAACTTCAGTAAGCAAATATTGGTTTTCATGCCAATTAAATATGAAAAGGGTTATAATTGTTAGCTTATAGAGAAATGTTTTTCTTTGAAAGTTAGACTTACTTTTAAACACTGCTGGAATCAGTTCAGAGAATATCACTGGCATTAACATTTTGCCCTCTTTTACTCCTGGGACTCCCAGTCCCAATTACTGACATTGCTGGAAATGAAATGTAACCAGGACTCTGTGGTGTGTATGCATCTGTTTTTCCTTCTCCATATGCCTAAGTCCTCCCATTTACTTCTGTTTAGCACTAAAATTCCCAAGTCAATTCAAGAAGTAAGTTTTAAATCTGTAAAGTAAGTGAGTTAGGTAATCATTTAGGGTTTTTACAACTGTGGGATTCTACTAAGTTATTTAAATAACCTATTTTCTGAGAATACATTTGGTTAAGCTGAAATTTCCTGTTCTTGACTTAGGTTTTAGTTCATTATGGATGTAACTAATAGTATTATTACAATAGATGAAATCTGTGCTGTTTATTATGATTTCCTGAATAGTCGTTTTGATCATTTAATGTTCAAAGCCAGCCTGTCAAAGGAATTGGCATTATATGTGGAGTATTATTATCAGAAAACTCCAGGTTTACTTAGAACTTTGGAGTTTCATGTTCTTTAACCATATAAAATAAAAGAACACAATAACTACTTAAAATGAAAGAAGTGCAGTATTAAGTTAACAGGAGTCTGAGAAAGTACTTGTAAGATGTTTGCACTTGTTATAAGCTCTTGAGTGTTTAGAGATCTGGGAGGTACTATCAGACACTGGGAGCCAAGGGTTGGGAAGAATTAATCCTAGCCCATCTCTGTCTTACTTTGTGATTGTAGATCACTCCTTGCTCTTAAATTTCCCCACTTCTTAACAGTAGTAGATTACTTCTGACTCTTTACTTACCTTAGGATTTTTTTTCAAGTAAAAAGATGGATTTATTGGGGAAGGAAAAACTATACTGACTGGCCAGGGTCCTTAGGATGTTTTGTGAAAGATTAAAGATAACCACTGTCAATTATTTGTCCTCAATTCAGATAGTGTTTGTTGGTAATTGTATTATTTAAGATAGATCTTGAATGCATGTGTGGGAGAGGTACACTTACACTTAAAGTAGGTCACTTTCAGCACTTATTTCTTTAGGCATCAGTGTGTCTGTTAGATAGAACAATGCTAGAAATTTAATATAAAAACAAAGTTTTATGATATTATAAGACATAGTTCTTTCCAGCTCTAATGTCCTGAATTATGATTATGACTATTTTTTATAAAGGGTAGCTATCCACATTCTGGTCTTTTTTTTTTTTTTAAAAAAAGGTATATTTAGATACTTATTATCTTTGAAATATTCTCCACAAATTTTATCATTTAAATAACCATGAAATATAAAGTTGTGTACTTTTTACCTTTACTTGAATCTTACACTTTCTGTATTAGAAATCCCACAATATTATCTTCCAAATTTCACATTTCATCATCTTGTTATTAGTTGCTTGTTATTATTAAAACATGTAAAACTTGTGGCCTACTTGAACAATACCTGTTACACTTGTTGAGTGAAAAAGCTTCTCAAGGACAGTGCCCAGTCCTTGAGTTTAAGCTCCATGACCAAAACTAAAAAGAAAAAATGAAAATAATTAACAGTGAATTTTTCTATCCAGGGGAAAAAAAAACCCCAACAATTGGAGGCAAAAGGAGATACTTATTTGAGGAAATAGTTTACAAAGCTCATTGTTTTCTTACTGTTCTCCTTTCCAAATTGCTATCATCCCAGGTAGTATGAGAATTCTTTCAACATTTGGTGTCCTTCTGGTGAGCAAAATTGACACCTGATTGCATGAAGTCCATTGGTGTTTGCTGTGTATTTTCTGCATCTAAACACTTCTGTGTTACAATGTAAAAATTAAAGATTACAGTTTTCGGCTATCTGTTTCAGAATCAAAGTATTTATTAAACACCAATGAAAGTTGTTTTAAGTATGACCTACTCTGAAATGAAATGGTCATATTTATAATTCAGTAGGTAATCTACTCTGGGGTGCTTCAAACATGTCTTATTAGTGGAGGCAAGACATTTTGAACCAATATTGTTAGGAAGGATCTGTTTCTTTATTCAGCAGTGTCACATTAACTTAAAAAGATGACATGTGTTTAGTTAGTTCAAAGTGCCAGTGAAACATGTTCTTTTTCCTCCTCCTCTGCAGATATAGAGCTGGTTTTGGAATATGGCTATGTATATTTTTTTGAAAAAGGTTACTGTAAGGTCCACCCTGGTGAGGACACCATGCATTTGTTTAAGTCTGCACCCAGTACCCGAGTTACCTAGGTAACTGGCATACCTGGAAGCAGTTGCCTCCTCCTCTGAGGTCACATCCAATTCACCTGGCCATATCTCTCACCTTTTCCTATGTAATCCAGCTCAACACAGTTCCCGCTCTCTTTTTCCTTTTCTCTCTTTCTTTTTATCTTCTTCTTTCCCCTCTGTTTCCCCACATCTCGATCGTGTGTGTGGGCCAGCAGTTTGCTCTTCCCCAATAAACTCCTTTCTTCCTGAACCATGTGGCCAGTTTCCTTTCCTGAGAACCTTGCATCTGGTGCCATGACTCAGGAGGGGACAGAGTCAGGAATCGCTGGATCCCCTCCCTCTACTCTTCTGAGGGTTAATCCACCTCCTTGACCACCCCTCCTCGGACCAAACTGCCAAAATTCAGAGGAAACTCGCTTTGGACTTCTCGCCTTTACCAGTGCTGGCTACGCATCCACCACACCATCTCCTCTCTACGTCTGGTGAGTGACTCCCATCCACAGGTCCTCTGTTTGTCTGACCATGCCAGAGGGACCCCTTGTGCCTTTTTGGCCAGTCTGTGCTCATTTCAGGGATGCCTGAATCGAGGATTTGACTCTATGTCCTTGCAGACCCCCTGTCTATGTCACTGTGGACCTTCATCTACATCCTTAGGGACTCCTTTGTCCTCACCAGACTACTCCATAAAGTCAAAGTGCCTCATAGGCTACAAAGTTGGTCTCAATGGCCCAAGGTTTTGGCTGTGCCCTTGAGAGTGCGATGCAGGCTGGGGTCCAGGGACCCCTCTCTAGGTTCCCTCTCAAAGGCTAGCCATTCTGGGCCAAAAGCTGAAAGAAAAAGTGGGCAGTTTTAGGGAAATAACTCTGACAAGTGTTTGTGGTCAATTCTTAATAAGGTAGAGCCCCTGCCTCATGAGACTTCTAGGCTTCATTCAGGGACTGGCATCTATCACCAAGGGACAGTTTCTGCTTGCCTTCTCCCAGAGGGGCCACATCTCCACCTTTTACACCTAATGTCAGTGCTCCTTGCAGCAGGAAGTGGCCAAAGAGAGAGAGTCAGTGCCCTTTTTCATAATTATTAAAAGGTGAGAATTTAAGGTCCACCCTGGGGAGGGCTCCATGCAGATGCCTCCCACCTGCGCCCAGTACCTGAGTTACAGCGGTAACTGGCACACCTGGAAACAATCACCTCCTCCTTCTCTGAGGTCACATCCAATTCACCTAGCCTGATCACCCACCTTTTCTTATATAATCTGGCTCAACACAGTTCCCATTCTCTTTTTCCTTTTCTCTCTTGCTCTCTTTCTGTCTTTTTCTCTTCTTCCTTCCCCTCTGTCTCCTCACACCTCCATCTTGTGTGTGCAGGCCAGCAGTTTGCTCTCCCTCAAATAAACTCCATTCTTTCTGAACCATGTGGTGGGTTTCTTTTCCTTTTTTGTGAACCTTACAGTTACATTTAAAAAAATCTATATTTATTACATTTTTAAATTACTATTTAGCGTTTCAGGTTTGCTTTTTACTCCCTTTATTTTTTTATCATTTTAATTACCTTTAAGTAGTTGTACAAAAAAGTCAAGTAACTAAGAAAAAGAATTAGGGAGAATACATATCTACTGACTTGCCCTGTGTCTTTGTTCTTATAAGTTTGCTTGCAAATGTAAACTGATATGCAGCCTTGTACTGAAAAAAAAGCAACAACTATTAAAATAAAGACAGTTTAATAGCATTGTAGAACATTTAGAAAATGGAGAGAAGGGGTACAAACTGTAATGGATAGGATTTGAGCTGGATCTTGAAGAATACACACTTCTTGATATATTCCAGATTGCTCCTGGGACATTTTTGTTCTCTGTGATTGTTGAATGTTATATGTCTTCTTAGGTCATCCTGCCTTGGTAGAGAGTTGGCTGTTTATTCTCGAACTATAATGTAATCTTAACACATTGCTTTGGGTGAGTCACTTTGCTTTGTCTTAATTTCTCCAGCTGTAAAATGATAAGGGCTATGTAATTTGAGATTTATTTAATTTATTGGAATAAAACTTGAAGTTGTACAGAACTGGCTTTCAATGAAAATGAATTTAAGAGATAGCATGCTACCATGGTTTTCTTCTACATTAAGAGTCTGTGTGGAAAGAGAAGGCTCAAGTGGTAGAGCACTGGCCCTGAGTGATAAAGCCAAGCAAGAGCACAAGGCTCTTGAACTCAAATTTCAGTACTAACCAAAAAGAAAAAACAGGAAAAGTTTATGTTTGTATGTATATATCTAGAATGGAAAACAATTATTTTTCTAAGGCTGAGTGCCTAAAGAATGTTCTAGCTAGTAATATCTTAAACACCTTATACTCAGCAGTAGGTTTATTTGTGATACTCCTATAGGTAGTAGCTAGTAGTACTTTTTGGTCTTTTAGGAAGGTCTTTTAGTATACCTCAGGTAGAGTCAAACAGCAGGCAGAAGACTGAGTAGCTTGCCTTAATTAGAAACATTTTTACAATACTTTGATACTAATATTGTTAAAATATGATTTAAAATATTTTCCTTCATAATTTGACATGATTGGCAGCTATCTAAACTAAGAAGCTCAAGTTTCTTGGGTATGGTTTCAGAGTTTTAGGATTGCTAGGAAGAATCTAGGCTTTTGAAAAGGATAGCCTTGTGATGTATTCTGTAGTATTATGCAATGCAATGAAGAATTATTACAATACCTGCCTTTTATTTTGGATTTGCCAGAATCAAACACTACAAAGATAAGAGTTTATCTCAGTAAGATGTTCATGTGGTATCTTCCCAGAACAAAATGATTTCTTATTTATGCAAGAACCCAAATACTTAATCTCAAAAGAGGTGAGTCTCATCTGACTGGTTATCAAGTTGATACATTTCATTGCTGTATTCTGTTTAAGCTGTACTTATCAGACAATCTCATTAAATAAGATTTTCTGAACTGGAGCTTATTAAAAGCATTAGATTTTGTTTTGGAACTAATATCATGGAATAAATTAAGAGCTACTTGGGCAATCTACTGATTTGAAAAACTCTTCACTTTAAATTTTGCTTAAAACCCATGACTTCTAATGGAAGGTCATGGTAAGAGACAACACCAAGTTTCTATGTGTAACTTTTGTGTGTGTGTGTGTGTGTGTGTGTATGCATGTGCATGCGTGTGTGCATGCATACACATGCATGTATGGAGATCCTGGGGCTTGAATTCAGGGTTGCATGTATGTGTGAAGGTTGTGGGGCTTGAATTTAGGGTCCAGACTAGCACCAGACTAGCTTAAGCCACAGTTTTACTTCCAACTTTTTGGTGGTTAATTGGCGATAACCAGTTCCTGCCCTAGCTTTAAACTTCAATCTGACTTTCCTGAGTAGCTAGTACTATAGGTATGAGCCACCAGTTCCTGGCTAAGTGTAACTCTTTTCCTAGAAATACTTAAGTGATCAATTTCCCTCAGATGATTAGATTCTAATAATAGTTGGGGATTGGTTAGTTCCAGTACATATTGACTAAGCATTCTGCCAGAACAGGTCTATACTGGTACCATACAAATAAAAATTATCAACACAGTGATGTCAATGCAATTAGTCTACGTATGAACAGTATATAATCAGCCATATCTGAGTCTGCTTGAAAGGCCAATCCACTGCAGGAAACATCAAGGGTTCAACCCATGAATCTAACTAATGATTCTAAGGCTTTTTAAGTGGGTTTGAATCTGACCTAGAATATACTATATACCAAGTAAGAAGTGTGTGAAGTTAGGAAACTCGGTCCAAATGAAACTCATGTTGATTATGAAGAGTGAGAAATTGACAGTAAGAAGTTTTAGCAAATAGGACTCTCAAAGGAAGCTTAAACAATGTTTGCTGCCACCAGTTTAAAAAAAACTAAACTCTTAAAGTGGATTTTATGTAAATTGTTCATGATAAACGTTTGCATTATATATTCCCATTCTTTTGTGCCTCTTGTTTTGTGAAGTTTTCAAACTATGGTTTGCTTGGAGTGGGACAAAAAAAAAACCCCACCCTAAACACAAACCACATAGGACAAATTGAATTATAAACCTGGTGTGGTCCTTTAACTCAATTACATCTAATTTGTGTTATTTTAGTCATCTTGGGTGGCAGCTGTTCTATGTAAAAAGCCCACAAACATTTTCAATGTAAAAAATTTGTCCTGATTACAATTCTTCAAGATTGGTAGCTTGTTTTTATTTTAAGTGGAGTAATTTTAGATTATTTTGGTGTATCAGGACCATTTAAAAAAATTTAATGGAAAGTTCAGTCTTTTTTTTTTTTTTTGCCAGTCCTGGGCCTTGGACTCAGGGCCTGACCACTGTCCCTGGCTTCTTCCCGCTCAAGGCTAGCACTCTGCCACTTGAGCCACAGCGCCGCTTCTGGCCGTTTTCTGTATATGTGGTGCTGGGGAATCGAACCTAGGGCCTCGTGTATCCGAGGCAGGCACTCTTGCCGCTAGGCTATATCCCCAGCCCCAGTCTTTTAAAAAAATAATGTGTGTGTGTGTGTGTGTGTGTGTGTGTGTGTGTGTGTGTGTGTGTGTGTGTGTGTGTGTGTGTGTGTGTGTGTGTATAAGTTCTGGGGCTTAAACTCAGGGCCCAGGTACTGTCCCTGAGCTTTTTTTTTTGCTCAAGATTAGTGCTCTACCATTTGAGTTACAGCTTCACTTTTGGCTTTTTTTTTAGAGTCTCATGGACTTTCCTGCCTTGGCTGGCTTCAACCACAGTTTTCAGATCTCAGCCTTCTCCTGAGTAGCTAGGATTACAGGCATGAGCCTCTAGTGCCTGGCTTAAATTTTTTGTTTTTTAATTGAGTGCTAGTGGGTCACACTTGTAATCCTTGCTACTTAGGAGACTGAGATCTGAGAATCTCAATTTTAAGCCAGCCCTTGTAAGAAATTCTGTGAGACTCTTAGCTCCAATTAACCACCAGAAAACCAGAAGTGGAGCTGTACCTCAAAGTGATAGAGCATAGCTTTGAGCAAAAGAGCTCAGAGACAGAGCTCAGGCCACCACCTCTCCTCTCCCTCACCCCCCCTTAATTGACCATCCAATGTTTATTTCAAATTCATTTTTTAAAATGCTTATTTTGAAAAGTTCCATCTCTTATATTTCTTAAATCTCTCATAAAAATAGCCTCAACTGCTCCATTGAGGGCAAGGACATGCAGATTTTTAGATTTTAATATGTTTAAAAAAGTATTTTACGGGGGCTGGGGATATAGCCTAGTGGCAAGAGTGCCTGCCTCGGATACACGAGGCCCTAGGTTCGATTCCCCAGCACCACATATACAGAAAAAACGGCCAGAAGCGGCGCTGTGGCTCACGTGGCAGAGTGCTAGCCTTGAGCGGGAAGAAGCCAGGGACAGTGCTCAGGCCCTGAGTCCAAGGCCCAGGACTGGCCAAAAAAAAAAAAGTATTTTAGCATTCCAAGACAAAATTTAGGGTGATGTGGGAAGAAAAGTTTGAAAAAATAGGAAGTTTGGCATACTCAGGTCAGAATAATTAAGATGAAAGTTTGATCTAGGGTTGAGTTAGGATTCAGTATGAAATGCAGTGGAATTTCCAGAAAAGAAGATTTTTGAAGCCAAGTGAGTCAGGCAAAAAGCATGAACCCTTTGCATAAAGCCACCTTAGCACTGTCTTTGGTTGCAGCATATTTTCTGGGATCCTCTCCTGGCTTCCTTAGCTTATTCCATATCCCCTTTTCTAGCTTTACTGTATATGCTCTTGTTAGGAAGGTGCTCTAGCACTTTTCATAGCTTCTGAAGAAATTCATGCTGCTGATTCCCTTATTAATAACCAAACCAGGACTCTGAGTAGCCTAATCTTGAAGTTGAAAATGATCTCCTTGGCCTTCAATGCTTTTTGTATGTATCTATTCAGTCTTGTTTCTTAACAAATACCAAATTTACTTAAACTGCTTGTTTATGCGTTAAAAAAAACACACACACACCATCTCTGTCTTGATACCATGTTCACAACAGCTTTCTTTATTCCTTTACTTGTAATGTTTACCCTACTTGTCTTTTCAAGTGTGTGTGTGTCTATGTATGTATGTATGTTATATATGTATGTATGTGTGTGTGTGTGTGCATGCACTCACATTCACAGTGCCACTACAGAAGATTGAAGTCAGGGCCTTGCACTCTTGTTTGGCTTTTTCTGCTCAAGGTTTAGAACCAATTGTGCCATGCTTCCACTTTCAGCTTTTTGGTGATTAAGTGAAGTGTGTCTTAGATTTGTCTGCTTGGACTGACTCAAACCACAGTCCTGACTGAGTAGCTAGGATTACAGATGCAAGCCACCAGCACTTGGATGTCTTTTCAAATCTTACCATCTTCTTAAATCTCATTATGCTTCTTACATCTCTTTTAGAAATCATTTTGGATCTTTCTTTTATGGTCCATATAGCTTTCTCCCCTCTCCTTTGTAATTGTTATTATAAAGGTGCTGTACAGAGGGGCTACAGTTAGGTAAGTCAGGTAATGAGTACATTTCTTTTCACGCAGTGCCACTCTTTTCATATAATGTCACCCTTTTCCTCCCTCTCTCCTATCATGTAGCTTTTTTTTTTTTTTTTTTTTTTTTTGCCAGTCCTGGGCCTTGGCCTCAGGGCCTGAGCACTGTCCCTGGCTTCTTTTTGCTCAAGGCTAGCACTCTGCCACTTGAGCCACAGCGCCACTTCTGGCCATTTTCTATATATGTGGTGCTGGGGAATCGAACCCAGGGCTTCATGTATACAAGGCAAGCGCTCTTGCCACTAGGCCATATTCCCAGCCCATCATGTAGCTTTTGAACATGGAATTCCTAAGTACTCTTTAGCACTAAGCATGTTATTCCTTCTTTTAAAAATTAGCTTAATTGCATTAATTTCACTTTCTAACTGGAATTCCAATGTTTTCAGAGCAAAATCTTTTTGCTTCCTGTGTACCTGTTTTAATATTCCCTGGGTGTATGTTGGTTGACTAAGAAATTAAATATCTTGTGTAAAAAAAATCTCCTTATGACTGTTGCTGAATGAATGATATTCCCAGGTCCATTCATGAGGATGGACTGACTTTAGGACAGTTTCCTAAAGAAACATTGTTGTATGAGAGACTGTTAAAAATATTTTTCCTTTGGATAGCTATCAGAATTGACTTTTAGCCGTGTACTATCAAAGCAAAAGGTTTTGCATGGCCTGGAGCAAGCCATGAGAGATCTCTGATCCCTACCTTGCTTTCTTGTGAGCTTTGCCAAGCCTTTTGGCTTTGATAAGCAGAACAAGACATTTACTTTTATCTTCTCTCCTGAAAGTTGCATGGGATTTGAATAATTAAGAAAGGACACATAATAAAAAAACTTTGTGTCAGCATCTTATTATTCACAGAGAAAACATAAAATCCCATACCAATCTAACAGCCTAAAAATATTGTGGTGAATTGTGTTCCATATCATTTTTGATATATTTAGTACAGCTCTGGAGAAAGGTCTGGGAGCCAGTGGGAAGTAAGTCTGTGGTTCTTTTGGCAACTTGTTTAGCTTGTTGCTAAAAGAAGATATTCTGTTCACCTTATTATTTCCTACCTATATTCTCTTGTTTCTTCTTACTTTCTTTTTGATCTACTTTTCCATCCTTCTTCTGTTAATCCACTAACTTCACAGATGGAATGTTTATGTAGAATGAAACTATTTAGAGAAACATTTGCTTTTTTAAATAGGCATCTCAAAATCTATTTGGTTTTAGGATTCAGCTTGATTTTAAGATTACTTACAATATCAGTCTGTGATTTAGGTTAATACTTGCACATTTTTGGTTTTCCTGTGCCTAAATTACTGATGTTTATACACACAACTGTAGTGACAGCAAACTAATTTCCCCCCTATTCTTTGTGCATGTTCGTGTTTCAGCCACGATCCCTGCATTTACTGCTAGAATACTTGAAGGACTGGAAAAGGGTAAAGCTCTTGATTTTTACCTTTGATCTTTATAGCTAATGACTTTGGGAACATTTACTGGAGGAGACAGCATATCAGCTGTGTACTTACTTGTGTACTGGCCAGGTTACCACACTCATGCCCCTGTCTGCATCGTGCCCTAAAACTGCTGCCTTCATACGACCTTCTCATAAAGTTCCCTTTTGGGGTCAGCTCTATGCCGTCTTTGTTTTCTTTGATCCATACTCCCTACCCAGTGGATAGCCCTGTTATGTGTGAAGGTAAAGGAGGGAAAGAAGTGGGAGGAAGACGGGGAACACAGTTGGCAGACACAGACATAGAAATGATCAGGAGGATGCATGAGTGTCGCCTTCAAAGGACTTTGCTGCCTCCCCTCATTTGCTTTCCTGTTCTGCTTTGTTCCTGGTACCACCCCTTTACTATTCCAATAAGGAGTTCAAAACAAAAATTAAGTTCACAGGCTAGGTGCTGGTGGCTCACACCTATAAATCCTATCTATTCAGGAGGTTGAGATATAAGGATCCTAGTTCAAAGCCTGCCTCTGCATACAAATCTGTGAGATTCTTATTCCCAATTAATCACCAAAAAGCCAAATTGTAGAGATGTGGCTTGGGCTGTAGAGCACCAGCCTTGAGCGACAACGCCAAGTGAGAGTTCAAAGCCCTGAGTTCATGCTCCAGAACTGGAATGTGTACTGGTACACACACACACACACACACGCACACACACACACACACAATTTCATTTGTAATTTAGTTCTCAACACTCAAGTGCATTGCTTCTCTGAAAATCTCTAATGATACCTTTGAGATCAGATCTCATGGTTTTGGTCACTTCACTGCATTTTATGCAAATTTGAACATTCCTTTCTTGAAAAAATTTACTGAATACAAATTTTCCACGTGAAACTTTGTCTAATCAGCCTCACACAAAAAAAGTGTACGTTTCATTGCATGGCATTCACAATTTGTTCTCCTTTCTCCTCCCTTCTGAACTGACAATATGAAAACACTTCCATATGTTGAAAGCTAATCTATTCATTTTTGCTAAGGAGGAGGGAAAACAAAAGAAAAGAAGAAAACATGCTTTGCTTGCTAGCAATCATATAAACATGAAACTACAATGTGGGTGGATTTGGCAATGGAATTCCTCAGGGATCGCTGTAAACAATTCTGCTGCCCAGAGCCTTACTACCATCTACAACAGTGTGGAGGGTTGTTTTTACACCCCAAGAGTAAAAACTTGAAAGTACAATTATGATTTGTATGTGGTTTGATTTAATTGAATGCATTTAAAATAGAATACTAAACTGTACTTTTGAACATTTGAGATAAACAAATGCTTTAGCATTTGAGTTATTTGTATATTCCAAGGAATTTCAATAGCCATGATTTGAAGGCAGACCCATAGCCCCTGTGCCTGGACTGCACAACCATCTTCCCCAGGTCTGCAACACTTACTCCCATTCCCTTTTCACTCATGCTGATGGTGCTACGAGGATAGTTGTTTCTAAATACCATTATGCTTCCCCTCTCCCCTATCTCATTTAATCCAATTCCATCATGATTTCTCTCAAAACCAGACTCATAAGTTCATTTAAGTAATCTTTACAATAGGCCCGTCTGGTCCTGTTTTTTCATAGTACCTTTGAAGCAAGCTCCTCCTCTAATATTTTTATGTTGATTTTTGACTTTAAAAAAAAAGTTGTTTTATGTCTGTTCCTTTCTTTCCAAATGCAGTTGAGTGTGATAGGAACTCTGTCTTCTCTTTCCTTTTACTCTAATACTCTTCCTAATGCAGTCAGAGTGTTAAATATTTGCTCTGTTGCTGCCTGTTACCCAGTTTAAAATTGTGGTTGTTTGTTTAAATCACACAAACTGTCAACCAGAAATGCTGAGTGGTGATCCTTACAATAAAAAGAGTCCTGTTAAACTCTGTGCTTTGTCTTCTCTTTAAGATTTATTGCTTAGCTCTTAGAATTGATGGTTTTATCTCTTAAATAGAGAACTAAGTCTGGGATTTATGTGGTTATAAGTAGAAATTCCTTTATTTCATTTCTATTACTACAGTGTCTTAGACTAAAAAAATTATAAAGAACAACTTTCAAAAAGAAGGCATAAAGAACCAGAGCTATCTGATCTTAAGACTTTTAAAGTTAGAATAACCAGAGTGAGTAATACTAATGTAAAGACAGAGGGATAGATGAATGGAAATGAAGGGAGAGTAGAAAAAGATCCATACTTATATGGCAGCTTAGTTTTTTTAATCTTTAAGTAATTGTACAAAGGAGTTGCCATTTAACCGAACAGTTTATGACAACAATGCAGCTTGATCAGTATCACCCCTTTCATTCTCACCCTCCCCACCCCTTCCCTTACTTTTCTTAATTGTGTGTAGAATACACATTGATTTCTTGACTGTGTTCTCTACACCCCCACGCCCAACCTTTCTTCTCTAGTTTTGGTAAAGGTATAAAAATTATTTCTGGAGAAATCTCGGCTGGTCTGTTAAATTTTAACAGATGGTACTAAAATATTGGATATCTATGCAAAAATTAGTTCTTGTACATTTATCCCATATAAAAATTAAGTCAAAATTGGTCATAGTCTAAACTATCTATACTGTAACATAAAACTTCTAAAAGAATAAATAACAAGGAAGTTTTTGTTGCCTTGAGAAGACAACGATCTCTCTCTCTGTCTCCCTTCTTCCCATATTTTTATTGTCTCACTTTGTAGCCCAGGCAGAGTAGCCTTGAACTAGCTATGTGTCTACTTGGCTTAGAATTCATCTTCCTTCCATTTTAGCCTCTTTGTTGCTGGATATATAGGTGTGTAGCATCACATTTGGCAGATGTTTCTTTTTGTTTTGTTTTGTTTTTTTGCCAGTCCAGGGCTTGAACTCAGGGCCTGAGCACTGTCCCTGTCTTCTTTTTGCTCAAGGCTAGCACTCTGCCACTTGAGTGCCACTTCTGGATTTTTCTGTATATATGGTGCTGAGGAATTGAACCCAGGGCTTCATGTATACGAGGCAAGCACTTTACCACTAGGCCATAATCCCAGCCCATTGGCAGCTGTTTCTTGTATGTGCCTCCCAAACCACAATCTATTAAGGGACAAATTGATAAATTGAATATCAAAATAGAAAAGATCAGCTCTTCAAAAGAGAATCAAAAGACAAGGCACAGACTCATGATTATATTTGTTAAACATAATAAGGTGAATATATAGTGGACTTAGAGTCGTAGTATATAAAAAGATTTAAAAAGTCATATCACGGGCTGGGAATATAGCCTAGTGGTAATGTACTCGCCTTGTATACATGAAGCCCTGGGTTCGATTCCTCAGCACCACATATATAGAAAACAGCCAGAAGTGGTACTGTGGCTCAAGTGGCAGAGTGCTAGCCTTGAGCAAAAAGAAGCCAGGGACAGTGCTCAGGGCCTGAGTTCAAGGCCCAGGACTGGCAACAAAAACAAAAACAAACAAACAAAAAGACATATCACCAAAGAAGAGAGATGATATATATATATATAGGAACAGAATCGCAATGTTATTAATTATTAAGGAAATGTAATTAAAACAAGATATCATACCTATTAGAAAATTTAAATTTAAAAAGTTGACCATACCAAGTGTTGGTGAGTGTGAAGAGGAGCTAAATCCCTTCCATCTGGATGGTGGTAATGTTTGTTTTTGTTTTAACTTTTCTTCAGGTGGAAATGTGAAGTGGTATAATGACTCTGAGAAACAGTTTGGTAGTATTTTAAAATGTCAAACACTACCCACCACATGATCTAGCCATTTAGCTCAGCCTTTTACCCTAAGAGAACGGACAGAATATGTCCATAGGAAATTGTACATGATTGTCATAGCAGCCTTATTTATAATATCCCCAAACTGAAATTATTCAATGATCCATCATGTGAATTTATAAACAAACTGTGGCTTAAGTATTTAATAGAATACTACTTAGTGATTAAAAGGAATTAACAGTTTGTGACAGATAATAAAATTATGGCTTTAAAAATGATTATGCTAGGGCTGGGAATATGGCCTAGTGGTAAAGTGCTTGCCTTGTATACACAAAGCCCTGGGTTCGATTCCTCGGCACCATATATAGAAAAAGCCAGAAGTGGCACTGTGGCTCAAGTGGTAGAGTGCTAGCCTTGAACAAAAACAAGCCAGGAACAGTGCTCAGGCCCCGAGTTCAAGCCCCAGGACTGACAAAAAATAAAACAACAAAAAACACACACAAAAAAATGATTATACTGAGGGGATGATGTCAGTCAAAATAAACAATACACAGTGTACCTGGTTTTACATGTTTAAAATTCTAGAAAATGAAAAAGTAATCTCAGCTGGGTGCTGGTGGCTCATGCTTGTAATCCTACTCAGAAGGCTGAGATCTGAGCCTGTTCAAAGCCAGCCTGGCCAGGAAAGTTCTGAGACTCTTAGCTTCAGTTACGCATAAGAAAACCAAAAGTGATGCTGTGGCTCAACATGCTAGAGTATTAGCCTGGACCAAAATGAGCTCAGGGACATTGCCCAGGCCTTGAGTTCAAGCCCCACAACCAACCAAAAAAAAAAAAAAAAAAGGAAAATAATCTCTACTGACAGAGGATAAGTGAGCCTAGGAATGGGAGCAGGGACGGGTGAAGATAAAGGGATTACAGATAGGCACAGGAAATTTGGGGGGTTAAGGATGCTTTTTATTGTTTTAATTATGAGGAGGATTTTTCAGGCATATGCTTAATTTAACACTTATCAAATTATGCATTTTAAGTAAGTATGGCATTTTGTAGTGCAATATGATTAAACCTAGAGATGTTAGGGGTACAGTTCACCAGCAAAAGTAACCTTATTTAACATATGTTAGCATATTATAGATATATAAATAAATCAAAAATTTACATATACATTGTTGCAGAGGCCAGTCACCTGCCATTTTTGGTTTTATAGGGTTGCTATAATGTTAGTAAAGAAGACCATTTTATTTTTTTTGTAATTTTTATTGTCAAACTGATGTACAGAGAGGTTACAGTTTCATACGTTAGGCATTGGATACATTTCTTGTACTGTTGGTTATCTCCTCCCTCATTCCTCTCTCCCCCCTCCCCCTTTCCCTTTCCCCCCATGAGTTGTTCAGTTGATTTACACCAAATAGTTTTGCAAGTATTGCTTTTGTAGTAGTTTGTCTTTTTACCCTGTGTCTCTCGATTTTGGTATTCCCTTTCAGTTTCCTACTTCTAATACCAGTATACACGTTTTCCAGTGTACTCAGATAAGATGCAGAGATAGTGCAGGTACAACCACAGGAAGGGGATACAAGAGGGTCATCAATAATAGAAGCTACGGTTTCACATGGCATGTTGAAAGTAATTACAACAGTGATATAACAGTCGTTTCCATAACATGGAGTTCATTTCACTTAGCATCATCTTATGTGTTCATAAGGGCATAGCTATTAGGCCCTTGTGATCCTCTGCTGTGACTAGCCTAAACCTGTGCTAATTATTCCCTATGAGGGAGACCATAGAGTCCATGTTTCTTTGGGTCTGGCTCACTTCACTTAGTATAATTTTTTCCAAGTCAGAAGACCATTTTATAAAGGTATTTATTATACTCTGGCCATCCGACAGTTTGGTTTTTAATTCTGTATGAAATCTCTGTACCAACTACAATGATAACAAAAATACCATCCTTAGTTTTAAAAACATCTGTGGAGGACCATATCAATCTTTATTAAAATATCAATATTTTCCTTCTCTCATTTTCTTGATAAATTCCTGTTTTTGTTTTGTTTTGCTGCAGGAGCCGCAGCATCATTACTACTTCATTAGTAAATAACTCATTTATAAAATAATGTAAGTAGAGATATCTTGTCATTTTAATACAAGCGAAGGTTCATAACCAAGCAACAGAGTAGTGAAAACAAGAGTCTAAGGCAATTAGGGTGTTAGGCTTTTCACCGTATTTCATATGTTATACTGAGTTTATTCATTATGAAAATCAGCTCTGATGTCATGAACCTCTGTATGTAAAAGGAAGAAAGAACAAAATGTCAGCATTAATTGGGATAAAAGAAAACAATGAATTTTGCTGATAATAATTGGACAGTTCTACATTAACATATAACAATGTACAAAAAGTGGACAAATAGCATTTTCTCACTGAAAACATCACCAAATGAATCAGGTAGCTGATATTAAGAATAGTTTTTACTCTGTGTGTGTGTGTGTGTGTGTGTGTGTGTGTGTGTGTGATCATGTGTGTTATCTTGGTTCAACACAACTCCCAAGCAAAAAGGAATTTATGAGATTCTTCTCCAACACTGGCTGACTTGGTATCACATGCAGGACATCTCTAGTGACATAAGAAAGCCCACATGGGAGATTTGTAAGCCTCGCTGGCCTGGGCATAAAAGCCAGACTCTACCTCACAAGTAACCGGTGCAAAAAGGAGCTCCAGGCATGGCTCAAGAGCACCTGTCTAACAAGCTCAAGGCTCCAAGTTCAATCCCTCATACTACTAAAAAACAAAAATAAAAACAAAAAACCTCAGATTAGTTGTTATTTTGTTGTTGTTATTTTTTTGCCAGTCCTGGGGCTTGGACTCAGGGCCTGAGCACTGTCCCTGGCTTCTTTCTGCTCAAGGCAAGCACTCTGCCACTTGAACCATAGCACCACTTCTGGCCTTTTCTATATATGTGGTGCTGAGGAATTGAACCCAGGGCTTCATGTATATGAGATAAGCGCTCTTGCAACTCCCAGCCCATAGTTTGTTTTTTTTTTTTAAATGGGGATGGTTGGCCAGTTGGCAATTTGGGTTTAAAAGAACAAATGGTCTGTTTTAGAAATTGCTAGGTGTATTGTTTTTAATGGGAAACCATGTTGGTGGATATAAAACCACCTAGTTCTATGGCCATATAATTTAGGCAAGTAAAAATATTAGGTACCACTATGCTGTATTAAAGATTTTATTTGGTTCTTATATATTTGGCAATCTCTGCTGAGGAGTTTAGTAACAATTATCTATCTTCCTGAATTTATTCTGCAAAGCCTTTCTACATGTTAATTATTGTAAACATTGCTGTTTAAGACACTTTTTATGTGAGCACTTCAAAGATAGTGCACTCATTGCTTAGGATATAAGTCATTCTTCCTTGGTGTGTTTCAGAGGTTGTGATTCTTTCCTTTTTTGTGTCAGTTCTGAGGCTTGAACTCAAGGCCTCTGCACTGTCCCTGAGCTATTGTGTTCAAGGAGCCACAGCTCCACTTCTGACTTTTTGGTGTTTAACTGGAGATAAGAGTCTCACTGACTTTCTTGCCTGGCCTGACTTTGAATCGTGATCCTCAGATCTCAGCCACCTGAGTAGCTAGGATTACAGGCATGACCCACTGCCCCCTGGCTACCCTAATTTTTTTAACATTTAAAATTTTTTTAGAGATTTTTAGAATTCTTCTGTGTATTATTATATAATCCATCTTAACTGTTATTTAATGTTTCAATATGCCCTTTGTAGAGATTTTTTTCTCCTAATCTAAGTAGTGCAAATGAAGTTTCGTTATATTTCTTAGTTTTCTTTCATAGAACAGTTTATTTGCTTTTCTTTGTCTGACATTATTATGAGTGTGCTCTCTTGACTTTATATAAGGTCCCCTTTGGATCGGCATGACTTTTTCTGTGTTTTGACTTTGTCTTATTTTAGTTCTTCATATGTGTGTACAGATGTGCAACTACATGTCACAGTATGCTTATGCTGAGTTTTCAGACCAGATTATACAGTATTGGTAAATAGGGATGATTATATACTATTAACTTTTATTCCAAACACATATAGTATTATATAAAAAATAAAGTGCATTTATGCCAAAAGTTCTTATCTATTCTGTAGATCCAGAGGATGATTTAAAACATGCAGAGAAATGCAGATTAATTAACTCTCAATAACTAAACATGCCCAAGAATGCAATCATGGTTTTTTGAAATTGTCTTAAAAACGCATTTCTTATGATAATTATCTTTGCCTTGAAAAGATCTTTTTTATACTTTTATTATCAAATAAGCATGATAATAGAATGGACTTGCCCAATATGTTACAAGTTTTCCACACTGAAGTCAACATCTGAAAAGATACATTGTGGCATTTTAGAGGCTCTGATTAAAGGTCTATATAGTAAGCTTGAATTTACTATTTAGTATTATTTAGCATTTTAATCCAGAAACTCTTATTTTCTCCCATTTCAATGAACAAAATTTAATATAGGGTTTTGTTTTTTTTTAAATTGACTTTCCTGTCCTCTGGGGAAGTTCTTATCTCACTTGATTACTTATCTCTGAAGGCCTCTTCTAACTCTACTTTAATCTGAACTTACTGAATAACTCCTCATTAGTCAGCACATACTTTAGTGAAAAGATTCTTAGGAGTAAGGCTGACATTCTCCATATTGTGGTTTGTCTGTGCGTCTGTGCCTGTGGATAACTTGGCAGTGACTTCCTCCATGAAATAACAGCCAGCATGGTTCAGCCAAAGTTTAGAGGAATAAAATAACTGAAGTGGGAGGTTGTTTTGTATCATGCTGAGCGATACTATCCTTGGTTCTTTTTTATTGACTGGTTCAGGTAGTGTTTCATTACCATAGTAAGTATTAGAAACAAAACAAGAAAAACAGCCACTAACAAATGGGGAATAGCAGGTAATTCAGAGGAGTTAATTTTTTTGCTACTGTGAAGAACTCTTTTTTAAAATATAAGATCACGATCTGACTCAGAATGAAAAACATCTTGTGCGTTTTTATAGTGTGTTAGAAACCTGTTTTTCCCCCACAGATGTGAGTATAGAATCTTTGATATGCTTGTCAAAGTTTTTTTTTTTTTAAAGTAGGATTCTTTGGCACTTATTTCTAGTAGAGGAGGCACTGTGATTCACCAAATTGTGTGAATTAAAGGCATGGTCAAGAACAGGCCACAGAAAATGATGGCCCTGCAGTATTAAAAGTGCTTTGATCTTCTGTTTTGACACGTTAAATTTATCTTTAATTATATGTGATGACATTTGATTACTGTACACTTAGACTATTATAATGTGGTTTGTAAAATGTACTTTATAGTGTGTAATAAGTTCAGCACCCATTTTTCTATGCTTATGAGTTTGTAGAGTGATGTTGTAGTTTTGGTAAATGAAAACAATTAGACTTCTGAATTAGCAGATATTTGAAATGTAAAACTCAGCAGTCACGCCAACTATGATTCCTATATAGAAAGGCTTCTGAGTATGTCCCTAGGCACCCAGTGTCTTACTTTACAGAGGCAATAGAATTTTGTGTGCGAGTATCCTGATCTTTCCATTAATTGACTGCTTTATTTCAGGTAAATCACTTAAGTTCCCTAAGCCTCTGAAAGATGAAAACCTTAGGCGAGCTGATAGGTTTCAGTAAAGTCTGTGATTCTCCTCTCTTGTGATGTTGGTGATGGACTGATGGACATACTGTACTGTCTACAGCACACAATAGAAATTCCAGATACAGTTTCTGAAAAAGTATCTTTTAAAAGTATTGCATAAGTTCATGAGTTTTACCTTGTGTTTTGGTAGACATGAACTACTCAAAAAGAAAAGCATATTGACTTTTTCAACAGTGTGGGAGAGGCTGTGCATTGGTAAGCATCCCATTACAGTTGTAGAAATAACTTTTATTTGGAAACAACTTTTATTTGGATATTATGTCAGCACCATAGCCTTAAGCAGATGATGTTTTTCTTTGAGATTGTCTGCTTTGCTTGCATTTACATGCTCAGCCCTGGATTCTTCCCAGTTCAGGCAGTTATATGCCCCATCTAAGAAGGGTCTTAAAGAGTTTGAGCCTGATCCTCATTCTCTAGGAGAAATCACAAAATTATTCTTTCTTTTCAAATACATAATAACCAGATGTAACTTTTATTGTTAACACTGTTTAATCAACTTTGCCAAAGTTTCTAATGGGATGGCCAGGCCAAAAAATAAAAATAAAAAACAAAAACAAACTTTTACAGGTCTAGTGGCTAATGAGACTATTAGGGAGCACAGTATTTCGTGTTTTTATTCTCAATATTGTTTCTTTTATCTTTTTTTTTTTTTTACTTGCTAGAAGGATGTCTCTTCTAGCAGAAAAATAAAATCTGTTCCACACAATTACTAGGTATCACTGTTTAACTAAACAGTTTATTGAATAGTCACAGTAGTTTTTATGTGCAATAAAGATTTGAAAATGTTTTTGAACAATAAAAAGTACGTATAGTGCATAATAACTAGGTTTCAGAGTGAAAAGTATATGATATTGTATATGATATTGTACCGCTACACAACAAGCTACTCTTTTTCTCTTTAAAGACTATTGATACTTTAAGATTTTGGCATTTGTGTCTTTTTGAAAGAGTGTGTGGAAAGGTGGAGGTTATTACAGACCATTTCAGTGTTCTTAACTCTAGATAACATACTACAGGAAAAGAACAGTAATGCAGTGAATACAGAACATTAGATAACTATTGCTTCTTTTGTTTGGTACAAAGAACATGGTGAAAAGCAGTTGGGATTCTTTTCTGTGTGTTTAAGTCTGGAAAACCCTTTTTTATTTCCTCCTTCTTTTGTTTACTTGCTTTGCAACTGTGCGCTAAGGTAACAGGCACCTCCACAGTGTCTAGCCATTGAACTGCTTAAGATGGAGCCTCATAAATTCCCTCTTCCTCTTCTACTGGCCTTGAGCTGTAACCTCTCTGTTTCTGCTTCCCAAGTAGCTAAGATTACAGGCTTGTGCTACCTGCCAAACTACAAATATAATTTCTTTTTTTTTTTTTGGCCAGTCCTGGGCCTTGGACTCAGGGCCGGAGCACTGTCCCTGGCTTCTTTCCGCTCAAGGCTAGCACTCTGCCGCTTGAGCCACAGCGCCGCTTCTGGCCGTTTTCTGTATATGTGGTGCTGGGGAATCGAACCTAGGGCCTCGTGTATCCGAGGCAGGCACTCTTGCCACTAGGCTATATCCCCAGCCCCACAAATATAATTTCATACATGTACTTTTATTATATTTACTCCTTCTCTCACACGTGTTCCCCTTCCTGCTGGTCCCTTTCTTTCCTTTTTCTTTCTTTCTTTCTTTCTTTCTTTCTTTCTTTCTTTCTTTCTTTCTTTCTTTCTTTCTTTCTTTCTTTTTTTTAGATTCTACATAAGAGGGAACACATGACACACAAATGATGCTTTTCTTAATTAGTAGGCTTATTTCACTTAACATGATGATCTTCAGTTTTGTTCATTTTCTTATAAACAGTATGATTTTCTTCTCTTCTTCCTTTTTTTTTTGTTCATTTTCCTATAAACAGTATGCTTTTCTTCTCTTCTTCCTTTTTCTCCTTTCAGTAATATTGGTTTGGAACTCTGGGCCTCATGGTTACAAAGCAGGTATTCTACTGCAGAGCCACACATCTCCAGCCCTTCATCCTTCTTAACATCTGAGTAGTAATCTATTATGTATTTAAGCATATTACAAGAAATCTATACATCTATTGGTGCATACCTTGGCTTGACTATTGTAAATAATAGCACCACAATACACATGGGTCTGCAGGTATCATTACTCTGTGTTCCCTTTGGTGCTTTCGGTATATACTCAGCAGTGTTATAGCTGAATCATGTGGTGATTGCATTTTCAGTTTTTGTTTTTGTTTTTGTTTTTGGTCAGTCAGGCTTGAACTCTGGGCCTGGGGAACTGTCCCTAAATGCTTCAGCTCAAGGCTAGTGCTCTATCATAGTGCACTTCTGGTTTTTCTAATGGTTAATTGGAGATGAGAGTCTCATGGACTTTTCTTCCCGGGCTGGCTTTGAACCGCATCCTCAGGTCTCAGCCTCTTGAGTAGCTAGGATTATAGGCGTGAGCCACTGGTACCTGGCTGCATTTTTAGTTTTTTGAGGAACTTTCAGGCTGATTTCCATAGTGATTGTACTGATTTACAGTGTATAAGTTCAGTTTCCTCCATTGGCATCCTGACCAACATTTTCTTTTGTTCCTAATGTTAGCCATTATGACTGAGGAATGATTGGATCAATATCAATATAGTTTTGATTTACATTTTCTTGAAAGCAAAAAATATTGAACAATTTTCATGGATTTATTGGCCATTTGCATTTTGTCTATTCAGCTTATTTGCCCATTTATTGACTGGATTATTTGTTCTTTGGTGTTTACTTATTTTAGTTTTGTATGCATTCTGTTAACTTTCTTATCAGATGCATAGGTAGCAAAAATTTTTCTCCCATTCTGTAGGCTATCTCGTTACTCTGCTATGGCATGTCCCATTGCCCATTGCATTCAGAAAGCCTGTGTCTATAACTTGAAGTGTCACCCCTATGTTTTTCTGAAGTAGTTTCAAATCTTTCATTAGATCTTTTACTATTTTGAGTTGATTTTTGTACAGGAAAAGAGGCAGAGGATCAAGTTTAGCTCTTCTATATGTCGATATATAGTTTTATGAACCAAGTACAAGTTTATGATACAATATATAATGCTATGTATTTCAGAATTGTTAAGAAGTAGCTTAGATGGAGGGAGTGGAAAAAACTTAACATCTTTAAGTTAACTGAAGTTAGATTAGTTTTGTCATATTTCTTTGAAAAATGCATTATGATCTTAGGCTACTTCAGTAAAGTATCTGGATAGGTGGATGCTGGCATTTCTTAGTTCTGAGTCAGATTATTTTGTTCTGATTACCACACTTTTAGAGTGCAGACTTCAAGTACAACAAAAGTAAATGGCTAAAACAATAAGGGGATTTTTTAAATATAACCAAGCAGAAGAATAAAGGGAGTCATAAGTTCCAAGAGGTCTTAGTAGCTACCTCCTAATATGTAATGGGAAACTCTATGGAAGAAAGGTTGGAGTGTGACTGTTAGAATCTCGATTTTGATCCAGTAAAGCTTTATCTACTTTTCTTTTGATGGTAGATTTGGGGGTTTGAACTCAGGGTCTTGCACTTGCTTGGCAGTCACTCTCCTTTTGAGTCATACCCTCAGCCTTTGGATAGATTTAAGTTCTGTAAGAGTTTTATGGGAAGTGGCACTGTGGCTCAAGTGGTAAGAGTACTAGCCTTCAACTGAAGAGCTTAGGTACAATGCACAGGCCTAGAGTTCTAGCCCTAAGACCGACAAAAAAAAAAAAAAACAAAAGAAAAGAAAAGAAAAGAAAAATAACCAAGTACACCATCATGGGACTAGGAATGTAGCTTAGTGGTAGAGTGCTTGCCTAGCATGCACGAAGCCCTGGGTTCAACTCCTCAGTATCACATAAATAGAAAAAGCTAGAAGTGGTGCTGTGGCTCAAGTGGTAGAGTGCTAGCCTTGAGCAAAAGAAGCTCAAGGGCAGTGCTTAGGGCCTGAGTTCAAACCTCAGGACTGGGAAAAAAACAAAACAACAAAAAGAGTTCTATGAAGGCAAGCATGGTGCTGGTGGTGGCTCACTCCTGTAGTCCTGCTACTCAGGAGGCTGAGGTCTGAGGATCACAGTTTGAAGCTATCCTGGGTAAGAAAGTCCATGAGACTCTTATCTCCAATTAATCACAGAAGAAACAGTGATGGTACATCTTAAGTAACTGTCAGAGTGTTAGCCCTGAGCAAAAGGAGCTTAGGGGTAGTGCTCAGACCCAGAGTTCAAGGCCCAGCACTACCAATACTAGCAAGGAATAAAAAAGAAATTAAAAAGAGTTCTATGAAGAATTCTCTAGTCTTTAGATTTCTTTTTTTTTTTTTAAAGAAATGGTTACTGAGTTAGGAATGAAGTAATGTTCAGGATGTTGTTGCTACCTGTGGGAGTGAAATAATAAAATAAATTTAATAATAATAAATAAATAATAAAATAAATAAATTTAGGTAGAGAATAAAAGTAGTTGATTTCTGAGTTCAGTCTGACTCATTTTGGTGCTGTATATTTCCTACAGTTTACAATTAGTCTTACTCCCTATCATTTGGCTAAGAATCAGCAATTTCTCTGACCATTAAGTGATAAACAGGAATTATTTGTGTATGTTATTCCAAGTACTACAAATCTCTTGCAAAGTTAAAAGGACTTGCCATAGGAGTTTAGAAGGGGAAATAATGTCCTTTCTATGAAACATTATTTCTATTTTTACTTTTTGATTAGCACCAAAGTCAAGGTAACCATACTGCAGCTTTAAGAAGATGAAACAAACAGACACATCAAAATAACCAAGTTCATCAGTTCTTCCTTCATTTGTTCTTTTGCTGACTAACTTTTTTGGGGGGGCAGGGGGATGGAGGAGGATGGTTTGAACTCAGGGCCTCCTGCTTTCTAGGGAGGGACTCTACCACTTGAGCCATGTTCCAGTCCTTTTTGCTTTCATTATTTTTCTTGAATTTTGCCTGAGCCATCCTGGACTGAAATCCTCTTATTTATACTTCCCACAAAGCTGAGATGGAAGGTACTCACTACTGTGACCAACTATTTATTTAAATGGGTCCTCATGAACATTTTTTTTCCCCTGAGGGGGCCACAAGCAATGATCTTCCCAATCTTTTTTTTTTTTTTGGCCAGTCCTGGGGCTTGAACTGAGGGCCTGAGCACTGTCTTTGAGCTTGTTTTGCTCAAGGCTAGCACTCTATCTTTTGAGCCGTAGTGCCATTCTGGCCTTTTCTGTTTATGTGGTACTGAGGAATTGAACCCAGGGCTTCATGCATGATAGGCAAACACTCTACCACTAAGCCACATTCCCAGTCTAATCCTCCCAATCTTTGCCACCCAAGTAGCTAGGATTACAGGTGTGAGTTACTGCAGCAGGTTTATACATGTTTTTTTGGCTACCAGGTAAGAGCCTGTAACTCTGTTAGGTGTTATGGAAGCTGATATATACTTCTTGACTGTTGATTTAAAAGTTCACTATTAGGCTGTGTTTCTTACAGTCTTCCAAGAAACATTTCCATTAAAATAATAATAACCACATCACTTTTTTATGATATAAACTTACAAAATATAAATAAATCCCTGGAAAATCCTGGTCTGAATTCTGCCTTAGATATTCTGTATATTTATGTGTAAATCACAGCTTTTTGTACATCCTCACAATTAACATTACCCTGAAAATGAATCCTGGATTAGACTTTGGGTTTTTTTTTAGAGCTTTCTTCACTTAGCATCAGAATTTCCTTCCTTGTATTATTGTTAATTTCTATGTTGCTTTTGGAAAGGAAAAGTAGGGTACTGTGTAAAGGATTTACAAGAACACTCTACACACTGCTTTTTAAAAAATGAAGCAACATTCTTGCTTTCTTGGCTAAATATGTTTTCAGGCATACTTAATTTTAATGTGCACCATCGCTAGGTAGACAAGAATGATCTTGAAATGAGAGAGCTTTTGAAATGTTATGCCAACAAGGTATTGCCTGCAGGATAAGTTAATAGTTGAACACATTCACTGGTTACATAGCCAAGTTTTATCTATATTTTACTATTAAGGTGGTTACTGGCCTTCTTTCATCTTAAAAGTACACCCTATTAACAGTAGCTTATAAATCACTACCAGCATAAGTTGAGTAAGTCTGTAGTATCTAGTTTTACAATTAGAAATATAAAATGAGTATTTGCTGGTTTTCTATGCATTGATAGCCAAATGTGGTTTAAAATAAGGAAAAGGTCCTTTGATCATTAAGTCTTATATAAACCCTTCCAAGATTATTGCTACTGCTCTTTCTCTGATTTTCCAGGATTGTTTGGTAATGTGGTAGCTCCTGCCTGTAAGTCTTCCCATTGCTAACTCCTGGTCTTCTCTGACATTTTCTAATCATCTCAAGATTTCAGAGAAATGGAAGAGATTTCTGTGCATGTGTATTTATAGCACCATCCTTCACAAAAAATCTGAAAGGTAGAACCAGCTTAAATGTCAACACATGAATGGATATTCAAAATCTGGCATATAAATATAATGGAAATCTCTTTGGCCTTCAAAAGAAATTCTGCCACATACTACAACATGGATGAAGCTTAGGACATTATGCTAAGTGATGTGAGCAGTCTCAGGGAGACAAGTAGTGCATGATTCCACTTACATTGTGTAGCGTAGTGAATGAAACTCTTAGAACTGGTTCTCAAAGGCTTTGGGGAGAAGGAAATGGGAGTTACATTTAAAGGAATTGAATGAAGATAAAAGTCTTATTTAACTTGAAACAAATAGAAATGCTAAGACTAAAATGAAATAATAGCAAGTAAAATAAATTATACTGGTAAAACTGGTATTAAATGCCATGAGTTTATCATTTCTGTATTCTATAGTATGATTTCTGCATTCTTAGATGTAGGCTTTCATCTTGGACCCTGAAGAATAGTATTTCATACTTTTTGTACTGAAGATGGGCTTACAGTAAATTCCCCTGGGCTTTAGTTTTCTAAAAGAATATTTTATTTTTTGAAGGATAAGTTTGTTCAATACAGAATCCTAGGCTGGCAACAGTTTGTATATTTTATAGTGCTTCAAAGTTGTCATTTCATTGTATTTTTGGCTTGTAATATTTCTAATGAGAAGTCAGTGGTATTTGCTTTGTTCTTCTAGGCAATTCTCTGCCTTACTCCCTCTCTTACTGCTTTTGAATTTTTCTCCTTATAATTGGCTTTTTACCACTTTGATTATAATGTACTTCATATCATTTAAATATTTTTTATCCTACTTATATTTGTCAAACTTCTTTTTTAAATGCCATTTTTATTTTTTGTTTTGTTTTGCTGGTACTGGGGCTTGAACTCAGAGCATTTTTTATTCAAAGCTGGTGCTCAATTTACTTGAGGGACTGGGTGCAGAGCCCAGGGTCTCCCACTGGCTAGACAAGCACTCCAAACTTCTTTTATGTATTTCTTTCTTTCTTCCTTCCTTTTTTTTTGCTAGTTTTTTATAAAATATAGTAAACTTTGGGTCATTAGTTTTTCTGGAATTGCAAATTCACTAACCAATGAATGTTGTTTCACAGATCACTATTTTTGCTAGTGTCATTTGTGCTTTTACTTTGTGTGCTTTGCTTTGGATAATTTTTGTTGTTGTAATTCTAATTCATTGATCTTGTGTCTAATTTATTATTAATGTTAATATGAATATTGTGGTTATCATGCTTTCAGATGCAGAATTTTACTGTCTTTGTAGTAGAATGCTACTTTATTCTAGAAGCTTAAAAAAATTTTTTTTTAGTTGTGGATCAATTCAATCATTCTGAATTGGGTTGAAATATACCTAGAGGGTTTTTTTGTTTTTCCTGTTAGGGTAGAGATTCTTCCTCAAAGAAGGATATTTGGAGTAACCAATAGTCCCAGTGTTACCTGGAACTTGTTAAAATGTAAATTCCAACCTTTGCTCCAAAAGTGCTAAATCAAAAATCTGAAGCTGATGCTTAGCAGTGTGTGTGTTAATAAAATCTCCAGGTTGTTCTGATACATTCTAAAGATTTTAGAATCGTTGTCCTAGAGCTAGGTCAGCTTTACTGCTGGGGTGTGACCCTTGTGGAGACGTTGTGCAATGTAGTAGATACTGAATGAGGTCTTTATACTTCACTTGTTCAAGGGGTCCTACAGTCGATCAGGAAATTATTCAGGTTACTGTTCAGGGGCCTCTTCCTAATCTTGAACTGATTATCAATGTACACTTAGTTTTCACCCATTAGTCTCAAGGGAACCCTGCACAGGTTGTACAAGCCCTTCTCTGCACAGCTCTCTTCTCTTTAGTATTATGTCTTGAAGGTGCCATTCCTTTTCACCCTTTAGACTCTTGAGCTCTATCACCCTAGTACAACCTAACCTCTGTAGGCTGACTGGGTTACCAGTCCACGTGTTATACCCCAGAAAGTGGTTCCAGGGGTGACTTTAAGGGGATTACTTTGTTTATTTCTCTTCTCATGCAGATCACTGTCTTACACTGACTTTTGTCCAATGTGTTGTAATAATTCTCTTGTCCAAATTTTCTCCTTGTTTATAGCAGGTTTGGGCCCAGGTACTCTGCGGTGGCTGAAATACCCAGTACTTATTCTTTATGGGGGTTACACAGAGCAAATTACACCAGAAAAAGGAATACTAGTACTCGTTTTCTCACATTATTTCTGGCACCATGAGAGTGGTATGTGATAATTTTTTGGGATACTGTTAGGATAGGAAGAGTCAAACACAGATAGGGATTTTACCTTCAAAGATCTCATAACCTTCAAGAGTAGACAAGAGTATAAACTCTAAGACAGTCTATGATAAAGGGTATAATAGAGCCAACATGAAATTGTATATAATTGTGGACTTTGAAATCAGATAGGTGTTATTTAAACCCAAACTGTATGATACTATTCTATTGAATTAACCTGTTAGAGATAATAGTACTTATTGGACTGTCAAGAAGATTAAAATGGAAAAAAAATTTTTGTAAAGCACTTGGCATGTGTAGAGGTTCATTTAGTGTTGGTTTCTTTCTCCCTATAGTACACATAGGATGAAGGAACAGCTCATTTTATTACTGTGAAATTCTTCAGGGAGGAAATGACATTTAAATTGTGCCTTGAAGGTTGAGTAGGATTTTGATATATCATAGATCAGTTCCAAGACATTTTACTTTTAAGAACCTAAAATGAGCAAGAGCTCAAAGGTATAAAAGACAGAAACCTGCAAATATACTTAAGAAAGTTAGCATACTCCAGAACTTTAACAAAAGCTATTTAGATCTTTTCTTTTTTTAAAAAAAGATTCCAAGCCTAAGAAAGTAAAAATGGAAGAAGAGAAGGGAAAAAAAAAAGAAGAACAAATAGAATATGTAACCCACATTCAATTAGGCCATTCCTTAGGCCATTTCTATGTTCTGCCATGACTAATAAATTTGGGAGGGCCTGTGGAAAATTCTTGTGGGCTAATATTTTCTTAACCACTATTCAAGGCTGATTTAAATTGATATTCTAGGATGATCATTTCATTAGTATTAAACTCCAGAACATGTTCCCAAGTTTCAAAGAGTTTTTGAATTTTTTAAAACGGTTTCCTTGGGATACTTCTTTTTTCTATAAAAATTGATTCTGCAGATATTCTGAATGATTGATAATGTGAGAGTTCTCCACAGATCTTATTTGACTCTGGTATGTTTTACTTTGTATCACTGTGAAGGGCTTATCATAAAGCATTAAGTAATACACATTATACATTTTTTATAATAGGGAATTCTGGACTTAAGTACTTTATTTCCTTGAGATTAAGATTTGTCTTGTGAAGATTATTTTTGTCTTTTAAATTATTAAGTGTTCCACTATTATTAAGAGTCAGATCTCTCGTCTTAAGTTTCTTACATTTGTCCTGTGAATGGGTAACTTATTTGATCTTCAGGTCTAATATTGGATGTTTTCTGAAACACTGGAATGTTCTAGAAAATCAATGCTCATGGAGGAGGAATGTTATCCATGAAGATGATGAGACTAGAAATGAGAAAAATTAAAAAAAATTGAATATCACCCTTGAAATGTGGCTTCTAGTTCTTAAGGTTTTTCTCTATCAGAGAGAGAATTCTTTGGAAATCTGTCCCTCAGCTTTTCTGATTAGTGCTTCCAAAGAAAAAAGCCTTTTTTGGGGATGTGTTGGAATTACTTTGAAATCACAGGTTGAAGAGATTTCATACTGAAATCATAAATTGATGAGATTTCATACTACTTATAACATTCAGCTTTCTCCTTCATGAAAATGTTTTATTTCTGTGTTTAGGCATTTTTTTATTCATTCATTACAGAGCACTATCATCAAAGCTTTTGCACACTATTTTCTTGTTAAATTTAATCATTTTTAGAAGCTTTTTAAAAATGTAGTTTTTAGTAGGTTTTAAATAATGGAATCATATTGGTGGTTGTATTAGAGAATTTAATTTTGTAGATAAGATTTTGACTTCAGAAACTTACATTCTTTGCTTATTGAGATGGTTTTATAAACATTCTTGTACTTTTCAGGGAGATAATCACACTAAATATAGTGGCAACTTTTTCTTTTCCACATGTCATGCTTCTTTTCTTTGAATATAAATGGTGATGGGAGCCTTTTTCTCTTGTTCTGATGTAGAGTCTCCTAATAAATTACTTTTCATGTCAGAAAGTTTTGTTTTGTTACTGGACTGGTGGAAGTTCTTTTCTTAAATAATAAATCTACATCAAATATTGAGATAAGTCACATGTTTTTCTCTTTTCTGTTAAGGTAATAAATTATAGTAATGGCTTTTCTAGTATTAAACTTTTTAAAAACCACTCTTAAATTCCTATATAAACTGTATTTGACTATTTAAAAATTATTGGTAGATTTCTGTTGTTAACATTTTGCTTAGAATACTTGATTTTTCTTTCTAGTGGGATACTTTTCTAGGTCATATAATAAGTCTGGTAGCCTTTCCTCATTTTTTTTTTTTTTTTTTGCCAGTCCTGGGCCTTGGACTCAGGGCCTGAGCATTGTCCCTGGCTTCTTCCCGCTCAAGGCTAGCACTCTGCCACTTGAGCCACAGCGCCGCTTCTGGCCGTTTTCTGTATATGTGGTGCTGGGGAATCGAACCTAGGGCCTCGTGTATCCCAGGCAGGCACTCTTGCCACTAGGCCATATCCCCAGCCCTCATTTTTTATTCTGTGTAAAATTTTATGTAATAGAATTTTCTCCTTATGAAGATATGGTTAAACTTATGTTTATACCCTCTGTACCTGGTAGACTTTTGTTTATTCTTCAGTGCTGGGCATTGAACTTAGGGCCTTGTATTAAGCAAGTGCTCTACCACCTCAGCTCCATCTTTAGCCTTGTAGCAAAGTTTTAGATGGAATTTTATTTTTTCAAGAGTTTTTAGTTAAAGTATAATAAGTACATATATATGGGAAAGTACATATAGTCACAAGTGTAGAGCTTAATGAGTTTCACAAACTGAACAATTCCATATCATCAGAATCCTCCTTAACAAACAAGTGACCAGTATTGTAGAAGACCTTTCTTGTGATCCTTCCATTTTGTCCAAGGGTGACAACCCCAGCTTCAAAACCCTAAATTAGAATGTGTGTTTGTTTTTGAACTATGTACAAAGGGAGTCACATTAACTCTTTGTATGTGGTGTCTTTTGTAGGATGAGCTTCATTATGTTGTATTGTGCATTTGTGGTTCATTTGGTTTGTCGTGTAGTATTCTATGGTGTGAATGATGGTTTAATGTGTTTGTACTACTATCAATGGATGTTTTTGGTACTTTCCAGCTTGGGACTAATATAAATTGGGCTGTTTTGGCCATTGGGTGAATACATCACACATTGTGTCTTCAACTGAGGGGTTGAATTATTATATTAGGTCATATGTTCAGCTTTAGTGGTACTGATAATTGTTGAAAATCCTTCCCAAAAGTGTTTGATCATAGGGTGTTTAATGTTTTTGTTTTGGCTTGATGTTTTTATTTTGTTGTTTGTTTTTGCCAGTCCTGGGCTTGGACTCAGGGCCTGAGCACTGTCTTTGGCTTCTTTTTGCTCAAGGCTAGCACTCTGCCACTTGAGCCACAGCGCCACTTCTGGCCATTTTCTATATATGTGGTGCTGGGGAATTGAACCCAGGGCTTCATGTCTATGAGGCAAGCACTCTTGCCACTAGGCCATATTCCCAGCCATGGGCTTGATGTTTAATTATTTCCTTCTAGCCATTCTGTTGGTATGTCAGGTATCAGTACATGATGTCCATTTGCATTTTTCTGATGTTTAAGTCATGAAACATTTATATTGTGGAAAGGAATGCTCTTACATATTAACAGTAATTTTTATTGATAAGAATTAAAGCTAATATTTTCTCCTTTATATATTTCTGAATTTTACAGATCTTCAAAAATAAAAAGTGTATTACATTCTAATTAGGAAAAAGTTATGAATGAGATATTTTCATTCAGAATAAAAAGATTCTTCTTGCATTGTAAAAGATTTTTCCCATATGCCTCTGGCATTTCTTTCTTTGCTTTATGACTTAAAGTGTTGACAATTGTGAATTAATTTGCTAAATGATAGAAAACAGCTTTGCAATGAAATATTTTAAGTCCTAAAGAATAATAATGAAGAAAATGCTTAGCAGATATTGCCAATAAGTCCTCATATGTACAGCTAACTTGTCACTAGTTCATTTAATGATCTGTGTAATGATTGCTTTGTTTTCTCGCCCTGCTTTTTGTTGTCTTCTATCCTTCTGTCTGCTAGGACCATTCCAAGTTCTCTGTTGATGGGATTAGCTCTAGATTCATTAAAGTGAATTGCTCTCTCTCTCTCACTCTAATATCCTTTGAAAACTTACCACTTGTCTTTGAATGATATCTTTTATTTAGTGTGATTATTTTTTTCAAATGAACTTTCCCCAAAAGAAGAACTATTTTTTTGTTGTTGTTGTTTTAGGGTCATAGTCTCCAATTACAGTGGAATTTTCTTATTTTATCTAGAACAGAAATTTGGATTACATTCATCATGTACTTAGTAAATGTTAGCCATATGATAGATAATGTTACTCAAAATTTTAAATTCTTTTCAATTAACATTTGTATTAGCATATATTTTTGTACAAAGGGGTTTCATTGTGATATTTCCATGTATGCATCTATATGTATATGCATGCTTGTATACACATATTTGTATATAGGTAGAGATGTGCATGTACATGCACATATACATGCATGTATGCACACATGTGTATGTGTATGTATACATATGTATATGCATGCATATATATGCATACATATGTGTGTATGTATATGTTTGACCATCATATCTTGGTCAAACTCATTCTCTCTATCACTCTCTTAAATGCCCTCTCCTTATAATAAGTTCAATTGGTTTCATTTTATTGTTCTATTTTCCTTCATGCCTATAAAGGTCTTTGCCCATAGTTAACCTCATTGACCCTTTCAATTGACATTCCCCCTCCTGCTGGAACCTACCACCAACAGAGCCTGTTTTACTCTCCTGTCATTTTCTGGTGAAAAATGTTTCCATGTAAAAAAGGAGTTTCACACATGCAGATATTATTTTATAGTTTTATTAACCTCATCTATTACTCTTTCCCTTTCTCTCTCTACTTTTAATACCTTCCAATAACTTTGCTTATGCTTTCTTCATTTAGTACTATTCACCCTCCATTATTCTCCCTCATTCTTCCTTTTTTTCTCATTCTTCCAAACAGTCCCACAGTTACAGTGTTTGTTATTCTATGTGTATTTAAGTGTATGTCTGTGTGTGTGTGTGTGTGTGTGTGTGTGTATCTATGTCTTGTAGGTATAGATCCAACAAATGAGTGACAACATGCAGTCTTTGACTTTTTGAGCTTGAGTTTTTTCTGTCAACATAATCTCCAGTTTCATCTATTTTCCTGAGAATGATATAATTTTTTAAGGATTGAACTATTACATGGTATATTTGCACCTTATTTTAGATTCTTGCAACTGATTCCACAGTTTACTTGTGGACAAAGCTGCAATAAGTATATGTTTGCAGGTATCTCTTTTGTATGTTGATTTACTCCTTCAGCTATATGCCCCAAAATGATAATGGTGAAGCATGAAAGTAGATCTAATTTTAGTTTTTTAAGGAACCACCACCCCATTTTCATATTGGTTGCACTTGTTTACATTCATACAGTTTTCCTTGTATTCATTCTGGCATTTGTTGCTTGTTTCTTGGTGATTGCCATTCTGCCTGGGGTGAGATAATATCTTAATAGTTTTGATTTGCATTTCCTTTATGACTAAGGATGTTGAACATTTTTTTCATCTATTAATCTTGTTTATTTTTTCTTCTGAGAATGGTCTGTCTGTTCAAGTTGTTGGCCAGACCATGTATTAATTATTTTATCTTATGTTATTTAATTTTTTGAGCTTGTGTATGTTCTAGACTTTAATGCTTTGCCCATTTGACATCTAGTAAAGATTTTCTGTCATTTGGGGTGTTATCTCTTGGTTATGGTAATTACTGTACAGAAACTTTTTAAGTTGATGCAATTCTAGTTGTCAATTCTTTGTCATATTTTCTAGACAGAAAATAAATACCTGTGCCTACATCTTCCAGTATTTTGCTATGGTACTTCAAAAGTTTCAGTTTGTATGTTAAGATCTTTGATCTAATTGGAGTTTATTTTTGTACAGAGTGAGAGGTAGAGGGTCTTCTGCTTATAGATCTCGTTTTCCTAGTACCACTTGTTGAAGAGACAACTTTACTCCAGTGTAAGTTTTTGGCTCCTTTGTCAAAGCTTAGATGACTGTTTTCATGCCAGTTTACTATGCTATTTTTATTTTTTTTTCTAGTTTTTTTTTTATGTAGGCTATTTTTTATTTATTTTTATTTTTTGGCTAGTCCTGGGCCTTGGACTCAGGGCCTGAGCACCATCCCTGGCTTCTTCCCGCTCAAGGCTAGCA
This sequence comes from Perognathus longimembris pacificus, assembly GCF_023159225.1. NCBI lineage: Eukaryota > Metazoa > Chordata > Mammalia > Rodentia > Heteromyidae > Perognathus > Perognathus longimembris. Next base: position 36,117,049 of record NC_063174.1, read on the forward strand.
CTCTGCCACCTGAGCCACTGCACCCCTTCTGGACGTTTTCCATATATGTGGTGCTGGGGAATCGAACCGAGAGCTTCATGTGTAGGAGGCAAGCACTCTTGCCACTAGGCCATATTCCCAGCCCCACTATGCTATTTTTATTATTGTAGTTCTGTAATATAATTTGAAATCTGGTATTACGATTTCTCCAAATAACCTTTTTTTTTTAACTTAGGATTTTTTTAACTAGTGAATGTCTGTTAGTCTTCAAGATGAATTTTAGGATTGAATTTTCTATTTCTGTGAAGAGTGACTTTAGGACTTTGTTATATTTGCATTGAATCAGGATATTACTTTCAGTAGTATGGCCATTTCTACAATATTAGTTCTACCAATTTAAGAATATGGAAGGCTTTTCCATCTTTTGGTGTCTTCTTCAGTTTCTTGCCTTAAAGCTTTATAGTTTACCTTACAGAGGTTTTTCACTTTGTTGATTTTGTGCCTATATATTTTACTTTATTGATTTGAGGCTTATGTGAATGGAATTGTTGTTCTGATATCTTCTTTTTTATTTTTATTTATTTGTTGTATTTATTTTTTAAAATTTTATTGTCAAACTGATGTACAGAGAGGTTACAGTTTCATATGTTAGACATTGGATACATTTCTTGTACTGTTTGTTACCTCCTCCCTCATTCCCCTCTCCTCCCTCCCCCTTTCCCTCTCCCCCCATGAGTTGTTTAGTTGATTTACACCAGACAGTTTTGCAAGTATTGCTTTTGTAGTCGTTTGTCTTTTTATCCTGTGTCTCGATTTTGGTGTTCCCTTTCAGTTTCCTAGTTCTAATACCAGTATACACTATACACGGTTCCCAGTGTACTCAGATAAGATGCAGAGATAGTGCAGGTATACCATAGGAAGGGGATACAAGAGGGTCATCAACAATAGAAGCTACGGTTTCACATGGCATCTTGAAAATAATTACAATAGTGATATAACAGTCATTTCCATACATGGAGTTCATTTCACTTAGCATCATCTTATGTGTTCATAAGGGTATAGCTATTGGGCTCTTGTGATCCTCTGCTGTGACTAACCTAAACTTCTTGGCACAGGACGGAACTTCCTTAACAAAGACCCAGAAATGCTACAAATCAAAGAAAGGATGGACAAATGGGACTGCATCAAACTGCAGAGCTTCTGCAGGGCAAAGGACATAGCTCACAAGATAAACAGAAAGCCCACAGATTGGGAAAAGATCTTTACCGGCCATACAATGGACAAAGGCCTCATATCTAAAATATATGCAGAACTAAAAAAAATACATTCCTCCAAAACAAAACCTCAAAGAACCAATAGTCCCCTCATCAAGTGGGCTAAAGACTTGACAAGAGACTTCTCTGATGAGGAAATGAGAATGGCCAAGAGACATATGAAAAAGTGCTCTACATCACTGGCCATAAAAGAAATGCAAATCAAAACAACATTGAGATTCCATCTCACCCCAGTAAGAATGTCATATATCAAGAAAACTAACAATAACAAATGTTGGAGGGGATGTGGCCAAAAGGGAACCCTACTTCATTGTTGGTGGGAATGTAAGCTGGTTTAGCCACTCTGGAAAGCGATATGGAGATTCCTCAGAAGGCTAAACATAGAGCTACCCTATTACCTTGCAGCCCCACTTTTGGGCATCTACCCAAAAGACCACAAACAAGAACACACTAAAGCCACCAGCACAACAATGTTCATTGCAGCACTATTTGTCATAGCTAAAATATGGAACCAACCCAGATGCCCCTCAGTAGACGAATGGATCAGGAAAATGTGGTACATATACACAATGGAATTTTCTGCTTCTATCAGAAAGAATGACATTGCCCCATTCCTAAGGAAATGGAAGGACTTGGAAAATTATACTAAGTGAACTGATATCTTCTAGCTACTGATGTTTTTTTTTTTAAAGCCAGTCCTTGGCCTTGAACTCAGGGCCTGAGCTCTGTCCCTTGCTTCTTTTTTTGTTCAAGGCTAGCACTCTGCCACTTGAGCCACAGCGCCACTTCTGGTCATTTTTTTTCCTTTTTTCTTTTTTTTTTACTACTGCCTTCTGTTTTATCATTTCATATTGTACAAGTACCCATTAACATCTCTTATGTTTTAAAAAATTTAAACCATCTTTATTGAACATATTAAGCATATGTGATTACAAGCTGGGCAGTGGTTTTTCTGATTCTGTTTTTTAAAAATTAAATTTTATTGACAAGGTGTTGTGCAAAGGGGGTACAGTTACATAATTAGGCAGTGAATACATTCCTTGTGATATCTTACACCCTCATTTTTCTGTCCCTTCCCTAGATCAGGTAGGCACACATACAATATATAGTGTACCAAAATCATATTATACTATTGGTTACTATTATAGTACTATTATACTATTATAGTAACCATGTAGGGTACGCCACAGGAAATTCATCTAGAACTTTAAAGGTAACATCAACAATAGAATCCTCCCATGTCCTTCTCTTGGAGTTTTTTTTGTTTTGTTTGTTTGTTTTTGCTTATCCTCGGCTTATATGATCACGTGTACATAGCTGTTGAGCTATTGTGATCCACAGATAGGTTTATTCTAGACCTTTTTATGTTTAGTAGTTGTTTGGTTTTAGACACATAATGTAAAGTCGCTGACCCAAACATGTGGAAATACCATTTGAGAAGAAGTTTGTTGTTTTGCAGGCCTGATCTCTACTGTCCTCCTCCCTCCCTAACAGTCATATATCAAGGAAACCATGCCCCTTTGTTCTCTGTGTTCTAGGCTCGTCTTGCTCAACATTATTTGTTCAAGTTCTGACCAATTCCCTGCAAATACCAATATTTTATCATTTCTAATCACTATGTAGTATTCCGTTGTGTATAGGTACCACATGTTTTGAATCCATTCATCTGTAGTGGGGTATCTGGGTTGTTTCCATATTTTGGCTATTGTGAGTTGTGCAGGGATAAACATGGATGTGCAGATGTCTTTATGATATCTTGAGACCTGTTGTTCAGGATAGATGCTTAGGAGTGGTATGGCTGAGTCATAGGGTATATCTATGCTGAGCTTTTTGAGGAACTTCCATACTGTTCTACAAAGTGGTTGTACTAATTTGCACTCCCACCAACAGTGGAGAAGGGTTCCTCTTTCCCCATATCCCCCCAGCATTTGTTGTTGCCTGAGTTCAGAGTATAGGCCATTCTAACTGGGGTGAGGTGGTATCTCAGGGTTGTTTTTATTTGCATTTCCTTTACTGACTTCTGGCCATTTTCTATATATGTGGTGCTGCGGAATCGAACCCAGGGCTTCATGTATATGAGGCAAGCACTCTTGCCACTAGGCCATATTCCCAGCCCCTAGCTACTGATTTTAAATATTGATTTTATATCCTGCCACCTTATCAGTTCTAAAAGTATTTTTGGTATGGGCTGTAGTATCTTTTAAGTATAGGATTATGCCATCTATAAATAGGGGTAACTTGACTTCCTCCTTTACTATAAGAATCCCTTTTGTTTTTCTATCTTGACTTATTGCTCTGACTAGGACATCCAGTACTATACTCAATGATCATGGGAGAGTGGACACCATGATCTCATTCCTAATTGTAGAGGAAATTATTTTCTTTTATTTATTTATTTATTTTTTTTGGCCAGTCCTGGGCCTTGGACTCAGGGCCTGAGCACTGTCCCTGGTTTCTTCCCGCTCAAGGCTAGCACTCTGCCACTTGAGCCACAGCGCCGCTTCTGGCCGTTTTCTGTATATGTGGTGCTGGGGAATCGAACCTAGGGCCTCGTGTATCCGAGGCAGGCACTCTTGCCACTAGGCTATATCCCCAGCCCCAGAGGAAATTATTTTCATTTTTCCCTGTTTAGTATGACGTTGGGAACAGGTTTGACATATATGATCCTTATTATGTTGAGATAAATTCTTTCTATTCCTAGTTTCTTCAGAGCTTTTATCATAATAGGGTGCTGACTATTGTTAAAGATGAATTTCTATATCGGTTGAGATAATCATGCCATGTTTGTCCTAGATTATGTTTTGGGGTAGAATTAAATTTGTTGATTTACCTGTGTGGAGCTATTCTTGCATCTTAAGAATGAAACCAACTTAATCATTGTATGTCATCTCTTCAATTTGTTATTAAATTAATCTCCAAAAATTTACTTGAGAATTTTTGAGTCTATGTTCATTAAAGAGATTGGTTTATAATTTTCTTTTTCTGTTGTGTCTTTGTCTGGTTTAGAATGAATGTAATAATTGCTTAATGCAATGAGTTTGGTAGGATTCCTTTCTATTTCATGGAAAAGTTTGAGGAGTATTGGTGTCAGTTCTCCTTTCAAGAAGTGAATTTACTAGTGAATCCATTCATGTCCTGGGCTTTTGCTAGTTGGTAGACTGTAACTGTTTTTATCTCATTTCTTATTATAAATCTGTTTAATCATTTTTCTAGCCTCTTGACTCAGTTTGGTAAGTCAGATATATCCAGAAAATATTCATTTCTTCTGGATTTTTCTGTTTTATTGTTGATTTTCAAATCATGTGATTCCCACATGATTATTTGAATTTCTTTAATACTTGTTATAATATTCCCTCTTTTATCCTAATTTTAATAATTTGGGTATTTTCCTTTATCATTTTGGTCAGATTGGCTAGAGATTTATCAATCAAAAGATGTAACAACTTTTTGTTTCATTCTTTGTATAGTTTTTTCTTTTTTAAATTTTAGCTTCCATTTCATTAATTTCTGCTCTCCTTTTTATTATTTCTTTCCATCTGTTAATTTTGGGTTTGGCCTTTTGTTTTCCTAGGGTAGCATATTTATTTGAGCTTTCTGTTTTTTGTTTTCTGATGTAAGCACTCATAGCTGTAAACTTTGCTTTTAGCACTGCCTTTTCTCTATCTCAAAGGTTCTGGTTGTGTTTTCATTTTAATTAGATTATAGGAACTTTTAAAATCTCCCCTCTTGTTTCTTTTATCACCCACTAGTCATTCAAAAATGTGTTTGTTCACAATGTGTTGGATGTGCCAACACATTGTGCATATATGTTAAAAACAGTTATTTCTTCATAGTAGATTCCTTTATTAATATGATGTGATTTTTTTCTGTGTCTCTCCAGGTTTATTTTAAAGTTTGTTTTACAAGATTTAAATATAGTTACTTCTGCCATTTTCAGGGTCCATTTCTTTGGAAAATTCTTTTCTTTGGGAAAAATCTTTTATTATCCTTTCATCTTAAGCCTATATTTGTCTTTGTCACTGAGATGTGTTTATTCTTTTTTTTTCTGTGTGTGTGTGTGTGTGTGTGTGTGAGTGTGTGTGTGTGTGTCCTGGGGCTTGAATTCAGGATCTGGGTTCTGCCTCTGAGCTTTCCACTTAAGGTTAGTGCTCTCCCGCTTGGGCTACAGTTCTACTTCAGATTTTTTGAAAGTTTATTTGTGATAAGGGTCTCATGGACTTTCCTGACTGGCCCAGCTTTGGACCATCATCCTCAGATCTCAGCCTCCTTAATAGCTAGGATTATAGGAGTGAGCCACCAGCATCTGGCTGAGATATATTTGTTATGGGCAACAAATGACTCGCTTTTGATTTTATATCTGACTCACTCACTATCTGTGCCTTGTGATTGGAGAGTTGAAATCGTTAGTAGCCCATGTTATATTGAAAACTATGTCTTGCTTCCTTTTAAAAATGGTGTTTATCTTTCCTTTTTCCCCTTTGATTATGTAATGTACTCATCTGGTAGATTTTTATATTTCTGGTATCCCTGTTTTTATTTGTCTTTCTCTTCTGTATATAAGATTCCTTTAAGTATCTTCTACAATGATGAGTTCGTGGTCATAATTCCTTTATCTCTACTTTTGCATGGAACTTTTTACATTTTCCCCTCAATAATGAATGGTAGCATAGCTAGATACTCTAATCTAGGTTGACCATGATTATCTTTCAAGGCTCGAAACCTATTGTTTTCTGTTCCTCTTATATTTAGTTTGTGTTGAGAAATCTACTGTTACAGAATTTCTAATTCTAACAACATATTTTCCAGATTAGTATTTTCACTAGTATTTTATAGATGAGAAAATTGAAGCTCAAGATTTAGTTCTGCCATATATGCCTGTTTCTAGGAGTCATATGTTAATTTGTCTTGTTCCTTTACTACAGCACTTTTGTCCTTTTTCTCAAAGACACCAAAGGAAATTTTATGGAAAAAAAATGGTAGCAGGAAAATTGACTTGTAAAGATAAGTGATTGCTTGGCATACAGTGGTGAGAAATGAATATCTAAACAGAGCATAGCATGTATTATGTTTGTGCAGGTACATTTATGGGAAAAATCTGTAGACCTGAGTTGTCTAATATGGTAACTATTAGCCACATTTTGCCATTTAATTTTGAATTAATTACAATTTAAGTAAGTATATTGTATGGTCCTATGGAATTATCATAATGAAATCCATTTGTACTATTACCACATGCTAATCAAAAAGATAATAAAAAGATTAAAGTAAAAATTTTGTTCTTTAGTTGTACTAGCTGTACAATTAAAGCTGTTCAATAGGTGTTCAGTAGCTACAAGTGGCTCATGGCTATTGGATTGGGCTGTACAAATGTGGCATATCTTTATCATTGTAGAAAGGTCTGTTGGACAGAAATGTTCTACACAGCTAACACAAGACTAACGAGGAAGACTCTAGAAGATCATTATATATAAGCACTCATAGAAGTGAATAGTCCATGGAAAAAAGAGCTTAAAAGTTTCCAAATTATAAATACATTAAAATTGAGGGTAGAGTATGGATACTGGAATTCAAAGCTGATAAAGCCTTAAAATGTTGGTTAGGCTTTAGCTTTTGTTTATAAATGCAGTGTTTCACTGGATTGGATAGGGAGATAAGTCTTGGGAAATCACGTCATGATATTTAGTCATTCCATATTTATCTCTCATGCTCTATTAACCTGGCATGTTCAAATGAATGGCGTTATACTCAACTTCAGATCTAGGCACTGAGCCATTTAAATGGATTACCCTTCATATAAAGAAGTAGCATTACCTAATATGGATATATAATCACTCTTATGAATTATGTAGAAATTTATAGCATTACGCTTCTTACTTTATTAAAAACTTTATATAAAACCTCATAATATCCTCTATGAGATTGGTTTTGTTTCTTCAGATTACAGAAATAAGAGTAGACTCATTTTTCTAATATTCTATAACCCTGAGAGGTGACAGAATCAGTATGGAGTTTTTGGTTGTTTGGCTCAGAAAATCAAGTGTTCCTCAAATCACCTTGACCACATGCATAGCTGGATCTCTTTAAGAAGGGCCAAAGTAATTTAAAACTCCCATGACAGAAGTGAGGAGAACTGAACTGAAAGGTAGGAAAGGCCCCAGAGAACTGATGGTTTTGAGAGAAAGGGTTGTTCTTCAAAGTCATTTGAAATCACTAGTCCTCAGAGTAGGAAGAGGGTAAAAATGATGAAAGCAGTCTACTAGAAACTTTGGTAACTAACCTGGCTTGCTTGGGTAAAAGAGTTTTTGGAGCTGGGAATCATGCTTTAGAAGTATTATAGGTGAAAAATCACCTGGTTTTGGTCTTTTTTTTTTTTTTTTTGTACAAAAAGATCTAAGGAGGCAGATTAAGGCACATTCAGTGGTACTTCAAGCTCTTCATAGCCAATTGGGACATACCTTTCCACAGAATTAAGAAGGGTTTTAAGAAAGTTGTAGTGACTATGAAAATTGTTTACAAATTGAGGTGCCTTGCTATGATGAAAAAAACTAACAACATCAAAAGGAAATGACTTTAAAACAATGCAGATCACTATATAATCAACTGCTAGCTAAGGTGATTTAGTCTGTAAATGCGATAGAAGTTCAGAGAAGATGATCATGGAAAGTTTGGGTCATCAGAAAGCTTCATTGGAGAAACTGATACTTGCTTGAGGTTGAGTATTATTTATACACTTACTTCGTGGCAGAGCTCTCCTTGTTTTTCTTGTTTTGTGAGCTTTAAATTATTTCCTGTGCTAGACAAATTCAGGTGCTTATAGACCTTCATACGCTCGCTTAAATGTCATTATTTTAAATGTTATTGGGTCTTTTCCCAGTATATGAGCTGTTTTTTTCTGGTCATCTTCTACTATGAACACTTAGGTTCAAGTCATATTGGAATAGTTTGAGGAAAAGAAGAATTTGGCAGATATTTAAAAGTCTCTTGTAGAATTTAAATTTCATTTATAGGAAATGGCCTCACTTATGCCCAATTTATATACATAGTTATCACTTATGTAGTAATGGAAGAGCAAAAGATACAATTTTAAGAGTGAAAGAGTTTTGTGTGTGTTTAAGCCATTCTATTTTGTCTGAACTTAATACTTTGGATGATCTTGGATTATCTTTTAGATGAATTATGGAGAGTTACACAAAGTAGTAGAAAGTATCAGACAACTTGAAATAATTCTTTTAATTTTCTGGGATTTCTAAACTTGAAATAATAAGTTGGTTGTGAATTTTCAATGATTGAATTGGTTACTATTTTGATGATTATTTTGACTAGTCAAAATCTTCAAGCAGCTTGTTTTTAATCACATGATACATCCGGTTTACGTACCAGTAATCTATTCATGTCTATATAGATATGTACAAACCTAAAGTTGGAATTTAAAAAAAAATCATTTAATCTTTATTTTCTTTTGCATTCTTGAGCTAAGTGAATAATTTTTTTATACATATGAGTTCATTTCCTCATTCTCGTACCCTTTCCAGTTTCTAAGGACCTTCTGATTTATAGGCTCTCAAAAATTTTTCCCTTCCAATTTAAATATAAGTAATTAGCTCCTTCCTAATTTAGAACCTCAGTTTGAAAACACATGTGTTTGCCTTGGCATTAAACTGTGTATTTTAGTAAATGACATCATGTAGCTTTGGCTTTAGATGATCACAGTAGTAGTTGCTGAGCAGCCTTTTTGTAACTTTGAGGAAACAGAAAAACAACTTTTCTACCAGTGTTATGATTCTTGCTTGTATTGCTTTAACTAGAGTTAGGTACTGTCTGTACTAAGTCCAGTTTAAACAACAGAACTCTGAACCTATTTTGGTTCTGATTAACAACTTTATATGTTTGGAAATACAGAGGCACAACCTGTTAACAGTTGTAAATTTAGTTGATTAAGCTATATGTAGACAAATTTACTAGGGGAACTGTTCTCTAAAAATTCCACTTTACTTACCTAGGAAGGTAGCCTGGCTATTTCTTTCCAGTTTCCATCATTTCCTGCCAAGAACAATAAACATTTTCTTGTAAAGCATCAACAGTAAAAGTTAGAAGGGTTCAGTGTTTTATCAATTACAGTGGGCTGTCATGGATCTAATAAACAAACATTTATGTAGATGCCTGGAGAACCAGTTAGGCTCTGCAGAGATAATTTCCTTCAGATGGTATTCCAGACCTTTTCTAAGCAGGTGAATGTCAATTATGAAGAGGCATTTATTGCAATGGAAATTATAGTTGCTCAGGTCTACATTTTTCTTACACAATTCAGGGGAGCTTATGCTTTTAGTGGATGAAAACAGACTGGATCCAGGAAGTATGTTTTCTTATTTTGTTATAACTAAGGATGCTCTTATAAGTTGCCAATTCTGTCCAGTAGATACTGGGCTGATACATGAAGAAATACCCATGAAATGTCATTTCATAATCTTTTAGTAATCACCATGGGGCAAAGAATGAGTTTAACTGACAGATATGATTAGAACCCAAGAAGTCTTCCACATCCTTTTCTCTTATAATGTCAGATTGTCCTGGAGCTTAGCTTAAGGGAATTAGGACAACAGATAGAAAGGGCACATTACAAACAGTAGATAATAAGATATCAGGAAGCATTAAGGAAAATGATATAGGTAAGCAATGCAAAATGTGTTGTCAATAAATTAACATAAAATACATTCTTATAGTATTAGCTGTAGAATATTATTTCTCATTTACTGTTGAAGTACTTTATTTCTTATTTGTATGTGGTATATAAAATAGAAATAGGACTAGTGTCCTTGTAGAGTAGTTAAGAGCATTCCATGATGGCTTTTGCAGTGCCTTAAACATGGAGAACAATATTGATTAGCTGGGCTGTTATAATAATATGTTGGATGCCTGACAGTTGTTTCACCATTGTTTTATATATTTCTCTTCTGTTTTGGTTCTACTCTATTTGCATTGTATTTAATTTTGTTAGGGACTGTAAAATCTTTTTTATTTTACTCGAAATGAAAATCTTACACATTGCAGTTGTTCTTGTTCTTGTTCCCATGGCTGTGTAACAAAGCTTAATGGCATGGAACAGTTTGCTATTATGCTCATAAACTCTGTGGGACAGGAATTTGGGCAGATCACAGTGGGAATGACTTCTCTTTGTTCTACTTTGTCTGTAGCTGGAAAGCTTTAAGGCCAGGAGCTGGAATCATCTGAAGGCTCATTCATTCCTGTGTCTGGCAGCTCTCCCATTTTCTCTGTAATGCTTCTCTGTGTGATCTCTCCTAGTGGATTAGTTTTCACTTCCTGAAGTGGTGTGTCTGTGTTCCCCCAAGTAAGTATTCCCAATGGGGAAACCAAGGCAGAAGCTGTGCTTTTCTATGACACAGCTTTGGAAGTTTCAAACCATCATTTCCATCATATTGAGTTGGTCGGAACAGTCATGAATACCCCCAGGTTCAAGAGAAAAAAGTAGAGATTGTTTCTTTCTTTTTTTTTTTTTGGCCAGTCCTGGGCCTTGGACTCAGGGCCTAAGCACTGTCCCTGGCTTCTTCCCGCTCAAGGCTAGCACTCCGCCACTTGAGCCACAGCACCGCTTCTGGCCGTTTTCTGTATATGTGGTGCTGGGGAATCGAACCTAGGGCCTCGTGTATCCGAGGCAGGCACTCTTGCCACTAGGCTATATCCCCAGCCCCTAGAGATTGTTTCTTGATAGAGAGTGGAAAGGTTCTGGAAGACAATGCAGAATCAGAACCATATCTGAGTGTACTATTAGAAATATTATTGACCATGATTACATGACTTTATTTAACTATCACTTATATTATAAGTAATTTATACATTGAACATTTTTAAAGACCTTATAAATATTAAGTTTTGTAATTCTTAATAGCGATGTACAGATAGCTCACACCTGTAATCCTAGGTATTCTGGAAGCTGAGATCTGAGGATCACAGTTCAATGTGGGGAGAAAAGTTTGTGAGACTCTTGACTCTTGGGTGAGGATTAGGGTGAATTAGGTTAATTAACCAGAAAAAAAGGTTATTTTTATATCTCCATTATCATTAAGTTTTCTAATGAAAACTTCATTTGAAAACTTTAAAATGAAGACTAATCTCCTAAGTATTTGTATGTAAAAATCTAGAAAGTACACTGTAAACAGACAAGAAGAGTTCAGTTTGGTTATCACAGGTTATATGGGAGGGGTTGAATGCAGTGGCTCATGCCTATAATCCTAGCTATTTGGGTGGAGGAGGGGAGCTGAAATAGGAGGATCATGATTCAAGGTCAGCCTGGGAAAAATTGATTAGGAGTCTATCTGGAAAGAAGTCTGGGCATGGTAGTGCATATTTATAATCCAGCTACTTCTGGAGGTAGAGGTAGGAAGATGGAAATCTGATACAGGCTCCAGGAAAAGTGTGAAACCCTATGTGAAAAATAAACTGAAATGATAAGAATTAGATTTATAGCTCAAGTGGAGGAGTATTGTCTAGCAGGCCTAAATCCCTGAATTAAATCCCTAGTTTTACCAGATAGATAGATAGATAGATAGATAGATAGATACATAGATACATACATACATACATACATACATACATAAGAAATTGAGTGTTTAACACCCTTTTTGAAGATTAAAGTAATACTTTTCTTCTAACTTAAAAATTGAAGATATTCATTGAAAACAATCTTGGTTAAGAAATTTGTATGAGCAAAACTTTCCAAATCTGAACTGTATTTATTTAACATTGGAAGTCTAAAATAGAGACCTCTACTACTCAAAATGGTACTGTGCATGTCTACAATTCTGGTATTTGGGAACTGTTAACTCATTCATTTGAGAGTGCTGAATTCTAACCACTAGGCTGTCAGGGACACTTCATTTATTTTTTCAGAGATTGTCTGGCTGAGTGGTGAAGAGCAAGGGCTCAAGACAGGCTGGGTTGCCACTCAGCTACCTTCCTCTTTATAACCATGGACTCTTTAATCACTTTGTGACTGATTTGCTTGTCTGTAAGATGCTTGAGTTTTCTCATTGATAAAAGTAGCACCTACCTCATAGTGTTGCCATGAAAAAATAATTAAGTATATGTAAAGAGTGTATAACTAGTCTCAGTATATTCATTAATAAACTCTTCCACTGACTTATTTGAAGCATAACATTTATTAAACAGCGGCTGTAATATAGACAAAGATAGCTTCTTGAGATACATGTAGTATAATGGGGGAAGGAAATGAGACTCACTACAACATAGCTTAGGCAAAGTGTTATGTGTTACAAAGCAGATAAGAAGAAGTATATAAAAAGATACTGGAGTTTTGTTTTTTCTATGTTGGGGTCTGTACCTATAAGGTACATACTTTGCCATTGAGCCACAACCTTCATACCAAAGGATGGATTTTATAATTTTTGGAGACAGGGTCTTGCTGTGTAGGCCAGTCTAGTCTGAAACTTGAGATCCTCCTGCCTTGTGAATCCTGGGATTATAGTTGTCCACCACCAATCAGGGTAGGGATGGAGTTGTTGTTGTTGTTGTTGTTGTTGTTGTTGTTGTTGTTTTTGCCAGTCCTGGGGCTTGGACTCAGGGCTTGAGCACTGTCCCTAGCTTATTTTTGTTCAAGGCTAGCACTCTATCTCTTGAGCCACAGCACCACTTCTGGCTTTTTCTGTTTATGTGGTGCTGAGGAATCGAACCCATGGCTTTGTGCATGCTAGGCAAAAATTCTACCACTAGGCCACATTCTCAGCTCCAGGGATGGAGATTTTGATCATCTTGAACAATCATTTCACTTTTCTCAGACACCATTTATTCACTTAAACCTACCTTTGCTTTTATAGACTTGTAAAAATTCTTCAACAGGAAATAATCTATCCTGTGAACTGTTACATTATCACTTGATAATGATCATTTTCTACCTTGCTCAGTCATTGTTCCTATCTTAGCACTTTACCTGAAGGCTTGAATGTTTCTGTATCACTGATAGCCACTCAGTATAGTACTGATAAAGATATTATACAAAATTATTGACTGAAAAAATGGCCAGACTAATTAGAATGCTGACATCTGTTTCTGCCTCCATCTTTTTTTTTTTTTTAATCAGTCCAGGGGCCTCAGGGCCTGGGCCCTGTCCCAGAGTGTCTTTTGCTCAAGGCTAGCACTCTACCACTTGAACCACAGTGCCATTTCCAGCTTTTCTGTTTATGTGGTACTGAGGAATTGAACCCAGGGCTTCATGCATGCTAGGCAAACACTCAGCCCTTCCTCCATCTTTTAAAGGCATAGGTAGATAGAAAACTAGACTGTGAGGGTGAAATAAATTACGTTCACATACGGCTTACCAAATGACTGACCAGAGTAATTTCATCAGGGTTAGGCTTGAGTGCAGGTTGCATTTTGTCTTTTCTATTATATCAGTATCTCCACTATGGATAAGTTCAGTCTGTCACCATTATTACTAAGTATGTAGTTTGGAAGACATGTGTAGTAGAATAATATTATATAGTATCCTTACCAAATAAATAGGTAATAGTAGAGACAAATGATCTCAAAAGCAAAGATAATAGAAAAATGTAATAATATGATTAACACATGAGAAGTCTGACTATTTATTATCCTTGGTTTGGTAACATTTATTGAACTATACCCTTGCAAGATTTCACTTTTAATGATGGCTGTGTTTAACAACTAGTTCAGAAAAATTAAGAATGTTTAACAATTAGCATTTGTGAAGCAGTTTGAGCCAAATACCTATATATATCTCCTAACCCAGCTCTACCATTTACTGACTGGGTGACTTTGACTAGTAATTTTACTGGTGGAGTCCAAACTAAGGAAATGATCTGCAAATTGGAAAAAGTATAAAAAGATTGGAAGCAAAATGAATGTGGTTAAGTAAATTCACTGGAATGTTTCCTAGAATTAAAAGTGATTTCTCTAAAAGCTTTATAATAACCTGGGGAAATGCTATACGATTATATGAAAAAGAAAAAAAATCTGCCGAATGTTTTGTTTATATTGAATGGACAAAACTTTCAAATTACATGAGTAGGTTAATAGGAAATTGTTAGTGCGTAGATCTGGTAAGAACATGGCTTTGTTCTTTAGCCTTTTCCTTGTTTTCTAAATTTCCAATGATGAGCATATTTCATTTTCTTTTCTTTTCTTTTTTTTTTTTTTTGCCAGTCCTGGGGCTTGAACTCAGGGCCTGATGAACACTGTCCCTGGCTTCATTTTGCTCAAGGCTTGTACTCTGCCACTTGAGCCACAGCACCACTTCTGGCTTTTTCTATATATGTGGTGCTGAGGAATCGAACCCAGGGCTTCATGTATACAAGATGAGTGCTTTACCACTAGGCCATAGTCCCATCCCCATATTTCATTTTCTTTTGGTAACAAAAACAAAATCTAATGAGTAGACTTAATTTGTTGTTAAATTTAAAAACATCAAAAAATATTTTTTTAGTTTTAGAAATTAAATATTTCCATCTAACAGCCAGTGGAATATACGTACATTAAATTTCTTCTGTATAGATAGATACTGAATTCCTTTTTACCCTTAGGTTTTGTGTGTAAATCATCTGGAGTTTACATGAATCATTATGAGTTTCTATGAAAGCATCCTAATTTTTGAATTTATATTTTTGGCAGTATAGGGTTTGGACCCAGTCTTGTACTTGTTTGGCAGGTACTGTATCACTAGAGCCATGCCCCAGCCCTAAAATATCCTACTTAAAAAAATAAATTTTAGCCCTATTTTAAAAACTACTTAGTATTTTGTCATTAGGTTGTCAGTAAGAAAATGAATGTATATGCTTCTAAAACTGAATTTAGGTCCTGTGTGCATTACATCTGTATAACTAATCTTGTTTAAATTGTATGGATGTATAGTTTTGTTAAAATTTTATTTGACTATTTAGGGCTTATCCTCTTTTGAGAAGGAATTTTTCAGATCTTTTCAAATTATCTTCAAATACTAACAGATAATCTAATTTCACACGCTTTTAGAAAATAGCTTTAACTATTTTCCATTATGCTTTTTAGTCAATAACTGTTCAGCTTTAGTAGTAATGTAGACAAAGCTAAATGTCTCTTCACTTGAAGGTTAGGATATGCTGAAACAAATCACCTATAGCATACCTTGTAGAAGGAAAATGCTGTTCAGATGATGTTTTCAAGGTACTAATTTAAATGTCAAAGAAGCTCTGTTAAGGTTTATCTTTATCCTCAAGTTGCAAGATCACTTACCACTTTAACTGGTTGATGTGGACGGGTTTCAACAAGGATTTGATTTTCTATATTTTTATGGGGGAAAGAGTAAAACATTCCATAATCTCTTTAATTTAGTGATCTTTCTCTCCTAGGAACTCCTAGTACTTCTTATTTCTTTTGTGTTTTTCATATTTTCCTTAATACTTGGAATTATTTGTCTGGATTGTCTCTCTAGGACACTATAAATCCCTTGAGTCAGAGATTCCCATGTGTGCCATGGAGTATAATGGGTAAGAATGATCAGTGGTAAATGAGCATGGACCCCATGTTTGCTTCATCCATTAACCATTTGTGAGACCCTGGGTAGTTATTTGGGCCTCAAACTAATCTCTGAAATGAACATAATAATCCCTAGATTGCAGAGTTGCCAAGAGGCGTAGAGATAAAAATATATATGGTTTCTGCTCATCATGAGCATTCAGTAAATGCTTATTATGCATTCATAATTGAATGAATGACTGCTTCAGGGAATTTTGATTTCTGAAGCAGACATTAAGTACACATAAATACTCCTAAATCCTGGTCAGAACATCTAGAGAAATAGTGTAAAAGTGCCTTGCAAGGAAAGTCAAAAGGAGTGAATAATGATTAGAACAACACCAAGAGAGTACTGCTTCAGTGTACAGAAGTGTCTCAGAATGGTGGCATAGTTGACTGTGGTAGATTTTATAAAGGATTCA